>NW_026775571.1:48835247-50038163 GCF_030987335.1 Cornus florida | reverse complement strand
CCCTTTTTAATCAGATGAGTGAGTGGTCCCGCTATCTTTGAGAACCCCTGGATGAACTGACAATAATATCCTGCCAATCCGAGAAAACTCTGAATCTCGGTAGGTGAAGTAGGCTATCCCCATTCAACCACGGCTGAAACCTTGGCTGGATCTACCGCTATTCCCCTTTCTTACACCACGTGACCCAGAAACTTTACTTCCTGCTGCCAAAATTCACACTTCTTGAACTTGGAAAATAACTGTTCACGAAGCGTCTGCAACACTATACAAATATGTCTTGCATGATCGTCTTTTGACTTAGAATAGATCAAGATATCATCAATGAAGACAATGACAAACTGATCCAAATAAGCCTTGAAGACTCTGTTCATTAGATCCGTGAAGAGTGCTGGTGTGTTAGGCAATTGAAATGGCATGACACGAAACTCATAAGATCCATATCTAGTGAGAAATGTTGTCTTAGGAACATCCTGCTCCCTAACCCGAAGTTGATGATATCCAGAACGCAGATCAATCTTAGAGAAGTACGTAGCTCTCTTCAATTGATCAAAAAGATCATCAATCCTAGGTAGAGGATACTTGTTACGAATAGTAACCATGTTTAATTCCCTGTAATCTATACACAAGCTAAGTGAACCATCCTTCTTCTTCACAAACAAGATCGGTGCTCCCTAGGGTGATGTACTCCTATGAATAAAACCCTGGTTGAGTAATTGCTGAATCTGATCCCTCAGCTCTCTCATCTCCACTGGTGCCATCCTGTATGATGCTCTAGTAATAGGTGTAGTGCCTGGAGCCAAATCAATTACAAAATCGATCTCTCGACTAGATGACAACACTGGAATCTCCTGAAAAACATCAAAAAAATCCTGTACAATTGGTATGCGATCCAACGTTACAGTAACCTCCTCATTTGCTTCCTCCTCCACATGAAACAAATAGGTGCTAGTAACTCCGTTAGAA
Source organism: Cornus florida (assembly GCF_030987335.1). Taxonomy (NCBI): domain Eukaryota; kingdom Viridiplantae; phylum Streptophyta; class Magnoliopsida; order Cornales; family Cornaceae; genus Cornus; species Cornus florida. The sequence goes on along the minus strand of NW_026775571.1, from coordinate 50,037,200 downwards.
CGTGGCATAGCAACGACGTATAAATCCTGACCAGGTATGGTAAAAATAATAGACCTATCATAACAATTAACTTGGGCATGGTAGTGGGATAACCACTCCATCCTAAGTATCACGTCATAAGTGTGCATGTCCAGGACTAATAAGTTGGCTAGAAATATGAGTCTACTAATATCTAGTGTCACAAGCCCATCACACTCATATAAAATGGCAGTATTGCCTAATGATATAGAAATACCTAGAGGTCTATCGCATACCCGTGTCGTCATCCCAGATAAAGCAACAAAAGACCTAACTACAAATGAGTGCGTAGCACCCGTATCAAATAAAACACAACCTTTTGAACCATGAATAAGAAGCATACCCTCAACAGCTTAAGGTTCCTGAATATCCTGTGGCATGGGGTTATACACCCTGCCATAATGTAACTGCTGCAATGCCTATCCCTAAGGCTGTGGCAGTACTGGTAAAGCCGGATATGTCTGTCCCTGAATCGTGGAACCTGTGGAGTGGGTAAAGGTACCAGTGCCCTCTGTCCCTACTGCACATGCTATCCTTGTCCCTGTCCTGCTTTAGGACACTACCTCAAAGTATGACTATACTCTCCACAAGTGTAACAACTACCCTGGAAAGTACCAAATGGCTTCCTCTGTCGGTTAGCCGGTGGCTAACCCTATCCTGCCTGTGGTCCCCTATTCTGCTGCCTTTGAATAGGTGCCCCATTCCTGTGAGCATCTGAACCTCTATTGTGCTTCTTCCAAGACTGTTGTCCCTGGAATTTGCCCTTGTCATTCTATCGATGTCCATTACCATTTCCTTTCTCAGCTGACTAATTAACAGAGTCTCTGTCACCCTGCTTCTCACCCCGAGCTTGTCTGAAGTCCACGGTCAACTGATATTGCTGTAAAGCGGCGTCCACCACTTGAGCATAAGTAGTGTAGGCTGGGCTACCTATAATAACTCGCTTAATAGACCACATAAGTCCCTTAACGAAACTATTACACTTTTTCTCCTTTGTATCCACCTCCTCTAGAGCAAAAAGAGACAAGCGCGTGAATTACTACTCATACTCTGCCACTGTCATATTTCCCTGATCTAGATTGAGAAACTTTGTCTTCATAACTGCCTTGACTGCATAAGAAAAGTACTTCTCATCAAAGCGAGTATTGAACTGATCATAAGTCAATGACATCCTCTCCTCTGCGGTGGTAACTGACTCCCACCACTGTAGTGCATCTCCAACTAGTTTGAAGGTAGCAAACATCTACTTTTTGAACCTTCGTCCACTGAACCAAGCGAAGGTGTCGCTCGATGTCCTGTTTCCAATGGTGAGTTGTTTTCGTATCGGTGGAGCCTGAGAACTCAAGTAGGCTCCCCTTTGTGAAAGAACTCTTAGCCTTTTCCCAAGAATCAGTCTGAACCACTGGTGCTAGTACAGGTATTGGCTGTACCTGAGGCTGATTCCGAAGTGCAACTATTACCCCTCCTTCTATAGCTTGAGCAATGAGGTCATTGAGATGAGGAGGATACTCTGGATCTCTACCCTGATCCTGAGTCTGCTGAACTCCCTCCTGCTCTTCGTGCAACTGACCATCACCATCCTGAAACCCAGGCATTTGCTGCTCTTCCTCCATTTGCTGACACTGTAGGAGATCTTGCTCCCTACATGCCACTTCCCTTCATCCCTGATTGTTCCGTCTGGTTCTAGCGTTAGCCATTCTGTGAACACAGAAGAACAAACATCAGTACGATTATTATCCGAACCATAAAGGAATATAACGAATCCTAAACTTAAGCTCTAAACAAGAGAATATGCTACGCAGAAGTCTTATACGATAGAATCCTAGAGACATTAAACCTGGAGTGCTCTGATACCAACAGTGATACCCCTCGACTCCGAGACATGGGTTGATCAGGCCCAAGCCCAAACCCGAGGGAATATCAACCAATTAATATTTATTTAAACGAACACGGAATACAAAGAGAATAATAAGAAATAAATAAATAAAGGCTAAAAGAATTCTAGATTAAAAATGCTCAAAATAATATGGTTAAAATCCAATAATCCAAAACCTCCATTTATTTAACAACTCAGGAATCCATCTAGTGGACCCCTAATAAAATCCCAAACTGAAACGAAAAAACTGAAACAGAAAAATAAAGCTAAACATAGAAAGTAGTCCTACGTAGTTAGAGGAATGAGTATCTGTATCTGCTCTGCACGTCCAAGCTCTAACCCTGGAACTGACGAATACCTGAAAAAATAAGAGAGTGGGTTAGGCCCACATACAAGTCCTATCCTACTACGATCCATACAGAAATCTGATGCGCAGATACATCCTAGATAGCTCAATAATAACTAGAATAGTCTATAAATGTATAAATACACACTATAGGACGCTCACAAGTCCAATAGGTCTATCTCAGCCTGAGTAGAGATACCATGCAAGTCGCACATAACGTGGTCATATGTACCTAGACCGACCAGGGAACAACACCTATGTCCAGTTATCCATCTTAGGCGATATACGCACCCTAACGTGGTATAGTGGCCTGATATATATATAACAATCCATCCAGAAACCAAAGTAGGTCATTTAATTATTTTATTGATATGACACAAATATGAGTAGGACTTAATCTTTATGGTTAATCCATACCTCAATCCAGATTAGGTAGGACTTAGTATTTGAAATAATCCATCCCTAGTATGCCACCGTCCCATACCGGTGCATACAATCCTCCAATTAGCATAATTGATAAAACAACACTAGGTATTCATCAACCATTCTCTAAAATATGCATCAATATAAATTATTACATATACAACGATATTAGGCATTCATTATAAAACCTAAAAATCATGTTCCAACTATTTAAATTGCTAAAATAAATCAAAGCTTTTAAATCCTCCAAATCGTCCATAAATTGATATAGTTAAAAGCAAATTAAATACCAATTTATTCCAAATCAAGCATAGTTAATTGCAAGTAATTCACTACACTTATAAATTTATTTAAATATGATTAATTAGTATTAAATTATATATAAAAGAATCTCCAAGTTCCAGCAATTAACTTAAGTACACAAACAGTGTGCAACCTACAGGTTTTTCTTTAAGTTCATCTTGCCCCATTCGTTAGTCCAGTTATGAATTAATGTTTCCTTATAATTTTATAGGTCCATGACATTCACATATATCATTTAAAACAGTTTAAATGAAGTAGAAATACCCTGTACAGTCCAAAGATCTAGGAGCCGGCTCCATACTCTTTGGATCCGGCTCCATTGATGAGGGAGCTGGCTCCCTCCTTTTGAGAGCCTGCTCTCCCACTCCCTGAAGCCGTTTCTAGGTTCTACTTCGTCTTCCTCACCTCCGGCGATTCCCAGGGCCTCTATAATATTTTAAACACTTGTTCTAATGTTCATTTAGTGTCCCAGATTATTTTAAAGACATCAACATGCATTAACGATCTCAATTAAACAAGGCTTAAAAACATGTACAGCAGGATACAATTAAAAGCTTTAAGAATTTTCAAATTAGTTTAATTCAACGAAGCTAATTACAGTTTAAACATACATCACAGATATATTTTAGCATTAATTAAACCCCTGGAGTCTACCTAGGCATGCATAGAACACAGGTTTAAGGGAAGGAGTTAGAATAGAGACTTGCCTTTAGGTTTCCGTTCAAAACCTTAAACCTCCATCTCTGAGTTTTTTGACACCTTCTAAACTGCCGTTCCACTCCTCTATTACTCTTGGTTCAACCTAGAAGCACTCATCCCGTCCTCCTTAAACCCCTCTGTTTATTTCTCAAATTCACTCTCTGTTTCTCTCTGCCTCTCAATACGTGAATAGGGTTTTCTTGTAACCCTTATATAGACTTATCACCATATATTTATAGACTAATATAAACCCTAGTCTACTATAACTAGAGATGGCCAACCCTAATTAATCCTAGTTGGCCACTACGTGAGACATAAAAGAAAATAAAACCTAAATTAAACATTAATTAAAATAATTAAGAATACAATTAAGTCAATTAAAGAAAAAACAAAATACAATTAAATAAATAATTAAATAAAACAATTCATTTAAATAACATAATTCATAATTAATTCAAATAAATAAACAAATAAATAGTTAAATAATTAAAAATGCAATTAAATAATTAATTAAAATAGCAGGACTATCCTTTTAAAATTAGGGGTATTACATCTGGCATGTCCGTGTATTTCACAGTGGAACACACTTCAAAAAGCTCATCCAAATGCTTGTAAGGTTCTTCACTTGGAAGTCCATGATAATTAGGAAGCATTTGAATGGTTTATGGTTTAATCTTATAATGATGTGCTCTAAATGGTGGCAATTGAATGCATGTGGGTGCATTTTATTCATTTGGCACATAGTGATCACGCAAAGTAAGAGGGGGATTTGGAATCGGTGGTGCTACACGAACTCCTTCATTGCCTTGGATTATGGGAGGTTGTGGAGCAAAAATTGGCCTACGCATTCCTAATGGAACTTGGCCTTGTTGTTGTGGGTGAATGAATGGTCTAGGCATACCTAATGGAACTTGGATGTTGTCATGATGCACATTAGGGTGGAGGATGTCTTGTTGGTCTATGTGACCAAGGTCCTCCACATGGTCCTCATTATGGTTTTCCATTAATGAAATGGAATGATTAGAACTACCTCTTCCCCTAGGAGTACGAACAATGGAATCAAGATTCAAATTAAGTGGGACAAGAGTAGGATTTAATGACCTTCGACCATGCATGCACAATCAAAACAAAAATAAGCAAGTAGCAAGTAACAAGCACTTCACCTCCGCAACAAATCAATCAACAAACTTCCTCCACATACAATGATCCCATACTCCCATGCTTTCAACAATATGCAAAGAAAATAAATTGCCTCCACGTGGGCTCACGATTTATCTAGGAATGTAAAAATAAGCCTCCACGCGGGCCGACGATTTAACTAGAGATTGAGTTAGAAAGAGCTCACAAAGGGTCCTTAAGCACTTCAAATTATTATTATTATTATTATTATTATTTTAAATTTTGGCTTAGCTTTGCAAATTTTTAGATTTTTAGCTCTTTTTATGCTTAGCTTTAGCTCCTTGCTTTGAATGCTCCTTTGCTCATTTTCTTTAGCTCAATGCACCTAGCTAATCAAGAACAAACACAATAAGTAACCAAAAAAAAAAAAAAAAAAAAAAAAAAAAAGTAAAGACACAATCAAAAGAGTACTAATTCCTAATTGTTTCCAAAAAATACGGCGTTACCTTTAATCCCCAGTAACGGCGCCAAAAACTTGATGTGTTGTCGAATACCAACAAGCTTAAATGTGAGTTAAGAGTGGCCAAGTTTTAAATTTATAAAGTGTCATTACTACCTCTAACTACTAACGTAGCAAGGGCAAGTAGGGATCGTCCCAAGGGATTTAGGGGCAGTATTAATATGGAAGCAAGATAGGGTTAGTAGGTTAAATGATCAAAGATTGATTGGTGATTTGATTAAACTACAATACAATTTAAATTAAAGCAAGCAAAGTAAATGAAATATAGAGAAAACAAGAGAGAGAGGTCTTGGGACTTAGAGGTCACCACTAAACATCACATTTCTAAACACTCAATGTATAATTAATGAGGGGAAACATGTGTTACAACAATAGTGTGTGTGATTGGTTGTTTCAACAAGCATGGATGACCAATTAAGTATATATTGTCTAAGCAACATAGTAAATAGCACAATATATCAAACTAAGCCATTAATCCTTCCTTTAAGCTCATAATCCAAACGCATCACATGGTTAGAGAAATATACTACTTGCATTCATAAGCATGGAACATCAAACAACATGTATGGATTGTCCTCCCATCTAACAAACTAAGGCAACTACACTATAACTAAGCTAAGGACATGAAAATTAAACTAATTAAACTAAGGGAGAGGCACAATCCATTAAGAAATGAGTATGAACCATTAAATAAACCATAAGAGTATTCTATTGGAAGTATTAAACCACACAAATTATTGAATAAACAAGATTCATTTATAAATCAAGTGTCAAGACAAGTATTATAATACAAATCCCCTCAAAATACATAGCATTAAGGTTTAGAAGGCATGCTTAGGGCTAATTCTACCCCCAAGAGGATGTTTAACCACTTATTAATGTAGTCCTCTAACCTTCAAGGGCCATCTCCATAGTAGGAATTCTCTTCTTCTTGATGGAAACCCTGAGTGAATGGAAGAACTCCTAAAAATGGTGTCTCTAGCCTCCTCTTTCACTTTTCTTTTTCTCTAAGAATGATATGAGATGAGATGTAAAATGATGATATGTGTAAAAGTGGCTCAAAATCCTTATATAGGTAGCTCAAGTGTCACACCCAATGGTCTGGACTCATGCACTAGGGCTCCTCCAATGATTGCACCATGAGACAACTTTTAATGAGCTGGACTCTGTTTTAATTCGTACTTGAGAGGGTTCGATCGATCAAACCTTGGTGAGATCGATCGAACATAGGTGAGATCGATTAAACTTTAGTGAGATCGATCTTTCTATGGCGGCGCCTTTTTGGATAAAGACAAATTTGAGATATTTTTGGGATAGTTTGGGGAAAGAGACAAAAGTGGTAGGTGGAGGAGTACATAAGAATAAGATCAAACAATTTTGATTGATCTGAGGAAAGTTGGATTGATCAAACATGGTGGATTCTTTTGGATAAGGACAAAGGCTTTGATCCATTTTGATAAGGCCTAGATCGATCAATGTCAAATCGATCGAAGATTGTTGAGATCGATCGAAGATGCTGTTTTTTCACCACTTTGCTTCCACTTTGCTCCTTTCTTCCATTCAGCTCAAGATTGCTTCATTTATGCTCTTATTTGGCTGAATTGACTTATTTTGGGGATAAGTGCCTAAAAATGGAAATAACACGAAATTAGTCTAAGGCGGGAAAATAGGATAGATAAAAGTTCTAGAATACCTAAGCTTAAGGGGTTTAAATGCGCACTTTTCAGCACTCATCAGATTTGAAGCCAAGTTAGGATTTTAGTAGGACCTCCTTGGGGTTTAATGATCACCTTGTAGTCCCTGACAAAACCCCGAAGTTTCGTTGGATTCAGAGCGATTTCATTTTGGTGGGGATTTGAGATTTTCATCTCAAATTGAGGTAGGGGATGCCATAGGTTTATATTTGAGTTATATTGATTGTTTTATAAGCATATATAACTTGTGGGCATGCCTTTGTACGAGTTTTAGAAATTAATTTAATTATATTCTATGTTTAAGATTTAATTCATATGGTTGTGTATAACTTGGAATTAAATTGTACCATGCTAGTAAATTAGGCCTTGGTATGTTTATCAACATATATTAAATTGGGAGCATTTGAATAAGAATTGCAACTTTTATTTAATATTTATCTTTTGTGAAAGATTAATTCACATAGTTGTAACAAGCATGAAAACAACTTGTAATGTGATATTAAAGTAGCCTTGGTATGTTTTTTAACCTATGTTAAATTGAGGACATTTGGAATTGTTTGAAAATCTAGAGAAAATTAATTAATTTGCTTAATTAATTTTATTTTAAGTGTTGTAGTCACTTAAATGGATTTTGGGTCTAATATATGTAAAGACCATGTTGTGTCCTTTAACATATATTAATTTGAGTCTATTTGGAATTGATTTGAAATCTAGGGACTTTTCATGTTAGGTTGGAAATCCCTTGTAATGTAGTGAAATTAATTACCTTGTGAGCATATTACTAATTAGATGTAGAATTAGTTCTTGAGGCCTCTTAAAATGGTAATTTGACTTAGCATGATATGTGATATCATTGTCCTGAATAGCTTGTTTAAATATATCTTGTGTAGGTATATAGCTTGTTTAGAATATTACAATTGATTACCTTGAAAGCTTGTTACTAAATTGCAGCTTATTTAGCACTTGTGGCTTAGGATGGTAATTTGGTTCAATTGTTGTAAGATATTCTTGTTTTGTATATAATTGCATATTGAAGACTTGACATGTCATATGCTATTTAGACTTGAATTCTAGGACATGGTTTGTATGGATTCAGCCTTACTTGTGCATGAAATGTGGTAACTTACATTTGATTTTAGTATAAGTTTTGAACTTGTTGATTTTGGAAAGCTTGTGAGGACATAAATTACGTGACGGCTAGGTTTTGGCTCTAGTACGGAGACAAAAGTCTTCTAAGTCATAAGTGTGCACTAGGTGGTATCTTGTGCGTCATAATTACCCGAAAATACTTGTTTGGTCTAGCGACCGCATGTCCTAGTCTTTCCACTATTTGATTTTGCATTTAATTTCAAGTTGTTAATCATGGATTACTTGTAGCTTGAGAATTGATGCTTACCTTGGGTATTTGAATCCTATTTAGTATACTTGAACTTGTATACTTGCTCCGTAAGTTTAAATTTCATTTAGTATACTTGTGCCGTGTATACTTGTCTTACGTGTATTTCATTTAGCTTAGTATACTTATGCTTGTATACTTGATTTATGAGTACTCTATATATATCGAACACTTGTGTATGTATGTTAGATATTGCTTATCTTGTTTAACATGATTTAGGGTACTTGAACATATATGCCTGTATGTCGTGTATCATGTTTTAATACGGTTTAGTGTACTTGAGCATGTATACTTGTATGCCGTTATTCATTTCAATTACATGAGTAGCTTAGGATGGTCCCTGAGTCTCACTTATGACATAAACGTTAAGTAGCATGATCCTTTTGAATTGCTTCATGTTAATGTAATGACCTTGTAAAAAGTTTGATCGATGTATACTCATTCCCTACGAGTAAACTTGTTTACTCACCCCAAAGTTACCGGGTTATTTTCAGGTACGGATACCTTGGTTCGGGATGCACAATATCTTTTGGTCGTTTTGTCTTTAATGAGAAAAGTATGAAAACTAGGGTTTTAATATGCCATTTTTGCACCAGAGTGTGCATTGTGTATGAATATTGTTCTTTGGCATTCATTTACCATATATGCATGACGTGTGGCCAAGGGCCAAATGGTATTTTGAAAGCATTTAGGTCCATTTGTTGCAAGTTTTCTCTTTAAATGGCATTTTATGAAAAATTGAGGTTTGATAGGTCATATTTTGAATTGGGGGTATTTTGAAGCCGTGGGCTATTGGAACACGTCTTAAATGTCTTTTTACGTTTGCATGCATGTCCACATTTAAAAAAACCTTAAATCTTGGTTTTGGAACTTTCATAGGGTGATTTATAAGTTTTTATGCAAATTCTATGCATTGGAGTTTGATGCAAGCTTCTCTTTTGGTTTAGCGTGTTATAAATGCTTAATTGTGACCTTGGTATGTTTTAAAACTTGTTTTGGGACACTTGGGATGCATGCATAGCATTAGGAGTGGACTAAGCACCATTTCCACACTTAACAGCAGCAGATTTTGCTACTGTCTGTTACGTCGATCTGCTGATAAGGTCCATCAGCCAACTGATAGCCTTCGTAGGCAAATTCCAAAGTGTTTGCAACCTGGATAGGGCATTTTGACAGGTTGATCCTTGCCATCAGCCAGATGATGATGGGCTTTTGGCTGGCTAATCCTTGCCGTCAGCCTGCTGATCATACCTGAAGCTTGATTTCTTTTCAGTTTCTTGGACAGCTTTCTTGAGCCAACTTCAGAGGGTTATATCTCACTCGTTTGTAATCCAAATCAGGTCATTATTGAGCCTAAATTTAAGAGCTTGAAGTTAGCTTTCCAATGGTACCAACCAAAAAAAATAAATCCAACCGTAGTTAGAGATATGTTAGTTTTAGTGAGATAGGGTCGTGGTAGCTCTTAATCGGAGGATGCCATTTTGTCCTACTTTCATATCTTTTCCATCCGGACTCCGAATCAAGCGATTCTTGAATCTAAATTTATTAATTTTTTGTTTGCTTTTCAATGGTGTGCATAGTAGCACCCATTTTTGGGTAAAATGACCATTTTACCCTTGGTCCATTTTTGGTAGGGTTTCAAAACCCTCGTTTCCTTCTTGCTTCCGTTGCATCTCGGGACTCCTCAGGAAGCTACTTTTGTGTCTCAGGGATGATATACATCTCTAGAGGCCATGTTTCTATTTACCTTCCGCCTTTTGGATCCGTTTTGGGTCATCACAGGACACACTGGGTTTGTAAAAATTCAGGGTCGTCACAATAGGTAATAGGGATGTCTATTATTAATTAGAAGGTGATTTAAGGTCGACTTGAGTAGTGGAGTTGGCTCTATAAGATGTTTTATCTTATTCAAGTAACTCAGATGGGGTCTGAAATACAAAAAGGACTAGTGATCCTTAGCGACAATATTTGGGAAGGTAGTGATGACCACGGCGTTGTTTGATAAAACTAAAAATCAAGCACTAAAATTTTTAAATACTGAATTTTACACGTGGAAATTTTAAGTGCTGAATGTATTAATTTGAAAACCTGTTTGATAATGTTTTAATTTTAAGCACTGAATTTATTAAGATTGTTTGTTATATACAAAAGCTGAAGTGTGAAAGTCATAAAAATTACATTTTTGCCCTCAATATCTGGTACTCATAACAATTTTATGTTTATAATATAAAAATATTAATAAAATAACCACATTAATTCACTCAATGAAATATATCAACAATGAATATTAATGTCAAATAATTATAAAAAAATTAGAATTCTTATCGAGAAATATAATTCTGTTATACAAATAATTGATGAAGATTTAAAATATATAGATTTTGGATTACATAACATTTATGTAGATATCGAAAAGGGTGCTATAAAGATTAAAGAAAGTTATTATATAAATAAGTGATGAAAATTTAAAATATATGGGCTTTGGATTATATAATATTTATGCATAGAATAAAAAAGAATGTTAAAAATATTAAAGAAAGTACGTGAAAAAAATTCTTATCTAGAAATAGAATTTTACTATATAAATACTTATGTTTTATAGTGAATCAATTTGAATAGATAACCAAAAGAGACGTGTTTATAAGATAATACGTAGAACTATTATTTTATTATTTTATTTTTTTGGAGAATTTGGTAAAATTATATATTTGTTTAAGAATTTGTTTTATAATGTAAAAGTTAAAAATAAAAAATAAAAAAATAATAGCCAACCAAATATATATAGAAGAGTTTTTCAACGAGATAACTTACCCAGTTTCCAGATGCAGAAGAAATCACAAAGAGGAGTCTAAAGAAATTGCTGAGAGAAGTCTAATAGAAATCGCAGAGAGAGCGTGATTATTTGAGAGTAGAATAGTCATTAAAAAAATAGTTTTAAAACCTAATCACTTACCGTATTCTTTGATAAATGATAAGCAACCCTCCCCTCGCTTAAAATTTTAACCTCTTTTAAGCGGTACTTACCATGTTAAGCGGTATCCTAAAATTTTATCAAACGAACTTATTTTTAAAAATCACTTACCGTCTTCTGCATTTAGCGCTGAAGTAAGAAATCAAACAAGCCCTAAGTCTACCATCTTTAGCCTTTCAGTGCATTTAGAGGAGACAAGATGTATTATGACGTGATGTGTCATTTTTAGGAAGTATACGTAATGATGACAGTAATCGTCATTGTTGCTAGAGAGTGATAACTATCAGGTGGTTAAAATCGATCAACAAAAATAGTGTGGATGTTGCATCCATTTTGTAAACTAAATTAGAGATGGAAGTATAATTGCATGAACGGGGTGAACAGATTATTTACATTTAATTGGAATTATGATTTCATAGAGACCACAAGTGATGAATTGACTAAGTTCACTTGTTAACATTAGTTCGAGTAGTGTTCACTTTAGAGCTTTATAGTAGCTCTACAATTCAGAGACGATGATTTTTTTGTAGTATGTCACAGTCCATTATAGTGGATAAAGACTTCCTATTTTGAAATGGATTTCTCAAGGATTTTGAGTGCAGTGTATATCTTAGCACTGTTTCATATTCTTAAATGAATGGATCAATCGAGAGAGTAAATTAGAACTTGGAGGATATGCTTAAGGCATATATCCTGGATCTTATGGACAACTGGAAGTATTCACTTATGTTTTGGAGTTTCCTATGGTGATGATTGGCAAAATTCTTTTGGTTGGTGATGTTTGAGGTTTTGTATAATAGATTTTACAAACCCCTTGGCTGTTGGTTTGAAATTTGGGGCGAGAGGTGTAATATCAGATCTTGGCTTCTGTATGGGCACATTGGAGCGGATTTTCTGTTATCAAAGATTGCAAACGCGTTGTTCGGTGACGGTAGAAGAATTATGTAAATAGTTGAGTTCGCATATTAGAGATTGAGTATTGAGAATCAACTTACTTGAAGTGTCTCCAATGAAGGAAGCAATGTGATTTCAGAAAGAAGGATGATTATTACTCATTACATAAATCATTCCTAATTTTGTTTATCGATAGAGGCAATAGCCTATATATTAGCGCTATCCAATCATTTGTGTTATGTGTATAGAGATTTTCTGTTGTGACCCAACCCGGTGCGTTAATGATGACTCGAAAGTTGACCTAGTAATGGATCCAAAATGCGGAAGCGAAAGATAAACCAAGGTCTCTAGAGTTAGAAGTCATCTCTAAGATACCGGTGTGACCTTCCATGAAGTCACGGAAGTTAAAGAGAGCAAAAGAGGAAATAAAAGAAAAAACAGGCAAAATTCGTCAATTAAGGGCAAAATGGTCAATTTACAATTGAGAAAAGAAATTTAACTCCAAGCAAGTCAAATGAGGTCTATACAACCAAAAATAATCATTTCACAACATTCTAAGGAGTTCTAAGAACTTTGGGCAAGAATTCCACAAAATGCCCTTACCCGGTTTAAGCGAAAACTGACACTGTCTCACTAAAATATGAATAACTCCCACTGTGATTTGAATCTAAGAATGGAATTGGTACCATTGGAAATATGACTCAAAATCTTTAACTTTAGGCATAAGAATCACCCCATTTGGGTTAGGAATGAAGAAGTAGTTGGAACAACAATGCTGATACATAACTAAAAGGCTGTGTGTATGAGGTCCATTTTAGTCAACCGAAATGGACTTTCGGATGGCCAAAATGGACAATAACTTTCCTAAAAGCACATTTTTTAGGGGACGTCATTTCAGTAGACCGAAATAAGGCATCGGTCGATCGAAATGGCCTTGAACAGTGATTTTGGCTACTAGAATGGGTGTTTTACTGTGCAATGAAGATCCCAAAAGCCATCGGTTGACAGAAATGGACTTTTAGGCGACCGAAATGGCTTGAAAAGCTATTGTAAGACCTATTATACACCAAAAGTATTGAGGCTTAACCCAAGCCTCAATTCCCATCATACATTGGTTCAAAAACAATGGTTAAAAGTTGGTTTTCAAGGAGATGTGAATATGTGGACATGTCAACAACCTTAATATGAGTAATTGAATGTAAAACAATGGTTCATAGCCTCATACACATCAATTACAAGAATCTCATATGCTAAACCTCCAAAGTTAGTTAAAATACACTTTTAAAGCAAAATATGGTACCAAGTGAACACAAGTACTTATGTAAACATGCTAGGCCTTTGGCCTCGTTACACACACATCCGTAAAGAACCAAAAGGTGCACTTAAGTGCACATTACATAGGTTGAACCATAAATACATGTTTTGACATAATAACCAAAATGGAATGTGATACGATAACAAGTGCATATTCTAATATAACAAAAATACTCTAAGTAATCAAGCAAGCCTAAGATTGTTATGCATCCCATAATAATGCTTCTTTACCTGAAAAACACCCGGTAACTTTGGGGTGAGTAAACAAGTTTACTTATAGGGAATGAGCATGCATAGGCTTATCTTTATACAAAGTTTGCAATTCAATACAATTTAATCCATGCTATTAAAGTGACATTGGAACTTTCAACATAGCGCAATGAGATGCAATTTCATAAAGTTATTAACTTGGAAATTAAAGTGTGAAATCGAACCAATATGCATACTTAGATATTGCCTGATTAAAACCGTACTTTTGGGATCACTTTAGGGCTATTAATCCATGGGTACCTTCCCCTAGTGCGCACTATAGTGTATGGAGCTCTCTATCTCACATACTAGAACAAAGTCCTAGCCAAGTCAATTTCTTGATAATATCCCAAGTTTCCAAAATCAACAAGTTGAGCAACAAATCATGATATGTGATAAAAACACAATAAAGCTCCATGAATTTCATGACTAAATCATTAGATCAATAACATAGAAATTAAGTAGACTAACTAGTTAATTTCTCTAGATTTCAAGAGTTGTTCAAATGATTCCAATTTAATACATAATAAGAAGTAAGTTATGGCCATGCCATATATCAAGTCCAAATTAAAATACAAGCATGGTACGAATAAGTAGAATTAAAGTCAATTTAAATTACTTAAGTCTCTAGATTTAAAAGCTCATTTATATCATGCCAAATTAATATACAACAAGGTTCAAGTCATGGCCATGCCATATACCAAGTCTAAAGTGAATTCTACACAAGCTACTATTAGTTATTTATTTCTTAAATTAACATAGGACATGCATACAACTTGTATATCACTACTAGATCAATTTATTCAATTAGAAAATAAACTAGAACATCCCCTACCTCAATAGAGAATTGAATCTCTATAATCCAAGGCAACCAAGCTTAAAAATGGAAAATCAAACAAAGGTCTTATCGAGGAGAGTGAGAGGAAGCTAAAGTATTCCAAGCTCAAAGGTCTAAGGTGAGTAGAAGGAGGCCAAAAATGAAGTCAAAGCTCTAAGTCAAGCTTTGCCCCAACGGTGGCTAAGTTAGGGCTTGAGAGGAAAAAGATGAAGTGAAAATAAAGTGTAAACCCTAAGCTAAATGTGATGGGATCCTCCACTCACGAGGTGCTCTTGCACTACCTCTCGTACATGCATAATGCAAGACTAAATATGGTGCCTACACTTGTCACCATCCTAAGTAAACTTCCAAGACTTAACATTGAGCCTACACTTGTCAACCATCCATGCCAATAAGTGCTCCTATCCTATGCCAACAAATAGGTGAATCTCCACCCTCCATGTGTCAAGAGATTAAGTCTCCAAGTGGTTCCACCATAATATCAACAAGTGACTCCATGAGATTGTGACACTTGTCATATTTTTTAAAAATTGCAAAAAGGTCCTTTTTGAAAATATCTTCCAAATTAAATTGCAAGATGGTCCCTAAGACGAAAAAATAATTACTTCGCCTAATTACACTAAAACCCCAAAAGTCAAGAATAGTTCTAAGAAGTTATGCATCCATGCCCTTTACAAGAAAAGTAAACATTTAACATGTTTTTCTACAAAAGTAAAAATGCAGATATCATGGAAATTAAATATCATGGATGTATGCAAAGCCGAAATCAAATCCGAGCACAAAAAGTGAGGTTATATAAGGAAAAATGATAAACGAGAAAAAGACAAAATAAGGAGAAAACAAAAAAAGAAATTACCGAAAAAAGAAAAAAAGGAATATAACCGGGTCATTATAACCTACCCTCCTTAAAAGGATTTCGTTCCCGAAATTGAATCGTACTCGAAAAAGAGAACAAATGGGGATACCGAGAGCGAACCTCCTGTTCGAGCTCCCAGGTAGCCTCGTCAACGCCGTGGTGTCTCTACAGGATCTTAACCAATGGAATGGTCTTGGTCCATAAGACCTATCCCTGTGAATCAAGAATCTGGACTGGAATTTTCTCGTAGGTTACGTCCTCATAAACAACATCTGTCCACCACAAAACATATGATGGATTCGGTTTGTACTTCTTCAGCATGGAAACATGAAAGACACCGTGAACCATATCCAGGCCTGGCGGTAATGCCAAATGATAAGCAACCTTTTTGATGCGCTCTAAAATCTCAAATGGTCCAATAAACCTAGGAGACAACTTATCAATCTGTCGAAATCTCAAAAGTCCCTTGTACAGAGAAATCTTAAGAAAGACATGGTCCCCTACCTCAAAGGACAAGGATCGCCTCCTCCTATCAGTATAACTCTTCTGTCTGCTCTGTGCGGTAGCCAACTGCTGTCAAATTAACTTAGTTTTCTCTGTAATCTCGATGACAATGTCAAGGCCCAAGGCAACAGTGTCAGCCGTCTTAGTCAACCTGTCAACTATGACCCAAATGACGCCATTCCCTACCTAAGACCTCGGAAGTCCCGTTACGAAATCCATAGTGATATGTTCCTATTTCCACTCAGCTATTGGTAATGGTTGCAATAATCCTACCGGTCGCTGATGCTCTGCCTTCACTTGTTGACAAGTAAGGCATCGAGCCACAAACTGTGAAACATCCCATTTCATACCCAGCCACCAAAACTATAGCCGCAGATTATAATACATCTTCGTACCACCAGGATGAACTGCGAGCCGAGAGTGGTGAAAATCCTAAAGAATGTCTTCACGACAAGACAAAGGAATGAACATCATCCCCTTGTACCTAAGACCATCATCTGAGTGCAAGGTCCAACCATACATATTCTCGCCGCCTGAAATCCAAACATGGATGGTCTTCATCGCCCCATCCTCAAACTGTGCCTCAATAACTCTACTAACAAGATCCGGTTGAGCCACAAGGCTAAATAAAATAGCTGGCAAAACATCCTCGTAAGACTATAAACCAAGATTTGCAAGCTCTTTTAGCATCTTCCATCTGTGAACAGAAATGCTAGCAAGAGTCCCTCGTGACTTCCTACTCAATGCATTGGCCACTACATTGTCCATACCCGAATGGTACTGTAACTCAAAGTCATAGTCCTCTATGAACTCGACCCATCTGTGCTATCTCAAGTTTAAATCCTTCTGAAAAAAAAGATACTTGAGACTCTTGTGATAGGAGAAAACCTTAAACTTCTCCTCGTATATATAGTGTCTCCACCCTTTTAGGGCAAAGATAATTGCTGCGAACTCTAAATCATGTGTTGGATAGTTCAACTCGTGAGTCTTCAACTGTTGAGACCCATAAGCAACCACCCGCTCTGTCTGCATCAAGACACAACCCAAACCTTCCGGCGAAGCATCACGAAAGATCACATAACCCAAACTACGTTCATTAATGATCAAAACTGGAGCCGATGTCAATCTGACCTTCGACTCCTGAAAAGCAACCTCATAAGCCTTGTTCCATACAAACTTGACCCCCTTACGGGTAAGTCGAGTTATAGGTGCCGCTAGATGAGAGAAATCCCGAAAAAATCTCCAGTAGTAGCCAGCTAGGCCAAGAAAACTCTGAATCTCAAACACTATCTTCAGACTCTCCCAATCCATCACAGACTCAATCTTCGATGGATCCACTGCAACACTGCCCCTTGACACAACATGTCCTAGGAACTTCACTTCCGATAGCCAAAATTCGCATTTCTCGAACTTGGCATACAACTGATTATCCCTAAAGATCTACAATACTGTCCTCAAATGATACTCATGCTCCTCTACTGAAGTTGAGTACATGAGAATGTCGTCGATGAAAACCACAAAAAACTGATCAAGATGGTCACTGAATACGCGATTTATCAAGTCCATAAAAGCTGTTGGAGGATTGGTCAAACCAAATGGTATCACCAGAAACTCATAATGGCTGTACCGTGTGTGAAAAGCGGTCCTAGATATATCCTCATCCTTAACCTTCAACTAATAGTAACCTAATCTCAAATCAATCTTTAAAAAACAAGTGGTTCCCTTCAACTGATCAAACAAGTCATCAATCCTAGGTAAAGGATACCTGTTCTTGATTGTAGCGTGATTTAACTTGCGATAATCGATGCAAAATCTCAAAGACCCATCCTTTTTCTTTGCAAAAAGAACTGGCGCTCTCTATGGTGAAACACTAGGATGAATAAAGCCCTTAGCTTTCAAATCATCCAATTTAGCTTTCAGCTCATCCAACTCTGCCAGTGCCATACGGTACGGTGCCATAGAGATCGGTGCTGTACCGGGAATGACATCAATGGCAAAAATAACTTCCCTTAAAGGAGGTAACTCTATCAGTTCCTCTGGAAAGACATCAACAAAATCCTCAACAATTGCCAGAAGAACACAACCCAAACTACTATCCTCATCAGCTAACAGGCTAGCCAAGTAGGACTTGTGGCGACTCCAATCACCGATACTGAAAACAATCACCGAGTGGGAATCGCTTCGATCTCCCACGAAGTGAACACAATCTCTTGTGGGAGTGCAAACAGACACTCGCCCACAGAAGCAATTGATTATGGCATGAAAGAAAGACAACCAGTTCATCCTAAGACTGATGTAGAAGCCCGTCATGTCAAAAACAACAAAATCAAACTCTAATGTCTGTCCATCTATCTCCATAGCATAACCCCGACAAACACGGTCCAAAGACACTGGACCCCTAACTGGTATGTCAACACAAAGGAAACCATCCCGCTGCGTGACCTCCAGACCTAAAGAATGTGCAAATGAAGCAAATATGAATGAATGTGATGCACCTGTGTCAACAAGAACTCTAGCTCAAGAACTAAAAACTGGAAAGATACCTCGATCTGTAGAAGTCCCTACAGAGGTATCGGCTTGTGGCAATGCGTAGACTTATCCCTAAGCCCCAGACTGCTGAGAATTGCCCTGCTAAGCTGACTGATGTCCGGAAGCAGTAGGCGTCGAACCTCTACCCAGATACGAACTGACTGGTGTAATTGGTTGTGGTGCTTGAGGCACCCTGAAACCTGACTGAACATTTGCAGACTGCGCCGGTGTGGCCTGTGAACCAGTGCTATTCTGTGCTCTTCTCTGTGGATGAGGGCAATTTTTCCTCATGTAACCGGGCTGCTTGTAGTAGTTGCAAGTCCCCTGAAACCCCTTCATCGAAGTTGTAGGCTTAGTAGCCTGTGTTTGACTGGTCTGTGGCTGAAGCTGTGGGCAGCGAGGCTTGATATGCCCCGGCAGCTGACAGTGGTAACAAATTACTCCCCGAGCTGACCCTGAAGATACTGGAACTGCAGATGTAGACCAAGCCTGCTGTGACTGTCCCTGAGTACGTGAACTATCCCCGGCCTTAGCCTTTTTCCACTGACCCCCAATAGATACTGATGGAGCCTCTCCACGCGGCTGCTTATACGAACCCTTGATCCTGTGTTGATCTCGGTTCTCTGCCTCAACCATCATAGCCCTCTGGACTACCTCTCCATAGGTCTTCAAATCCAATACTAAAATCCGTGGCCTAATATCAGATGTAACCCGTCCTGAAACTTCCTTGCCCTGAGCTCATCGGTAGCTATTATCTTTAGTGCATAGCGGGAAAGAAAAGTGAAGTGTGTCTCATACTCAATGACACTCATCATGCCCTGACAGAGACCTATGAACTGTACTCTCATATCCTACCTCATAGCCCTCAGAAAGAAGCGGTTAAAGAATAATGTCCTGAACTCCTCCCAAGTCATCACCTCCATATCGTGGATATTGGTCATAGACCTCCACTAGATATCAGCATCTCCCATGAACATAGAGGCTGTCAAGGAGATCCTCAATCAGTCTATAGGTACTGTTATGTTATTGAGCTTGCGTACCATGAGATCAAACCAAGCCTCTAAAGCAAGCGGATCCATACTTCCTACAAACTAGTCGATCTTAACCCACTCTAACTTCATGAAGTAGTCTAATGCCTCATTAGCAACTGGTGTCAGTGCTGGTGCCAGTATCAGAATCTACATCCCTACAATATGTTGATGAAATAGCTGCTGGATGGACTTTGACATCCCCAGAGTCACTCCCTGTGCAATCTGCTTCTCATAAGTCGGCGTTCATGGTGGAATAAGATCCACACCACGAGGTCGAACCCTGGGCCTCCTTGGACCCTGTGTGAGCCCGGTGTCCTCAACCTGCTCATCCACTTTGTCATGATGAGAAGACTCTCCGCGAGTCAAAACTATGATGCTAAACGCACGAAAGGAAAGAGGTCAACAATAACACAAGTTATTATGACCGAATGAAACTCACACTATGAATGCACGAAGCAAGAAGCATGTCAATGTATACAACATACGGTCATACTAAAATAAATAAGAATATATAACATGATAAAACAGATACTGAAACTTCTAGGTACTTAAACATGTAAGCATATAAACATGTTATCAAACTAAGCACGTAAACATGTTATAATACCGAAACAGGTTAACAAGTAGCATGTAAACATATTAAAGCAAATCAAAAAAAGCATGATAAGCACCCAAAACCCATCATCCAAGGTTTTCAAACCTAGGAGCTCTGATACCATTTGTCGTGACTCGAGTTTTTCAACCCGGTGCGTCAATTATGACTCGAAAGTTGACCCGGTAACGGATCCGAAATGTGGAAGTGAAAGATAAACCAAGATCCCTAGAGTTAGAAGTCATCTCTAAGACACTGGTGTGACCTTCCATGAAGTCATGGAAGTTAAAGAAAGTAAAAGAGGAAATAAGAGTCAAAATGGGCAAAATTCGTCAATCGAGGGCAAAATGGTCAATTTACAATTGAGAAGAGAAATTTGACTCCAAGAAATTCAAATGAGGTCTATACAACCTAAACTAATCATTTTATAACATTCCAAGAAGTTCTAAGAACTTTGGGCAAAAATCCCACAAAATGCCCTTACCCGGTTTAAGCAAAAACTAACACAATCTGACAAAAACATGAATAACTTCCACTATGATTTTAATCTAAGAATGGAGTTAGTACCATTGGAAAGCTGACTCAAAAGCCTTGGGTTTTGGCTCAAGAATCACCCCATTTGGGTTAGGAATGAAGAAGTTATGACCGTTTGAAGTCGGAACAACAATGCTGAAACATAACTGAAAGGCTGTGTGTATGAGGGCTATTTCGGTCGACTGAAATGGACTTTTGGATGACCAAAATGGACAAAAACTTTCCTAAAAACACATTTTTGAGGGGAGGTCATTTCGGTAGACCCAAATAAGGCATTGGTAGACCGAAATGGCCCAGAACAATGATTTTGGCTACTGGAATGGGTGTTTTACTGTGCAATGAAGTTCCCAAAAGCCATCGGTCGACCAAAATGGACTTTCGGACGACCGAAATGGCTCGAAAAGCTGCTGTAGAACCTGTTATACACCAAAAGTGTTGAGGCTTAACCCAAGCCTCAATTCCCATCATACATTGGTTCAAAAACAATGGTTAAAAGTTGGTTTTCAAGGAGATGTGAATATGTGGACATGTCAACAACCTTAATATGAGTAATTGACTGTAAAACAATGGTTCATAGCCTCATACACATCAATTACAAGAATCTCATATGATAAACCACCAAAGTTGGTTAAAATACACTTTTAAAGCAAAATATGGTACCAAGTGAACACAAGTACTTATGTAAACATGCTAGGCCCTTGGCCTCATTACACACACATCCGTAAAGTACCAAAAGGTGCACTTAAGTGCACATTACATAGATTGAACCATAAGTACATGTTTTGACATAATAACCAAAATGGAATGTGATATGCTAACAATTGCATATTCTAATATAACAAAAATACTCCAAGTAATCAAGCAAGCCTAAGATTGTTGTGCATCCCACAATAGCGTTTCTTTACTTGAAAAACACCCGGTAACTTTGGGGTGAGTAAACAAGTTTACTCATAGGGAATGAGCATGCATAGGCTTATCTTTATACAAAGTTTGTAATTCAATACAATTTAATCCATGCTATTAAAGTGACATTGGAACTTTCAACATAGCACAATGAGATGCAATTTCACAAAGTTTTTAACTTGGAAATTAAAGTGCGAAATCAAACCAATGTGGATACTTGGATATTGCCCGGATTAAAACCATACTCTTGGGATCACTTTAGGGTTATTAACCTATGGGTACCTTTCCCTAATGCACACTATAGTGTAGGGAGTTCTCTATCTCCCATACTAGAACCAAGTCCTAGCCAAGTTAAGTTATTGATAATATTTCAAGTTTCCAAAATCAACAAGTTGAGCAACAAATCAAGATATGTGATAAAAACACAATAAAGCTCTATGAATTTCATAACTAAATCATTAGATCAATAAGGTAGAAATTAAGTAGACTAACTAGTTAATTTCTCTAGATTTCAATAGTTGTTCAAATGATTCCAATTTAATATATAACAAGAAGTAAGTTATGGCCATGCCATATATCAAGTCCAAATTGGAATACAAGCATGGTACGAATAAGTAGAATTAAAATCAATTTAAATTACTTAATTAAGTTTCTAGATTTAAAAGCTCATTTAAATCATGCCAAATTAATATACAACAAGGTTCAAGTCATGGACATGCCATATACCAAGTCTAAAGTGAATTCTATGCAAGCTACTATTAGTCATTTATTTCTTAAATTAACATAGGACATGCATACAACTTGTATATCACTACTAGATCAATTTATTCACTTAGAAAATAAACTAAAACACCTCTTACCTCAATAGAGAATTGAATCTCTATAATCCAAGGCAACCAAGCTTAAAAATGGAAAATCAAATAAGGGTTTTGTAGAGGAGAGTAAGAGCAAGCTAAAGTATTCCAAGCTCAACGGTTTAAGGTGAGTAGAAGGAGGCCAAATGTGATGGGATCCTCCACTCACTAGGTGCTCTTGCACTGCCTCTCATACACACACAATGCAAGACTAAATATGGTGCCTACATTTGTCACCATCCCAAGTAAACTTCCAAGACTTAATATTGAGCCTACACTTGTCAACCATCCATGCCAACAAGTGCTCCTATCCTAGGCTAACAAATGGGTGAATCTCCACCCTCCATTTGTCAAGAGATTAAGTCTCCAAGTGGTTCCACCACAATGTCAACAAGTGACTCCTTGAGAGTGTGACACTTGTCACATTTTTCAAAAATTGCAAAAAGGTCCTTTTCGAAAATATTTTTCAAATTAAATTACAAAATGGTCCCTAAGACGAAAAATAATTACTTTGCATAATTACACTAAAACCCCAAAAGTCAAGAATATTTCTAAGAAGTTATGCATCCATGCCATTTATAAGAAAAGTAAACATTTAATATGTTTTTGCACAAAAGTAAAAATGTAGATATCATTAAATATTATGGATGTATGCCACGTCGGAATCTAATTCGAGCACAAAAAGTGAGGTTATGCAAGGAAAAATGATAAATGAGAAAAAGACAAAGTAGGAAAAAAGATGAAAAAAGAAATTACCAAAAAACGAAAAGAAGGAAAGTGACCGGGTCATTACATTTTCGTACTTTTATGTTGCGAAAATTTGTATGTGAAATGTTACCCGTGTGTATGTTAGGTAGATCGAGTTGCTGTTAGATGCAATATATATATATATATATATATATATATATATATATATATATCGTATTATTATTATGCTCTTGATAGTAGGAACCATGTATGATGTTAAATAACTATTTAATGTGGTTGTGTTCGGTGGAGCCTATACATAGAGGCTGTATCTACTTGAGAACATAAAATGAATCTAGAAAAGTATTTCAGAGTTTTGTGAATTCCAAGGATGGAATTCTTTTGTTAGGGGTGAAGAATGTAATTATGACGACCCAAGTTTTTCAACCTGATATGTCAGTGATGAACCAAAAGTTGACCCGATAACGGAATCCGAAATGCGGAAGCGAAAGATAAAACCAAGGTCTATAAAGATATAAACCATCTCCAAGACACCAATGTGACCTTCCATGAAGTCACGGAACTCAAGGAAATAACCGAAAGCGGAAACCAGAGTAAAAAGGTCAAATGGTACCCTATAGCACCAATGATAACCAAGGGAACTAGATCTAGTTCAAACTAGACCAAGAGTGCCATAAAATGGCTTAAACATGCTAAACAAGGTCCTGTGGGAACAAGCAAAATGAGTTAACCAACCTAGGCAACAAACCAAACAAAACCCACAAGGCAGCCTTATTTCGGTCAATCGAAGTGGAGCATCGGTCTACCGAAATGAGCCAAGGAAAAAGAGAGAAAAGAGCTCTCAGTTTGGTCGACAGAAGTGATAAACCGGTCGAACGGTTTAAGGCTCGAGATGAAAAAAATGAGTTTCAGTCGACCGAAATAGAGAACTGGTCGACCGAAATGAGCCTCGATGGTGAAAATGGCTACTGGAATTGGACTTTTACTATTCAATTGAAATTTAAAAGCCATTGGTTGACCGAAACAAGCCACCGGTCGACTGAAACAGGTAGAAATGCAAAGAACGAACCTGTTATGCACCAAAACTGAAAAGAAATTCCTAAGTCTCAAATGGATCCCCCATAGTATGATCAAGTTTCATTATATGCAATTGTGTGATGATGTGAACATACACGCAAGTGTAATATGGTATTTTAACGTGTTACAATAGCTTATGGCCTTGTTACAATTCATTTACAACATTTGACATTTCAAGCCTACAAGTTAGAAAAATTACATTTCATAGACAAAACTCAAACATGCTAACACTTGCATGTGAACAAGAATGCATCTAAAGAAACTTCAATTATGCAAATCACCGAAGCAAGTGCAAATCTTCAATCTTGTATCCTGTACTTGAAATATGCCCCAGTAACTTTTGGGTGATCAACAAAAAGCTACTCATAGGAAATAAACATGCATCTACCTACATTTTATAATTTTATCACCTTAAGGTGAAATATGTTAAAGGGATTCATGCCACTTAACGTTTATGTCAAAATGAGACTCAGAGAGCATCCTAAGCTATCTTAAATCATTTCTAGCATGTAATACGCCTAATTTTAAAAGGATATTTCTGGTGTTTAATTTTTGATTTAATTCCATTTTTATTTGATTAATTGCTTAATTATTTTACTTGGGGTGATTTAATTGCATTAATTGATGTATTTTTAATTATTTAATTGGAATTACTTGTTTAAGTGTTTTAATTATTTAATTGGTTTATTTAATTGGAATTAGTTGTTTAAGTGTTTTAATTAATTAGCTGAAATTTTAATTATGTTATTGTAATTTATTGTTTCCTGATATTATTTGTTTATTTATTTATTTTTTTGTTTGTATTCCTCGTATGTGTATTTGGATTACACAAGAAACTGTTTTTATGTTTAGGGTTAGGGTTTTTTTCTTTTGTTATAGGCCGACTAGGGTTGTAGATGGGTTCGCTAATTATATGTGACCTAGGGTTATTATTTTCATTTATAAGTATAGACAATACGGTGGTTTAGGGTTTTAGAAAACAATAACCAAAGTTCTGTAAAATAGAGAGAGATACAGAAATACAGAGAAAGAAACAGAGGGAAGGATTTGAGGGAAACACAGAGTGATGTTGAGTGCTATACAGAGCAGTTCAAGGAGAAAGGAGCGTGGTTGTGTAGAACTACAGTCTAGGACATTAACGGAACCTTCAGAGACGGTGGATTAGAGTTTCAAATATGAAACTCAAAGGCAAGTTTTTGGTCTATTCTTTTCCTTGAATTTATGTTCTGTGCATGTTTAGATGGACTCCAGGGACTGAATAAATGTTAGAAAAGGATTAAAAGAATGTTATAACACATCAATTATGCATGCTTAAACAGTATTTAATTTTGTTGAATTATCTGTGTTGTATTGTTTAAGAATTTTCAACTGGAAACTGTTGTCTTTGTTTTCAAACGTTGAGTTCAATTCAAGTCATGGCTGAAAACTAATGATTTAAGATTAATCTGGAACATAAATAGAACCTTGGAATAGTGGTTAAACAAACTACAGAGATCTGGGTATCGCCGGAGGCGAAGAAGACATAGTAGAAAACACAGATAACCTTAGAGAGAGAGGGAGAAAGCTCCCTCACCAAAGGAGCTGGCTCCAAGGAGCATGGAGCTGGCTCCATGCTACAAATAGCAGGCCCCCTAGTATAGGGAGCCGGCTCCCACATTAAAAGAGCAGGCTCTCAATTTTGAAAGAGCCTACTCTTACACAGAATGTTCATTTTTGGTTTTTAGGCTGTGTTTGGGACTGTAAACAGTTTTGATACTTTGTCTAAATGGTTTTAAATGATGCATGTTAATGTTTTAGACCTGTAAGAACATGTTTAAACAATAATTCATAAAGGGATTAAGGAGGAGGTAGTGTACAGCTAGGAAGAGAACTTACAGGTTGCACTTTGAAAGTTGATCAGTTTAAACTCTAGAACTTGGAGGATTGTTTATATGTGATTTAATTTTGATTAATCATATTTAAATAGGATTATAAGTAACATGGATTACTTGAATTTAACTATACTTATGTTGGACTAAATTTGTATGCACCTTGCTATTCAACTGCATTAGCTTATGGACAATTTGGAGGATGTGAAAGCTTATGTTTGTTTTAGTAGTTTACATTATATGTTTAGCTCTATAATGAATGCCTCATATTATTATATATGTGTTAAGTTATACTGATGCATATCTTGGAGGTTGGTTGTTAATTATTTAGCATTGTTTAATTAACTATGCTATTTGGAGGATTATATGCACCGGTATAAGGTGGTGGCATACTAGGGATGGATTAGTTGAAATACTAAGTCCTACCTAAACTGGATTGAGGTATGGATTAACCAGCCAAAAAGGTTAAGTTCATCTCATATTTAGTCATGTCAATAAAATAATTGAATGACCTCGTAGTTTCTAGAGGATTTGTTATACATGTATCATTCCACTATACAGATGGGTGATATTTTGTATTAGGAATATACGGACCTTATATAATTATGATATGATACTATGGTATGAGCTTGAGTCTCAGGACCATGGTTAGGGTGTGTATATCGCCTAGGATGGATAGCTGGACAGTAGTTGCTGTTCCCTGGTAGGTCTAGGTACACATGACCACGTAATGTGCGATTTACATGGTATCTCTACTCAGGCTGAGACAGACCTACTGGACTAGTGAGCGTCTTGTAGTGTGTAATATATACATTTATGGACTACTCTAGATATTGTTGAGTCTACCTAGGATGTATCTGCGTATCGGATTCCTGTTTGAATCGTAGTAGATCAGGATTTGCATGTGAGCCTGACCCACTCTTTTATTTTTTAGGTGCTCGTCACTTCCAAGGTTAGAGTTTGATCGTGCAAAGCAGATACAGACATCCATTCTACCGACTACGTAGGACTGCTTACTTATTAGCTTTGGATCTTATTTCAATTATTTCATTTTACAGTTGGGATTTTTATTAGGGGTCCACTAGATGGATTCCCGAGTTGTTAATAAATTGGAGGTTTTGGAGTTTGGATATTTATAACATTATTTTGAGGATTTTAAATTAGCATTCCTTCAGTTTATTATTTTTATTTCTTATTTCACTTTGTATTCTGTATTCAGTTACATATTAATTGTTTGATATTCCTTCGGGTTTGGGCCTAGGCCTGATCAACCCGTGTCTCGGATCAGAGGGGTATCACATAGCATAAATTACATCATCCATGCAATTTCAACATCATAGGCGCATGCTATACAAGCAACATGATATAGATTCTCAAAGTCACCAACTTCAAATTTAAAATACGAAAACGACAAAAGTGGGTCATGCCACCTAACGTCTATGTTCCAAATGAATCTATAGGCTCATTCCTAAGCTACATTTGAACAACAAAGCATGAATCACAATATCTATGTAATTTAACCAACATAGAAGCATACTACACAAGTATCAAGATATAGATTCTCAAGGTTACCATCTTGAAATCTAAAATGCAATAACAACTAAATATAATAATTTAGTACAATTAGAATTTCTAATATCACACATCAAGACATAGATTCTCTAAGTTATCAACTTGAAATCTAAAAGTGTGAAAACAACTAAATATAACAATTTAGTATGGATGTACTTAACAACATCAAATCGCCAATAACCAAAACCACAAGTCACAATTAAAAATGATTGTCAACGTGGAATTGAATGCGAAATCAAATAGTGGAAGACTTGGACATCACGTCTCGGATTTTCGCCAAGAACAAAATAGTTATTTTGGGCATTAACCGGCTGGGAAGACTACCCTAGTGTGCACTATCTCAAATGGGGAGAATTCATACCTCCCGCACTAGAGCCAAACTCTAGCCATATCACAGTAACAATGTCCCAAGTGACTCCAAAATAATCAAATAAGTTCACAACTTATACGTAATTTATATAATGCACGAAAACCACCTTCCATGCACAAGTAGGTTTAAACCACACAATACATGCTCTAATCCACAACTACTATAGGATGACAATGTCGAATCTTTAGAGTGCGATTCGTTATACGTTATAACAATATAATTCAATATTGAAAGCATAACTCATAATTCCATTACAAGTCCAAAAATCATGATTTAAACATATAACCTATGTCAAACACATGATTAAATTGTTAATGCAATTGAAACAAAAATTAATTACATAACCTAATTAATTTCTCTAAGTTTCAAATCTCAATTAAATGACCCAAATTAACACATATTAAACAACATAGCATGCTCATTACACATATCCATTAAAAGACTTAATTAGGCCAATGGAACAACAAAGTAGAATTTAATTAAATCATGGTAACTAAATCTCTAACTTCTAAAACAACATCAAATGGTCCCAATTTAATATATACTAGCATACATGTCCTAGTCATCACGAATATCAAGTTAAAACTTAATTAAACCAATGGAACCTTTAAATAAATTTTAATTAATCCTTTAAATTAAAATCTCTAGATTTTCATACTTATCCAAATGCTCTCAATTTAAAGTATGTTAAAGAACATGCCAAGACTTAATTTAAAAGCATATCACAACTTAAAATAAGTCATGGGAAACAAAGTTAATTAATCTTTCACAAAAGAACAATATTAAATAAAAGTTACAATTCTTTTCCAAATAATCCAAAGTTAATATATGTTAACAACCATACCAAAGCATAATTTTCTAGCACGCCATAATTTAATTATAAGTTGCATATCATCATGAGAATTAAATCTTAATCATAGAAAATAATTAAATTAAATTCTAGATTATGGAC
The DNA here is from genome assembly GCF_030987335.1 of Cornus florida. Classification (NCBI taxonomy): domain Eukaryota; kingdom Viridiplantae; phylum Streptophyta; class Magnoliopsida; order Cornales; family Cornaceae; genus Cornus; species Cornus florida. Next base: position 50,008,190 of record NW_026775571.1, on the reverse strand, counting down.
AAAAGCATGCACACAAGTTGTATAATCATAGGAAACACTCAATACAACACATACATAATCCTAAAACATCCCCTACCTCAATTTGAGAGGAAAATCTCAAAAGCCACCAAAACGAAATGGCTCCGAATCCGACGATACTTCGGGGTTTTGTCAGGGATAACACCGTGAACATTAAACTCCAAAGAGGACCTACCAAAATCCTAACTTGAACTCAAACCCAAACTCAAAATTTGGCCAAAAATGGATTCTAATAAGGTGAAAGATGCACGCCGTCAAGACAAGCATTAAACACTAAGGCACTACGATGTTTCACTAAAGGGAAGAAGCTCAAAAGAGGAGAGAGAAGGTGGAAGCCCATGGCTGCCATGGAATCCAGCCAAGAGAAGGGAGAGAGAGGGTGAGATCTGATTTTTCACTTAAAGACCCCCTATTTATAGAAAATCTCAAAAAGTGCCCTGAACGGGCCTCGCCGGGTCCTGAAAAATGAAATTCGCGCAGACGCACTCAAACGGAAAAACTCCATGAACGAAAAAGATTTAAAATGAGAAAATATGAACAATGGAAGAAACAGCGTCAAAAACCGAGTCCCGAGCAGAGAGTTATGCCCCGAATAAGTTCAGTGGTAATAGGATCTAGAATTCCTGAAACTGGAGAAAAACAATCAGAAGGAAATTCTAAGAGTACACGACTTGATGAAAAGTGAAAATGAATCCCGTACGAGGATCTAGACTCAAAATAAGATATTTTGAAATAACTTTCATTAATTGCATAATGGCCCCTCCAAAAAGTGAAAACTGCACAACTGGCCCAGAATGAAAATATTTTCCAAAAATATTTTCTTAAAAAACCCTGAAATAAAATATCTTCAAAAGATATTAATGAAAAATACCCCAAGAAAAGAATAAGTTTCCAAAGAATTGTGCATCCATGCCCCTATGGACACCGGGAGCAACCAGAGTACTTTCTTACAAAAGTAAATATACATATTTCGTGGAAACCACTTAGAATGAAGATACGTGAAGTCAAAACCCAACTCTGAACACAAAGAGTGAGGTTACACCAACAAAGTAACAAATGGGGAAAAGACAAAATAGAGAAAAGGACGAAGTAGGGAAAAGGACGAAAAAGTGAATAGTGTCCGAAAAGTGAAAATATGGAAATGACTCGGTCCTTAAAGGAAGTTGTCAATTAAAAGAAAAGAGTCTTAGAAATCATTCCAGAGCACTCGAGACGACACTAAGCGACGAGAAACTGAATTCAGAAAGGAAAAGACGAACGGAAAAAAAATATCCGTGAAAATCTAAGAAAATGAGAGGAAGGAAAATGACCGGGTCATTACAGTAATACCCCTAATTTTCAGAGAATTTATTTTATTTTATTGTATTATTTTAATTGGATTTTATTTCATTTAATTGTTTATTAATTTAATTGGTATGTTGGTTTGATTATTTAGTCAATGTTTTAATTGTTCATTTAATGTAATTGCTTGTATATCATTACTATGTTTGTTTATTTGTTTAAGTATTAAATTATTTATCAATGTTTCATTATTTTTATTTAGTTTAATTATATTGGGTTGGACCAAAGGACTAAGTAGTGGGCCAGATGTGTAGTATTGGATTATAAAGGAGAATGCCTAGTTAAGTTATACATATATATATATATATATAGTTATGCATATATATATACATGTATGTTTATTTTATGTGTATTATTAAATATATATTATCATTATTATTTGTCTTCCTAATTATATTACGATTTGGGGTTGGATAGTTATATATATGTGTGTGTGTGTGTGTGTATGTATTAGCTAGTTCTATGTTCTACTATTCCCCTTTGATCTCTTATATTATGTATCATTGGTACAGGTTTAAGTAATTTAAATAGAAAAATCAAATATGATTCTATGATTTAAATTTGATTGGAATTGATCTATATATGCGTATATATATATTTATATGTATATATAATGTTAGATCTTGTTTTTTATTGTATTAAACTATGATTTTAATTGATTAGAACATGTCATTATGATGCATATAAATAATGGAAAATGATTTGGGACTTGGAGGCACGATTTAGGACCAAAACGATGGATTTATAGGCCAAAAACGGATCTGTAAAAACTGCTCTCCGACTGTGTGCTTGATAACAAGGTTATTCTGACGCACAGTGCTTGAGCACTAGGGACCCGTTTTCTCCAAAAGTGTTTTAAATGACCTCGTTTCAAGTACAAATGATCTTGAACATGTTTGTTGGGGGTGAACATGACCTTAATGGTCTGTAACTACTGTGTTTATACTACTGAATAGAGTGCCTTCTATGGTGAATCTTCAAAGAAGGAAGTTATGTTTGGCACCTAGGTGTACTCTGTGTCTCAATGCTATTGATACAAATAACCATATATTTATTGGCTGTAGTTTTCATAGAAGTTTTGGAGCTGGTTGTGGGATTTATTGCAGTGGAATATACAGCAGCTTATTGTTGTTGAGTCTATTGAGGGTCTGTTTAACTGCTTTAAAAATGTCTCTGCTGCAAGTTATCACAAAACTTTGTTTGCTGCTGCTCTTTGGGGTATTTGGAACTGCTACTGCTCCAGAGGTTGTTGCAAGGACTTTACTGTTGGAGGTATTGGACATACACAATACCTCTATTTCTGATCTGGTTTTCTAGATTTTTGGTTTGATTTTCTTATGTTTGGTTAGTGGGGTTTGTCCACTGATCCATAGCTTGTTTCTGTTTCTGATATTTTTAGGAGTGGATGTTTATATTCACTTCTTCTTAGGTGTTTTATTAATCTGAGGGAATGCCCTCTGTGTCCCTATACATATTTTTCTTTTCTTTTTATACAACCCAATTATGAAAAAAAAGAAAAAGTGACATAGGTCTAAAATAAATAATTTGGTATTAGAACCTCGTGTTTTGATGTTGGATTGAAATGATTAAATTAATTAAATAAATATGATTCAATCTTTCATAATATTTAATTTGTGTAATTAAATATAACTGTTGAATGCATTATTATAATTATTGTTATCTATATAATTATGAATTACTAGCATGATACATGGCTGTAATTATTTATTTTAACATGATTAGTAGTGAGTAAATGATATTATGATTTTAATCATACTTCTATCATATCTATTGTTCTTGATTGGATGTATTATGATTTATAATTATTGTGCTATTGTTATATGGTTATGATGAGATTTATTCATGTATGTGATGTGATCATTAAGATAGCTAATAAGCTAGGGTCCTTGATATTTTATGCCATTGTTAGATATGGTTTTGTTGGATTGATATGTAGGTGGGCTGACTAAAAAGTCAAGACACTCTACTTGTGCCATTGTTAGATATGACATTTATTTATTAATGTGAATGTGTGTGTGTGCGTGTGTGTGTGAGCCATGATAAGAGCTTAAGGTCTCGGAATCTATGGTTAGGACTGAGGTGTATATTATCGGATTTGATGGGTAGCTGGAATAGGAGATATGTGTAAATACACACTACACGGCTGGGACTACCTTATTGTCCAATGAGAGTCTTAGTGTGTATATATGTATGTATCGACTATGTAGATATTGTATGAATTGGCTAGGGATGTATCGCTTACCGGTTCTCTGATTGGGTTGTTGTAGAAAGAATTTGTTCGTAGGTTTTGACTCACCTTTGTTATATTTTTTAGGTGCCTATTGGTTCTCGTCTTAGAGGTTGTTCGTGCTGATCAGAGAACATTCATCTTCACTCTTCCGGAGTTATTGATGTAGGATATTATCTTTGTTTAGTTTGTTTAGTGGACTTATTATCTTTATATTTCAGTTATGGGTTTTTTTAAGGGTCCTTAATATATGGATTCCCGAGTTATATACATTGGAGATTAGTTTATTGAGAAGATGTAACTTACGGAGATTTTACTGTTTAAGTAACGATTAATTATCATTTTAGTTTTCTTTCCAGTGTTATTATTTATTTTACTATTATTCCTCTTGTATTCTGTGTTTGTTTATTATTAATTGTTTTGATATCTCCCAGTTTTTGGTCGAGGACTTAATCAACCCGCGTTCGAAAATTAGGGGTATCACCAAGAAGCTCTTTTATACATTTCTATGGAGGAAATTTCATAGTATAAGTGGCATCGAGCAAGGAATTTACCTAGTGAATGGGCTGCTTAATGCTAAAATCCTTAAAGTTGAAGTGCGCCAAACACGCCTTATGTTTTCCTTTGATGTTGTATTATGTATTTAGGTTTGAGATGTCATATTTTGCTATGAATATGTAACATGTACCTAAGTACACCTTTTGAGACACATTTTATATGTATGACTTGTGGCCAAGGGCCAAACTTCATAAATATATGCAATGGATACTTTATGTCTTATGCATTTTCACTTTTTATGCAATGTATGCGCATAAGGGCATTTTAGTTATTTCCTATGAGAAATAAGGTTTTCTCTTGACATGGTCACGTAGAACACCATATTTTAGGGGGGTTTTGACCTCAGTATTTGCTCGCAGCTATAGGATTTTTTTGGTTTTCGATCGATCGAAGGACCCGGAGATCAATTGCCGAGTCCCACGATCGATCGTAAGGCTTTTTTTCAGGTTCATTTGATCATTCGTTGTATTGGTGATCGATCGCCAATCCACTATTCATAAGTTTTAAAAACCACCACCTCTTAGGACTTTCATTTTGATTGATCGAAGAGCCCAGCTATTGATCGCCAGGTTCCGCGATCGATCTCCAGGTTCCGCGATCGATCGCTATGGTCCTTGCTACTTTAAAAAAAATTTCGTTTTTAAACAAAACTTCAAGGTAACTTATATTGTTCATCCGGACTCCGAATCAGGCAATTTTTGAGTTTAACTTTATTTTTTTTTCGTTGTCTATCCAGTGGTGTACTCGATAGCACCCACTTTTATTTTGAAATGACTATTTTACCCTTGGGGTTGTATTTTATCATCTTTAACCCAAGCTTTTCGGGATTATTCCATTTTAGTTTTGTGGCTTAATGGGAAGTTACATTATTGTCTTAGGGGTGACGTAAACCTCTAGAGGTATTATTTATCATTTTATTTCCGCCTTTTGGATCCGTTATCTGGTCATCTTTTAGATTACGATTGATGCATCGGGTTGAAAAACTTGGGCCGTCACAGGTGGTATCAGAGCTCCTAGGTTTGAATACCTTAGGACGACGAGTTTTGGGTGTATATCTTGCTTTTGATTCTATACTCTATGTGCTTATGTGTTTCTTGTTAATATGATTTGGTTGATAACATGTTTATTTGCTTACGTACTTATGTGTTTAAAAGCTTCCTTATTATGCCTTAACATGTTGAGTATGCTCGTAAGTGATAGCATGATGTATATGCTTATTTGATTTAGCATGACTGTATAATGCATACATTTTCATGCCTTTTGTTTACTTGTTATATGTTTCATGCATTCACGAAGTGAGTTGCTGTCGGTTATAATGACTTGTGTTATTATTGAAAATTTTCTTTTCACACTTTTAGTGTCATGGTTTTAACTCACGGAGAGTCTCCTCAGCATGCTAGAGGGGACGAGTAGGTTGCCGACACCGGGCTCACGAGGGGTCAAGGTAGACCCAGGGCTCAGCCTCGTGGTGTGGATGCTAATCTATCACAGGCACCTGTATATGAGAAGTAGATTGCACAGGGAGTGGCTCTTAGGATGTCAAAGTCCACTTAGGAGATGTTTCACCAATAGTTTATGGGGATACAGTTTCCTGCACCGACACTGGCTCTAGTGGCCAATGAGGCGCTGGAGTACTTCATGCGGCTTCAGAGGGTCAAGATTGACCAGTTCGCAGGGAGTTCAGATCCGTTGGTATCAAAAATTTGATTGGACCTCATGGTTCACAAGTTGGATAACATGGCAGTTCCTACAAAATAGTTGTGGATCTCCTTGACTGCATCTAAGTTTATGGGAGACGCTGACATTTGGTGGAGGTCTATGACTATAACACATGACTTGGAGTTAATGACGTGGGACGAGTTCAGGGATTTGTTATTCAATCGCTTCTTTCTAAGGCCTATGAGTTGGGATATGAGGAAACAGTTCACGGGTCTATATCAGGGCACGATGAGTGTCATAGAGTATGAGACACGCTTCACTTCTCTTTCCTGCTATGCTCTGAAGATTGTAGCGACTGAGGAAACCAAGGTCGTGAAGTTCTAGGATGGTTTGCATCTGGACATTAGGCCACGGGTTTCATTATTAGATTTATGGACTTATAAAGAGGTCATGTAGAGGGCTATGTTAGTTGAGGCCGAGGACCGGGATCAGTTACAGATCAGGGGGCTCACAAGCAGTATCGTGGAGAGGCTTATTCATCTGTTACTAGGGGTCAGTGGAAGAAGGCTAAGGCTGGGGACAGTTCTCGTGCTCAGGGGTAGTCACAACAAGCTTAGTCTGCAGCTACAGTTCCTTTACCTTGGGGTTAGCCCAGAATTTGGTCTGTCATCATTGCCAGTAGCCAGGGTACATCAGGCCTCACTGCCCATAGCTTTATCCCCAGTCTCAAGCCAGTAAGGTTTTGGCTTCTATGAAGTCAGGGTAGGGAGTTTATTTATATTGCAAGTAGCTGGGGCACCTTAAAAAAGATTGTCCGAAGTTGTTGAACAGGTCACATAGTGGCATAGATTTACAAGTAGCACCGATACAGTCTGTGGTGGTTTAGTTAGGTTTTTTAGTTCCTCAGGCACCACAGCCAGTGGCGCCAGTTGGTTCATATCCATCTCGAGGCTCTATGCCTTCTGCTTCCACACATCAGTTGGGTCAGCAGGGTAGTTCACAGTAGTTAGGGGCTCAAGGACGAGTCTATGCTTTGCCATAGACCGATACCTCCGCTGGGACTTCTACAGTCTAAGGTATCTTTCGAGTCTTTAATTTTTAGGCTAGAGTCCTTGTTGACACGGGTGCATCACATTCTATTATTTTTGCATCTTTTGCACGTTCTTTGGGGCTGGAAGTTACCTATAGGGATAGTTTCCTTTGTGTTGACATGCTAGTTGGATCCAATGTCTTTGGACCGTGTTTGTCGGGGTTGTGTTATCGAGATAGTAGGGCAGACCTTAGAGTTTGATTTCGTCGTTCTCGACATGACGGGCTTTGACATCATTCTTGGAATGGACTGGTTGTGTCCTTTTTCCATGCTATAATCGACTGTTTCAGCAGGAAGGTGTCTGTTTTCACTCCCAAGGGAGATTGTTTTCATTTTGTGGGAGATTGGAACGATTCCCACTCGATGATGGTTTTCAGCATTGGTGATTGGAGTCACATCAGGTCCTACTTGGCTAGTCTTTTAGCTGACAAGGACAGGATTTCCAGCCGTGTCCTTCCGGTAGTTGTTGAGGAGTTTTTGGATGTCTTTCCGGAGCAGTTGATGGAGTTGCCTCTTATTCAGGAAGTCATTTTTGCCATTGATGTTATTCCCGGTACCGCGCCTATCTCTATGGCACCGTACCATATGGCACCGGCAGAACTTGATGAGCTGAAGGGTCAGCTGGATGATTTGAAAGCTAAGGGCTTTATTCGTCCTAGTGCTTCACCATAGGGGGCACCAGTTCTTTTTACGAAGAAGAAGGATGGGTCTTTGAGACTTTGCATCAATTATCACAAGTTAAACCATTCTACGATCAAAAACAGTTTTCATTTACCTAGGATTAATGACTTATTTGATCAGTTGAAGGGAGCCACTTGTTTCTTGAAGAGTAATGTTGTCGGTCGATCCAATTACAATAAAAATCAACCCTTTGTAATAGCACAAATCATTGTAAAATAGGGCTATTGTTCAGGTAAGTCAAACCACAGGGATTGCTAGTTTATGGCAACCAAGGTCTTTTAAAATCACTTTTAGTTTGATGAAAGAGGTGTAGATTTTTGTTTGGTTTGTCATTTGATGCTTGGAGTTAAAATGTACATAAATAATAATTGCTAGGAAATTAAGATGAAGGAAATATAGGTAGAGAGGACTAAAGAAATGAATCCACTACCTACCCTATAAACATGCTAGAATATGATTAACTTAGGGAAACAACATATATAAGTGGCCATGATATGTAGCAACACATGGTTGCTATAGTGTCTTTAAGAAATTCATGAAATCAAGAGGCAAGAATAATCTATCAAAGTTTTACATGCTTGAACTACCTAAACTAAGGTGTAGCCTTAGACATGCTCACTAAGCTAGAGATCATCAAACCCTCAATCAAATGATAATAGCACATGAAGTCAAGAATCAAGAATAGTCCATTAAAAGAAGGCCCTAAGCTATGGAATATCAAGTTTCTCATGCAACATGCCATGAAACCCATTTCACAATCTCATTTCCATTGTCACTATGAAAATGCAAGCCATACAATCATGAGAAAATAAAATCTAAGACAAGACAATAGCTTCAACACAATCATTGATAGAGATTAAGCTTCATTACATCAAGATGAGTGCTCTAGATTGCAAAATTACCACATATATACATATTTCCCCAAATTAAACCCAAAATTAAAACATGCTTACAAGGGAGGGCTTCATCACCTCCCTAGAAAGAGAGTTAGTTGCCCATAGAAGCAATGGAGGAAGGAGAAAAAATGGCCAACCCTTCCATTTTCGCACCTAGGAGCCACAATACACCCAAACCCACAAGCTCACAACATTTCTCTTTCTAGAGCCTTATAAAATGTGAGATATGTTTCTACCACAATACAAGCCTTCTATATATCCAAGATAGCCTCTCAACCACTCTATTTTCGTGGTCTAAAATCTCTGAGAGAGTGCAGGGCAATCCCTTGAATCAAGGGGATAACATTAGGTGAGAAAAAACATCCCACGACCTCTTGTTTGCAGATTGGCGGGCGCCTGCAGCGTATTGCGGGTGCCCACGGGTTGCCGAGGGTGCCCTATATATCATGGTACCTAGTGGGGGCCTGCAGTGTATTGCAGGCCCCTGCAAAATCCAAAACTTTCTGCCCAAAATGACAGGCACCCGTAGCTCCTTCCGTGGGCCTGTAGATCCTTGCGGGGGCCTGCAGCTCTTTGCGAGGGCCTGTAGATCCTTGCGGGGGCCCACAGCTCCTTGCGGGGGATCATAGATCCTTGCGAGGGCCTGCAGATCCTTGCAGGGGGCCATAATGCTTCAACATTGCTCTGAATTACATCTTAATTTGGTTTTAGCTCGGCCCGATGACACAAGCTTCCTTCTTAGCATAAAGCAGCGGATACCATGAGTTCAACAGTTTACTGGCTTGGCAAAAAATGAAGTGAAGTCAGTGCAAATAGGTAGAAAATGAGTTGATCTGATCAACCTATCTACGATGACCCAAATGGAATTGTGACCCTTGAAAAAAGTGGGTAATCCGTCCACAAAGTCTATAGGAATGCTCTCTCATTTCCACTCCGGTATCGGTAGTGGTTGTAGAGCTCCTGGCGGCCTCTGATGATCAATCTTAACCATCTGACAAGTACTAAACCAAGAAATAAATAGAGCAATGTCCTTCTTCATACCTGCCTACCAAAACTGCCGCTTCATTTCCTGATACATCTTGTCTCCGCCTGGATGAACCGAAAACTCAGAATGATGAGTCTCCGTCATCACGTCCTTCCTCAAATCATTAGCAGAAGGTACCACTAAGCATCCCTTGTACCTCAAGCCTCTGTCAGCCCAACATGGTAAAATGGAACCGCCCCAAAGGCTATCTCTGCAACTTTGTTGATACACTGTTGATCGGTGAGTTGTGCTTGCAAAACCTTGCGAATGATGGAAGGTGTAACCACCATGCAAGCCATAAAAGCGTCCGACAACTCATCTACATTCTTCAAAGCATTCCAATTAGTGGTAAATAAGGCAGAAAGACTACCAACAGGTCGGCAACTGAGTGCATCCGTCACCACATTCGCTTTCCCTGGATGGTACTGTATAGAAAAGTGATAGTTTTTCACAAACTCCAACCACCTGCACTGTCTCATATTCAGCTCCCGCTGAGTGAACAAATACTGCAAACTCTTGTGATTGCTGAATAATCTGAAGGACTCACCCAACAGATAATGCCTCCAAATATATAAGGCAAAGACCACAACTGCCAACTCCAAATCATGTGTTGGATAATTAAGCTCGTGAAGCTTAAGCTTCCGAGATCAATACAAAATTGGTCGCTCCTCTTGCATCAAAACACATCCAAGACCCTGCAGTGAAGCATCTGTGTAAACCAGATACTCTATCCCGCTTTGTGGGGTAGACAAAACCGGTGCAGAAGTCAACTTAGTCTTCAGCCCATCAAAAGCTTTCTGACAATGTTCATCCCACACGAACCGTACACCCTTCTTAGTCAGATGAGTGAGTGGTCCCGTTATCTTAGAGAAACCCTAGATGAACCTCCTGTAATATCCTGCCAAATCGAGGAAACTCTGAATCTCAATTGGTGAAGTAGGCTGTCCCCACTCAACCACAACTGAAACCTTGGTTGGATCTACTGCTATCCCCCTTTCGGACACCACGTGACCTAGAAACTTCACTTCCCGCTGCCAAAATTCACACTTTTTGAACTTGGCATATAACTAATGTTCATGAAGCGTCTGTAATACTATGCAAAGATGTCTCGCATGATCGTCCTCCGACCGAGAATAGATCAAGATATCATCAATAAAGATAATAATAAACTGATCCAAATAAGCCCTGAAGACTCTGTTCATTAAGTCCATAAACACTGCTGGTGCATTAGTTGTCCCAAACGGTATGACACGGAACTCATAAGAACCATATCTGGTGAGAAACGCGGTTATAGGAACATCTTACTCCCTAACTCTCAGCTGATGATACTCAGAACGCAGATCAATCTTGGAGAAGTACGTGGCTCCCCTTAACTGATCAAACAAATCATCAATCCTAGGTAAAGGGTACTTATTATGAATAGTAACCTTGTTCAACTCCCTGTAATCAATACATAGGTGAAGCGAACCATCCTTCTTCTTTACAAACAGAACCGGTGCTCCTCAGGGTGATGTACTCCTACAAATGAAACCCTGGCTGAGTAATTGTTGAATCTGATCCCTCAGCTCCCTCATCTCCACTGGTGCCATCCTGTATGGTGCCCTAGCAATAGGTATAGTGCCTGGAGCTAAGTCAATAACAAAATCAATCTCGCGACTAGGTGGCAACCTTGGAATCTCCTGAAAAACATCTGGAAACTCCCGTACAATCGGTATACGATCCAATGACACAGTAACCTCTTCCTTCATTTCCTCCTCCACATGGAACAAATAGGTGCTACCGCCCCTATTAGAACGTGGCATAGCTACAACATAGTTGGGCATGGTAGTGAGATAACTGTGATACCCTTCGGATCCGAGACACGGGTTGATCAGGCCCAGACCCAAACCCGAGGGAATATCAAACAATTAAAGTAATTTAAAACGAACACAGATGACAAAAAGAAATAATAAAGATAGAATAAAGCTGAAAGAAATAATAATAATAAAACCCTCCATGTAACTGAAAATTGAAACTCCAACCCTCCAAAACTTCAAGGTTATAACTTGGGAATCCACTGATGGACCCCTAACCAAAAGTTCAACTAAAACTGAGAACTGAAAATAGATAATGCTAAAACATCTAGAGAAGTCCTACCTAATCAGATGAAGGTGAGACTGTCCTCGACAAGCACGATCAAGCTCTAAGGCTGGAACCGTCCTGTACCTGAAAAGAATAATGAAGGAGTGGGTCAGACCCATGAGCAAGTTCTAATCTAACTGCAATCCATATAGTGACCCGATACGCAGATACACCGTAGACACCTCACAATATCTATCTAGTCCATACGTATAAATATATCCACACTAAGGGACATTCACTAGTCTATAATAGGGGTCTCAACCTGAATAGAAGGCAACATGCGAATACGCACCCAGAGGTGGGCATGAGTGCCTAGACCTAACAGGGTACTCATCAACCTATTATAACCAGCTACGCATCCACTGCATATACGCACCCTAACCAACGAGTCTAAGACTCAAGCTCAACTCGTGGTACCATAAACATATATATAAAGTCCGTCCAAATCCAGGGTATGCAGTTCAACTATTTATTAAACTGACATACAATAAACCAACTAGTTAGTCACTCAACTTATTCAGTTGATATGACTTAACTACCATCCGTTAATCTAGGAAGTCATCCAACTTGGTTACAGCTAAACTAACTTAGTCACAATTAGGATTCGATATCTTTCAATCCATTCTATTAATCCATTAGGTTAGGTTTATGCGTTTTGAGCTAAACCGTCCCTAGTATGTCACCGTCCCATACCGGTACATACAATCCTCCATATCCATGTAAATTACAACATATATAACAGTTCAATAATTTACAGACCCAAAAACCACCATCCAAATAATTGCAGAAAAATATTTAAAGCTTCAGCAATTTAAATCCAAGCATTTAACCATATAGTTGCAGGAGACGATTTAATAAATCAACAACTAACATCCAGAGCATGCATAAACCAAATTTAATATGTCAGGGACTCCATCATGCATGTGAATAGGTTAAATAATCCTATTATTATCCAATAAATTGCTAAAACAATTTCAGAAGATTGTTTAATATTTCTGCAATTTAAATCCAAGCATTAACCATATAGTTGCAGGAAACGATTTAATAATTCAGCAACTAGCCTCCTAAGCATGCATAGATCAAAATTAATAATTAAATGACCTTATCATGCACTTGAATGCATTCTAAAACAAGTTTTATAAACACCTTATATTCCATCAAATTGCTGAAATTTAATTCAACAATTAATTTATCTTCCATTTGTTAACAACATAGGGAGTGTCTTAATTTTTACACTGTTTGTCCCGACAATTTAGAATTAAACCCTAATCAATTTAAGGTCCTAATAACACCCAAATTCACCCTTCTAAACTCTCTGTGGAACCCCAGACCCAACAAATTTAAAACCCATGCTCCAATAGTAAGCACAGTACGTAGAAAATTTTAAAAAAAATTAAAACAAATCATAAAATAAAAAGGGAGCCTGCTCCAAATTTTGGAGCAGGCTCTTTTTCAGCCTAGAGCCGGATCTAGGACTCCTTAGAGCCTGCTCTACTTGTTGTGGGAGCCGGCTCCCACTTCTATGGAGCCGGCTCTCACCTCCTTTGAGAGCCTTCAGTCCGGTGCTTCGTTTCAGCTTTTGTGCTTCGTCACTGGGTTACTCCTACCACTCTGTGGGTTTTTAGAACAAATCAAGAAGCCTTAATTAAGCCTAGAATCATCTCCAAGATTGGTTTACAATATTGGAAACCGTTACAGAGTTTAAACTAAACCAATGAACTAGCATGCTTGAAGAGCAGCACTGTAAACAATTTGCAATATCAGTTATGACCCAACCCATCTGTTTTTCTTCACCCCTGCACCTAGGAGTCTTATATCATCCCAATAACATCTCCATGATCCGTTTACAGAAGATAAAAACAAGTATGATAATTAAAACTACAACAGAGTTTAACATGCTTTACTGAATAGAACTGAAACAAACAGGCACAACCTGTAAACATATTTGATTTTCAAGCACCCAGATCATCACCAGAGCATATAATAAACACGTAAGTTTCAATTATTAATTAGTTCATCCCTAGAGATAATCTAAGTGCACAGAACACGAGCCAAGGGAAGGAGGAAGATAAGAACTTGCCTTTGAGTTACAGACTTGAAGTTCTAAATTCCCAGTTTCTGTAGTCTTCCTTGAACTGCTCTGCCAATTCCCCAGTTTCACGCTCTGTTTCTTAGCAGCCCTTGGTGATACAGACGTAGCTTTATGTTTTTGAAAAACCTTAACCCCAGTATGTACATATATATATAGGCTTTAATTTACCAAACCCTATTCCAAGTCTGACTATAAGTCGGCCAACGATAAATCCTAAAACCCTAAATTTAAATAAATAAAAATAATTACACCGTGAAAAATTAAACATTTAAATTAAACCAATTAAGTTAAATAAATTAAATAAGTCAATTTAAAACAACCCATTAAAAAAATAAGAAACAAAATAAAATTCATAATTAAACAATTAAACACTTCAACAATAAATGCCAATTAAATACATGTCACATAGGTAAATAATTAAATAAAATAATTAAACCAAATAATCACGCAAAAATACAATAAAAATAATAAATAAATGCCGAGACTATCCTTTTAAAATTAGGGGTATTACAATAACCAATCCATCCCAAGTATCACGTCATAAGTGTGTATGTCCAGGACCAGTAGATTGGCTAAAAACCTGAGTCTGCCAATATCTAGTGTCACAGGCTCATCACTCTCATGTAAAATGGCTATATCGCCCAATGGTGTAGAAATACCCTGAGGTCTAGTGCATACCCTCGTCCTCATCCCAGATAAAACAACAAAAGTCCTAACTACAAATGAGTATGTAGCACCCGTATCAAATAAAACACGTCCATGCAAACCATGAATACGAAACTTACCCTCAACAGCCTAAGGTGCAAGAACATCCTGTGGCATGGGGTTGTACACCCTACCATAGTGCAACTGCTGTTGTGCCTATCCCTGAGTCTATGGTAGTGCCGATAAAGCCAGATGTGTCTGTCCCTAAATCCGTGGAACCTGTGGAGCTGGTAGAGGCACTAGCGCCCTCTGTCCCGACTGCACATATTGTCCCTGTCCTGCTTTAGGACACTGCCTAGTAGTATGACCATACTCTCCACAAGTGTAACAACTACCCTAGAAAGTACCAAATGGCCTCCTCTATCAGTTAGCCGGTGGCTGACCCTGTCCTGCCTGTGGTCCCCCATTAGGCTGCCTCTGAATAGGTGCCCCATTCTTGTGAGCATCTGAACCACCCTTGTGCTTCTTCCAAGGCTGTTGTCCCTGGAACTTGCCCTTGTCATTCTGTCGGTGACCATTGTCGTTCCCCTTTTCAGCTAATTGATTAGCAGAGTCTTTATCACCCCGCTTCTCACCATGAGCCTGTCTGAAGTCCACAGTCAACTGATACTGCTGTAGAGGGCGTCTACCACTTGAGCATGTGTAGTATAAGCTGGACTACCTATAATAGCTCTCTTAATAGACCACATCAGTCCCTTAACGAAACTGTTGCACTTCTTCTCTCTGTATCCACCTCCTCCGGTGCAAAAAGAGACTAGTGCATAAACTGCTGCTCATACTCTACTACTATCATGTTCCCTTGCTGTAGATTAAGAAACTCAGTCTTCATGGCTGCCCTCACTGCATAAGGGAAGTACTTCTCATCAAAGCGTGCACTGAACTGATCATAGGTCAATGACATCCTCTCCTCTGCAGTAGTAACTGACTCCCACCACTGTAGTGTATTTCCAACTAGCTTGAAGGTAGCAAACATCTGCTTCTAAACCTCCGTACACTGAACCAAATGAAGATATTGCTTAATATCCTGTTTCCACTGGTGAGCTGCTCTCGCATCGGTGGAGCCTAAGAACGCTGGTGGACTCCCCTTTGTGAAAGAACTCCTAGCCTTTTCCCATTAGTCAATCTGAACAACCGGTGCTAGTACAGGTGCCTGCTGAATCGGTGGTTGATTCCGAAGTGCAGCTATTACCCCAGTTTCTATAGCCCGAGCAACGAAGTCATTGAGGTGAAGAGGAAACTCTGGATCTCTAACCTGACCTGGAGTTTGTTGAACTTCCTCCTGCTCATTACGAAACTGACCATTGTCATCCTCAAATCCAGGCAATTGTTGCTCCTCTTCTATTAGCTGACGGTGTAGGCATTCTTGCTGCCTACGTGCTGCTCTCCTCTACCTCTTATTTCCTTGCATGTTCTGTCCTCTTCTTCTACCGTTAACCATCTGTTAACACAGAAAGACATACATCAATACGTTATAAGCGAACCTTAAAAGAATTCAACGAATCCTAAACTTAAGCTCTAATTAAGAGAAAACGCTACGCGGAAGACTTAATACAAAACACCCTAGAGACACTTGAACCTGGAGTTCTTTGATACCAACTGTGATACCCCTCAGATCCGAGACATGGGTTGATCAGGCCCAGGCCCAAACCCGATGGAAATATCAAACAATTAAAGTATTTTATTTGAACACAGAATACAAAATGAATTTAAGGAATAATAGTTTAAGCTGAAAGAAATCTAAAATATAAAATCCTTTAAAATTAAATACTTAAAATCCCAGATAATAATAATCGAACTCCAAAACCTCCAAGGGTACAACTCGGGAATCCATCCTGTGGAACCCTAATAAGAAAACCAAACCGAACTGAAAAACTAAAAGAAAACCATATGAATAGAGCTCCTACGTTGTTGGAAGAATGACTGGTCAACTCTGCTCAGTACGAACAAGCTCAAGCCTGGAACTGACGTACACCTGAAAAATAGGAGTGGGTTAGGCCTATGAACAAGTTCTATCCTACTACAATCCAAGCAGAGACTCGATACGCATATACACTCTAACCAACTCAATAATAACTATATAATCCGTGTCTATATATATATATATCCACACTATGGACTCTCACTGGACTATGATACGGGTCTCAACCTGAGTAGAAGGTAACATACAAAACACACCTGAGTGGGCATGACTACCTAAGCCTAACAGGGTACACTACAACCAACATAGGCAGTTACGCGTCCTATTGCATATACGCTCCCTAACCGTTGACTCTGAGACTCAAGCTCATGTCATGGTACCATAACAATATATTTAAAATTTGTTCACATTCATCCATCGAAAATCCAGTAAGTCATTCAGCTTATTCAACCGCACAGACTTAAGTCGTTCAACTTATTCAACCGCACAGACTTATACATAAGGAGGATTCTATTTTTGTGATCCATTCCCTTATTCCAAAGTAGGTAGGACTTAGAACTTTGAGCTAATCTGAACCTAGTATGTCACCATCCCATACCGGTACATACAATCCAATCCATCCAACAGTTGATAGAATACATAATTAATGCATATAACAACTGAACCATAATAAGCATAAATAGAAATATAGACTAACATGCTTACTCCAGTAACTGATAGATCAAAATAATAAGACATATCAATTAATTCCATAATGAACACAAGTTAAATAGATAAGCATCATGTTCATCTCATAACTCCATTACAACTTATCTTACTTGAGCATGCAAATCATTTATTCCTCTCGTCCATAAAACCATGACAAGTCTAATAAAAACCATATTTATTATCATGCATGTCTACTATTAATAATATCATATTAATAAAATTTCCACTCACAGAGAATAAATAAATTAAGGTTCAGTAATTTAAAATTCCTCTGTACTAAAATAAAACAACTTCTGTCGCGACTTACCAGTGTTCAAGCTATAAACACCTACTGGTTTATTAAGCATTAATCCACTCACTGAGGCTAACAAGGCTTAAAACACCTCTAAACACTCCACATAACTTCCTCCAGAATTTGAAAACTCCAAAATCCAAGTTCCGTAGCCCATACAGTCACAGAAAAATAGAAAAACAACAACCAACCAAGAGCCTGCTTTTCCAAAAGGAAGAGCCTGCTCTTCTTAAGCTTGGAGCTGGCTCTCCCAAGCATGGAGGCGGCTCTAATTCCTTTAGAGCCGGCTCTATGTTCTCATGAAGCCTGCTCTTCACCCCAATGAGCCGGCTCTTCAAAAACAAGAGCCTGCTCTTCTCTGTTCCTTCATCTCCTTCACATCCGGCGTGTTTCTGTTGATCTGAGTTCCATTCCTAAGGTACTTAGATGTTTAAACTAGGTTCCAAGTTAATCCATAATCCACTAAATTCTTTGTTCAGTTACCAAAATCAATTAAAGCATGAATTTTGCAACAAGGATTTAATACGAGTAGTTTATGCGTTCCCGAACACCAACAGCTTTAACATATCAATCTTGCAAACTAAATTAATTCTAGTAATTCCCAACATAGTATAGAACTTATTAAAATCATTACTCATCAATTTCCATGAATTAAACAGAAATTTCAAAATGAAGAATTTAAAACAAACTTTAAACAACTTAAAAACACATTCAGATTTTAGCATCTAAATCATGCAATCCAGTTCAATTTTAATCCTTATTAAATCCTGGAATTGTATTAGTCGTGCAAAGAACACGAGCCTAAGGGAAAGAGATAGGATTAGAACTTGTCTGTGAGACTCGGTTCAAAAATCTCAGCGTCTTTCTCCTAAGCTTTCCCGGTGATCCTTTGGTTTTCCCTCTCTGTTCTTTCCCAGACTCCTCCAGACTTTTCTTTATTCTCTTTATGTCGTGAATAAGGTTCTTAAACCCTAAACTGAACGTAATACTTATATTTATAGGTTTACACCAAAACCCTAGTTTAACTAAACCTTAAACTATTTCTTAGTCGGCCCATAGAAAACCTAATTAATACCTGCGTTGGCTACATATGTGACTTCTAAAAACAAAAACCCTAATTATAATTTCATAACGAATAATTAATTAAAATACTTCTTAAATTAAAACATTTAATAATCAATTCAATTAAAGGAAAACAATAAATTCCAATTTAACGTAATACAGAAAATAAAAACAAGTGTATAATTAATACAGAAATAAAATACAATTTAATAATTAATTAAGTCACAAAATCACCATTAAATAACAAGCCATCAATTATTGCAAATAAACACGCCAATCAACAATTTAAACAATTTAAAATTCAATTAAAACAATAAATTAAATACCAGGACTATCCTTTTGAAAATAGGGGTATTACAGGTTGTGGAATCGAGATTAGGGTTAGTAGGTCGAGTGATCAAAAGATTGGTTGGTGATTAAATTATACTAAGATGCAATTTAAACTAAGTAAATAATTAAATGCAATAGGGAAAAAATAAGAGAGAGAGAGATATTGGGGTTTAGAGATCACCACTAAGCATAGCTTTTCTACACCCTTAATGAATGATTAATGAGGGGAAAATATATGTTGCAATAATAGTGTGTGTGTGTGTGTGGCTGTTTCAACAAGCATGGATGACTAATTAAGTATATATTGTCTAAGCAACATAGTGGATAGTACAATATATCAAATTAAGCCATTAATCCTTTCTTTAAGCTCACAATCCAAACACATCACAAGGTTAGAGAAATATGCTACTTGCATTCATAAGTATGGAACATCAAACAACAAGCTTGGATTGTCCTCTCATTTAACATCTACACTACAATTAAGCTAATGACATGAAATTAAACTAAGGGAGAGGCACAATCCATCAAGAAATGAGCATGAACCATCAAATAAACCACAACAGCATCTATTAAGCACTTTGCCTTGACAATCTCTAGATCTATAGCATCAATACACATAGACATGCATCAATAACACAATATCTAGAGACAAACACATGAACATCTATTCTAACAAACATAGACATATGGATAGAATGAAATGATCAATTGGAAGCATTAAACCACACAAATTATTAAATAAACAAGATCTATATATACATAAATGTCAAGACATGTATCACAATACAAATCCCCTAAAAAATACATAAATCAATGCTTAGGGCTAACTCTAGCCCCAAGAGGATGTCTAGCCACTCATAGATGGTGTCCTCCAACCCTCAAGGGCTAACTCCATGGAAGAAATTGCTCCTCTTCTTGGTTGATGGAAGAACTCCAAGCTTGTGTCTCTAGCCTTCTCTCTTCTTTTCTTCCTTACTAAGAATATAATATGGAAATTGTGTCAAAAAGTCTTTTTGTAAAAGTGGCTCATATTCGTTATATAGGTAGGTCAAATGTCACCCCCAATAACCTGGGCTCGTACACCAATATTCCTCCCAATGATTGGATATGAGACAACTTTTAATGAGCTGAAAATTGAATTTTCTCACACTTGGGGAAGTTTGATCGATCGAACATTCTCTGAGATTGATCGAACATAGTTGAGATCTATCGAACTTAGGCTGGATCGATCCTTTATGGCGATGCCTTTTTGGATAAAGACAAATCTGAGATATTTTCGAGATATTTTTGGGAAAGAGACAAAAGTGGTAGGTGGGATAAGATGGAATCTTTTCGATCGATCGAAAGAAAGTTGGATCGATCGAACTTTGTGGGATCTTTGGATAAGGACAAAATAGCTTGGATCCATCTTTAAGTGCCGAAATCAATCAATGTTGGATCGATCGAAAAGATTCCCTGATCGATCAAACTTGTTGAATTTCCACCACTTGCTTCCTTTTGCTCCCACTTTGCTCCTTTCTTTGATTCATCTCAAGATTGCTTCAATTATACTCTTAATTAGCTAAGTTATCTTATTTTGGGGATAACTACCTAAAAATGGAAATAATACAAAATCAATCTAAAGCGGGAAAATAAGATAGATAAAGGTTCTAGAATACCTAAGCTTAAGGGGTTTAAATGCGCACTTTTTAGCGCTCATCACACCCCTAAACTTATATATTGCTAGTCGCTAGCAATGAACTAGAAAGTAAAGGAATGAAATGAACAACTATACAAGTATGAACTAGAAAACAATAAAAGGATAACACCACTTTCGTAGGGAATATGATTGCACTTAGCACATGCAACAAGCCTTTTAAACCCCTAGGTTACCTCTAGTGGACGAGTGAAGTCTCGTGAGAGTTTCCAGAAATGATACCCACAAACATTAAGCTCATTCTTTCAAAAGAGGCATTAATATTGCAAACAAGCATCAGGAGAAAACTACCTCAAGTATGCAATTTTTCAACCCTTTCCAAGTAATCTCCCAAAATCTCAACATTAAGCAAGCAAATATGGTCCTCCACACATCAAGAAAATGATCATGCAAATCAAAACAACCTAGAATCCTTTTTGAGTGGACTAGCATCAAATGTGTTATTATCTAAGCCAACTAAAGAAATGATCACATCCTTACCTTCAAACTAGCACACAAATCTAGTACCGATCATCAAGACAAATAGTGGATCTTTTATTAAAGCTTATTATTCTAGGTGCGCTTATTATTTTTACACTCTTTTTTTTTTTTCCTTTTTTTTCAATTATTTTTTTCAATTCAATTATTAACTTAGAGTTTGGACCCTCCACCTTTCGGCGCGAGAAGTTCAGTGCTTGATGAGGCTAGAATCCCGGCTACTTAGTGAAAAGGGGTTGTTATCCACCTTTATCAAGAATGAAAGCTTTCAATGCACTACTAGCTCAATTGTGATATAACCAATTCAATAATCAATAAAGAATGTACCCTATAAATGAATGCTAGTGTGCGCCAGTGCTAGTGTAGAATCCTAGAGTGAATCTCAAAACAACCACAAAATCAAGATGATGTGGACCACAAGTGCAAATATGATATTAATCTTTCGAAAAATTTACTCCTAAATGGCATCCACAAGGCATACAAGGAGTATTGGACTCTCAAGTCAAGCAATTTTTAAATTCTAAGCAATATAGTCCTCAAAAGATTAAAATCATAGCTAACATGGATTTCAAATCTCAATCATATATTTAAGTCTCAAACTTAAGTAGAATGCAACAAAAACATTAATGCAACAAAGACACCTTACCCCCAAACTTAAACTGCACATTGTCCTCAATATGCAATGAGAACAATGGAAAAGATGGAAAAAATATACAGTGGTGGTGTAAACATGAAGCTCGATTATGATCCAATTCGAAAGACGTCTCCCCCAAACTTAGAATCAACAACCTACTTAAATTACCACACTAGCAAACTCACATCAAATATTGAATGGGATAAGAATAATTAAATCATACATTCTAAGGCAATATAACACAAGATAAAAAGAGATATGAGATCAAGCCCTACCTAAAACATAAAGTATGCATGACTACTTATAGGGGCACAAAGGTAAAAAAAAAAAATTATTTTTATTTTTATTATTTTTATTTTTTTTGGAATTCAAAATTCAAAATTCAAAACTCAGTCAAAGTTAAAACCAGGAAAGACACAGATCGATCAATCCCAGATCGATCTCAAGAAGGCTCAGATCGATCAAACTTGTAAAAACCTGCAGACATGTTCGACTGATCTGACAGAGAGGCTCATTTTAGAAGGTCTAAAAATTTTTTAAGCGTTGAGACTGCAGATCGATCCAAGATGAATCTGGATCGATCAAAGAATTTACGATCGATCAGACAGAGAGCTAAAATATGCAGGTTTTCTTCGAACAATTGGACAGAGAGGTAATTGGATGCAGGTTGGATGCAGGTATGGTGTTCGATCGATCGAACCTCTTTTAAGATCGATCGAACAGGAACAAAATGCTCCTTTTCAATATGAAAGTGCATGCAATCCTAATCACAGTTCCTAGCAATGTATATGAACCTAAAGCAAATATCTAGACTTCGCAAGAAATGAAATTTAAAATAGAAATGAAGGAGGAATAGGGTTGTGACACCCTATGAAATGCATTAGTCTTTAATGTCTCTAGCAAGACGTTGGGCTCTTTTAGCCTGGATTAAACATCTTGTAGTGCATCCCCTCCTTAATGGGGTGATAAGTACTTTGAACTCCACCCAACAAATGGTTCCCTAAGGAACTTATTGGATTAAGCTCAAAGAAAACTTGTTGGCCGTTTTTCAATGTGATCTTTGGGCTTCCATACCCTTTCAAAACAAGATTTTGAATCAACTTTTTTTGAATTCAGGGTTGAAGATAAACCTTTTAAAATTTTGGTTTCACACAAAAACTCTATTCCTTCATATTCATTAGCATGACATTTCTTTACAACATTCACTTCTTCATGCTTGTCAAATAAATTCGGGGTTGGATTAAAGATATTCAACTTCACTTTCATGTGGCCAAATGAGATCTTCATTATCCGCGTCCTACAATTAATGTTGGCATTCGCGGTTACCAAGAAAGGACAGCCAAGGATAACGAGAATTTGGCTCTTAGGATTCAGGACCGGTTCCGTGTCAATGACAACGAAATCAACGGGGAAGAAGAAGTTATCAATTTTAATCAATACGTCCTCAATGATACCCCTAGGCTTTTTGATAAATCGGTCGGCAAGTTACAAAACCACCGACGTCGGTTTCAAGTCTCCTAAGCCTAATTTGACAAACAACGAGTATGGAAGAAGGTTAACAATTGCTCCCAAATCAAGGAGAGCTCGATTAATGACATGGTCACCAATGATGCATGAAGTGGTAGGTGAACCAGGGTCCTTAAACTTTGAAAGAGTGTTATGTTGCAAAATTGAGCTCACTTGCTCGGTTAAGACCACTTTTCTAGGTGCTTGGCTTTTGTTCTTCCTCTTTTGGGTGAAAAGATCTTTCAAGAACTTGGCATAAGTCAAAATTTGCTTAATTGCATCCAAAGGTGGAAGATTAACTTTCACTTGCCTAAACACATCTATAATTTCATTAGTCTTGGCTTTTTGCTTGTCAATTGAAATGGATCCTTTTAAGGCATCCAGAAATGGAGCTTTTGGTTTAAAAACTTTTTCAGAATTTTTCCTTGGAGTTTCTTCAACACAAGAAGTTTTGAAATCATTTTGAAAATCGTTTTCCTTCAAATCATTTTTCAAATCCCTTTTCAACACTTCCTCAATTGAATGATCATGCATATGCAATGAAAGAGGAATAGGATGTGAAACGGGACGGGTGTCAACTTGTGGTTGCACCAGTTCACTCTCTTCATTGGACATACCCACTTAGTTGTCCACAATCTTCCCACTTCTCAAGGTAGTTATCGCATTGACATGCTCAATTGTGTGACCTTCCGATGAAGAGTGAGTCTCCACAACATATTGTTGTTTTAATGGGGCATTCATAGGCATTTTTTCTTTCTCTCTAGCATTTGAAGTGCTTGCTATTTTCCCTACTTGGGTTTCTAGCTTTGCAATGGATTGAGAGTGAGAATGAAGCAATTGAGTGTTCAACCCTAGAGTGCCTAAAGCAGTTAAAACTTTTTCTTCAAAAGAAGGGCTCCTAGAATTTCCTTAAGAATATGATTGATTTGGAAAATGAGAATTAGAGAATTGGTTTCCTTTTGATTGATACGACCTATATCGTTGGGATCCTTGGCCTTGCATTGGAGGTGGAATGTACTTTCCTTGAAAACTACGTTGGGAAGGGTTTGAGTCTTCCCCTTGGTTTCTCCAAGAGAAATTCGGGTGATTCCTTCAACTAGAATTAAAGTGATTCCATAAGGATTGTCCCTTGATTAACAAAAGCTGCATTGACTTGTTCATGATGCTCACTTTGCACATGTCCATGGGGACAATCGGAAGTAGAATGTAAAACACTTGAACAGCTCATACATGATTCATTGGATGCATGATGGGAATGGTTAGGGAAAGAAGATACTTGATTTGCCGAGTTTTGGTTGATCAAGAATTGATCAAACCTTTGAGATAAGGATTTTATCTCGGCGATTATTTTATTGGAATGGTCGACTTGATGTAAGCCAACACTCTTCCTTCCACTTGAATTCCTACCATTCTTAGAAGATAAAGATCGATGCAAAGAGTTTTCACTCATGCTCTCATAAAGACGCCACACGTCATCCTCATGCCTATCAATGTAAGAGCCACCCATGGAAGCATCAACCATGCCTTTGTAGTTATCGGATAAACTCTCAAAGAAATATTGAACTAATTGCCATTTGGGCATATCATGATGTGGACACTTCCTAAGCAATTCATTGAATCTTTCCCATGCCTCATAGAATATTTCCCTATCCCCGTGTGAAAACTCTCAAATTGAGGTTCTCATGGCATTGGTCTTCGAAACCGGATAGTATTTCTTCAAGAACTCTTGTTGCATTTCTGCCCAAAAAGTTATTGAAAAAGGCCTAAAATTGTTAAACCAATATTTTGCCTTGTCTTTAAGGGTGAATGAAAAAATTTAAGCCTTAAGACCTCTGTTGGCATGTCCGTGTATCTCAGGGTGGAGCATATTTCAAGAAACTCATCCAAATGTTTGTAAGGTTCTTCACTTGGAAGTCCATGATAGTTAGGAAGCATTTGAATGGTTTGTGGTTGGATTTCATAGTGGTGTGCTCTAAATGGTGGCAATTAAATGAATGTGGGTGCATTATATTCTTTAGGCACATAGTGATCTCTTAAAACAAGGGGAGGGTTAACTATTGGAGGTGCAACATGGGCACCTTGATTGCCTTGAACTATGGGAGGTTGTGGAGCAAACATTGGCCTAGGCATTCCCAATGGAACTTGGCCTTGTTGTTGTGGTGGGTGAATGAATGGCCTCGGCAAGCCTAATGGTACTTGCATGTTATCATGATGCATATTGGGGTGGAGGATACCTTGTTGGTCTATGTGACCAAGGTCTTCCACATTGTCCTCATTATGTACTTCCATTGTAGAAGTAGAATGATTAAAATTACCCCTTCCCCTAGGTGTACGAACAATGGATTCTAAATTCAAATTAAGAGGGACAAGAGTAGGATTTAATGACCTTCGACCATGCATGCACAAACAAGACACAACAAGCAACAAACAATCAACAATCACTTAACCTTTGCAACAATTCAACAATCAACAAACTTCCTCCACATAAAATGATCCCATACTCCCATGCTATCAACAATATGCAAAGAACAATAAAATTACCTCTACGTGGGCTCACGATTTATCTAAGAATTGAAATATAAGCCTCCACGCGGGCCGATGATTTAACTAGAGATTGAGTTAAGAAAAAGCTCACAAAGGGTCCTTTAGCACTTCAATTCATTTTTTTCAATTTTAGCTATGCATTTTTTTTAGACTTTTAGCTTTTTCCTTGCTTTGCTTAACTCCTTGCTTGGAATGCTCCTTTGCTCACCTTCTAGCTCAATGCACCTAGTCAAACAAGAACCAACACAATAAGTAACTAAAATAAAAATAAAATAAAGTAAAGACACGATCAAAAGAGTACTAATTCCTAATTGATTCCACAAATACGACATTGCCTTCAATCAATTCCCAGTAACGGCGCCAAAAACTATGGTCGTTGTCCTACCATATAGCTTAGAAAGTGCATTAAGGTGAGGGGCCAAGTTTTACATTTATAATTGCCACTACTACCTTTCACTAAAAATATAGTTAGGGTGACTAGGGATTGTCCTAAGGGATTGGTGGGTCGTATTAGGTTGTGGAATTGAGATCAGGGTTAGTAGGTCGAGTGATCAAAAGATTGGTTGGTGATTAAATTATACTAAGATGCAATTTAAACTAAGTAAACAATTAAATGCAATAGAGAGAAAATAAGAGAGAGGGAGATCTTGGGGTTTAGAGATCACCACTAAACATAACTTTTCTACACCCTTAATGAATGATTAATAAGGGGAAAACATTTGTTGCAATAATAGTGTGTGTGTGTGGTTGTTTCAACAATCATAGATGACTAATTAAGTATATATTGTCTAAGCAACATAGTGGATAACACAATATATCAAACTAAGCCATTAATCATTTCTTTAAGATCACAATCCAAACACATCACAAGGTTAGAGAAATATACTACTTGCATTCATAAGTATAGAACATCAAACAACAAGTATGGATTATTCTCCCATTTAACATCTACACTACAATTAAGCTAATGACATGAAATTAAACTAAGAGAGAGACACAATCCATCAAGAGATGAGCATGAACCATCAAATAAACCACAAGAGCATTCTAATAAGCACTTTGCCTTCATAATCTCTAGATCTATAGTATCAACACACATAGACATGAATCAATAACACAATATCTAGAGACAAACACATGAACATCTATTTTAACATACATATACATATGGATAGAATGAAATGATCAATTGGAAGCATTAAACCACACAAATCATTGAATAAACAAGATCTATGTATACATAAATGTCAAGACATGTATCACAATACAAATCCTCTAAAAAATACATATATCATGATGTAAAAAGCATGCTTAGGGCTAACTCTAAGCCCAAGAGAATGTCTAGCCACTCATGGATGGTGTCCTCCAACCCTCAAGGGCTAACTGCATGGAAGAAATTGCTCATGTTCTTGGTTGATGGAAGAACTCCAAGCTTGTGTCTTTAGCCTCTTCTCTTTTTTTCTTCCTCACTAAGAATATGATATGGAAATTGTGTCAAAAAGTCTTGTTGTAAAAGTTGCTCGTATTTTTTATATAGGTAGGTCAAATTTCACCCCCAATGACCTGGGCTCGTACACCAATATTCCTCCCAATGATTGGATATGAGACAACTTTTAATGAGCAGGAAATTAAATTTTCTCGCACTTGGAGAAGTTCGATCGATCGAATATTCTCTGAGATCGATCGAACATGGTTGAGATTTATCGGACTTAGGCTGGATCGATCCTCTATGGCAGCGCCTTTTTGGATAAAGACAAATCTAAGATATTTTTGAGATATTTTTGGGAAAGAGACAAAAGTGGTAGGTGGGGTGGTATAGCTGGATAAGATGGAATCTTTTCGATCGATCGAAAGAAAGTTGGATCGATCGAACTTTATGAGATCTTTGGATAAGGACAAAATAGCTTGGATCAATCTTTAAGTACTGAAATCGATCAATGTTGGATCGATTGAAGAGATTCCTTAATCGATCGAACTTACTGAATTTCCACCACTTGCTTCCTTTTGCTCCCACTTTGTTCTTTTCTTTGATTCATCTTAAGATTGCTTCAATTATGCTCTTATTTAGCTGAGTTAGCTTATTTTAGGGATAAGTATCTGAAATTGGAAATAATACAAAATTAATCTAAAGCGGGAAAATAAGATAGATAAATGTTCTAGAATACCTAAGCTTAAGGGGTTTAAATGCGCAGTCTTCAGCGCTCATCACCTACAAACATCAAACATGGTGCATGAAGATACATAAAGCTCATTTGAAAACTTAGAACATAAAGAACACTGGAGATGGAATCATTATGAAGACTACTTTGTGTATATGAAGCATTGATAGAACAAAATGGTTATTCAACTTTCAACTTTCATGCATTAACATCATAGTCTATATAAATACTTCAATTATCATATCTATAATAGAAATCATCTCAAGCTTCATTTAAAGTGAACTGGATTCCCAATATGCACACATTTTTTTTTTTTATATACATATTATGGTCGTGCAATGCCGAAATCCCTTAAACTTTCTAACTAACCCATGTAGTAAGTGTTAGGCCAGCAACTCCTAAACCAGATGGCTTTAGGGTGCTAAGTGTAAAGACACTCCAAGGGCTTAATAACTCGAGTCAGTAAGGCTACAAACTCCAACGAACCATATTTATTTATTTTTATCTTTGTGAATGACTGATCGGTTTGGGATTCGACTACTAATAAATCAACCCTTTGTAATAACACAAATCATTGTAAAATAGGGCTATTGTTTAGGTAAGTCGAACCATAAGGAATGCTAGCTTATGGCAATCAAGCTTGTAAGATTAATTTACGGTTTGAATTATGAGAGATAGTTTTTGGATTGGTTTGTTTGCCACATACATAAACTGAAATTAACTAAAAATATATATTTTGAATTTTAAGTAATGTGAGTGTGGGAAAGGCTAGGGAATTGACTTCACCACAAGCCATATAAACATGCCTAATTGCAATTAAGTTGGGGAACAAAATATGCATGTAACCATGACATGTAGAAATGCAAGACAACTACAATACCTCAAGAAGTTCACACATTCAAGAATTAAGTATAATCTATCAAAGGTTGGTATAATTCATCTCTCTAAACTAGGGTATAGCATGAAATATCCTTCCTAAGTTATGAACTATCAAAGTCCTCAATTTGTGTGGTAAGTGCACATGAAGTCAAAAACCAAGCCATAATCCATCAAAGGTTTCCCTAAGCCAAGGACTATCAAAATTTTCATACAGCATGTCGATCAAACCATTGTATAATCTCATCTTTATTCTCACTATAAAGATGTAAGTAGCATAATCATGAAGAAATAATTTCTAAGACAAGATAAGAGTCTCAATTAGATTAAATATGGAATGCAACATAAACATATCAAAGTGTATCTCTAGATTATACAACTTGTCACATATATGCAAAGTTCCCCAAATATAAACACAATTAATAAAAATATTTACTTGACAAGGGTTACATCAACTCCCTAGGAAGAGAGTTAGTTACCCATAGAAGCAATGAAGGAAGGAGAAGAGATGGCCAACCCTTCCATTTTCGCACTTAGGAGCCACCCACAAGCCAAGTTCTCAAGAACACTCCTTTATCTCTCTAAACTTAGCAAAAATATATGATATCCAAAAATACAAGCTTTCTACCTCTTATCTAGGCCAAATCCTCCCTCTAACCACTCAATTTCGAGCTCCAACTACCCTAGAAGCCATAAGGACCACAAAAATTTCTTAGGGCACAAAATGCAGCTTTAAATCAAGAGCAGGTGATCAGCTATCCGAAGATCGGCGGGCGCCCGTGGGGCACTGACGGGCATCCGTGGGGGCTTGGAATCTGAGGAGCTCACTGGAGGTTTTGGAGGGCGCCCGCAGATCTGCATCGGGCACCCTCGGTGCTGCGGTGGGGGCCCGCGGGGCTGTAACGGGCGCCCGCGGATTTGCGGCGGGCGCCTGCGGGGCTTGGCTTTAAAGCCTTTACTCCTCTCTTGAGCCACTTCGAATGGGTCTATTAACGTAGTCTTCATCCTGAGCACTATGCCGCAACACCCACACGCATGATAACTCAAGAAGTTTGGCCCAACAGGCGGTCCCCATCAACGGCTTGCTTTGATTCTTCAAGAGTTTGTCAAAACCGTTCTTTTAACCAATTTCGGGGGAACCAACCTGAAAGAAGACAGAAACATAAAAATAAAGCTAACATGTACATAAGAATCAACTAAATGGACTTAGCTAATGCAAATAAGGGCGCTTGAATATGCAATATTCTGCGCTTATCAATGACTGTGCAATGCCTAAGTCCCTTAAGCTTTCTAACTAACCCATATAGCAAGTGTTACGCCAGCAACTCCCAAACCAGATGGCTTTAGGGTGCTAAGTATAAAGACACTCCAAGGACTTAATAACTCGAGTCAGCAAGGCTACAAACTTAAACTAGTCATTTTTATTATTCAACCTTTTTTTTTTTTTTTTTTTTTTTAGTTCATGCTAAAGATATCCATGTTGGGAAACGTGCAAGTTTTAAAAACATTTCGAGGGATTTTGATTCATAGATCTTGATTCATCACATAGAGACAAGTTTTATGCAAAAATAAAATATGATGTATCATTCTATTAATAGATTGAATACTTACATCAAAGGTCTGAGTAAACCTTTAAATCTTTCCTCTAAAGTGAATGTTCTCACTTATTGTAGATCCCTTAGCAAGATACCTTCTCCTTGGATCTCCATCTTTTTGGTAGTTGTTTTGCCTTTAGAAATCACTCATAAGCCTCCATGACTGACCTTGGAAAGCTAGACTTGTGGGAGCCTCCATTAGATGAGAACACTAACCCTAATTTTCTAGAGAGAGAAAATATATTCATTTTTCCTTCTCCTAAAAATCACACCTAAAATATATATAGACCATGTATATATATAGGCAACATAAAGATAAAGAAAAGGAAACAATAATCCTTCTCAATCTCTAATTCACATGTCTCAAATCTAACAAGATTCCAATATCAAATTGGGCTATGAGTGAGAATCATTTTGGCTTATTATTTTATTGGCTACAATGAATTAATAATTGGCCCGGTCCATGGACCCAATTCATAAATTAATTTATACTCCACTAAAAGAAATTAATTGAACTCCAATTAAATAATAAATAACCTCTAAGTCAATGTTACACTTTGACCCCCCTATGCATAATTAGTTATCAGATAAATAAATCCATCAATCTAACTACTTAATTAATATATTTATTTTGGTACCATTGATTATTTCTGGCTCGATCACAATAAAATATTTGTTTGACAAAAATAATAATTTAAATATATAATAAATCATTTTGTCTAAAAACACACGAAGGCCTTCGAATTTACTTTGTGATCAACCATAATCAATACAAAATAAATACAAGTAGCAATGATGCAACTATTGAAAATATAACCCTCTAACTATTAATTACATAACTACCCAAAATGTCGGTCTAAGGATCCCGAAGTATCCGCCGAATAAATCAAAGTAATTATTAATTAATAAAAGAGTTTATACTTTTCTCATGCTTAAGAGTCAAATGCCATGATAGTGATAGGGAGCAATTACATACGACGGCTCTCGCAATATATTTCAACTTAACGCAGATCCAGTTCAAGTCTTAATTAATTATGAGTCCATCCATAATTACCGACTATGAACAATTTATGATTACTATTTATATTCATGTATTGATTGCCATCACATACATATATAAATATCTCTTGTAATCAAATGGACATTATCAATTTCATAATGAATTAAAATATAATACATTGAATTCACTAATTGTATAAAGCATAAATATTTCAGATACGTCAAAAACATATGTCACTTTAATCCAAATAGGAATTTGCTATGTCAGGGCATATAAATCCCAACAGCTCCCACTTGCCCTCATAGCCAATTCAAATTGCATTTAACTCCAATGTTATCCAGGTGATGATCAAAACAATTGATCATTACACCTTTATTAATGGATCAACAAAGTTGTGTTCCAACGTAATGTTATAGCCACGAGTACATTTTCTTGCTGAACAATATCATGTAGGACATTATACTTTCCTCTTAGTGTACCTTATTCCTCCATCGAACTTTGGGTCATTGGTTTGGACTACTTCTGCACTATTATTACAATATAGCTCAATAGGCAGGCTAGTATGCTCCACAACTTCTAAATCAGTGAGATCAAACCAAAAAGGCTTCCTTTGCTGCCTTTAAGGCTGCAATGTACTCCACCTTCAGGTTTGAGTTAGTAGTTGAAATCTGCTTAACAATTTACTAACTAATTTCCCCTCCATTGAGTGAACATACACTAAGTCATGAACCTCATAGTATCAACTTCTGATTTGAAAATAGAACTATCATACCTGACTGGAACCACATCATCACATCCATAAATGAGTATGAGATCATTAGTTCTCCTAAGGTACTTTATGATATTTTTCACAACAGAACAGTTATCAAGTCTGAGTTTGGACTGATATCTACTGACTATCCCTACCATATAGCGGATGTCATGTTTGGTATAGACCACGGCATATATGAGACTCCCATATGCCGAAGCATATTGTTCCAGTGTCATTTACTCAATCTCCTCTGATAGTCTTGGAAAACTACTTATTAAAGAGAGCAATCCATGTCAACAATGCAATAACTCATTCTTTAAGTTTTGCATACCAAACCTGGTCAAAACTTTATCAATGTAGGATTTCTTAAGATAAGCCTATTTTCCTTTTAACCTGGTCTTGCAAAAGCTTGATCCTAGGAATATAGCTTACATCTTGAAGATCCTTCATTTCAAAAACAATTGAGCAACTACCTCTTTATTGATGACAATACTTCCACGTCATTATAAATGAGTAGGATGTCATCAATATATAGAATTAGGAAAAATAACGACATTCCCTTATACACTCATGATTTAATTACTAAGAAATCTTCTAGTATTCTTTTGTAGATTAACTTGCCTTCCATAGGTATCACCCTACTAGAAAGTTCTATAAGATTCCAGATTTTATTAGAATACATAGATTCCAACTCTGATTTCATAGCAACTCGCCAAAATGATCTGTATCCATATCGATTCACGCTTCCGTGTATCTTACTGGGTCTAACTCATGTTTAACAGGGATTTCCATTACGGTCTCACCTAAAAACATGATTCTATCGGATTGGATGATCATCCTCCCACTACAATAATGTACCGATCCAGAAATCAGTGTATTAGATGATGCTGACGCAGCAATAGGGAATTCATATATTATTTTCAATTTCTATAATAAGTGTGTTCATCATGTGGTACATCTGGTACTCATACCATATTCTCTAACATTACGCTACTAGGTATGTGATTCATAATATGATTCTCCTATAGATAAACAGTGAGTGTAAACAATCAACTTTTATCATTGAGATCATAAAATAATCCGTCCTAGTGACTTTTAGAGTAGCTATCAAATCTATCATGCGTATGATCTGTTTCCAACTTACTTGTCCATATCAAGCGCACATGTGCAAGACTACCCCATATGTGCATGTGATTCAAACTAAGATTCAGTCAAAAACACAGCTCAACGGTATCCTTGAGATAGACTAAGATGGAATGCAGTTCATAATGCGCATCAATATTATTAACGCTAAACTCTTAAATGAAAGAGATAATGTGGCATAACTGATCATAGATCTAACCATGTTAAGCAGAATTCTGTTATTCCTATTTGACACTTAAATCCATTTAACGTCAATTACGGAAAACTAGTACACAGCACCCTCATTGACCATATAGTCTTTGCACTATCCCAAGAAATACTTATATCCGCGATCAAATCTGATTGTTTTGATAAGTTTACCTAATCTGTGCTCCACATCAGTCTTAACACTTTCAGAATGTACCAAAAGTTTAAGACTTGTGTCGCATCAGATAAATTTATCCAAAACGTGAGTAAACTTGCTTGGATGTTTATAAGACTACAACGATTCTGTGTGTACCAACTCCAATTGTTCTTTATATCTATTTCATTTGGCTGATTAAACCCTTAGAGTTATCTATCCTTCAAAACAAGATTCACAAGTTAGTTTAGACTCCCCTGCCTCACTAGGTTATAAACCTTCTTTGACCAATCTTTGAATCTCATCTTGATTGATTACAACTCAAAAATAGACACTAAAAATACAATGAGTCAGGAATAACAAATTTTCTCTTAACATTCAATCTAGAAGATGCAACATTAGTATCTACATCCTGCAAATTTTAAGAGTTTGTGATTATAGTACATCAATCATCTTTCAATGCACCAGAAGCAATTGCACATCTATTCAATTTTATAAAACCAGTTTTACAAAATAACAACACAGTTTTTATAAACTAAAAGTGAAACAAGAATTAGATTGCATCTAACATCTGTGCATAAAGATAATTCTCTAATATTAATATCATCATACTCTCTAATTTCAGATGTAATACTCCCACTGACTTAGCTACAACCTTGATATCAGGTCAAGTATAAATTTATTCCATATCATCGAGGCTTCTGGATTCCTGAAATCCTTGCAACGAATTGCAAACATGTTTAGTGGCTTTAGAATCTATCCATTAGGAATTAATAGATACAACCACATAACATGGCTCAATGATTAAATATATATTTTCCTATGCCACGTCATTACTTAGACAGTTTGTCCTTTAGTGCCTTAGTCAGCGGCAAAAGAAACAGTTTCCTTTGCCTTCAATATACACTGCCTTATTCCCTTTAACCTTTTTGGATACCTATGTTTTGGTGCTAGCCTAGTCCTATTATCATCCTTCTTCTTTCTTTTGCCCGTCACCTTGGGCCTAGAAGAAGATGGTATAGACCATGTTAGATTGATAGGAACGCCCATACTATTAATTATTCTTTCATCTGTTACCAATTCTATAAGAATATCAGCGAGTGTGAACTCAAACTGATTCCTTATTTAGTTTACTCTAAAAGAGCCGAACCAGTTTGGTAACAAGGTCATGTCATTTTGAAACTTACCACCCAAGTCAGCCCTATTGACCTCCAGTTCAATTTTTAAATAATAAACAATCATTTTCCAAAATTCGATCTTGTACTGGAGATCCTTAGACTATCTTAATGGTATTTAAATTTGACATAGTACTTAGGCATATACTCTATTTAATCTCACAAAAACATCTCAATAACATTTAACATGATGCTTAAATAAAATAATGCAAATGTTAGCTTTGGAGCGTATTCGAGATAAACTCTAGAATATTGCACCAAGTCATATCATTTGCCTTATTTCATTTATTAAAAGCATTAATGTCAAATTGGGTATCTTAAAGTAAAAAGGATTAGGTATAGGAGTAGTAAATGCATTTTGTACCCTTACGTTGTGAATAAAATATCTAAGTTCCTTTTCCAGTCAATATAAATGAGGTCCACATACATTGAATATGTTAGCAAACAGATAAAATGGATTAGACATAATAAATTTGAATATAAATGCATTCATACAATATGCAAAGTGAATTATTAATACTATCATGCATATTTAAAATCAAAATGAGTTTGTCAACCATATAGTATAATAAATCTCAATAGAATAAGATTTCATTATCACTATTGGTGAACAATCCCTTTTAATTAATGTGGGTCCCTCAACTCCGTAGCATAATCAATCACACAATCAATAAGTTAATAACTTATCCTGATGGAGGAGTTCATTATTACTATTGCTGAGATTCATTTGCTATTAGGCGAGCACTTCCAATAAAATAATATGTGGGTCCCTTAACCACTGCATGAAAAATTGGATATCCAATACGCCAATAACTTATTCGGTTGGCGAAGTTCATTATTGTTATTGGCAGACAAATCCCATCATTTTCACATCTCTTAAGACAATGCCTTGTCTATCTATATGAAATGATTCCCGATTATGTTTAGCCTTTCTAAAATCACCTAGCGTAGACCACTCCATTGGGGAGCTAACACTATTGATTTTAGATTGAGTGTATAATACTATTAAAGCTCTAATGAAAAATAAAATATTAAATATCTTGTTATTATAATCTAAACTCTTTAAATTATGCGTAGGGCCTTATTTTTAAAGATCTAATTACAATGAACATTTAATATTTTTATTTTCATGAGATAACCATTCTTGTAATATTAAGACTCTTCAAATCATGCGTGGGGCCTTATTTTTGAAGATCTAATTATAATGGTTTTAATAACGAAGGCCATGGGGTAATGTATAAAAATCCCCACTCCCACTCAATTTTTAATCATTCATAATTAGGGTTTTTATTTTATTCATTTATATGAATAATGCATGTAAAACGTCTTGATTTTAATCCAATTAAATTTAGAAAATATTTGGACTTTAAATGATTCACTAATATTTAATTTGAAGCACACTTTAAAAATAATTTACAAAAATAATTTTTCGTTTCCCAATAAGTGCCCTTAAAGTAATTAGTAATCAAATCCAATTAATTTTCATAATTTAATTAATATAAATCAAGTCATTTAATTAAATATCATGGATCCAATGCATGAATAATAATTAATAAACAATTATCTATTTCATGCATCACATACATCAATTAATGACAGATAAAACAAATAAAAATGGCCAATGGAATCAACTTTTAACATTCAATTGCTATAAGTATTGCATGAGGGTCCTTCATCGACTTATAAACACCTGCAGGAGGTTGGTACGCGCCTGAAGAGGTAAAACAGCGCATAGGACTTGATTGGAGAGACCGCAACACATCCCCACGCGCTGGCACGCGCTTGGAGAGTGTGCAAAGAGACCTTACGCGCTCCCACGCGCTGGAGGGAGGTGGCGGCGTGCGTCACGCGCTCCCACGCGCCTGCACGCGCTCGTGGGAGTTGCAAGCGCGTGTCACGCGCTGGCACGCGCCTGTTGGCGCGTGCTCCTTATTCGCCCTTGGATTGGGTGCTTATTAACGCGCACCGTAAGCGCGTTTCACCGGATCTTCTCCCATGCCTATGCTGATCTAATGGTTGCAGATCCGGTTGCATGGAATGTTGGTGCACCGCATTGCACTGGATCGGCAGCCTTACTCCGACGCCACCCTTTGCCGCCGACGATGCATCGGCCATCGGAAAATTGCTGGAAAAATATTTAAAAAATCATAGAATATTAAATTAAGCCCAAAAAAAATTCCAGAAAAATTCTAAAAAATTCTGAAAAAATTCCAGAAAATTCCTGAAGCATAATTTAACCTTTTTGGACCTTCTTGAAACTTCATAGAACCCTTTGATGAAGATTACATAGCTTTAAATAAATTTACAATTTAAAATAGAATGAGGAAAATTAATTTACATCATTGAACTTTCAAACGGCTAAATTAAAGCCTTAATTACATTCATTTAAAGATAAAATTACATTCAATAAACCTATAAGCTTCATCTATGGCCCAAACACACATCATCATCCATTCACAATTATACATACATCATTATGTATCAATATATTAATTCATACATCAACATACATCAATAAATAAATATATGCATATCAAAATTGGATCCATGAATGATGAAATTTGATAAAAACATGATCTCTAGCAATGAATCAAACCATGCTCTGATACCACTGTTGGGAAACGTGCAAGTTTTAAAAGCTTTTCGAGGATTTTGATTTATAGATCTTGATTCATCACATAGAGACAAGTTTTATGCAAAAATAAAATATGATGTATCATTCAATTAATAGATTGAATACGTACATCAAAGGTCTAAGTAAACCTTTAAATCTTTCCTCTAAAGTGAGTGTTCTCACTTATTGTAAATCTCTTAGCAAGATGCCTTCTCCTTGGATTTTCATATTTTTGGTAGTTGTTTTGCCTTTAGGAATTACTCATAAGCCTCCATGAATAACCTTGGAAAACTAGACTTGTGGGAGTCTCCATTAGATGAGAACACTAACCCTAATTTTCTAGAGAGAGAAAATATATTCCTTTTCCTTCTCCTAAAAATCACACCTAAAATATATAAGACCATGTATATATATAGGCAAAATAAAGATAAAGAAAAGGACATAATAATCCTTCTCAATCTCTAATTCACATGTCTCAAATCTAACAGGATTCCAATATCAAGTTAGGCTATGAGTGAGAATCCTTTGGGCTTATTATTTTATTGGCTACAATGAATTAATAATTGGCCCAGTCCATGGACCCAATTCATTTAATTCATAAATTAATTTCTACTCCACTAAAAGAAATTAATTGAACTCCAATTAAATAATAAATAACCTCTAAGTCAATGTTGCACTTTGACCTCTCTATGCATAATTAGTTATCGGATAAATAAAGTCATCAATCCAACTACTTAATTAATATATTTATTTTGGTACCATTGATTATTTCTGGCTCGATCACAATAAAACATTTGTTTGACAAAAATAATAATTTAAATAAATAAATATATAATAAATCATTTTGTTTAAAAACACACGAAGGCCTTCGAATTTACTTTGTGATCAACCATAATCAATACAAAATAAATACAAGTAACAATGATGCAAATATTGAAAATATAACCCTCTAACTATTAATTACATAACTACCCAAAGTGTCGGTCTAAGGATCCCGAAGTATCCGCTGAACAAATCAAAGTAATTATTAATTAATAAAAGAGTTTATACTTTTCTCATACTTAAGAGTCAAACGCCATGACGGTGATAGGGAGCAATTGCATACGACGGCTCTCACAATATATCTCAACCTAACGAGTTCAGGTCTTAATTAATTATGAGTCCATCCATAATTACCGACTGTGAACAATTTATGATTACTATTTATATTCATGTATTGTCACCATCACATACATATATAAATATCTCTTATAATCAAATGGACACTATCAATTCCATAATGAATTGAAACATAATACATTGAATTCACCAATTGTATAAAGCATAAATATTTCAGATACGTCAGGAACATATGTCACTTTAATCCAAACAGGAATTTGCTATGTAAGGGCATATAAGTCTCAACAATCCATTCATTAAGGTCATTAATTCAAATCAACTGAGTCATGGTCATGGTACATCGGGTTGCATGCCTCACAATTAAGTTTCTGGTGTGCATATGTGAAGTGTGAAGCATAGAAGAGAGTGATACTCGAAGATAATCTAATTGAAGCATTTATACAAACCTTTTTGAATCCATATGTTCATTTTAGATTTTCCTCAATTCAAAACTATCATTTGCCTCTATATACAAAGTATTCAACACATGCTTCAATCTCCAACAAATTTCAAATTTCCAAAATCATTGCTTCCATTTTTTTTTTTTTTTTTTTTTTAATTTTCAGTTTTATACCAATCTATTTGAATAAAATAGCAAATGCAAACACTATACAATACACAATACCCCCAAACTTGAATGGCACATTGTCCTCAATGTGTGAAGACAATGATGTAAAAATAAAGAGCATGGGGGGTAAAAGGAATAATAATACCAAGTGAGTGAGGCAACTCTGGCATTGTAGCCGCATGCAATCCAATGAAGAGATGCCAAAATGATCTTCCCCCAAACTTGGACATAAGAACCTATGGAAACAACACTAAAGCACACAAGTATAAAAGTATAGGCACATAAAAACAAACTGAAAATGTGAAAAGGAAACTAAACTAAGCATATCCATAAGTTCATGAAATCAAATCTAAAATTGTCTAATAAAATCAAAACATCTAAAAAAAAAAAAAAAAAACAACTAAAATCTAACTACGAATCTCAAAGTAGGATTTACCCTACACCAAGTCTCTCTAGAGAGTTATAATTCCCCAAATAAGAAAGTTCTTTTAAAAGTGGAGGAAAAAGAGCTTGAAGATAAAATTTGAAAAAAGGTAACGAAAAGACCTCAACCCACTCTTCTTCCTCAATGAAGAACTTTGGATTATTTAGGAGCTGTTTTGGATTATGGGAAGGTGGATAAAGTGAGGGCACATCAAGCAAAGACTTGTGAAGGGTCATATTTAGCATGGGAATTTCTGAAAAATATCCTTCAAAATTTTAACATACTCCTCACACTTATCAGGTGGTTCGGGCTTAACATCTTGAGATAACTCAAGTGAAGGAATGGGAGGAGGTGCAAGCTCCCAAGAGAGAGATACATTTGATGATTCCTAATGAGGAGAGTAAATGAGTAGAGGAATATCAAGCAAAGAATTTACCTCCCAAATAGAATTGTCAACATCAAAATCTTCACAATTGAAATGAGCCAAGCAAGCTTTTAGAGGATCCTCTATTGAAAGAGGTGTATCAAGCAAAAGATTCTTTAGGGGTTGTTTTGGATTTGCAAGGGAGTCAATCTCTTCATCATTATTTTCCTCATTTTGAGCCCCAAATTCTTTATTTTTTTATGTGGCAACAACTTGATCTTTAACCACCATTTCATCATTTTCATATGTGATAACCACTTGATCATTCTCATGATGAAAGTTACTAGAAGTAAACTCATCATTCATAGAATTCCCTTTTAGATTGGCCATAAATTCTATTGAATATACTTCTTCCTCTTCATGATTTCTAGCATTAATCCTTTGTTGAATTTGAGATATTTGGTCATCTATCTTTGCACTAACTTGAGACTTGTGGTATGGTACCACTTGATTGATAGACTCTATTATGGATTGCATGCTAGCAAGGGCAGCCAAATATTTGTTTGTTGGAGTCCATCATGGACTCCAACATTTCTTTGTTGTTATTGGCAATCACTTCTTCAATTTGAGAAGATGTATGAAATGAGGGTTGGAAATAATGATCATGGGGCTGAAAATTGGCTTAAAAATGTTACCCATGAGATTGTGGGGCTAAATTTCCCATATCATGCTACATAAAATTTTGGTGATCTCCATAACCCGAGTCATAACCATTGAAGTATGGATCATTACCCGCTTCAAAGAAATTTTTAGTTGGTTGCTCTAGATAAAAATCTGAAAATGTCCCAGTTGAGGACAATCTGTTGTATGATGTGTATGACTAGAGCAAAATGCATAAAACTCATGTGGTGTGTGAAATTGAGTTGGAAGATAATTACCCTCCATCTAGGACTAATTCAGCCACTTATGTAGATACTTGAAGATAAATTCATACAAAAATATAGACAACACAAAAATGAATGTAAAACTAGAACATCAAACACTTACCCGGAGTCTTTAAGATTTCAGATTTTCAATTTCTCCTCACCGAGTTTTGAGTTTCTAGGATCACACAGAAACACACAAAACATAAAAATAAAAAATATACACAAAACAAAATATTCACAATCAAACAAAAGGTAATCTTTAAAACCTCTGTTACAAAACCGTTTGCAATCCCCAGCAACGGCGCCAAAAATTGATCGGTTGTCAAGTACCAAAAATAGGGCTATTGTTCGGGTAAGTCGAACCACAGGGATTGCAAGTTTATGGCAATGAAGGTCTTTTAAAATCACTTTTAGTTTAATGAAAGAGGTATAGAGTTTTGTTTGGTTTGTCACTTGATACTTGTAATTAAAATGTGCATAAACAATAATTGCTAGGAAATTAAGATGAAGGAAATCTAGGTAGAGAGGACTAGGGAAATGAATTCACTACCTACACTATAAAGATGCTAGAATATGATTAACTTGGGGAAACAACATATATAAGTGGCCATGATATGTAGTAACACATGGTTGATACATTATCTTCAAGAAATTCTTGAAATCAAGAGGCAAGAATAATCTATCAAAGTTTTACATGCTTAAACTACTTAAACTAGGGTGTAGCCTTAGACATGGTCACTAAGCTAGAGATTATCAAACCCTTAATCAAATGATAATAGCACATGAAGTAAAGAATTAAGAATAGTCCATCAAAGGAAGGCCCTAAGCTATGGAATATCAAGTTTCTCATGCAACATGCCATGAAACCCATTTCACAATCTCATTTCCATTGTCACTACGAAAATGCAAGCCATACAGTCATTAGAAAATAAAATCTAAGACAAGACAATAGCTTCAACACAATCATTTATAGAGATTAAGCTTCATTACATCAAGATGAGTGCTCTATATTACAAAACTACCACATATATACATATTTCCCCAAATTAAACCTAAAACTAAAACATGCTTACAAGGAAGGGCTTCATCACCTCTCTTGAAAGAGAGTTAGTTACCCATAGAAGCAATAGATGAAGGAGAAGAGATAGCCAACCCTTCCATTTTCGCACCTAGGAGCCACAATACACCCAAACCCACAAGCTCACAATATTTCTCTCTCTAGAACCTTACAAAATGTGAGATCTATCTCTACCACCATACAAGCCTTCTATATATCCAAGATAGCCTCCCAACCACTCTATTTTTGTGGACCAAAATCCCTGAGAGAGTGTAGAGCAATCTTTTGAATCAAGGGGTTAACATTAGGTGAGAAAAGACAGCTCATGACCTTTTGTCTGCAGATTAGCGGGCACCTGCAGTGCATTACGGGCCCCCGCGAGTTGCCGAGGGTGCCCTATTATGGCACCTGGCGGGGGCCTGTAGTGCATTACGGGCCCTGCAAAATCCAAAACTTTCTGCCCAAAATGGCTAGTGCCCGTAGCTCCTTGCGAGGGCCTGCAGATCCTTGCAGGGGCCCGTAGCTCCTTGCGGGGGCCTGTAGATCCTTGCAGGGGCCTGCAATGCTTCAACATTGCTCTGAATTACATCTTGATTTAGCTTTAGCTCAGCCCGATGACACGAGCTTCCTTCTTAGCAAGAAGCAACGGATACCATGAGTTTAACGGTTCACTGGCTTGGCAAAAAATGAAGGTTCCTGGTAACGGCATGCTTTGATCTTCAAGAAGTCTTTAAGACTTCCATTTTATTTCTTTTTGGGAAACAAACCTGAAAATAAACAAAAACGCGAAACTGAAGATAATCTATATAAATTGATTAAATAATGGACTTAACTAATGCAAATAAAGGTGCTTGAATATGCAATATTCAGTGTTTATCAATTCATTTGAGGTCAGGTTACTTTCAGTTGAGGGTTAAGGATGAGGATATATCCAATACCGTTTTTCACACACGGTATGGCCATTATGAGTTACTAGTGATGCCATTTGATTTGACCAATGCTTCAGCAGCTTTTATGGACTTGATGAACCGTGTATTCAGTGACTGATCGGTTGGTCAATTAAACATCAACCTTCGCAATACCACGAATCATTGTAAAATAGGGCTATTGGTCGGGTAAGTCGAACCACTGGGACTGCGCTAGTTTAAGGCAACCTAAGCGTCTAGAATCGTTTTAGAATGATAAGGGGGAATAGGGTGTTTGCTTGGTTTGTCACTAAAGCTATGAAATTAAGATGCATAAAATAGAACTTGCAAGAATTTAAAAGAGATAAAATGTCGGTAAAAGAGACTAAGGAAGTAACTTCACCACCTACAATATAAACATGCTAGAATATGATTCATTTGGGGAAAAACAACATAAATATGTGGCTATGATAAGTAGTTACTCATGGTTACTACATTACCTTCAAAGGATTCATGGAATCAATAGGCAAGAACAATTTATCAAAGATTTTACATGCTCAATTACCTAAACTAAAGTGTAATTTAAGACATGTTCACTAAGCTAGAAATTGTCAAACCATCAATCACATGATAAGAGCACATGAAGCTAAGAATTAAGAATAAGCCATCAAAGGAAGAACCTAAGCTATGGCCTATCAAATCTCTCAACAACATGCCATTAAAACCATTCCAAAAATCTCATCTTCATTGTCACCATGAAAATGTAAACCATACAACCATGAAAACATACATTCTAAGACAAGAAAGTAGGTCCAACATGATCATTAAATCAAAATCAATTCATTACATCAAGTAAGAGTTCTAGATTATGGAATCACCACAAAAATACATTATTTTTCCCAAACTAGAATCAAAAGTAAATCAAGCTTACAATGAGGGGTTCCATTACCTCCCTAGAGGAGGAGTTAGTTACACATGGGAGCCTTAGAATGAAGAAGAACCATGGATCCTCCTTCCATTTTCGAGCTCCCCTTTCTTGCTCCAAGAACTCTCCTTCCTTTGCTCTCTTCTCCCTCCTCTAATCTTGTAGAATGAAGCTCTCCCTTATTGTGTGGCTCATATCCCTCTTATCTACCACCAAAAGGCCACCAACCAACATCTCCAACTACTTCATTAAAGAGGAAAGCAAAATGAAGAAACCAAGGTGCAAGTGGGCTGAAATGAGCCATTTCCGAAGGGCATTCTGCCCAAAATTCGAGCACTCTAAGCAAGGCCTCGAGCACTCGAATTTAGTGTAAAAATGCCCATGCTTCACTTGCTCTGCCCAGACCTACTTTGGTTAAACAGCCATAACTTTGAGCTCCGAACTCCAAATGATGAACCGTTTGAAGATTTAGAAAGCTAATTCAGAGCTCTAAATATTTCATGTTTTAGTGGAGATCCAATTCTCAAGGATGGTTGGTTGAAAATGAAGATCAAGGCAGAATTTCATTGCTGCCAGGCAGTTCTGCGCACCTCTGGTAACAAGGCCATAACTCTCTGCTCCGAGCTCCGAATGACAAAACATTTGAAGATTTAGAAAGATAATTCAGAGATCTAAATCTTTCATGTTATGAGGGAAGTCCAGTTCTCGAGTTTGGAAGGTCAAAATGGCAGGCAAAGTCCAGGTTCTACTGCTGCCAGAGTTCAGCATTGGCTTATTTGGATTATAGGAAGATGGAGTAGGTGAGAGTGCACCTAGCAAAGGCTTTTGGAGGGTCATATTGAGCACGGGAATGCTCGACAACTTATCCTTCAAAATTTCAACATCCTCCTCACATTTATCCGGCGGTTCGGGCTCAACAACTTGAGACAACTCAAGTGAGGGAATGGGATGAGATGTAAGCTCCTAAGAAAGAGATACATTTGATGTTGACCAAGGAAGAGAATGAATAGGTGGATGAATATTAAGCAAAGAATTCACCTCCGAAATGGAATTGTCAACATTAAAATCCTCACAATTGAAATGAGCCAAACAAGCTTTTAGAGGATCCTCCATTGAAGGAGGTGCATCAAGCAAAGGATTATTTAGGGGTTGTTCTGGAGTTTTAAAGGATGCAATCTCATCATCTTTTTCCTCATTTTTAACCACAAATTCTTCCATTTTATGAGTGGCAACAATTTGATCTTCAACCACCATTTTATCATTTTCATATGTAATAACCACTTGTTCATTCTCATGATGAAAGTTACTAGGAGTAATCTCATCATTCAAAGAATTTTCTTTTGGATTGGCCATAAATTCAAATGAAAATGTTTCCTCTTCTTCATGATTTTTAGTATTAATCCTTTGTTGAAT
This sequence comes from Cornus florida, assembly GCF_030987335.1. Taxonomy (NCBI): domain Eukaryota; kingdom Viridiplantae; phylum Streptophyta; class Magnoliopsida; order Cornales; family Cornaceae; genus Cornus; species Cornus florida. Next base: position 49,963,197 of record NW_026775571.1, on the reverse strand, counting down.
TTGAGATATTTGGTCATCTATCATTGCACTAACTTGGGACTGGTGATATGGTACCACTTGATTGATAGACTCTACTGTGGATTGCATGCTAGCAAGGGAGGCCAATAGTTGATTGTTGGAGTCCATCATTTGCGTGTGCATAGACTCCATCATTTATTTGTTAGCAACAATTAGCTCATCCAATGGAGACGGTGGAAAAGGAGAAGAGGGCGAGAAAGAATGATCATTGGGTTGAAAAGGTTGCATATGAGATTGTGGGGTTGAATTTCCTATGTCATGCCACAAGAAGTTTTGTTGGTCTCCCCAACCCGAGTTATAACCATTGAAGTATGGATCACTACCCGGTTCAAAGAAATTTTCATTTGGTTGCTCTAGATAGAAGTCCGAGAATTGTCTCGTTGGAAGACATTCTCTTGTATGATGTGTATGACTAGAGCAAAATGCACAAAACTCATGTGGTGTGTAGAATTGAGTTGGAAGATAACTATTCTCCATCTAGGAGTAATTCAACAACACACAAAGCAATCAACACAACACTTCATCACCATAACCTCCACATACAATGTTCCCATTCTCCTCAATTATCAAGACAAAAAATGTAAATGGCCACGACAAGGACCGATGCTTGAACACGAAATTTAAAACAATTGAAATAGCCTCGACAAGGGCTTGCAATTTAACTACTTCTAAGCTGAACACATGCACAATATCCACAATTCGAAACTAGAAGTCACGAGACTTACCTGGGGGCCTCTAGACTTACAATTTGCTAGCGTTCCCACGGCGAGTTTCGAGTCCCTAGAATCTCACAAACACGAAGATGATCAAAAATACACAAGGAGTATTCACAAGACACAATATTCACAATCAAACTAAAATTAACCCTAGAACTTTGGTCGCTAAACCGTTTGTAGTCCCCGGCAACGGCGCCAAAAATTGATCGGTTGGTCAATTAAACATCAACCTTCGCAATAGCACGAATCATTGTAAAATAGGGCTATTGGTCGGGTAAGTCGAACCACTGGGACTGCGCTAGTTTAAGGCAACCTAAGCGTCTAGAATCGTTTTAGAATGATAAGGGGGAATAGGGTGTTTGCTTGGTTTGTCACTAAAGCTATAAAATTAAGATGTATAAAATAGAACTTGCAAGAATTTAAAAGAGATAAAATGTCGGTAAAAGAGACTAGGGAAGTAACTTCACCACCTACAATATAAACATGCTAGAATATGATTCATTTGGGGAAAAACAACGTAAATATATGGCTATGATAAGTAGTTACTCATGGTTACTACATTACCTTCAAAGGATTCATGGAATCAATAGGCAAGAACAATTTATCAAAGATTTTACATGCTCAATTACCTAAACTAAAGTGTAATTTAAGACATGTTCACTAAGCTAGAAATTGTCAAACCATCAATCACATGATAAGAGCACATGAAGCTAAGAATTAAGAATAAGCCATCAAAGGAAGAACCTAAGCTATGGCCTATCAAATCTCTCAACAACATGCCATTAAAACCATTCCAAAAATCTCATCTTCATTGTCACCATGAAAATGTAAACCATACAACCATGAAAACATACATTCTAAGACAAGAAAGTAGGTCCAACATGATCATTAAATCAAAATCAATTCATTACATCAAGTAAGAGTTCTAGATTATGGAATCACCACAAAAATACATTATTTTTCCCAAACTAGAATCAAAAGTAAAGCACGCTTACAATGAGGGGTTCCATTACCTCCCTAGAGGAGGAGTTAGTTACACATGGGAGCCTTAGAATGAAGAAGAACCATGGATCCTCCTTCCATTTTCGAGCTCCCCTTTCTTGCTCCAAGAACTCTCATTCCTTTGCTCTCTTCTCCCTCCTCTAATCTTGTAGAATGAAGCTCTCCCTTATTGTGTGGCTCATATCCCTCTTATCTACCACCAAAAGGCCACCAACCAACATCTCCAACCACTTCATTAAAGAGGAAAGCAAAATGAAGAAACCAAGGTGTAAGTGGACTGAAATGAGCCATTTCCGAAGGGCATTCTGCCCAAAATTCGAGCACTCTAAGCAAGGCCTCGAGCACTCGAATTTAGTGTAAAAATGCCCATGCTTCACTTGCTCTGCCCAGACCTACTTTGGTTAAACAGCCATAACTTTGTGCTCCGAACTCCGAATGATGAACCGTTTGAAGATTTAGAAAGCTAATTCAGAGTTCTAAATATTTCATGTTTTAGTGGAGATCCAATTCTCAAGGATGATTGGTCGAAAATGAAGATCAAGGCAGAATTTCATTGCTGCCAGGCAGTTCTGCGTACCTCTGGTAACAAGGCCATAACTCTCTGCTCCGAGCTCCGAATGACAAACCGTTTGAAGATTTAGAAAGCTAATTCAGAGCTCTAAATCTTTCATGTTATAAGGGAAGTCCAGTTCTCGAGTTTGGAAGGTCAAAATGGCAAGCAAAGTCCAGGTTCTATTGCTGCCAGAGTTCAGCATTGGCACCTTTTGTTGCTCAAGATTCCACAAGGCCTTATTCTTGTTCCATTTTGGCCAATGAATCTGAAAATGCATAAAAACATAGAAATGAAGATAATCTACATAAATTAACATACAACGGACTTTACTAATGCAATTTAGGGCGCTTGAATATATAATATTCGGCGCTTATCAGTGACCACCTTGATCAGTTCGTAGTGGTTTTCGTTGACGACATTCTCTTGTACTCAGCTTCGGTGAAGGAGCATGAGTATCATATGAGAACGGTTTTGCAGATCCTTAGGGATAATAGGTTGTATGCCAAGTTTGAGAAATGTGAGTTCTAGCTGCTGGAGGTGAAGTTCCTTGGACATGTTGTGTCAGGGGGCAGAGTTACTGTTGATCTTCGAAGATTGAGTCTGTGATGGATTAGGAGTGTCCGAAGATAGTTTTTGAGATTCAGAGTTTCCTTGGCCTAGCCAGCTATTACTGGAGATTCGTCATAGATTTCTCTCGTCTAGTGGCACCTATAACTCAACTTACTCACAAGGGGGTCAAGTTCATATGGACAGAGGCCTATGATGCAGCTTTTCAGGAGTTGAAGGTCAGATTAACATCAGTTCCAGTTTTGATCATACTCGAGCGTTATGTGGTCTATTGTGATGCCTCACGAAAAGGTTTGGGTTATGTTCTGATGCCGACAGAATGAGTGGTAGTTTATTGGTCTAGACAGTTGAAGACTCATGAGTTGAACTATCTGACACATGATTTGGAGTTGGCAGTAGTTATCTTTACCCTGAAAGGGTGGCAACATTACTTGTACGGGGAGAAGTTTGAGATTTTCTCCGATCATAAGAGTCTTAAGTATCTCTTCTCTCAAAAGGATTTGAACTTGAGACAGCACAAATGGGTTGAGTTCATGGAGGACTACGACTTTGAGTTACAGTACCATCCGGATAAGACCAATGTGGGGCCGATTCATTGAGTAGGAAGTCATGGGGTGCTCTTGCTAGCATTTCCAATCATAGATGAAAGATGCTAGAAGAGTTTGCAGATCTTGGTTTATGGCTTTTGGAGGATGCTTCTCCGACTATTTTGTATAGCTTTGTGGCTCAGCCAGCTCTTGTTAGCAGAGTTATTGGGGCACAGCGTGAGGAAGTTGAATTAGACTCCATTCACACACGGATTTCAGTTGGCAATGATGTATTCAGATGGTGGTTTCTGGTATAGTGGTATAATATTCGTTCCTTTGTCATGTTGTGATGATGTTTTTTTGAGATTTTCACCACTCTTAGCTCGTAGTTCATCCTGGTGGTACGAAGATGTATCATAATTTATGGCGATGGTTTTGGTGGAAGGGTATGAAACGAGATGTTTCACAGTTTGTGGCTAGATGTCTTACTTGTCAGTAAGTGAAGGCAAAGCGTCAGAGACTGGCAGAATTGTTGCAACCATTACCAGTAGCTAAGTAGAAATAAGAGCATATCACTATGGATTTCGTGACGAGACTTCCGAGATCCCAGGTAGGGAATGATGCTGTTTGGGTCATCGTTGATAGGTTGACTAAGATGACACACTTATTGCCCATGTCAGTGACAGACAGCGCAAAGAGACTGAATAGATTGTATGTGAGGCAGATTGTCAAGCTTCACGGGGTTCCGGTATTTATTGTTTCGGATAGAGATACTAAGTTCACGTCTCATTTTTGACAGGGCTTTCAAGAGGCTCTTGACACGGGGCTTCATTTTAGCATGATATTTTATCCTCAGACTGATGGTTATTCAAAGCATACCATTCAAATATTGGAGGATATGCTACGGGCTTGCATTTTGGAATTTGGGGGTAGTTGGGAAGACTACTTACTATTGGTTGAGTTTACCTACAACAACAGTTACCAGACCAGTATTGGCATGGCACCTTTTGAGGAATTGTATGGCAGACCTTGCACTCTAGTTTATTGGACTGAGGTTGGTGATACAGTCGCCATAGGTCCCAACAATGTCTTTGAGACGACAGAGAAGATCAAGTTAATTTGGTAGCGATTGGCTACCGCACAGAGCAGATAGAAGAGTTACGCTGACAGCAGGAGGAGATCCTTTTCTTTTGAGGTAGGAGACCATGTATTTCTAAAGATTTCTCCCCTTAAGGGACTAATGAGATTTCGACAGACGGGCAAGTTATCTCTTAGGTTCATTAGACCATTTGAGATTTTGGAGCGCATCGGTGAGGTTGCTTATTGGTTGGCGTTGTCGCCACATTAGGATCGGGTTCATGACGTCTTCCACATTTTTATGTTGAGGAAATATGAGCCGAATCCATCACATGTTTTGAAGTGGACGAATGTTGTCGTTGACGAGGACGTAACCTACGAGGAAGGTCCAATCCAGATTCCTGACTCCAGAGAGCAGGTCTTACAGACCAAGACCATCCCATTGGTCAAGGTTTTGTGGAGACATCACGGGGTCGAGGAGGCTACTTGGGAGCTTGAGTAGGAGGTTCGCTCTTAGTACCTTGGTTTGTTCGCGATCTCAGGTACGGCTTGATTTTGGGGACGAAATCCCTTTAAGGAGGGGAGGTTGTAATGACCCTGTCATTCTTATCGTTTCCTTCTTTTTTCGTCTTGCATTTTTCCATATTTTATTTATTTATTATTTTATTTAATTATTTCTTTTCCGGTCATCGTTTCATTTCTCATAACCTTACGGTTTGTGCTTGGATTTGATCTGACTTTACATGCATCCATTTTGTTTAATTTCTATGAAATGCGTAGTCTTACTTTTGTAGAAAAGCATGCTACTTGTGTACTTTCTTCCTTAGGGGTATGGATGAAAGTTTCTTCGGAAACATTTTTCATTTTGGGGGTATTTGTGTAATTACTTTATGTAATTATTTTTTGTCTTAGGGACCATTTTGTAATTTTTTTGCAAGATATTTAGATGAAGGACCTTTTTGTAATTTATTTAGTTGGATATTTTGGAAGAGGGACTATTTTACAATTTCCTTAAGTGTGTGTATGAGAGAGGTAGTGTTTGCTTTGTAACTAGTGTGTGTGTATAAGAAAGAGGTAGTGCTAGTACACATGGTGGGCTTATGTGAGTGGGTTTTCCCATCTTTTCCCAATTATTCTCTCTTCATCTCTTTCTCTCACCATTGATGAACCTTAAACCCTAGGCTTTACACCTTGGTTTTGGTCCCCTTCTACTCACTTTTGAGCTTAGCTTTTGGAATACAAAAGCTTTCCCTCACTCTCCTATACATAGCCCTTGTCTCAGTTTTCTGATTTGCTTTGTCTACCTTGGATTCTAGAGATTCTATTCTCTGGTGAGGTAGGGGGCTTAGTATGTTTATCCTCTTATAGTTTTTAATGTATTTGTAGTTGTATATATACTGATTACATGCTTGTATGTATAGGAAATGTATATAGATGTTCATTTCCTTATATTTGAGGGTTAATGGTTTAAAGCATGCTTAGAATATATGTACCTTGTTGTAATTATTGTTTCATTTGATGTCATATTGGATTTTAGGAATTTCATAGACATTGTAATATGAAAATCTTGTTGGTTATAGCCATGAATGATTATACAAGCTTATTGTCAAGTGTTGTAGTTTTTGAAGTTTATTTATTTATTTTTTTTTATTTCTTTTTTGTGGGTTACATTGATGTTAAGTGACTTAGAATAATTGTATTATAATTGTCATGTAACTAGTTACACATTGAATACTATATAGTTAGTTGTGTCGTTGTATGTGTAACAAATTGCACATTGAAGATTCAACATTTAAATGCCATTTAAACTTGAAACTTTAGGACATGGTTTGTGTGGTTTCACCCTACTTGTGCATGGAATGTGGTTTCATGCATTGTATTTGAGTTTGAGTCATGGACTTGTTGATTTTTGAAACACTTGGGATATCACTTTTTGACATGGCTAGAGTAAGGGTCTAGCACAGGAGATACGAGTTATCCCTATATTAAAGTGCGCACTAGGGTTGTTCCCGGGGGTTAGTATCCTGAATCACTATTACGTCTTGGTTCTATTTCGGAATTTGACGTCCAAGATATTCCTACTATTTGATTTCGTATTCAATTCCAAGTTAACAACCAATGTTTAATTGTGACTTGTGGTTTTGGTTTATGAAGTTCTAATGATGTTTAGTATATGATGAGCGCTGAAAAGTGCGTATTTAAACCCCTTAAGCTTAGGCATTCTAGTACCCTTATCTATCTTACTTTATTGTTTTAGATTGATTTCATATTATTTCCATTTTCAGGCACTTACCCAGAAAATAAGCTAACTCAGCCAAATAAGAGCTTAATTGAAGTAATTCTGGGATTAAACAAAGAAAGGAGCAAAGTGGAAAAAGAAAGAAGCAAAAGAAAGAAAAAGGTGGAAATCAACATCTTCGATCAATCTCAGATCTAAGTTCGATCGATCGAATACTGATCGATCTCAGCACTTCAAGATAGATCCAAACCTTGACCCAAAGCAGAAAGTCCAAAGTTCGATCGATCCAACACCACCCTTCGATCAATTGAGCACTTTTGTCCTTATTCAAATGATTGATCTTATCTATAGTTGTACCACCCACTAACCACTTTTGTCCTTTTCCTAAAAATATCTCTCACAATATCTTGGATTTGTCTTTTCCCAAAAAGCTCAACCAGTTGGATCGATCCAGCCTAAGTTCGATGGATCTCAGCCATGTTCGATCGATCCAAGTCCAAGGTTCGATCAATCAAACTTCCTCCAGTGCATTCAATCGATCGATCGAACCTTGGACTTAGATCGATCGAACATGGCTGAGATCCATTGAACTTAGGCTGGATCGATCCAACTGGTTGAGCTTTTTGGGAAAAGACAAATTCGAGATATTTTGGGAGATATTTTTGGAAAAAGGACAAAAGTGGTTAGTGGGTGGTACAGCTGTGGATAAGATCAATCATTTAAATAAGGATAAAAGTGTTCGATCAATCAAAGGGTGGTGTTAGATCGATCAAACTTTGGACTTTCTGCTTTGGGTCAAGGTTTGGATCTATCTTGAAGTGCTGAGATCGATCAGTGTTCGATCGATCGAACTTTGATCTGAGATCGATCGAAGATGTTGATTTCCACCTTTTTCTTCCTTTTGCTTCTTTCTTTTTCCATTTTGTTCCTTTCTTTGTTTCATCCCAGAATTGCTTCAATTAAGCTCTTATTTGGCTGAGTTAGCTTATTTTCAGGGTAAGTGCCTGAAAATGGAAATAATACGAAATCAATCTAAAACAGTAAAGTAAGATAGATAAGGGTACTAGAATGCCTAAGCTTAAGGGGTTTAAATACACACTTTTCAGCGCTCATCACACCCCCAAACTTAAATATTGCTAATCCCTAGCAATGAACTAAAAAGTAAAGAAATGAAATGAACAACTATACAACTAGGAACTAGAAAACAATAAATGGATAACGCTACTTTCGTAGGGAACACGATTGCACTTAGCACATGCAACAAGCCTGTTAAACCCCTAGGTTACCCCTAGTGGACAAGTGAAGTCTCGTGAGGGTTTTCAGAAATGATACCCACAAACATTAAGCTCATTCTTTCAAAAGAGGTACCAATATTGCAAACAAGCATTGGGAGAAAACTACCTCAAGTATGCAATGTTTCAAACATTTCTGAGCAATCTCCCAAAATCTCAACATCAAGCAAGCAAGTATGGTCCTCCACACATCAAGAAAATGATCATGAAAATCAAAACAACTCTAGAATCCTTTTCGAGTGGACTGGCATCAAATGTGTTGCTATCTTAGCCAACTAGAGAAATGATCACATCCTTACCCTCAAACTAGCACACAAATCTAGTACCAATCATCAAGACAAAAAGTGGACCTTTTATTAAAGCTTTATTCATCTAGGTGCGCTTATTCTTTTCACTCTAATTTTTTTTTTTTCTTTTTAGGATCAAAGATGGGAAGCATGGTGCAATGTGTTGATCTATTAAGTTTTCTAGTGATTCATAAGGTCGAGCATTAGGTCAATGACTCCCAAATCAGACAGTTTTAGGGCATTAGGCATTCAAATACCCCTACGGACTTACAAGCTCAAATCAACTAGGTTACAAATCAAAACAACCTTCATCTAATCATTTCCCACTTCTCACCTTTTAGGAGAAGTCCTCACTTTTTTTTTTTTTTTTTTTTTTTTTTTTTTTTTTTTTTTTTTTGAGCAAGTTCAATTATTAACCTAGACTTTGGGCCCTCCGCCTTTCGGCGCGAGAAGTTTAGTGCTTGATGAGGCTAAAATCCTGGCTACTTAGTGAAAAGGGGTTGTTATCCACCTTTATCAAGAATGAAAGCTTTCAATGCACTACTAGCTCAATTGGGATATAACCAATTCAATAATCAACAAAGCATGTACCCCACAAATGAATGCTAGTGTGCGCCAGTGCCAGTGTAGAATACTAGAGTGAATCTCAAAACAATCACAAAATCAGGATGATGTGGACCACAAGTGCAAGTAAGATATCAATCTTTCAAAAAATTTACTCCTAAATGGCATCCATAAGGCATACAAGGAGTATTGGACTCTCAAGTCAAGCAATTTTTAAAATTTAAGCAATATAGGTTTCAAAAAATCAAAATCATAGCTAGATATAGACCAATCATAGAAATATCCCTCAAATACACAAGTCATGCTCAAAATAAAGCTAACACTGCAAAGCACCATTCCCCCCAAACTTAAGTGGCACAATGTCCTCAATGTGCAAAGAGAACAAATGAAAGAGTATACCAGTGCAACTAAGGCATAGAATGATCGGGACTGAAGTCTCTGAAGTGGGTGGAATGGCCCCCCCAAACCTGGGATGAACTGTGGTCCTGAAAATTGGCACTTGGATAAACTCACCAGATAACAAAATGGGATAAATTAATGCACAGTGGACATGCAAGTGTAAATGGGATAAATAGATAAAGAGATGAGAGAGGTATAAAGGTCGTTCTGAAAATCGGGTAGCACTCTCTCACCGAAGTCACTGTGATGCACCTGATGGAGTCAAACATACAGATATGAGAATATAATCATATGACATCCATAACAAAAACAGATATATAAAATAGATAAAGTGCAGGTACAATAGAAATATCAAAGCCGACAGACCGGCTGCAAAAATAATAGTACTGTACAGTGACAAAAATAGAGATCAGAGATGGATCAAAAGATAGAAGGAACTGGGAACTCAGGACGATGAGGTAGGATGGGCAGGTCGAGCTCCGCGGATATCTCTGGATAGATCTCGGAACATAGTCGCGACATCTATACGGAAGGTAGCAAAATCAGCTCTGTGGGCTGTAAGATCAGCTCGTATAGCAACAACAGCATCTTCAAGAGTTTGCAAGCGTACTCCAAAGCCGGGGGGCTGATCTGGAGCCTCAGGCATAGAAGAGTCAAAAGAAAGATCATGAATCTGCTTCTGCTTGTCAATGGGCGACCCAGCTGGAGAGTACTGCTCTGTGTCATCTGCAGGGTGCTCTAAATCAATATCTATATGCTCGGCAGCTGGATTGACTGGTGCACCGTCCGCTACGGGATCTGCTGTTGCTGCCTGAGCTGCTGCCTTTGTTTGAGCTGTTGCCTCCGCCTCCTCAGCCTCTAGCTCCTCTGCAGCCACTACTGCGTGGTCCTGCAGTCTAGTAATGATGGCATTATAGCTCTTGTCCCTGTCCTTCTTCAAAAAGTGACAGGAACCTCTCTCAGGGTGCTCTTGAGGATGAATAGGGTAGCGTTGGTCAATTAAAATCTGGGTGATGAGATGGTCGAATGGAAGAGACTTAGCCCATTCGGATTTCTCCTTGCTAATATACTCGTCAAATAGCTTCCTCATCACGCTCCAGATGAGCGCGGGAATAGATACCCAGTGGCCCTTGTAGAAAGCGTAGAGGGCTATCAGATAGTCTCCTCTCTGTTGGATCTTGTGCCCGGCCATATATATATTCCGAAAGAGAATGGAATCGAAGAACCATAGGTCATTTGGAAGGAATGTGCGGGTGGCGAAAGTCTCGCCATTGGCATGGTGACTTGTAAGAAACACCGCCATGTCGGCATAAGAAGGCCTGTATAGCCTCGGATATAGCTTCTGTAGCTCAGGAGGGCATCTGTGTGGACAATGGCAAGAGCGGGCTAGCGAGTCCACAGTGATAGTGATCTGATTGCCATCTATAGTAGTGACCAGCTCTGTTGTGGTGCGCCGGGATGGTCAGAGGTTCTAGAAGAACAACCGTACTAGCCGCGGGTAGACTGGCTCTGTAACTGGGGCAAGAATAGCAGGAAGGCCCCTCTGAATGATGTTGTGGTAAGCTGATCGGGTCAGCACCGATTTAGAGAAAAAAGGCTTTGTCGAACACCGACTTATGGTCGACTGCCATATGCGCATATCTAGGCGCGGGCCTATCACGCTCCTGAGCTGGCTGGCGTGGTGGAGATGGTACTGGTGAATGCTCAGCTTCAGCATGTGGTGGAGATAGTGATGGTGTAAATGCAAGCTGAGCTGCAGAGGTGGATAGAATATGATCATCCTCAGCCTCATGAGCAGGTGACTGAGGTGGAATAGGCTGTACTGGCTCCTCCTGTGCATGAGAGGGCTCTGCTGGCTCCTCTATCCGTGGTCTAATATGTCTCTGAGGCCCATGTTGCCTCTTGGCAATAGTCTTATGCTTAGTCATAGCCTGAAAAATAATTTAAAAACTTGCAAGGGAAGTTAGTACCAGAATTAAGAATTGAAAGCACAAAATAGAAAAATGCATGTCAAATAAGATAGACAAATAATATAAATGACATGAATCTATGCAAGTGATAGGATATGAAACATGTTAAACAAGGTAAGTATAAAATGCATCCAATGTGGAATATCACAGGCATTGGGCATATATAAGATAGCATGAACATAATGCATGATGAATGAAGTGTGTGTGTGAGATCTGTGAAGTTCGATCGATCACAAAAAGGTTTGAGATCGATCTCAAAACTTCGATCGATCTGAGGTATGAGTTCGATCGATCTCTCAATATCGATCTGAGATTGAAGTTTGATCAATTGAACTGTGCGAAGGTGAAAACTCAAAGGTCACAGATCTCTAACTTTGGAAGCATGGGGGCCATCACGACATGGTCGTGGGCCCATCAACACAACAAATCATCAATTACCATCACCCAAACAAGGCCTATACTCCCAAAATCAATTCGAAAATCAAAAATATAAAAACATATATACACATATATACAAACATGCTTCAAGCTCATCAATGGTGGATTTCATCATCATTCATCATAGATCTAGCACGTAGGCAAAATATATTATCAAATTAAAGCTTGAAATGACAAAGTGTGGATCGAATCTCACCTCTAGTCACGAGAGAAGAGGAGATGAAGAGGGAGTGAGATTCAGGGTGAGCTTGATGTCGCCGAAGGTGTCACCGGAGATGAGGAAGATGTAGAGGGTGATTGGGGTACACGGCGATGATGAGGGAAGGAAGGGGTAGGGTAGGGAGTTGTTGGATCGATCTTTGTAATCGATCTCACAACTCTCGGTTTTATTTTTAAAAACATTTCCCTATTAGTTCGATCGATCGAACTGACATTTCAAATCAATCGAACTTTGATGAACTATCCTCAAAGTATTATTTTTTTGAAGTTTTTGAAATTTTTGAAAAAATGAAAAACTAAAATTAAAAATTAGAAAAAAAAAATTGTAATATAAAATAAATTAAAATAGAATAAAATATTTTTTTTTGTTTTTTTTTTTTTTTGAATAAACAATAATAATTAAAAACTTAATAAACTAAAATATTTTTGTATTTTTGAAAACATTTTGAAAAATAAAATGAAATGAAATGAAAATAAAATAAAATAAAAGTGAAAATAGTTTTGGATTATTGGAATTTGAAAAGTCAAAATAATGAAATGAAGAACTAAGATCGATCTGAACAAGAGTTCGATTGATCAATGTAATGACCCGGTCATTTGTCTTCCTTTCCTTTTTCCTGAAATTTTACGAATGAATTTTTTTCGTTTAATTTTCTTTTCTGAGCTCTGTTTCATGTCGCTTAGTGTCATCTCGAGTGCTCAGAATTGGTTCCTGAGACTCTTTTCCATGGATTGACAATTTCCTTTGAGGACCGAGTCATTTTCACATTTTTCGTTTTTCGACCCTATGTGCTATTTCGTCCTTTTCCCTATTCTGTCTTATCTCCGTTTGTTAGTTTTTGGCATAACCTCACTTCTCATGCTTGGAGTTGGTTTTTGACTTCACATGCATTCATCTTGAGTGGTTTCCACGAAATACGTATCTTTACTTTTGCAAGAAAGTACTTTGGTTGCTCCCGGAGTCCATAGGGGCATGGATGCAAAGTTCTTTGAAATTATTTTCTTTTCTTGGGGTATTTTTCGTAAATATCTTTTGAAGATATTTTATTTCAGGGGTTTTTAAGAAAATATTTTTGGAAGATATTTTCATTCTAGACCATAAGTGCAGTTTTCACTTTTTAGAGGGGCCATTGTGCAATTAATGAAAGTTATTGCAAAATGTCTTGTTTTGAGCCTGGATCCTCTTACGGGATTCATTTTTGCATTTCGTCGAGTTGTGTACTCTTGGAATTTCCTCTTGGTCGATGTTTTCCAGTTTCAGGGTTTTTGGCCCTAGTTTTTGCCAAACTTGATTTGGGCATAACTTTCTGCTCGGGACTCAGTTTTTGACGCCGTCTCTTCTGTTGTTCATATTTTATCATTTTGAATCTTTTTTGTTCACAAAGTTTTGCCATTTGAGCGTGTCTGCTCAAATTTTACTTTTTCAGACCTGGTGGGGCCCGTTCGGGGCACTTTTTTAGATTTCTATAAAAGGGGGGTGAGATATTTCATTTTTCATCTTCTCCCCTCTTCATGCACGACCTGGAGCTCCCATGGCAGCCCAAGGGGTGCTGCCATCTTCTCTCTCCTCTTTTGGTTCACTTTTCCTTGATGGAAAGTCTTCGGCCTTAACGCTTGTTGTTCCCCTCGCCGTGCTCTACCTTTCCCCCTTATTAGAATTCTGTTTTGACCATTTCTTGAGTTTGGTTTTGAGGTCAAGTTATGATTTTGATGGGGCTTTCATGGGGGTTATGTTCACGGCGTTGTCCCCGACAAAACCTAGTAGTTTCGTCGGATTCGGAGCCGTTCCATTTTGATGGCTTTTGAGATTTTCATCTCAAATTGAGGTAGGAGATGTTCTAGGTTTAAATTCTTGTTATATAGCATGCTTGTGATGCTTATACTACTTATTTGCATGATTAAATATAAAATCTAGAGATTTTATTATTTATTTTTCTTGTACGGGATCTAATTTTCCCGGTTGCTCATGACTTGGTTTAAACATGTAGCATGATTTTATATTGCCCCTTGATATGCTCATTGTCGTGTATTAAAATTGGAACATTTGAATAAGTATTAAAGATTTTATTTAATATTTATCTTAGGTGAAAGATTAATTCACATGGCCTTAACTAGCTTAAAATCAATATGTGTTAGCATATTAAATTAGGCCTTAGCATGCTCCCCAACATAGTTGAATTTGAAAGTGATTGGAGGTGTCCTAAAAATTAGTAATTATTAATTAATTTGATTAATTAATTTTCCCCCAGTGCCCTATTCACTTTATTTAAATTCTGACTTGATATTCTTGATTTACATGCCATATAGTTTCACATATATTTGATTTAGAATATTCGGTTAGGTTTTGAAACCTTTTATTTAATTAAATTCCATGTTTAAGATTTAATCCTCATGGTGATATACAACTTGGAATTGTATTGTGGCATGCTAGAAAATTAAGTTTTGGTATGGTTGTTCATATGTATTAAATTGGGATTTATTGCGTGAGAATTGCAACTTTTGTTTTATATTTATTTTAGTGAAGGTTTAATTCGCATGGTCGTAAATTGAATGAAATAAACTTGTAATGTGATATTACATTAGTCCTTGGCATGTTTTCCAACATAAGTTAATTTGAGAGTATTTGGTTAAGTTTGAAAATCAAGAGATTTTAATTAAAAGAATTAATTAAAATCTATTTTGTGGTCCCATTAGCTTAATTAAGGTTTAAACTTGATATTTGTATTGGCCATGACTTGTTTACTAGTATATATTAATTTGGGACTATTAGAAGTTATTTTAGAACCTTGGTAATTAAATTAGCATGATTTAATTAAAGTTCTACTTTGTTGTTCCAACAACCTAATTGAGTTTTAGAATGGATATAAGTGATGACCATGCCATGTCCTTTAACATGTATTAAATTGAGGTTATTTGGAATTGAATCGGAATCTAAAGACTTTAATTGTGTTTATCTATTTAAATTCTATCAATTTGCTCCATGATCTAGTTGTGTTTTAGAAGTAGTTTCTTTATTCAAATCATGGACTTAGACTTGTTGTATATTCATTTGGTTATGTTTTGAACATTGGAAAACATAATTGCTATGTTTGTATTCGTAATAATATGTTTTCCTTATTGAATATATTGTTGCCTTGTGTAATGATTTGCACACTTCGTGTTTAACATCTTTCATGCATAGTGTGTAACGAATCGCACACTGAAGATTCGACATTCATCATATCATATTAGTTGTGGATTTAGAGCATGTATTGTATAGGTTTCCAAATTTGGTTGTGCTTAATAGATAGTTGATTATCTTACATATTCCTGTTGATATATGTGTTGTTGCACAACTTGTTGATTTTGGAAACTTGGGGATGTCGTTGTTTGACTATGGCTAGGATGTGGTTCTAGTACGGGAGATAGTCCCTCTATATAGTCTAGTGTGCACATAGGGAGGTTACCCATGGGCTAGTAACCCTAAAGTAACTATGTTGTCGGTCTGATCTGGCGTGACGTCCGAGTATCCACTTTGTTTGATTTCGCATTTCATTTTCAAGATGATAACTAGATGATGTTGTAACTTGTTGTTTCTTAATTGTCGTTCCATTTTAAGTTACAGGATGTTAACTTTGCGAAATCGTGCTTTATGCGTGGTATTGGAAGTTCCAATGTTGGTTAAATTGCATCGATATTGAAAATCGTGTTTTGACGTTCTAATAAAGCTTATAATTGATCCTATTGATTCATTTATAACTTAGACGTTAGGTGGCATGACCCACTTCTGTTGTTTTTGTGCTTAAGATTCTAAGTTGATGGTTTTGAGAACTTATACCTTGTTACATTGTATAACATGCTCTTTTGTTGTTGAATTGCATGGATAATGTAATTCTTGTTAACTTGTATTCAAATATGCTTTTGTCATGTTGTATGGATTCCTCTAGACTTTGTTCAATTACATTGATAATGTGTTTCGTGGTAACTATAAACTCGTTGTATTAATCGGATTACTTCAACTTTGATTTGTTTCATTCATGTATTTATATCATGATTCTTGTTGCTTTGTATAACATGTTTCTATGTTGTTGAAATGCATGGATGATGTGATTTATACTAGAAACACTTTAAGCTAGCTTAGGATACTCCTTGAGTCTCATTTCGACATAGACGTTAGGTGGCATGAACCTCTTTAACATGTTTCACCTTAAGGTGATAAATTTGTAAAATGCTAGGTCGATGCATGCTCATCTCCTACAAGTAGCTTTATGTTACTCACCCCTATGATACTGGGGCATATTTTAGGTACGAAGACTTGGTTCGTGACGCCTAGCATTCCTTAGATGTCGTGTAGCTTTCAAGTTTCCATTTCATGCAAATGTTAGCATGAAATGTCATTTTGTAGACTTATATATCAAAATATGTATATTTGATTCCATGTATGTAATATGTACATAAGTGCACTCCTTTCAATGTATTTGACATGTATGAGATGAGGCCGGAGGCCAATGACATGTGTATTGTATTCTATACAACTTTTTAACTTCATGAAATATTATGAAAACCTTGAAAAATTGCAAGTCATTGCTCCACCATGGTTGCATCGGGTGTGGGAATTCCATTTTTATTCTTTCATAGGGTCTTATAAATCATGTTTGAAGTGTAGCCAAGGGCCAAATGGTCATTTGATCCTGTTTTGTATTTTTGGATTCCGAGTTTTCATTCCAAGTTCTATTTTTGCCTTTTTGCCCGTTGGGGGGTTGGATTCTGTATCGGTGGTATTTTTAAGTCGTGGACCATTGTAACATGTCCAAATAGGTAAGTTACGTTTGCGTGCATGGTTGTTTCTGGGCAAAACCTTATCGTTTGTGTTTTGAGCCCCTTGTGAATTCATTTCGCACTTTTTTTGCATATTCTGATCTAGGGGCATTATAGACTTTTCACGGTAGTTTTATTTTCTTCTTTCAACATGGTTGAATAGAAAACATGATTTTAGGGGGGGTTTCTTTTTTATGTTTTTCCAGAAAATGTCGTCTTGGCATCGAAAATCGCTTACGAAGTTCAGCTTTCAGTTTTCTATTTAGCAGCTTTTTCGACCCTTTGGACCAGATTTCTTGGGAGGGCATTTTGGGCATTTTACATTGTGTTTTTTTTTTTAATTCTCTTACTAGTTATGTAGAAAACTCAATTTTGAGGGGGGTTTCTTCTTTGTGTTTTTGCAAAAAAATTCATCTAGGCCTCCAAATTCTGCCTCTGTTCCGGATTTTTCTGAAAAACAAACCCACAGCAGCTTTATGGGCTGCTGCTGCCAGCCATGTGTGCACCAGCGCGCGCGCGGCGTGCATGGGTGCTGCATGGGCGTGCGCATGGGGCTATCATGGCCCCTCGTCGGGCCGCAGCGACGTCAATTCTTCTTTTGGGCTTTTCTCCTTCGTCCGGACTTCGAGTCTGTGAATTTTTTTTTGAACTTGATTAATTTTTCGTCGTCTATCCAACGGTGTGCTCAGTTACACCTGGATATTTCTGGATAATTATCTGTTTGCCCTTAAAGCTTTAAGTGTCCGTTTTTCATCGTCATGCCGTTTCTCCTTCGTCCGGACTCCGAATCATGCGATTCTTGAGTCCATCTTGATTAGTTTTTTGTTGTCCTTCCAGCGGTGTGCTCAATGGCACCCAAATCTACAATTTTTTGAAATGACTATTTTGCCCCTGGGGGCTTATTTGTCATATTTCAATCTTTTGCTTCCGCATCAGTTCTTATTGAGTTCCACGACCTCATGGATGGTCTCTTTGACTTCTTAGAGTCTTGTTTTCTGTTTTCGCTTCCGCATTCGGATCTGTTATCGGACCATCCTTACGGTTCATCACAGGACACGCTGGCCTAAAAACCAGGGTCGTCACAAACAAAGGGCAAAAATATGCAGGTTTTTGGCTCAGAAAATTGGCTAAGTGTTGGAACTTGAAGATCGATCGAACTTGAATATTCGATCCATCGAAGAACTTCAGATCGATCTTGGAATATTTTCGATCGATGAGACAGAGAGCTGAATATGCAGGTTGATGCAGGCTCAAATTTTTTCTAAGTGTTCAAACATGAGATCGATCAAACTTTGAAGTTGGATCGATCGGAAGGGCTTCTAATCGATCTAGGAATAAGTTCGAACGATGGGACAGAGAGGTGATTTGGATGCAGGTGGATGTAGGTAGAAAATTTTTCTAAGTGTTGGATGTAGGTGGAAGTTCGATCGATCGAACTCTCATTTGAAATTGATCGAACTTATGCAAAATGCTCAATCACAACACAAAATTTCATGCAATCCTAATCACAGTTCTTAGCAATGCATATGAACCAAAAACAAGTATCTAGACTTCGCAAGAAATGAAATTTAAGATAGAAATGAGGGAGGAATAGGGTTTCGATACCCTACGAAATGTTTTTGCTAGTCTTTAGCGTCCCTAGCAAGACATTGGGCTCTTTTAGCCCGGATCAAAGATCTTAAAATGCATCCCCTCCTCGTTAGGGTGATAAATGCTTTGAACTCTACCCAACAAATGGTTCTTTGAAGAACTTGTTGGATTAAGCTTAAAAGAAACTTTTGATCCTTTGTCTATGTAATCATAACATTTGGGCTTCCATGCCCTTTCAAAGCAAGAATTTGAAACAAGACTTTTAGAATGCAAGGTAGAAGATGATCCTTTGGAAGTTTTGGTCTTATACAAAAGCTCACTTCCTTGACATTGAAGATCATGATATTTATCTACAATGTGAACCTCTCCTTCATATTTGTCAAATGAATTGGGTGTGGGATTGAAGATATTCAACTTCACCTTCATGTGGCCAAATGAGATCTTCATTATCTCCGTCCTACAATTGATGTTGGCATTAGTGGTTGCCAAAAAAGGATAGCCAAGGATAACGGGAATTTGGCTTTTAGGATTGGGGACCGGTTCCGTGTCTATGACAATGAAATCAACCGGGAAGAAGAATTTATCAATTTTAATCAAAACATCCTCAATGACACCCCTAGGCTTCTTAATGGATTGGTCGGTAAGTTGCAAAACTACTGACATCGGTTTCAATTCACCTAGGCCCAATTTGACATAAACCGAGTATAGAAAAAGGTTAACACTTGCTCCTAACTCAAGAAGTGCCCGATTAATGATATGATCACCAATAACGCATGAAGTAGTAGGCGAACCAGGGTCCTTAAACTTTGGCAAAGTGTTATGTTGCAGAATTAAGCTTACTTGCTCGGTCAAAACCACTTTTCTTGGTGCTTGGCTCTTGTTCTTCCTCTTTTAGGTGCACAAGTCTTTCAAGAATTTGGCATAAGCCGGAATTTGCTTGATTGCATCCAGAAGTGGAAGATTAACTTTCACTTACCTAAACATTTCTATAATTTCATTGGTTTTTGCCTTTTAATTGTCTTTTGAAATGGATCATTTTAAGGCATCCAAAAATGAAACTTTTGGTTCAAACACTTTTTCAGAATTTTCCTTTGAACTCTCTTCAACACAAGAAGTTCTCAAATCATTTTG
Organism: Cornus florida; assembly: GCF_030987335.1. NCBI lineage: Eukaryota > Viridiplantae > Streptophyta > Magnoliopsida > Cornales > Cornaceae > Cornus > Cornus florida. The sequence continues at coordinate 49,943,811 of NW_026775571.1, read as the reverse complement.
TTTCAAATAATTTTTCAGCAAAACATTTTCAACTTCATTTTTTTGCTAATCTTTCTTCAAATCATTTTCAAAATCATTCTTCAAATCACATTTCGAAGTTTTCTCATTCACAAGATCATGTATATGCAATGAAGGAAGAACGGGATGTGAAACGGGATAGGCGATAACTTGAGATTGCACCAGTTCACTCTCTTCATTGGACACTTCTACTTGATTGTCCACAATCTTACAACTCCGCAAGGTAGTCACCGCATTAACATGTTCAATGGTGTACCTTCTGATGAGGAATGGGTTTCCACAACACATTGTTGCTTAGGTGGGACATTAATAGGCATCTTTCCCTTTTCTCTTGCATTGAGAGTGCTTGTTATTTGCCCTACTTGGGTTTTTAGCTTCGCAATAAATTGAGAGTGATAATGAAGCAATTGAGTGTTAGCCTCTAATGTGCCCAAAGCATTTAAAACTCTTTCTTCAAAGGCGAGACTTCTAGTATTTCCTTGGGAATAAGATTGGTTGGGAAAATGAGAATTAGCAAATTCATTCCCTTGTGATTGATAAGGTCTATAACCTTGGGATCCTTGCTTTTGAAGTGGAGGTGGAATGTTCTTCCCTTAAAAATTGCCTTGGGAAGGGTTAGAGCCCTCTCCTTGGTTTTTCCAAGAGAAATTCGGATGACTTCTCCAACTTGGATTATAGTGAGTACCATAAGGATTGTTCCCTTGGTTCACAAAAGCTGCATTGACTTGTTCATTAGGTTCATTTTGTACTTGTCCGTGAGACAATGAGAAGTAGAATGAAGAACACTAGAACAAGTCATACATATTTCATTTGATGCACGATGAGAATGGTTAGGGAAGGAAGATACTTGGTTCGCCGAGTTTTGGTTAATCAAAAATTGATCAAACCTTTGAGATAAAGACTTCATTTCGGTGGCTATTTCATTTGAATGGTCAACTTGATGTAAGCCAACACTCTTCCTACCTTGTGAATTTCAACCATTCTTGGATGATAATGTTCTATGCAAAGAATTTTCACTCATGTTCTCATAAAGACGCCACACGTTATCCTCATGTCTATCAATGTATGAGCCACCCATGGAAGCATCAACCACACACTTATAATTGTCTGATAAGCTTTCAAAGAAATATTGAACTAATTGCCATTTGGGCATGTCATGATGTGGACACTTCCTAAGCAACTCATTGAAGCGTTCCCATGCCTCATGAAACGTTTCTCCATCCCCATGTGAAAATTCTCGAATTGAGGTTCTCATACCATTGGTTTCTGAAACCGGATAGTACTTCTTCAAGAACTCTTGTTGCATTTCTGCCCAAGAAGTGATTGAAAAAGGCCTAAAATTGTTAAACCAATACATTGCCTTGTCTTTTAAGGTGAATGGAAAAAGTTTGAGTCTTAAGACCTCTTCCGGTATGTCCGTATATTTTACGGTGAAACATACTTCAAGAAACTCATCCGAATGCTTGTAAGGTTCTTCACTTGGAAGTCCATGATAGTTAGGAAGCATTTGAATGGTTTGTGGCTTAATTTCATAATGATGTGCTCTAAATGGAGGCAATTGGATGCTTGTAGGTGCATTATACTCATTAGGCACATAATGGTCTCTTAAAGTAAGAGGTGGATTAGCTACTTGAGGTACAACATGAACACCTTGGTTTTGAATTCCTTGATTGATGATGGGAGGTTGTGGAGCAAACATTGGCCTTGGCATTCCACATGGAGCTTGGCCTTGTTGTTATGGTGACTGGTGAAGGTATGGCCTAGGCATGCCTAATGGTTCTTGTATGTTCTCATTGTGCACATTAGGATAAAGGATACCTTGTTGGTCTATGTGACCAAGGTCCTCAACATGATCATCATTATGGTTATCCATTGATAGATTGGTTCTATTTGAACTTCCTCTTCCCCTAGGATTTCTAACGATGGATTCAAGATGCAAATCAAGAGGGACAAGAGTTGGTCTCAATGAACGACGTCCATGCATGCACAATGTAAAACACAACAAGCACAAAGAATGACAAACACTATGCCTTCACAACAATGCAATTTGACTTCTTCCACAAACACTTAATTCATACTCCCATGCTTTAACAACAATAATGCAAAAAGCAATTAAAAACAAGCCTCCGCGCGGGCCGACGATTTAACTAAGGGATTGAGTAAAGAAAGTCTTACAAAGGTCCTATAGCACTTCATCTCCAAATTTAAAGCTTAGCTTAGCAATTTTTTTAAATTTTTAGCTTTTTACTTTCTTTGCTTTGCTTGAATGCTCCTTTACTTGCTTCCTCTCCAACAATGTACCTAGTCAAGTAAGAACAACACAATCAGTAACCAAAAAGAAAATTTAAAATAAAGTAAAGACATGATCAAAAGAGTACAAATCCTAATTGATTCCACAATTTCGACGTTGCCAAATCAAATCAATCCCCGGCAACGGTGCCAAAAACTGACCAGTTTGTCGTACTACCATCAAGCTTAGAGAGTGTGCATTAAGGTGAGGGCCAAGTTTTACATTTATAGAAGCCACTACTACCTTTCACTTTAAATATAGCTAGGGCGAGTAGGGATCGTCCCAAGGGATTGTGAGGGTCGAACAAGGTTGTGGAATCGTTATTAGGGCTAGTAGGTCGAGTGATCAAACAATTGATTGGTTGGTTGATTAGACTAGAGAGCAACTAAATTAAACTAAGTAATAACAAAAGAATGCAACTAAAAGCAATTAAGAGAGAGAAGAGTCTTGGGGTTTAGAGATCACCACCAAGCAATGCATATCTATACCATTGACAAGTGACTAGTGAGGGCAAATAGTGTGTTGTAATATTGATGTGTGTGTGTGTTTGGTTGATTCAACAAGCAAGGATGACTAGTTAAGCATGGATTGTCTAAACATCATGTGAAAGGTACAATATATCTAAGCAATGAAGCATATATTGTCTAAACAACATGTGAAGGGCACAATAGATCAAAACAAGTCATTAATCCTTTCTTTAAGTTCACAATCCAAATACAACACAAGGTTAGAGACATATGCAACTTGCATTCAAAAGCATGGATTATCAAACAACAAGCATGGATTATCCTCCCATTTAACACTACACTACAACTACACTACATCTACACTACTAGCATGAAAATAAACTAAGGCAGAGGCACAATCCATCAAAGAATAGGTATGAACCATCAAGAAAATCACAAGAGCATTCCATTAAGCACTATGTTTTGACAATCTCTAAATCTATAGCATCGATACACATAGACATGCATCATTAACATAAAATCTAGAGACAAGCACATGAACATCTATTCTAACATACATAGACATATGGATAGAATGAAATGATCAATTGAAAGCATTTAACCACATAAATCATTGAATAATCAAGATATATATATATATATATCAAAGTGTCAAAACATTAATTACAACACTAATCCCTCAATAATACACAAGATTAAGATATAGAAAGCATGCTTAGGGCTAACTCTAGCCCCAAGAGGATGTCTAGCCACTCATGGTGATGTTGCTCCAACCCCCAAAGGCGAACTCTATGGAAGAAATCTGCTCCTTGGATGATGAAGAGTTTCCAATGGTGTCTGTAGCCTCCTCCTCTTTTCTTCTACACTAAGAATAGCCTCTAAAGTTGTATCTACCAAATGCTAAGTCTCTTCTCAAAAAGTGCATCATATTCCTTTTATAGGTAGGTCAAGTGACACACAAAATGAGCTGGGTTTGTGCAAAGCATATTCCCCAATGATTGGATAAACGAAATTTTTTTTTTTTTCTCACTAAATGGAGGAAATTTTTTTAGATATAAACAGTAAAATACAAAGGATTCATGGGGCATACCCTATACCAAACAGAACTTAAAACAGGCAAACACGCCTAACCACATCCTATTAGAGAACACTAAGAACATCTTGAAGACAAACCCCCAAGATATCCATAATTTCCCATAAGATACCTTTCACTAAATCAGTTGAAGAAGTATAAATATCATTGTGTATTCTAGCATTCCTCTCATTCCACAAATAGTATAGAGTTGCAGTAAAAATCATCTTATAGAACTTAGTCCGTATGGAATTCACTTTGAACTTCAAAGCACAATCCAAAGCAAACTCCTAAATTGAATTAAAAGGCTGTAGATTCCAGTGAAAAATATTAGCCAAATTCTTCCATACCCTCTAGGTAAATTCACACAAGCAAAAAATATGATCATTATCCTCAGTGCTATTACAACAGAGCACACATTTAGAAGCCAATGAGTAACCCTTTTTCTGCATGTACATATTAGTGAGAACTGCATCCTGCAAAACCATAACAGCATGAGTGGACCACCTTGTCCGACCACCATTCTAACAAAGCTCAAACCAGAAAACTTCTTGTCTTCTAACCCTATAGGCATTCCAAACAGATTTGAAAGTGAATTGATTATCCTTCTAACACATTCTATCCCACCTTGAATATTCTGCTGCATAAAGAATTGTTGCAATTCCACTGGAATAGTGTCCATATTCCACTGCCCTTCATCAATAAAATCACCAATGCATTTCTATTTATCTTTACTGAGGTGATGCACAACCCTATGACTATAGATTTCAGACAAGAACTTGCCGTCACACCATGGATCAAGAAAAATCTTAATATCAGTCCCATTACCAATTGTAAATCTGCAATGACTCCTAAGAACATCTCTCGTTGACAAAAGAGTCTTCCATATGGAGGAAAAAGAAATTTTTGGAACCACTTGCCAAAAAGAAGCCCCTTTAAGATAACAATTCTTGAACCAAGCCACCCAAATTCGATCCTTAGATAAGAGAAAATCCCATGCTAGAACACACTTAGCAGCCAGATCAATATCCAACACCCTTCTTAATCCCAAACCTTTTTCTTGTTTTGGAGCAGCCAGCTTCTGCCAATTAAGACCATGCATTTTGAGATTAATATCATCATGTCCCCAAATGAAATTCCTCATTCTTCTCTCAATAAGTTTAATGGCACCCGGAGTTAAAGAGTACACTGAAGTCCAATACTGAATCAGAGGAGTAATCACAGCCCTGCATAACTCCACTCTACCTGCCAATGAAATATATAACCCATTCTATCTAGTGGTAGTTAAATTGACCTTGTCCAACAGCTTAGCGCAGTCTCCCCTTCTTAACATTCTATCAGAGATAGAAAGTCCTAAATATGTGAAAGGAAGTTTACCCTCCTTACACCCCAGGCATATTATGACAACATTCTTTCGCTTGACAGACCTAGTAAAGAAAATCTCTGATTTTTCCTTACTCACAGAAAGACCAGACACCTTCTCAAAATGTACCAATATCCTTTTAAGTGACAACACAGTAGCCATGTTAGCTCTAACCACAATTAAGAGGTTATCGGCAAAGAACTGATGTGACACAGGAACCCCGGCTTTAATTGCAGCAACTGAAAGCACAATGCTACCTCTCCTAACTTCTGACTCCACCAAGCCTGAAAAATATTCAGTCACAAGAGTAAAAAGTAAAGGAGATAAAGGACAACCATGTCTCAACCCTTTGTGAGGTTGAAAAAATCCACAGGGGCTGTCATTGACCAAAATAGAAAACTAAACTGTAGTAATGCATTCCTTCACCTATGTAATCCATTTAGTACCAAATCTATATAGCTCTAAGAGATTGAATAAGAATCTCCACCGCACAGAGTCATAGGCCTTCCTCAAGTCAATTTTCCATGCCAATGTAGGCTTAGCATGTTTAATACCAAAACCTCTCACCAATTCATGAGCAGTAATAATATTATCTTGTATCTTTCTCCTTTGAATAAAAGCTGACTGCTCCTTTCCAACAATATTGCTCAACACCCCTGCTAACCTGTTAGCTAGAATTTTGGTTATAACCTTATAAATAACATTGTACAATGAGATCAGTCTAAAGTCCTCAACCCTAATAGCTTCCTTTTTCTTCTGAATAAGAGTGATAAAGGAACTATTAATTCCTTTTCCCATGGAAGGGTTAACAAAGAAAAAGAGAACTGCATCAATAACATTAGATCTTATAATATGCCAATATTGTTGAAAGAATCTAACAAGTAGACCATCAGGACCTGGCGCCCTATCAGGTCCCATAAAAAAAATAGTATGTTTAACCTCATCCCTAGAGATCCCAATCTCGATTGAGCCTGCCTCCAACTCCCCAAGAGTTCTTCTAATATAATCTGGATTTGGCTAACAAGTAACTGGTAGATCATTAGAGAAAGCCTTTTGAAAATACTGTACAAATCTATCTTGAATAATCCCAACGTCATGAATGAGATTCCCTTCATCATCTTAAAGAACAGAGATGTTACTCCCCCTTCTGTGCTCCTTGATCTTCTGATGAAAATACTTAGTACACCTATCTTGATCCTTTAACCATCTGATTTGTGTCTTCTAAGAAAGCAGAATTGCTTCATTTGACAAAGCACACTCATACTTCTGCCTAGAAACATCCTTTTTGTGAATTAACTCATCATTTAGGGGTTGAGCAGCTAAACTGACTTGAGTTTCTTCCAATACCTTTTTGCAAGTAAGAACCACTTCAAAAACAGATCCAAACTTCTCTATGTTCCATTTTTTCACCACCAATTTGACTAATCTGAACTTATACAGCAACTTCTGTATAGGGTTACCAAGAGTATTACACTGCCAAGCCTCAGAGATAATTGTAGACACCACAGGCTGCTTATTCCACACAGAGAGGAACCTAAAAGGCATAGGTCCAGTAGCTATATTAATGGGAACCTGTAGATAAATACCCCAATGATCAGATATAAGGGGTGGAGTAAGAATGATTTGAGAATTAGGAAACATTTGTGCCCAGGCCTAATTCATGAGACCCCTGTTAAGTCTAGCATAAATCCTCCTGTGACTAAATCTCTTATTGCACCAGGTGTATTCTCCATTTACCACAGGAATATCAGAGAGCACTAATTGATCTATGGTATAATTGAAGTCATGCAGCACTCTAGGAGAGTGTAAAAGGCCTCCCTTTTTCTCAGAATTGAGCCTAATAATATTCCAATCACCTATCAGTAACCAAGGTCCATCAACAATAAGAGAACATTGTAAAAGATCATTCTATAGCTGCCTCCTTTTAACCACAGTATTTTCAGCATACACACAGGTAATATAGAACTGAGTAGAAGACCTTCTCACAGCAACTTTCAGCAAAATCATCTAATGCTTAATCACTAGCACACTAATATCCAATCTTGTATGATCCCAACCACACCAAATTCTACCACCCACTATAGCCTCATAATTATTTATCCAAGTCCAATTATGCCTTAATCTATGACTAATCCTTTGAAACTTATCACAACAAACTCTAGTCTCAACTAAACAACACAAAAAAATAGAGAACTTACTCAACCAAGCCTTAACTTCCTTCTGCATGTGCCTTCTGTTGAGTCCTCTAACATTCCATAGACCAATCATTAAATAGTATATGGTGGGAGAGTCCCACCTGCACTCATTCCTCTTGTAATCCTAGTATAATTAGGATCAAATTCCATCTTTCTAAGTTTTTTGCTTTGTTGTTTAGAGGATAGAACCCCTCCTCCTTGTGGAGAATTTTCAATGGATACCTTAGAAGGTATGGATTTCTCAACTTCAGAAACTGAATAATCTATAATTCTATGTAGTTGAATCTCAGTGCTGGATATCACAACCTTGTCAGCCGCCCCTTGAATTCTTTCAGTACAATCATCAAGCAGTTGAAAGGCATCAGGAGACTTCAGTTGTGTTTGAGCCACCATCACACCCTTATCCTTGGCTTTCAATCTAGAATTAGATGTAACTTGCGTAAACCCTTCCATATCCGGGATCTCCTTTGATAAGGATGAGTCTTCAATCTCTTTTTGCATAGAAGGATTCCCCAATTTCACTGTTAAGACTTCCACTTCAGGATCCCTACCAGTATTGGTATCGATACTCTCAATAATCTTGTCCTTACCTGCTTTCTTAATCACCCATTGCCCAGTAGCTTTGGGCTTCACAACCTTATTCTTATTTAAAGGGCATATTTAGTCACTATGCTCTATGCTCTTGCACAGTTTACATAGCATTGGTTTCCAATCATACTCTACTTGGATCTTACATTGACAGTCATGTAGCTTTGTATTAATAAAATTTGGGAATCCTTCTGTGATCTCCATCTCAGCCAAAACTCGAACATATAGGCCCCTTTCACAACATAGCTGTATATCATCCATATGTATAGGTTTCGCTATATTCGATACTACCTTAGATATAGAAGTTGCACTGCGAGCATGTATAGGTAAATCATAAAGGTTCATCCAAATCGGCACCATGGCGAAGATATCTCTCTCCAATAATATACTTTTATGCCACTTCTTGACGATCACAGCCCGCCCCTGAAACGTGTGGAACCTTGACACATAACATCTTCTGCATCAGGTAGCTGAACCTGGAAAAAGCCATCCTTCAGCGAAACCACAACTGCACTCTTATTCCATCTGTTTTGAACGTAACTCTTGAAGTGAGGATAATAGGGCTTGGACCCTAGCACATAACAGACCACAGAGTTCTCCCAGAAATGCATCTCATCAGCAATATCCTCATCTACGATGATCACACACTCCTTATTTCGATGCTCACTATAATACGTTAATGGTGTAACACTTGTTTTAGAACCATGGAATAATGAACTCCATGAAGGCCGAGAGGGAGAGTGAAGGGTTGGGATACTACCCACGGTAAAAGAGGAGGGGAGACCCTCCTCTATTGAGGAGTCTTCCCTACAAACCCTAGAAGCCGTAAGGTTTCTAGGGTGACAACTTTCAATGAGCTGGAAATTTAACTTTTTCGCACTGGAGGAAGTTCGATCGATCGAACCTTGGACTTGGATCGATCGAACATGACTGAGATCCATCGAACTTATGCTGGATCGATCCAACTGGTTGAGCTTTTTGGGAAAAGACAAATCCGAGATATTTTGGGAGATATTTTTGGGAACAGGACAAAAGTGGTTAGTGGGTGGTACAGCTGTGGATAAGATCAATCATTTGAATAAGGACAAAAGTGTTCGATCGATCGAAGGGTGGTGTTCGATCGATCGAACTTTGGACTTTATGCTTTGGGTCAAGGTTTGGATCTATCTTGAAGTGCTGAGATCAATCAGTGTTCGATCAGTCGAACTTTGATCTGAGATCGATCGAAGATGTTGATTTCTACGTTTTCCTTCCTTTTGCTTCTTTCACTGTTTAATCCCAAAATTGCTTCAATTAAGCTCTTATTTGGCTGAGTTAGCTTATTTTCGGGGTAACTGGCTGAAAATGGAAATAATACGAAATGAATCTAAAACAGTAAAGTAAGATAGATAGGGGTACTAGAATGCCTAAGCTTAAGGGGTTTAAATACGCACTTTTCAGCGCTCATCACACCCCCAAACTTAAATATTGCTAGACCCTAGCAATGAACTAAAAAGTAAGAAAATGAAATGAATAACTATACAACTATGAACTAGAAAACAATAAATGGATAACGCCACTTTCGTAGGGAACACGATTGCACTTAGCACATGCAACAAGCCTTTTCAACCCCTAGGTTACCCCTAGTGGACGAGTGAAGTCTCATGAGGGTTTCCAGAAATGATACCCACAAACATTAAGCTCATTCTTTCAAAAGAGGTACTAATATTGCAAACAAGCATTGGGAGAAAACTACCTCAAGTATGCAATGTTTCAAACATTTTCGAGCAATCTCCCAAAATCTCAACATCAAGCAAGCAAGTATGGTCCTCCACACATCAAGAAAATGATCATGAAAATCAAAACAACTCTAGAATCCTTTTCGAGTGGACCGGCATCAAATGTGTTGCTATCTTAGCCAGCTAGAGAAATGATCACATCCTTACCCTCAAACTAGCATACAAATCTAGTACCAATCATCAAGACAAAAAGTGAACCTTTTATTAAAGGTTTATTCATCTAGGTGCGTTTATCCTTTTCACTCAATTTTTATTTTTTTTATAGGATCAAAGATGGAAGCATGGTGCAATGTGTTGATCTATTAAGCTTTCTAGTGATTCATGAGGTCAAGCGTTAGGTCAATGACTCCCAAACCAGACGGCTTTAGGGCATTAGGCATTCAAATACCCCTACGGACTTACAAGCTGAAATCAACTAGGTTATAAATTAAGACAACCTCCATCTAATCATTTCCCACTTCTCACCTTTTGGGAGAAGTCCTCACTTTTTTTTTTTTTTTTTTGAACAAGTTCAATTATTAACCTGGAGTTTGGGCCCTCCACCTTTCGGCGCAAGAAGTTCAGTGCTTGATAATGCTAGAATCCCGGCTACTTAGTGAAAAGGGGTTGTTATCCACCTTTATCAAGAATGAAAGCTTTCAATGCACTACTAGCTCAATTGGGATATAACTAATTCAATAATCAACAAAGCATATACCCCACAAATGAATGCTAGTGTGCGCCTGTGCTAGTGTAGAATACTAGAGTAAATCTCAAAATAATCACAAAATTAGGATGATGTGGACCACAAGTGCAAGCAAGATATCAATCTTTCGAAAAATTTACTCCTAAATGGCATCTATAAGGCATACTAGGAGTATTGGACTCTCAAGTCAAGTAATTTTTAAACTTTAAGTAATATAGTCCTCAAAAAATCAAAATCATAGCTAGATATGGACCAATCATAGAAATATCCCTCAAATACACAGGTCATGCTCAAAATAAAGCTAACACTGCAAAGCACCATTCCTCCCAAACTTAAATGGCACAATGTCCTCAATGTGCAAAGAGAATAAAGGAAAGAGTATACTAGTGCAACTAAGGCATAGAATGATTGTTAAGGTCTATAACCTTGGGACCCTTGGTTTTGAAGTGGAGGTGGAATGTACTTCCCTTGAAAACCGCCTTGGAAAGGGTTTGAGCCCTCTCCTTGGTTTCTACAAGAGAAATTCGGATGATTCCTCCAACTTGGATTATAGTGAATATCATAAGGATTGTTCCCTTGGTTCACAAAAGCTGTATTGACTTGTTCATTAGGTTCATTTTGCACTTCTCCGTGAGGACAATGAGAAGTAGAATGAAGAACACTAGAACAAGTCATACATATTTCATTTGATACACGATGAGAATGGTTAGGGAAGGAAGATACTTGGTTCGCCGAGTTTTGGTTAATTAAAAATTGATCAAACCTTTGAGATAAAGACTTTATTTCGGCGGCTATTTCATTTGAATGGTCGACTTGATGAAAGCCAACACTCTTCCTACCTTGTGAATTTCTACCATTCTTGGATAATAATATTCTATGAAAAGAATTTTCACTCATGCTCTCATAAAGACGCCACACGTCATCCTCATGTCTATCAATGTATGAGCCACCCATGGAAGCATCAACCATACCCTTATAATTGTTCGATAAGCTTTCAAAGAAATATTGAACTAATTGCCATTTGGGCATGTCATGATGTGGACACTTCCTAAGTAACTCATTGAAGCGTTCCCATGCCTCATGAAACGTTTCTCCATCCCCATGTGAAAATTCTCGAATTGAGGTTCTCATAGCATTGGTTTTTGAAACCGGAAAGTACTTCTTCAAGAACTCTTGTAACATTTCTGCCTAAGAAGTGATTGAAAAAGGCCTAAGATTGTTAAACCAATACTTTGCCTTGTCTTTTAAGGTGAATGGAAAAAGTTTGAGTCTTAAGACCTCTTCCGGCAAATCTGTATATTTTTACGGTGGAACATACTTCAAGATACTCATCCAAATGCTTGTAAGTTTCTTCACTTGGAAATCCATGATAGCTAGGAAGCATTTGAATGGTTTGTGGCTTAAATTCATAATGATGTGCTCTAAATGGAGGCAATTGGATTCATATAGGTGCATTATACTCATTAGGCACATAATGGTCTCTTAAAGCAACAGGTGGATTAACTACTTCAGGTGCAACATGAACACCTTGGTTTTGAATTCCTTGATTAATGATGGGAGGTTGTGGAGCATACATTGGCCTTGGCATTCCATATAGAGCTTGGCCTTGTTGTTGTGGTGGTTGGTGAATGTATAACCTAGGCATGCCTAATGGTACTTGTATGTTCTCATTGTGCACATTAGGATAAAGGATACCTTGCTGGTCTATGTGACTAAGGTCCTCAACATGATCATCATTATGGTCATCCATTGATAGATTGGTTCTATTTGAACTTCCTCTTCTCCTAGGATTTCTAACGATGGATTTAAGATCCAAATTAAGAGGGACAAGAGTTGGTCTCAATGAACGACGTCCATGCATGCACAATGGAAAACACAACAATCACAAAGAATGACAAACACTATGCCTTTATGACAATGCAATTAGACTTCTTCCACAAACACTTAATTCAAACTCCCATACTTAAACAACAATGATGCAAAGAACAATTAAAAATAAGCCTCCACGCGGGCCAACGATTTAACTAAGGGATTGAGTAAAGAAAGTCTTACAAAGGTCCTATAGCACTTCAACTCCAAATTTAAAGCTTAGCTTAGCAAATTTTTTAAATTTTTAGCCTTTTACTTTCTTTGCTTTGCTTGAATGCTCCTTTGTTTGCTTCCTCTCTAACAATGCACCTAGTCAAGTAAGAACAACACAATAAGTAACCAAAAAGAAAAATAAAAATAAAGTAAAGACACGATCAAAAGAGTACTAATCCTAATTGATTCCACAATTCTGATGTTGCCAAATCAAATCAATCCCCGACAACGGCGCCAAAAACTGACCGATTTGTCGCACTACTGTCAAGCTTAGAGAGTGTGCATTAAAGCGAGGGCCAAGTTTTACATTTATAGAAGCCACTACTACCTTTCACTATGTATATAGCTAGGGCGAGTAGGGATCGTCCCAAGGGATTGTGATGGTCAAACAAGGTTGTGGAATTGCTATTAGGGCTAGTAGGTCGAGTGATCAAACAATTGGTTGGTTGGTTGATTAGACTAGAGAACAACTAAATTAAACTAAGTGATAACAAAATAATGCAACTAAGAGCAATTAAGAGAGAGAAGAGTCTTGTGGTTTAGAGATCACCACCAAGCAATACATTTCTATACCATTGATAAATGACTAATCAGGGCAAATGGTGTTTTGTAATATTGATGTGTGTGTGTGTTTGGTTGATTCAACAAGCAAGGATGACTAGTTAAGCATGCATTGTCTAAACATCATGTGAAAGGTACAATATATCTAAGCAATGAAGCATATATTTTCGAAACAACATGTGAAGGGCACAATAGATCAAAACAAGTCATTAATCCTTTTATTAAGCTCCCAATCCAAATACAACACAAGGTTAGAGACATATGCTACATGCATTCAAAAGCATGAATCATTAAACAACAAGCATGGATTGTCCTCCCAGATAACACTACATTATAACTATACTACATTTACACTACTAGCATGAAAATAAACTAAGGGAGAGGCAGAATCCATCAAGGAATAGGTATCACCATCAAGAAAATCACAAGATCATTCCATTAAGCACTATGTTTTGATAATCTCTAAATCTATAGCATCCATACACATAGACATGCATTAATAACACAAAATCTAGAGACAAACACATGAACATCTATTCTAACATACATAGACATATGGATAGAATAAAATGATCAATTGAAAGTATATAACCACATAAATCATTGAACAATCAAGATCTATATATATATCAAAGTGTCAAAACATTAATTACAACACTAATCCTTCAATAATACACAAGATTAAGATATAGAAAGCATGCTTGGGGCTAACTCTAACCCCAAAAGGATGTCTAGCCACTCATGGTGATGTTGCTCCAACCCTCAAGGGCTAACTCCATGGAAGAAATCTGCTCCTTGGATGATGAAGAGTCTCCAATGGTGTCTCCAGCCTCCTCCTCTTTTCATCTACACTAAGAATAGCCTTTAAAGTTGTATTTACCAAATGCTAAGTCTCTTCTCAAAAAGTGCATCATATTGCTTTTATAGGTAGGTCAAGTGACACACAAAATGAGCTTGGTCATGCAAAGCATATTCCCCAATGATTGGATAAAGGAAGTTCGATCGATCGAACCTTGGACTTGGATCGATCGAACATGGCTAAGATCCATCAAACTTAGGCTGGATTGATCTAACCGGTTGAGCTTTTTTGGAAAAGACAAATCCGAGATATTTTGGGAGATATTTTTGGGAAAAGGACAAAAGTGGTTAGTGGGTGGTACAGCTGTGGATAAGATCAATCATTTGAATAAGGACAAAAGTGTTTGATCGATCGAAGGGTGGTATTGGATCGATCAAACTTTAGACTTTCTACTTTGGGTCAAGGTTTGGATCCATCTTGAAGTGCTGAGATCGATCAATGTTCGATCGATCGAACTTTGATCTAAGATCGATCGAAGATGTTGATTTCCATCTTTTTCTTCCTTTTGCTTCTTTCTTTTTCCACTTTGCTCTTTTCTTTGTTTAATCCCAAAATTACTTCAATTAAGCACTTATTTGGCTGAGTTAGCTTATTTTCGGGGTAAGTGCCAGAAAATGGAAATAATACGAAATCAATCTAAAACAGTAAAGTAAGATAGATAAGGGTACTAGAAAGCCTAAGCATAAGGGGTTTAAATTCGCACTTTTCAGCGCTTATCACACCCCCAAACTTAAATATTGCTAGTCCCTAGCAATGAACTAAAAAGTAAATGAATGAAATGAACAACTATACAACTATGAACTAGAAAACAATAAATGGATAATGCCACTTTCGTAGGGAACACGATTGCACTTAGCACATGCAACAAGCCTTTTCAACCCCTAGGCTACCCCTAGTGGACGAGTGAAGTCTCGTGAGGGTTTCCAGAAATGATACCCACAAACATTAAGCTCATTCTTTCAAAAGAGGCACCAATATTGTAAACAAGCATTGGGAGAAAACTACCTCAAGTATGTAATGTTTCAAACATTTTTGAGCAATCTCCTAAAATCTCAATATCAAGCAAGTAAGTATGGTCCTCCACACATCAAGAAAATGATCATGAAAATCAAAACAACTCGAGAATCCTTTTCGAGTGGACAGGCATCAAATGTGTTGCTATCTTAGCCAACTAGAGAAATGATAACATCCTTACCCTCAAACTAGCACACAAATCTAGTACCAATCATCAAGACAAAAAGTGGACCTTTTATTAAAGCTTTATTCATCTAGGTGCGCTTATTCTTTTCATTCGATTTTTTTTTTTTTTTTTTTTTTTTTTTTTTTTTTTTTATAGGATCAAAGATAGAAGCATGGTGCAATGTGTTGATCTATTAAGCTTTCTAGTGATTCATGAGGTCGAGCGTTAGGTCAATGACTCCCAAACCAGACGGGTTTAGGGCATTAGGCACTCAAATACCCCTACGGACTTACAAGTTTAAATCAACTAGGTTACAAATCAAGACAACCTCCATCTAATCATTTCCCACTTCTCACCTTTTGGGAGAAGTCCTCACTTTTTTTTTTTGAACAAGTTCAATTATTAACCTAGAGTTTGGCCCTCCAACTTTTGGCGCGAGAAGTTCAGTGCTTGATGAGGCTAGAATCCTAGCTACTTAGTGAAAAAGGGTTGTTATCCACCTTTATCAAGAATGAAAGCTTTCAATGCACTACTAGCTCAATTGGGATATAACCAATTCAATAATCAACAAACATTTACCCTACAAATGAATGCTAGTGTGCGCCTGTGCCAGTGTAGAATACTAGAGTGAATCTCAAAATAATCACAAAATAAGGATGATGTGGACTACAAGTGCAAGCAAGATATCAATCTTTCAAAAAATTTACTCCTAAATGGCATCCATAAGGCATAGAAGGAGTATTGGACTCTCAAGTCAAGTAATTTTTAAATTTTAAGCAATATAGTCCTCAAAAAATCAAAATCATAGCTAGATATGGACCAATCATAGAAATATCCCTCAAATACACAGGTCATGCTCAAAATAAAGCTAACATTGCAAAGCACCATTCCTCCCAAACTTAAGTGGCACAATGTCCTCAATGTGCAAAGAGAATAAAGGAAAGAGTATACCAGTGCAACTAAGGCATAGAATGATCGGGACTGAAGTATCCGAAGTGGGTGGCATGGCCCCCTCGAACTTGGGATGAACCGTGGTCCTGAAAATTGGCACTTGGATAAACTCATCAGATAACAAAATGGGATAATTAGGGCACAGTGGACATGCAAGTGTAAATGGGATAAACGGATAAAGAGATGAGAGAGGTATAAGGGTGGTTCTAAAAATTGGGTAGCACACTCTCATTGAAATCACTGTGATGCACCTGATGGAGTCTAACATACAGATATGAGAATATAATCATATGACATCCATAGCAAAAATAGATATATAAAACAGATAAAGTGCAGGTATAATAGAAATATCAAAGCCGACAGACTGGCTGCAAAAATAATAGTACTGTCCTGTGACAAAAATAGAGATCAGAGATGGATCAAAAGATAGAAGGAACTCAGGATGATGAGGTAGGACGGGCAAGTCGGGCTCCACGGATATCTCTAGATAGATCTCGGAACATAGTCGCGACATCCGTACGGAAGGTAGCAAAATCAGCTCTGTGGGCCATAAGATCAGATCGTATAGTAACAACAGCATCCTCAAGAGTCTGCAGGAGTACTCCAAAGTCGGGGGTCTGATCTGGAGCCTCAGGTATAGAAGAGTCAGAAGAAAGATCCTGAGTCTACTCCTGCTCATTAATGGGCAACCCAGCTGGAGAGTACTGCTCTGCGTCATCTGTAGGGCACTCTAAATTAATATCTATATGCTCGGCAGCTGGATTGACTGGTGCGTCGTCCGCTGCGGGATCTGCTGCTGCTGCTTGAGCTGCTGCCTCTACCTGAGTTGTTGCCTCTGCCTTCTCAGCCTCTAGCTCCTCTGCAACCACTACTGTGTGGTCCCGCAGTCTAGTAATGATGGTATTATAGCTCTTGTCCCAGTCCTTCTTCAAGAAGTGACTGGAACTTCTCTCAGGGTGCTCCCGAGGATGAATAGGGTAGCGCTGGTCAATCAAAATCTGGGTGATGAGGTGGCCAAATGTGAGAGACTTAGCCTGTCTGGGCTTCTCCTTGCTAATATACTCGTCAAATAGCTTCCTCATCACACTCCAGATGAGCACGGGAATAGATACCCAGTGGCCCGAGTAGAAAGCGTAGAGGGCTGTCAGATAGTCTCCTCTCCGCTGGATCTTATGCCCGGCCATATATATATTCCGAAAGAGAACGGAATCAAAGAACCATAGGTCATCTGGAAGGAATGTGCGGGTGGCGAAAGTCTCACCATCGCCATGGTAACCTGCAAGAAACACCGCCATGTCGGCATAAGAAGGCCTGTATAGCCTCGAATATAGCTCCTATAGCTCCGGAGGGCATCTGTGTGGACAATGGCAAGAGCGGGCTAGCGAGTCCACAGTGATAGTGATCTGATGGCCATCCATAGTAGTGACTAGCTCTGCTGTGGTACGCGGGGATGGTCAAAGGTTCTGGAAGAACAACCGTACTAGCCGCTGGTAGACTGGCTCTATAACTGGGGCAAGAATAACTGCAAGGCCCCTCTAAATGATGTCGTGGTAAGCTGATCGGGTCAGCACCGATCTGGAGAAAAAAGGCTATGTCGAACACCGACTCATGGTCGACTGCCATATTCGCATATTTAGGTGCGGGCCTATCACGCTCCTAAGCTGGCTAAGCTGGCTGGCGTGGTGGAGATGGTACTGGTGAATGCTCAGCTCCAGCATGTGGTGGAGATGGTGTAAATGCAGGCTGAGCTGTAGAGGTGGATGGAATATGATCATCATCAGCCTCATGAGTAGGTGACTGAGGTAGAGTAGGCTGTACTGGCTCCTCTTGTGCATGAGAGGGCTCTACTGGCTCCTCTATCCATGGTCTGATATGTCTCTGAGGCCTGTATTGCCTTTTGGCAACAGTCTTGCGCTTAGTCATAGCCTAAAAAATAATTTAAAAACTTGTAAGGGAAGTTAGTACCAGAATTAAGAATTGAAAGCACAAAATAGAAACATGCATGTCAAATAAGATAGACAAATCATATAGATGACATGAATCTATGCAAGTGATAGGATATAAAACATGCTAAACAATGTAAGTATGAAATACATCCAATGTGGAATGTCACAGGCATTGGGCATATATAAGATAGCATGAACATAATGCATGATGAATGAAGTATGTGTGTGAGATCTGTGAAGTTCGATCGATCACTAGAAAGTTTGAGATCGATCTCAAAACTTCGATCGATCTGAGGTATGAGTTCGATCGATCTCTCAAGATCGATCTGAGATTGAAGTTCGATCAATCGAACTTTGCGAAGGTGAAAACTCAAAGGTCACATATCTGTGACTTTGGAAGCATAGGGACCTTCACGACATGGTTGTGGGCCCATCATCATAACAAATCATCAATTACCATCACCCAAACAAGGCCCATACCCCCAAAATCAATTCGAAAATAAAAAATATAAAAACATATATACTCATATATATACAAATATATACAAACATGCTTCAAGCTCATCAATGGTGGATTTCATCATCATTCATCCTAGATCTAGCATGTAGGCAACATATATTATCAAATTAAAGCTTGAAATGACAAAGTGTGGTTCGAATCTCACCTCTAGTCGCGAGAGAAGAGGAGATGAAGAGGGAGTAAGATTCGGGGTGAGCTTGATGTCGCCGGAGGAGTCACCGAAGATGAGAAAGATGGAGAGGGTGATTGGGGTTCACGGCGACGATGAGGGAAGTAAGGGGTAGGGTAGGGAGTTGTTGGATCGATCTTTGTAATCGATCTCACAACTCTCGGTTTTATTTTTAAAAACATTTCCATATTAGTTCGATCGATCGAACTGACAATTCAGATCTATCGAACTTTGATGAACTCTCCTCAAAGTATTATTTTTTTGAAGTTTTTGAAATTTTTGAAAAATGAAAAACTAAAATTAAAAATTAGAAAAAAAAAATTGTAAAATAAAATAGAATAAAATATTTTAGGATTTTTGTTTGTTTTTTTTTTTTTCAATAAACAATAATAATTAAAAACTAAATAAACTAAAATATTTTTGTATTTTTGAAAAATAAAATGAAATGAAATGAAATAAAAATAAAATAAAATAAAAATGAAAATATTTTTGGATTATTGGAATTTGAAAAGTCAAAATAATGAAATGAAGAACTGAGATCGATCTGAACAAGAGTTCGATCAATCAAACAGAGGGTAAAAATATGCAGGTTTTTGGCTCAGAAAATTAGCTAAGTGTTGGAACTTAAAGATCGATCGAACTTGAATATCCAATCGATCGAAGAACTTCAGATCGATCTTGGAATGTTTTCGATCGGTGAGATAGAGAGCTGAATATGTAGGTTGATGCAGGCTCAAAAATTTTCTAAGTGTTGAAACATGAGATCGATCAAACTTTGAAGTTAAATCGATCGAAGGGCTCCTGATCGATCTAAGAATAAGTTCGAACGATGGGACAGAGAGGTGATTTGGATGCAAGTGGATGCAGGTAGAAAATTTTTCTAAGTGTTGGATACAGGTGGAAGTTCGATCGATCGAACTCCCATTTGAGATCGATCAAAATTATGCAAAATGCTCAATCACAACACAAAATTTCATGCAATCCTAATCACAGTTCCTAGCAATGCATATGAACTAAAAACAAGTATCTAGACTTCACAAGAAATGAAATTTAAGATAGAAATGAGGTAGGAAAAAGGTTTCGACACCCTACGAAATATTTTTGCTAGTCTTTAACGTCTCTAGCAAGACATTGGGCTCTTTTAGCCCGGATCAAAAATCTTATAATGCATCCCCTCCTTGTTGGGGTGATAGATGTTTTGAACTCCACCCAACAAATGATTCTTTAAAGAACTTGTTGGATTAAGCTCAAAAGAAACTTTTGATCCTTTGTCTATGCAATCACAACCTTTGGGCTTCTATACCCTTTCAAAACAAGAATTTGAAACAAGACTTTTAGAATGCCAGGTTGAAGATGATCCTTTGGAAGTTTTGGTCTTACACAAAAGCTCACTTCCTTGACATTGAAGATTATGATATTTATCTACAACATTAACCTCTCCTTCATATTTGTCAAATGAATTGGGTGTGGGATTGAAGATATTCAACTTCACCTTCATGTGGCCAAATGAGATCTTCATTATCCCTGTCCTACAATTGATGTTGGCATTAGCGGTTGCCAAAAAAGGACGGCCAAGGATAACGGGAATTTGGCTTTTAGGATTGAGGACCGGTTCTGTGTCTATGACAACGAAATCAACCGGGAAGAAGAATTTATCAATTTTAATCAAAACATCCTCAATGACACCCCTAGGCTTCTTAATGGATCGGTCGGCAAGTTGTAAAACTACCGACATCGGTTTCAATTCATCTAGGCCCAATTTGACATAAACTGAGTATGGAAGAAGGTTAACACTTGCTCCTAAGTCAGGAAGCGCCCGATTAATGATATGATCACCAATAATACATGAAGTAGTAGGTGAACCGGGGTCCTTAAACTTTG
This sequence comes from Cornus florida, assembly GCF_030987335.1. Classification (NCBI taxonomy): domain Eukaryota; kingdom Viridiplantae; phylum Streptophyta; class Magnoliopsida; order Cornales; family Cornaceae; genus Cornus; species Cornus florida. The sequence continues at coordinate 49,923,206 of NW_026775571.1, read as the reverse complement.
GCAAAGTGTTATGTTGCAGAATTGAACTTATTTGCTCGGTCAAAACCACTTTTCTTAGTGCTTGTCTCTTGTTCTTCCACTTTTGGGTGCACAAGTCTTTCAAGAATTTGGCGTAAGCCGGAATTTGCTTGATTGCATCCAGAAGTGGAAGATTGACCTTCACTTGCTTAAACATTTCCTTAATTTCATTGGTTTTTGCCTTTTGCTTGTCTTTTGAAATGGATCCTTTTAAGGCATCTGGAAATGGAACTTTTGGTTCAAACACTTTTTCAGAATTTTCCTTTGAACTCTCTTCAACACAAGTTCTCAAATCAATTTGTTTCAAATTATTTTTCAGCAAAACCTTTTCAACTTCATTTTTTTGCAAATCTTTCTTCAAATCATTTTCAAAATCATTCTTCAAATCACATTTCAAAGTTTTCTCATTCACAAGATCATGTATATGCAATGAAGGAGGAATAAGATGTGAAACGGGACAGGTGACAACTTGAGGTTGCACTGGTTCACTCTCTTCATTGGACATTTCTACTTGATTGTCCACAATCCTACCACTCCGCAAGGTAGTCACCGCATTAACATGTTCAATGGTGTGGCCTTCCGATGAGGAATGGGTTTCCACAACACATTGTTGCTTAGGTGGGACATTAATAGGCATATTTCCCTTCTCTCTTGCATTAAGAGTGCTTGTTATTTACCCTACTTGGGTCTCTAGCTTCGTAATAGATTGAGAGTGAGAATGAAGCAATTGAGTGTTAGCCTCTAATGTGCCCAAAGCATTTAAAACTTTTTCTTCAAAGGCGCGACTTCTACTATTTCCTTGGGAATAAGATTGGTCAGGAAAATGAGAATTAGCAAATTGATTCCCTTGTGATTGATAAGGTCTATAACCTTGGGATACTTACTTTTGAAGTGGAGGTGGAATGTTCTTCCCTTAAAACCCTCCTTGGGAAGGGTTTGAGCCCTCTCCCTGGTTTTTCCAAGAGAAATTCGGATGATTCCTCCAACTTGGATTATAGTGACTTCCATAAGGATTGTTCCCTTGGTACACAAAAGCTGCATTGACTTGTTTATTAGGTTCATTTTTCACTTGTCCGTGAGGACAATGAGAAGTAGAATGAAGAACACTAGAACAAGTCATACATATTTCATTTGATGCACGATGAGAATGGTTAGGGAAGGAAGATACTTGGTTCGCCGAGTTTTGGTTAATCAAAAATTGATCAAACCTTTGAGATAAAGACTTCATTTCGGCGGCTATTTCATTTGAATGGTCAACTTGATGTAAGCCAACACTCTTCCTACCTTGTGAATTTCTACCATTCTTGGATGATAATGTTCTATGCAAAGAATTTTCACTCATGTTCTCATAAAGACGCCACATCAATGTATGAGCCACCCATGGAAGCATCAACCACACACTTATAATTGTCTGATAAGCTTTCAAAGAAATATTGAACTAATTGCCATTTGGGCATGTCATGATGTGGACACTTCCTAAGCAACTCATTGAAGGGTTCCCATGCCTCATGACACGTTTCTCCATCCCCATATGAAAATTCTCGAATTGAGGTTCTCATACCATTGGTTTCTGAAACCGGATAGCACTTCTTCAAGAGCTCTTGTTGCATTTCTGCCCAAGAAGTGATTGAAAAAGGCCTAAGATTGTTAAACCAATACATTGCCTTGTCTTTTAAGGTGAATGGAAAAAGTTTAAGTCTTAAGACCTCTTTCGGCATGTCCGTATATTTTACGGTGAAACATACTTCAAGAAACTCATCCAAATGCTTGTAAGGTTCTTCACTTGGAAGTCCATGATAGTTAGGAAGCATTTGAATGGTTTGTGGCTTAATTTCATAATGATGTGCTCTAAATGGAAGCAATTGGATGCATGTAGGTGCATTATCCTCATTAGGCATATAATGGTCTCTTAAAGCAAGTGGTGGATTAGCTACTTGAGGTGCAACATGAACACCATGGTTTTGAATTCCTTAATTGATGATGGGAGGTTGTGGAGCATACATTGGCCTTTGCATTCCATATGGAGCTTGGCCTTGTTGTTGTGGTGGTTGGTGAATGTATGGCCTAGGCATGCCTAATGGTACTTATATGTTCTCATTGTGCACATTAGGATGAAGGATACCTTGTTGGTCTATGTGACCAAGGTCCTCAACATGATCATCATTATGGTCATCCATTGATAGATTGGTTCTATTTAAACTTCCTCTTCCCCTAGGATTTCCAACGATGGATTGAAGATACAAATCAAGAGGGACAAGAGTTGGTCTCAATGAACGACGTCCATGCACGCACAATTCAAAACACAACAAGCACAAAGAATAACAAACACTATGCCTTCACAACAATGCAATTAGACTTCTTCCACAAACACTTAATTCATACTCCCATGCTTTAACAACAATGATTCAAAGAACAATTAAAAACAAGCCTCCACGCGGGCCGACAATTTAACTAAGGGATTGAGTAAAGAAAGTCTTACAAAAGTCCTATAGCACTTCAACTCCAAGCTTAGCAAATTTTTTAAATTTTTAGCTTTTTACTTTTTTTGCTTTGCTTGAATGCTCCTTTGTTTACTTCCTCTCCAACAATGCACCTAGTCAAGTAACAACAACAAAATAAGTAACCAAAAAGAAAAATAAAAATAAAGTAAAGACACGATCAAAAAAGTACTAATCCTAATTGATTCCACAATTCCGACGTTGCCAAATCAAATCAATCCCCGGCAACGGCGCCAAAAACTGACCGGTTTGTTGCACTACCGTCAAGCTTAGAGAATGTGCATTAAGGCGAGGGCTAAGTTTTACATTCATAGAAGCCACTACTACCTTTCACTATAAATATAGTTAGGGCGAGTAGGGATCATCCCAAGGGATTGTGAGGGTCGAACAAGGTTGTGGAATCGCTATTAGGGCTAATAGGTCGAGTGATCAAACAAGTGGTTGGTTGGTTGATTAGACTAGAAAGTAACTAAATTAAATAAAGTGATAACAAAATAATGTAACTAAGAGCAATTAAGAGAGAGAAGAGTCTTGGGGTTTAGAGATCATCACCAAGCAATGCATTTTTATACCATTGACAAGTGACTAATTAGGGCAAATGGTGTGTTGTAATATTGATGTGTGTGTGTGTTTGGTTGATTCAACAAGCAATGATGACTAGTTAAGCATATATTGTCTAAACATCATGTGAAAGGCACAATATATCTAAGCAATGAAGCATATATTGTCTAAACAACATGTGAAGAGCACAATAGATCAAAACAAGTCATTAATTCTTTCATTAAGCTCACAATCCAAATACAACACAAGGTTAGAGATATATGTTACTTGCATTCAAAAACATGGATCATCAAATAACAAGCATGGATTGTCCTCCCATTTAACACTACACTACAACTACACTACATCTACACTACTAGCATGAAAATAAACTAAGGGAGAGGCACAATCCATCAAGGAATAGGTATGAACGATCAAGAAAATCACAAGAGCATTCCATTAAGCACTATATTTTGACAATCTCTAAATCTATTGCATTAATACACATAGACATGCATCAATAACACAAAATCTAGAGACAAGCACATGAACATCTATTCTAACATACATAGACATATGGATAGAATGAAATGATCAATTGAAAGCATTTAACCACATAAATCATTGAACAATCAAGATATATATATATATATATATATATATATCAAAGTGTCAATACATTAATTACAACACTAATCCCTCAATAATACACAAGATTAAGATATAGAAAGCATGCTTGGGGCTAACTCTAGCCCCAAGAGGATGTCTAGCCACTCATAGTGATGTTGCTCCAACCCTCAAGGGCTAACTCCATGGAAGAAATCTGCTCCTTGGATGATGAAGAGTCTCCAATGGTGTCTCTAGCCTCCTCTTCGTTTCTTCTACACTAAGAATAGCCTCTAAAGTTGTATCTACCAAATGCTAAGTCTTTTCTCAAAAAGTGCATCATATTCCTTTTATAAGTAGGTCAAGTGACACATAAAATGAGCTGGGGTCGTGCAAAGCATATTCCCCAATGATTGGATAAAGGATAACTTTCAATGAGCTGGAAATTTAACTTTTTCACACTGGAAGAAGTTCGATCAATCGAACCTTGGACTTGGATCGATCGAACATGGATGAGATCCATCGAACTTAGGCTGGATCGATCCAACTGGTTGACCTTTTTAGGAAAAGACAAATCCGAGATATTTTGGGAGATATTTTTGAGAAAAGGACAAAAGTGGTTAGTGGGTGGTACAGCTGTGGATAAGATCAATCATTTGAATAAGGACAAAAGTGTTCGATTGATCGAAGGGTGGTGTTAGATCGATTGAACTTTGAACTCTCTGCTTTGGGTTAAGGTTTGGATCTATCTTGAAGTGCTGAGATCGATCTGTGTTTGTTCGATCGAACTTTGATTTGAGATCGATCGAAGATGTTGATTTCCACATTTTTCTTCTTTTTACTTCTTTTTTTTTTTCCACTTTGCTCCCTTTTTTGTTTAATCCCAAAATTGCTTTAATTAATCTCTTATTTGGCTGAGTTAGCTTATTTTTGAGGTAAGTATCTGAAAATGGAAATAATACGAAATCAATCTAAAACAGTAAAGTAAGATAAATAAGGGTATTAGAATGCCTAAGCTTAAAGGGTTTAAATACGCACTTTTCAGCGCTCATCAGTATGCTTGTGTATTGCATTTTCATTTCAAATGCTTAGAGTATCTTGAGACGATCCCTTAGTCACCTTGCAACTCAAATGTTAGGAGGCATGATCTTTTGTAATGGTCTATATTCATATTGCAAGACATTGGAAACTTTAAGGTATACGCATGTTTTTCTTCCTTCGAGTAACTTGTTTGCTCACCCTAGTTGTTTGGGTTATTTTTTTAAGTAAAAAGATGCTATTTTGGGATGCACAACATCCCTAGATTGGCATTGTGTTTATTTACCCTTTTGTGTAATTTCACATGCATGCAAGTGTTAGAATGTCATGTTTTCCTTTGATGTGGTATTATGTATTTAGGTTTGACATGTCATATTATGCCTAAGTACACCTTTTGAGACACACTTTATATGTATGACTTGTGGCCAAGGGCCAAACTTCATAAATATATGCAATGGATACTTTATGTCTTATGCATTTTCACTTTTTATGCAATGTATGCGCATAAGGGCATTTTGGGTATTTTTCATGAGAAATAAGGTTTTCTCTTGACATGGTCATGTAGAACACCACATTTTAGGGGGGGTTACTTCACAACTTTTTTTCAAAATAACCCGTTTTGACCTCAGTATTTGCTCATAGCCGTAGGATTTTTCTGGTCTTCGATCGATCGAAGGACCAGGCGATTGATCGCTGAGTCCCACGATCGATCGTAGGGCTTGTTTTTAGGCTCATTTGATCATTCGCCGTATTGGCGATCAATCGCCAATCCACTATTCAAGAGTTTTAGAAACCACTACCTCTCTGGACTTTCCATTTTGATCGATCGAGGAACCCGGCGATTGATTGCCAGGGTCCCTGCTACTTTACAAAAAATTTCGTTTTTAAACAAAACTTTGAGGTAACTTCTCTTGTTCATCTGGACTTTGAATCTGGCGATTCTTGAGCCTAAATTTATTTATTTTTTGTTGTCTATCCAGTGATGTGCTCGATTCTTGAGTCTAAATGACCATTTTACCCTTGGGGTTGTATTTTATCATCTTTAACCCTAGCTTTCCGGGTTACTCCATCTGAGTTCCATGGCTTTATGGCAAGTCACATTGTTGCCTTAGGGGTGATGTACGCCTCTTTAACGAGCCGAACCCATGGGTCTGAAACATTAACTAAGTCCTTACCCGAACCCGATGTCACCTAAGTCAACTCCATCATGTCTATGGTTAACACATCATCATTACATCTTAATTGAGCTTCAAGAAGGCTTTAAAACAACTTTTTAAGTGTGACGACCCTAGTTTTTAGGCCAGCGCGTCCTGTGATGAACTGAAGATTAACCCAATAGTGGATCCAGATACGAAAGCAAGAAACACGTCAACAGTCTCCCAAGGCACAACACACCTCTAAGACACTTTGATGACCTTCCATGAGGTCGTGGAACTCAATGAGAACTGATGCGGAAGCAAACGATCAAAAAAATAACAATTAAGCCATAGGGGCAAAATATTCATTTTTCAAGGAAATGACGTCCCTAGAATGTATATCATTCCCGAAACACATCCCGTAACTACCCATGAAGTCACGAAACTCAAAAGAAAGTAGCGAAAGTGGAATGCAAGAAAAACTAGACAAAAATAGCCCCAAAGGCAAAATAGTCATTTTTGAAACTATGGATTTGGGTGCCAACGAGCACACCTCTAGAAAGACAACAAAAAACTAATCAAGGTAGACTTAAGAATTGAATGATTCGGATTCCGGACGAAGGAGAAATGGCAAGACGAAGAAAAATGAGCACTTAAGGCTAAAAGGGTAAATTGGTAATTATCCAGGAAGATTCGGGTACAACCGAGCACACCGTTGGAAAGACAGCGAAAAATTAGTCAAGTTCAAAAAAAAAGTCCACTCGATTTGGAGTCCGGACGAGGGAGAAACGAGTGTTTAAAGTTGTGACGTCGCGGCGGCCCGACGAAGGCCATGGCACGCCCGGCGCCCATGCGCGAGCCCACCGGTGCCCATGCCGGCGCCCAATGGCATGCACATGCTGACAGTAAGAAAAAAATAAATAAAAAATAAAAAAATAAAAAATAAAAATTGAGGCTTGAAACGGAGGTCAAAACGAGTTTTTCTGGAGAAACGCGAAGAAGAAACCCCCCTAAAATTGAGTTTTCTACCCAACTACTTGGACAAAAACGAAAAAAACTCACTGTGAAATCCCCAAAATGCCCCTAGATCAGAACTAGACAAGAGGGCAAAAAGCTACTACAGGATCTGAGATCAAAAACGGGCTACCAAACGAATTTTTCTGGAAAAACATGAAAAAGAAACCCCTCCCAAAATCAAATTTTCTACCTAGAAGAGTAGACAGAAACAAAGAAAATACACTGTAAAATGCCCAAAATACCCCTCTATGAAATTTGGTAGTGAGGGCAAAAAAGTTGCTACATTGCAAAACTGAAAGCTGAACTTTGCGAGGGATTTCCGGTACCAAGACGACATTTTCTGGAAAAACACGAAGAAGAAACCCCCCTAAAATCATGTTTTCTAAGTGACTATATGAAGGCCAGAATTTATTTCCCAAAGGAAAGCCCCAGAATGCCCTAAAATCAGATTATGCAAGAAAATTGTAAAATGAGTCCATAGGAGGCTCAAATCACAAAGGAAAGGGTTTTTCTTGAAAACAATCATGCACACAAACATAACTTACCTATTTGGACGTGCTACAATGGTCCACGGCTTAAAAATATCGCCGATGCAAAATCCGACCCCCTAACGGCCAAAAAGGCAAAAATGAACAAGAAATAGGAAATTTGAAAACTAAAATTAACAAATGATTTCAAATTACCATTTGGCCCTTGGCCACACTTCAAGCATGATTAATAAGACCATATGAAAGAATAAAAATGAAATTCTCATACCCGATGAAAAAGTTATGAAGAAATGTCTTAGCATTTTCCAATATTTTCATAATATTCCATGAAGTCAAGAATTTCATAAGATGCAATATACATGTCATTGGCCTCCGGCCTCATCTCATACATGTCAAATACATTGAAAAGTGTGTACTTATGTACATATTACATATATGGAATCAAAGAATACAAATTTTGATAAACAAGGCTACAAAATGGCATTTCATACTAACATTTGCATGAAATGGAAACTTGAAAGCTACAAGCCATCCAAGGAGCCATAAACATCACGAACCAAGTCTTCATACCTGAAAAAATCCCCCAGTAACTTTGGGGTGAGTAAATAAGTTTACTCGTAGAGAATGAGCATGCATAGACTCGATTTCTTTCAGATTTTTAGACTAACATGAAACAGTTCAAAAGGATCATGCCACCTAACGTCTATGTCAAGATAAGACTCAGGGAGCATCCTAAGCTACCTTAAAGTATAAGCAATAAGAATCATGATATATCTACATATATGAAATGAATCAAGGTTGGGATAATCCAATGAACACGACAAGTTTATAAATTTACATGAATCACATTATCAATGAAATTGAACAAGGTTTGGAATAATCCATATAACACGACAAGAAGGATACTTGAATACAAAGATCATATTATGCAATTTACATGATTGGGACATTCCAATTAACACGATAAGAAGAATACATGAAATCAAGGAAAAGACATAATATCTATGTAATTAACAATATTGGTACATTCCATATAACACGAAAAGAAGTATACCCAGATATAAGTTAACAAGAATTATATTATCAATGTAATTAACATGATTGGAGCATTCCAATTAACACGATAGGAATAATACATGAAATCAAGGACAAGGCATAATATCTATGCAATTAACAAGATTGGAGCATTTCACATAACACGACAAGTTTAAATCTTCAAGTAATAGCAACTTGAAATTTAAAGAGTGAAATCAACCAATGTGGAAACTCGAATATTGCCCGGATTAAAATTGTACTCTTAAGATCACTTTAGGGCTACTAACCCTTGGGTACCTTTCCCCTAGTGCGCACTATAGTGTAGAAGGACAATCCCCCGTACTAGAACTAAGTCCTAGCCATGTTAATTCTTGATTGATATCCCAAGTCCCAAAATCAACAAGTTGTGTAACCAAGAGTGTATCAAGATACAAGTAATGTATTAAATCACATTCCATACACAACCAAGATTTTGGAACACACGAGTCATGCCTAAGTTCTCGACTATGATGGCATGTGAAATGTCAAGAAATCATAGTGTACATCTGCATAGACTATAATTTAGGATTTAAAACACAAAGAATCCATTGATGTAAATATACCACAAGTATAAGATAAATGATTTAATTATTTACTAAGCAACACATGAGTAATTAAATCATTACAAGACAAACGTGCATGTTCATTAAGCACATTAATGAAACCAAGATACAAGGAGTCTAGATACATGATAAAAAGCTAAAAGCCCCATGAAATACAAGTTACAACCATGTGAATTAAGTTCCATACAAAGAAAATAATTAAATATAAGTTTCAAAACCTATCTGGTTATTCTCGATTTGATACACGTGAAGGAACTTGTCAAGGAAAGCATGAATATCAAGTTAGAAACTTATTTAGGACCAAGGAGCCATTGAATGGATTTTAATTAATTCATTTAATTAAAATCTCTAGATTTTGAAATTCATCCAAATGATCTCGAATTAATATATGTTATACAACATGTCAAGACTTGATTTAAAAATATGATATAAGTGAATTCTAAGCAAGATACGACCATGAGTATTAAACTTTAATACTAGAAAAATAATAAATGAAAGGTTTCAAAACCGAATCAAATATTCTAGATTTAATATATGTGAAAGTACATGGCATGAACATTAAGAATATCAAGTCGGAAATCCGATGGAGTGAATAGGGCACTTGGAGCAAATTAATTAATAAATACTAGATTTTAAAACATCTACGATTACTCTCAAATTCGCCTATGTTGAAGAGTATATTAAAGCCTAACATAATATGCTAACACACTTTGATTTCAAGCTAGATAAGGCCACATGAATTAAATATTTACTCAAGAAAAATATTAAATAAAATCTTCATTACTTGTCCAAAAGTTCTCAATTTAATATATGTCAATGGTCATATCAAGGGGTAATATAATTCCATGCCACATGTTTAAACAATGCTATAACCAACTCGGAAAATCAAATCCTTCACAAGAAAATCTCTAGATTTGTTACCAAAGCATATAAATAAGTTGTATAAACATCACTAGCATGCAATATAACAAGAATAATAAACTATAACACTCCCTACCTCAATTTGAGATGAAAATCTCAATTCCCCACTGAAAGAAAAGTGCTCCGAATCCGACGATACCGCGGGGTTTTGTCGGGGACAACACGATGAACAAGAATCCCTAAGAAGCCCCATGAAAATCACAACTTGACTTCAAACCCAAACTTAAAATTTGGCCAAAAACGGGTTCTGATAAGGGGGAAAGGTAGAGCACGACGAGGCCTACAATAAACGTTAAGGCCAAAGACTTTTCACTAAGGAAATCAAGTGGAGGAGAAGAAATAATGAAGGCAGCCCCTTGGACATCCATGGCTACCAGCCAAGAGAGGGGAGAAGATGATGGAAATCTGACCTTTTCTCTTTAAGTCCCCTATTTATAGAAAAACTCAAAAAGTGCCCCGAAAGGGCCCCGCCGAGTCCGGAAAAGAAGAATTTGAGCAGACGCACTCAAACGGTGAAACTCTGTGAACAAAAAAGATTCAAAATGAGAAAATATGAACAACGGAATAAATGGCATTGAAAACTGAGTCCCAAGCAGAGAGATATGCCCCAAACAAGTTCGACAGAAACAGGGGTCAGAAATCCCTAAAACTGGGGAAAATGACCGGGAGGAAATTCTAAGAGTAAATAACTCGACGAAATGTGAAAATGAATCTTATACGAGGATCCAGACTCAAAACAAGGTATTTTTGCAATAACTTTCGTTAATTGCACAATGGCCGCTCCAAAAAGTGAAAACTGCACTAATGACACAATGAAAATATCTTTCAAAACTATTTTCTTAAAAACCCCTAAAATAAAATATATTCAAAAGATATTTATGAAAAACACCCCAAGCAAATAAAAAGATTCTGAAGAACTGTGCATCTATGCCCTTATGGACACCAAGAGCAACCAGAGTACTTTCTTGCAAAAGTAAAGATACGCAATTCGTGGAAACCACTCAAGATGAAGGTACGTGAAGTCAAAAACCAACTCTGAGCATGAAAAGTGAGGTTATGCCAACAAAGTGACAAATAGGGAAAAGACAGAATAGGGAAAAGGACGAAAGGTGAATAGTGTCCGAAAAGTGAAAATGTGGAAATGACTCGGTCCTCAAAGGAAGTTTTCAATCCAAATGAAAGAGTCTTAGAAACCATTTTTGAGCACTCAAGACGACACTCAATGACGAGAAACAAAACTCAGAAAAGAAAATTAAACGGAAAAAATTTATCCGTAAAATTTGAGAAAAAGGAAAGGGAGGCAAATGACCGGGTCATTGCACTAACGCTCAAGGTCTAAATGAACGAAGGAAGGAATAAAAGGTTACTAGCAGCTATGGTTCGGTCGACCGGAGTAGAGTACCAGTCGGCCGAAATGAATCCCCTGAACTGGTCAACCGAAGTAGCCATTTCAGTCGGTCGATTGTGACCCAAATAGTAACTGAGGCTATTGGAATGATTGGCCGACCGAAGTACCCATTTCAATCGTTCGAAATAGCCCTTCGAGTTCAGAACTAGATATTGGATTGCTACAAGTGTAAAAATGAAGAAGAGCTTTGAATGGAACCCTGGAAACTAATCTAAATTTGTCCCAAACACATTGAGAAATAACATACTACGTTCTATGATCATATACATCAAGAATAAATAAAATGCAACATTTCTTTCCCCATTTAAATGAGAAATATGCAAAATCTTTACAAATAGCCCCATTTACATCAAAATAGAGTCAATAGTACTTAGTTATCTTACAAAGCCTTGTTAAATAAACTTAAATATATATTTTCCATGAAACTCTAGAAATGAATGGCTCTCAATACAAAGGTTTCAAAATACACTTCTAATTCCTTTATGCTTATGGTGGATTATCATCGGCCACCTCCTTTCTGTGAACTAAAAATGTTAATATAAAGGGGTGAGCAATGATGAGCGCTAAAAAGTGTGCATTTAAACCCCTTAAACTTGGGTATTCTAGTACCTTATCCTATCTTATTTTCCCGTTTTAGTCTAATTTCATGTTATCTTCCTTTTCAGGCACTTATCCCCAAAATAAGTTAATTCAGCCAAATTAGAGCATAAAAGATGCAATCTCAAGCTGAATAGAAGATGACAAGCGCCGAATATTGCATATTCAAGCACTCTTATTTACATTAGTTAAGTCCATTAGTTGATCATATTGTATATATTAGCTTTACTTGCATGTTTTTGTTTATTTTCAGGTTGGTTCCCCAAAGAGAGTTAAAAGAGACGCTTTGATGAGTTCTAGAAGAATTAAAGCATGCCGTTGCTAGGGACCTTCATTTTGGCCAAGCTAGTGATCCATTGAACTCATGGTTATCCCTGCAAAAAGTGCTAAGAACAATGATCGTGTCATTGGGCCGAGCTGAAGCCAATTCAAGAAGTAATTCAAGCTTAGGTTGCAGCATTGCGGGGGCCCGCAAGGAGCTGCGGGCGCCCACCATTCTAGGCAGAAAGTTTTGAAATTTGCAGGGGCCTGTAATGCACTGCAGGCCCCCACTAAAAGCCTTGGGGAGCACCCCTGACACCATGCGGGCGCCCGCCAATCTGCAGACAAGAGGTCGTGGGCAACTTCATTTCACCTAATACAATCCCCTTAATTCAAGGGATTGCTCTGCACTCTCTCAGGGATTTTGGGCCACAAAAATAGAGTTGTTGGAAGGCGTTTTTTGCCTATTAGAAGCATGATACAATGTAATAGAGGTATCTCACATTTTGTAAGGTTCTAGAGAGAGAAATATTGTGAGCTTGAGGGTTTATGTGTATTGTGGCTCCTAGGTGGGAAAATGGAAGGGATGATGATCTCACCTCCTTCTTTCCTTGCTTCTATGGGTAACTAACTCCCTTTCTAGGGAGGTGATGAAGCTCTTCCTTATAAGCATGCTTTAGTTTTGGTTTATTTTAGGGAATGAAATATGTATGGGCCAAGTTTCATAATCTAGAGCTATACACATGTTGTAATGAATATTAATATTTATAAATGATCATTTTGAGTTTACTGTCTTGTCTTAGATTATTTTCTCTCATGATCATAAGGCTTGCATTTTTATAGTGACAATGAGAATGAGATTGTGAAATGGTTTTAATGGCATGTTGTTTAAGAACCTTGATAGTCCATGGCTTAGGTCTTTCCTTTGATGGTCTATTATCGATTTTCAACTTCATGTGCTTTTATCATTTGATTGAGGGTTTGATAATCTCTAGCTTAGTGAGCATGTCTAAGGCTACACCCTAGTTTAGGTAGTCCAAGCATGTAAAACTTTGATAGATTATTCTTGCCTCTTGATTTCATGTATTTCTTGAAGATAATGTGGCAACCATGAGTCGCTACATATCATAGCCACTAATATATATTGTTTCCCCAAGTTAATCACAAACTAGCATGTTTCTATGGTTGTGGGTGGATTCATTTCCCTAGTCCTCTCTACATTATTTTCATCTCCTTAATTTCCTTGCAATTATTATTTTATGCAATCTTTAATTCCTAATTCTAAGTGATAAACCAAACAAAACCTTACACCTCTATCATCAAACTAAAAGTGATTTTATAATATTGGTTGCCATAAACTAGCAATCCCTGTGGTTCGATTTACCCCTATGATAGCCCTATTTTACAATGATTTGTGCTATTATAAGGGTTGATTATAATTGACACCCACCAATTTTTGGTGCCGTTGCTGGGGTTTGCAAACGGTTTAATAACCGAGGTTCAAAGATTAACTTTGGTTTGATTGTGAATATTGTGTTTTGTGTATTTTTTCTTGTACGGTTTTGATGACATTGTGTTTAAAGCATTTTTGTGAGAATCTAGGAACACAAGGCTTGCCTAGGGAAAACTGAAAATATCGTAAGTCTAGAGGACTCCCGGTAAGTTTTTCAAAGTTCCAGTTTCAAAATTGTAAATATTTTGCATGTGTTTAACGTAGTGATATTTAGCTTATGAAGCCCTTGTCGAGGCTATTTCTGATTTACTATTTTACAAAGAATTGGTCCTTGTCATGGCCATTTAATTTATGTCTTGTTGATAATTGAGGAGAACGGGAACATTGTATGTGGATGTGATGGTGAAGGGGTGTTATTGTGACGACCCTGGTTTTTAGGCCAGCGTGTCCTGTGATGAACCGTAAGGATGATCCGATAACAGATCCGAATGCGGAAGTGAAAACAGAAAATAAGACTCTAAGAAGTCAAAGTAACCTTCCATGAGGTCGTGGAACTCAACAAGAACTGATGCAGAAGCAAAAGATTAAAAACATGACAAATAAGCCCCCGGGGGCAAAATAGTCATTTCTGAAAACTGTAGATTCAGGTGCCACCGAGCACACCGCTGGAAGGACAACGAAAAACTAATCAAGATGGACTCAAGAATCGCATGATTCGGAGTCCGGACGAAGGAGAAACGGCATAACGAAGAAAAACGAGCACTTAAGGCAAAAAGGGTAAACTGGTAATTATCTAGGAAGAACCGGGTGCAACCGAGTACATCGTTGAAAAGACAACGAAAAATTAGTCAAGTTCAAAAAAAAAATTCACTTGAATCGGAATCTAGACGAAGGAGAAAAGCCCAAAAAAAGAAATGACGTCACGGCGGCCCGACAAGGGGCCACGACAGCCCTATGCGCACGCCCATGCGCGCGCCCATGCACACCGCGCGCGCGCCAGTGCACACATGGCTGGCAGCAGCAGCCCATAAAGCTGTTGTGGGTTTGTTTTTCAGAAAAATCCAGAACAGAGGCTGAATTTGGAGGCCTAGATGAATTTTTTTGCAAAAGCACAGAAAAGAAACCCCCCTCAAAATTGAGTTTTCTACGTGACTAGTGGGAGAATTAAAAAAAAAACGCAATGTCAAATGCCCAAAATGCCCTCCCAAGAAATCTGGTCCAGAGGGTCGAAAAAGCTGCTAAATAGAAAACTGAAAGCTGAACTTTGAGATCGATTTCCGACACCAAGATGACATTTTCTGGAAAAACATGAAAAAGAAACCCCCCCCCCCCCCCCAAAATCACGTTTTCTATTCAACCATGTTGAAAGAAGGAAATAAAACCACCGTGAAAGGTCCATAATTCCCCTAGATCAGAATATGCAAAAAAAATGCGAAATGAATTCACAAGAGGCTTAAAACACAAACGATAAGGTTTTGCCCAGAAACAACTATGCACGCAAACATAACTTACCTATTTAGACGCGCTACAATGGTCCATGGCTTAAAAATATAGCCGATGCAAAATCCGACCCCCTAACGGGCAAAAAGGCAAAAATGGACTTAGAATGGAAAACATGGAATCCAAAAATGCAAAACGGGATCAAATGACCGTTTGACCCTTGGCCACACTTCATACAAGATTAATAAGACCCTATAAAAGAATGAAAATGGAATTCCCACACCCGATGCAACCGTGGTGAAGCAATGACTTGCGATTTTTCAAGTTTTTCATAACATTTCATGAAGTTAAAAAGTTACATAGAATACAATATACATGTCATTGGCCTCCGGCCTCATCTCATACATATCAAATATATTGAAAGGAGTGTACTTAAGTACACATTACATACATGGAATCAAACATACATATTTTGACATACAAGTCTACAAAATTACATTTCATGCTAACATTTGCATGAAATGGAAACTTGAAAGCTACTCGACATCCAAGGAATGCTAGGCTTCATGAACCAAGTCTTCGTACCTGAAATATGCCCCAGTATCATAGGGGTGAGTAACATAAAGCTACTCGTAGGAGATGAGCATGCATCGACCTAGCATTTTACAAATTTATCGCCTTAAGGTGAAACATGTTAAAGGGGCTCATGCCACCTAACGTCTATGTCCAAGTGAGACTCGGGGAGCATCCTAAGCTACCTTAGAGTCTAAGCAACAAGAATCATGATATACATACGTGTATGAAACGAATCATGGTTGGGATAATCTAAAGAACACGACAAGAAGAATGCTTGAGCATATATTAACATGAATTGCATTTTCAATACAATTGAACTAGGTCTAGAGTAATCCATACAACATAACAAAAGTATATTTGAATACAAGTTAACAAGAATCACATTATCCATGCAATTCAACAACAAAAGAGCATGTTATACAATGCAACAAGGTTTAAGTTCTCAAAGCCATCAACTTAGAATCTAAAGCACAAAATAACAGTAGTGGTTCATGCCACCTAACGTCTATGTTATAAATGAATCAATAGGATCAATCCTAAGCTTTATTAGAACGTCAAAACACGATTTTCAATATCGATGCAATTTAAACAACATTGGAACTTCCAATACAACGCATAAAGCACAATTTCGCAAAGTTAACATCCTGTAACAAATAAGAAACAACAAGTTATAACATCATCTAGTTATCAACTTGAAAATGAAATGCGAAATCAAACAAAGTGGATACTCGGAGGTCACGCCGGATCAGACCGACAACATAGTTACTTTAGGGTTACTAGCCCATGGGTAACCTCCCTACGTGCGCACTAGACCATATAGAGGGACTATCCCCCGTACTAGAACTACATCCTAGCCATAGTCAAACAACGACATCCCCAAGTTTCCAAAATCAATAAGTTGTGCAACAACGCATATATCAATAGGAATATGTAAGATAATCAACTATCTACCAAGCACAACCAAATTTGGAAACCTATACAATACATGCTCTAAGTCCACAACTAATATGATGTGATGAATGTCGAATCTTCAGTGTGCGATTCGTTACACGCTATGCATGAATGATGTTAAATACGAAATGTGCAAATCATTACATAAGGCAACAATATATTCAATAAGGAAAACATATTCTCATGAGTATAAACATAGCAACTATGTTATCCAATGCTCAAAACATAACCAAATGAATATACAACATGTCTAAGTCCATGATTTGAATATAGAAACCACTTCTAAAACACAACTAGATCATGGAGCAAATTGATAGAATTTAAATAGATAAACACAATTAAATTCTATAGATTCTGATTCAATTCTAATTAACCTCAATTTAACACATGTTAAAGGACATGGCAAGGTCATCACCTATATCCATTCTAAAACTCAATTAGGTTGTTAGAACAACAAAGTAGAACTTTAATTAAATTATACTAATTTAAATCCCAAGGTTCTAAAACAACTTCAAATAATCCCAAATTAATATATACTAGTAAACAAGTCATGGCCAATACAAACATCAAGTTAAAACCTTAATTAAGTTAATGGGACCACAAAATAGATTTTAATTAATTCTTTTAATTGAAATCTCTTGATTTTCAAACTTAACCAAATGCTCTCAAATTAACCTATGTTGGAAAGCATGCCAAGGACTAATGTAATATCACATTACAAGTTTATTTCATTCAAGTTAAGACCATGTGACTAAACGTTTCACTAAAGTTAAATATAAATTAAAAGTTGCAATTCTCATGCAATTAATCCCAATTTAATATATGTGAACAACCACACCAAAGCTTAATTTTCTAGCATGCCACAATTCAATTCCAAGTTGTATATCACCATGAGGATTAAATCTTAAACAAGGAATTTCATTAAATGAAAGGTTTGAAAACCTAACCGAATATTCTAAATCAAACATATGTGAAGCTATATGGCATGTAAGTCAAGAATATCAAGTCGGAATTTAAATAGAGTGAATAGTGCACTCGGGGCAAATTAATTAATAATTACTAATTTTCAAACACTTCCAATTACTTTCAAATTCAACTATATTGGAGAGCATGCAAAGGCCTAATTTAATATGCTAACACATATTGATTTTAAGCTAGTTAAGACCATGTGAATTAATCTTTCACCTAAGATAAATATTAAATAAAATCTTTAATACTTATTCAAATGTTCCAATTTTAATACACGACAATGAGCATATCAAGGGGCAATATAAAATCATGCTACATGTTTAAACCAAGTCATGAGCAACTGGGAAAATTAGATCCCGCACAAGAAAAATAAATAATAAAATCTCTAGATTTTATATTTAATCATGCAAACAAGTAGTATAAGCATCACAAGCATGCTATATAACAAGAATTTAAACCTAAAACATCCCCTACATCAATTTGAGATGAAAATCTCAAATGCCATCAAAATGGAACGGCTCCGAATCCGACGAAACTACTAGGTTTTGTTGGGGACAACGCCGTGAACATAACCCCCATGAAAGCCCCATCAAAGTCATAACTTGACCTCAAAACCAAACTCAAGAAATGGTCAAAACTGAATTCTAATAAGGGGGAAAGGTAGAGCACGGTGAGGGGAACAACAAACGTTAAGGCCGAAGACTTTCCATCAAGGAAAAGTGAACCAAAAGAGGAGAGAGAAGATGGCAGCACCCCTTGGGCTGCCATGGGAGCTCCAGGTCATGCATGAAGAGGGGAGAAGATGAAAAATGAAATATCTCACCCCCCTTTTATAGAAATCTCAAAAAGTGCCCCGAACGGACCCCGTCGGGTCTGAAAAAGTAAAATTTGAGCAGACACGCTCAAATGGCAAAACTTTGTGAATGAAAAAGATTCAAAATGATAAAATATGAACAATGGAAGAAATGGCGTCGAAAACTGAGTCCCGAGCAGAAAGTTATGCCCAAAACAAGTTTGGCGCAAGCGGGGGCCAGAAACCCTGAAACTGGAAAACATCGACCAGGAGGAAATTCCAAGAGTACACAACTCGACGAAATGTGAAAATGAATCTCGTACAAGGATCTAGGCTCAAAATAAGACATTTTGTAATAACTTTCATTAATTGCACAATGGCCCCTCCAAAAAGTGAAAACTATGGCCCAGAATGAAAATATCTTCCTAAAATATTTTCTTAAAAACCGCTGAAATAAAATATTTTCAAAAGATATTTACGAAAAACACCCAAAGAAAAGAAAATAATTTCAAAGAATTTTGCATCCATTCTCCTATGGACACCAGGAGCAACCAGAGTACTTTCCTACAAAAGTAAATATACGTATTTCGAGGAAACCACTCAAGATGAAAGCACGTGAAGTCAAAAACCAACTCTGAGCATGAGAATTGAGGTTGTGCTAACAATGTGACATATGGGGAAAAGACAGGATAGGGACAAAGACGAAACAGGGAAAAGGACGAAAGGCGCATAGTGTCCGAAAAGTGAAAATGTAGAAATGACTCGGTCCTCAAAGGAAGTTGTCAATTCACATGAAAGAGTCTCAGAAACTAATTCTGAGCACTCGTGATGACACTAAGCGACATGAAACAGAGCTCAGAAAAGAAAATTAAACGAAAAAAATTCATTCGTAAAATTTCAAGAAAAAGGAAAGGGAGGCAAATGACCGGGTCATTACAGTTATGCTTGTAGTGAATTGTGTTGTTGATGTTGGGTCATAGGTCATTATCTTTGCCAACTTTTATAGCACCAATTGATATAAATTCACTTGAAAGAACTCTTAGAAGAAACCTTAGGGAATCTAAAAATTTAAAAGGACTTGAACTTGAATTTAATACAATGGCAGGAAATGAAGAAAATTTGAGGAATGAGGAAATTAATAATGATAGAGCTGAAATTCCAAATGTGGTGCCTATGACTCTTAGGGACCATTTCATCCCTACCACTTTTGCCTCTCCTTCTTGTATAGTGATGCCAAACATCGATGTAGCCCAATATGAGATCAAATCTAGCACAATTCAAATGCTTCCATCCTTTCATGGCTTTGATAATGAAGATCCCTAAAAGCATCTTGATGAGTTCCTTGAAATCTGTTCTACCATTAAGTTAAAGGGTTTCCCTAAAAATGCACTCCATCTGCATCTCTTCCTATTCGCCTTAAAAGATAGGGCAAAATATTGGTCGAACTCTCTTGCTGCAAATTCCATCACTACATGGGCACAATTGCAACAAGAATTCCTAAAAAAATACTATCCCGTGAGTAAAACCAATCAAATGAGGCGTTTAATTCTTAGTTTTTCCCAAATCGATGGGGAACAATTCCATAAGACTTGGGAAAGACTACAAGATCTCCTTATGAAATGTCCGCACCACCTAATTCCAAAATGGCAATTGGTGCAAGCTTTCTATGATGGTTTAACCGAACTAGATAGACTCATGGTTGACTCTTCATATGGAGGGATGTGCATGTCTAAGAATGCAGAAGAGGCTTGGACCTTACTTGAGAATTTGAGTGAAAACTCATTGCAACATAATTCTCGTAGGGCTCTAACCTCAACCAATGCAAAGAAAACCAATCTATGTCAACCCAAAACAATGAAGGAAGAATCTTCTTAAGTGGATGCCATAGCTCACAAATTCTATCAATTAATGGCACTACATCTCTCTCCTTCCTTGTCTCAAAATTCTGCAAGTGCGGTGTGTGCATCATGCACTAGCCTATTCCATCTCTCGAAAGATTGCCCCACACCGAAGCAATTTCTTAGTAACAATCAAGAGCAAGCAAATGCCATGTTTTCAAGGCCCGAAAATAATCCTTACTCCAATACCTACAATCTAAGATGGAGAGATCATCCGAATTTTTCGTGGAGGCAACAAGCCCCACAAAATTCAACCTTTCAAAATCAAGGGCATCAAAATCAGCCCTCTTCTCAATTTCCAAATAGGCAACTTAAGGATTCTTCAAGTTACCGTCCACCCTATAATCCAAATGTCTCTACTCATCCTCTTGTATTTCCAACTGATGAGATTTTGATTGTAAATAAGTAAATGATGGAATCCCTGAACAAGCAAATGTTGGAATACAATAAGCAACTCTTGACATCATTGCAGCCCACTCTCCAAATGGTTCATTCTCATACTCAATCAATAGATAAACTTAAAAATCAAATGGGACAAATAGCTAACTCAATGAACCAACTCCTTCAAAAGAATAAAGGAAAACTTCCCGCTCAACCATTTGAGAATCCTAGAAGGATCCATGTGATTGACGAAGCCCCTCCCACGAGTGGACCGAGTCATGAACATGTTCAAGCAATTACCACCCTTCAGAGTAGTCGAATTGTGGAAAATAAGGTTGATGGAGGAAAAGATGACAAAATTCTTCCTTCCAAAAATCCAAATCTCATCTCTTCTAATCCAAATTTCACTCATGAAAATCCAAAGTCTAGCACTGGAAATTCCAAGCTTGTCAACCCAAATGTGGAGACCTCTTATGAGCCTAAGGCTCCGTTTCCTCAACGTCTTCAAGAGTCAACACATTTTGGGAATAAAAGTTGTAAAATTCAGGACATGTGGGAGGTCTTCAAGCAAGTAAAGATCAACTTTCCTCTCTTGGATGCTATCAAGCAAATTCCTCCCTATGCCAAATTTATCAAGGATTTGTGCACTCAAAAGCGCACTTCCAAAAATCATTTACCAAAGAAGGTAAGACTAACTGAAAATGTGAGTGCCATCATTCAGTACAGCACTCCTCCAAAGTATAAGGATCCGAGTGCCCCAACAATCTTGTGTGTCATTGGTGACAACAAGATAGAAAGGTCCCTCCTTGACTTAGGAGCAAGTGTGAACTTGATTCCATATTCAGTTTACTTACAACTTAGATTGGGAGATCTTAAGCCAACCACCGTGGTCTTGCAGCTTGCTGACAGATTGGTCAAGCACCCACAGGGCATTCTTGAAGATGTCATCATCAAAGTGGACAAATTCTACTTCATGGTAGACTTTGTGGTTCTTGACACGGAACCGGTCCATGATCCAAAGAAACATATTCCCGTGATCCCTAGTAGGCCTTTCTTAGCTATGGTTAATGTTTCTATAAATTGCCGAATCGGGGTGATGGACATCGCCTTTAGAAATATGCAAGTCAAACTCCATATTTTCCATGCAACTCAACATCCTCCCGATGAGGATGATTGTTTTCTAATTGATGTGATAGATGAAGTGGTCAAAGAATCTCTCCCCCTCATTCTAAGCAAGGATCCTCTTGAAACTTGGATGTCTCACTTTGACTTCTCAAACTTTGATATTGACCAATCCATCCAAGAAGTAAATTATTTGCTCGACATTGGTGCTATCATGGACTTTCCTCCTTGGAAAGTACTAAGAGAACCACTTCCTCAACTTTCCACTACTCCTCCAGTCCCATCATTGAAATCTCCACCACAACTTGAGTTAAAGCCACTCCCGGTCCACCTCAAGTATGTGTCTCTTGGTGCAAGTCAAACTCTTCCGATCATCATTGCATCGGACCTTTTAAAGGATCAAGAAAATAGCCTTTTAGCAGTGCTACAAAGCGTACAAAGAAGCTATTGGTTGGGCAATGGCTAATTTGAAAGGAATCAACCCCTCTATTTGTATGTATCGCATTCATATAGAGGATGACGCCAAACCTTCTAGAGAGGTGCAATGCCGGTTGAATCCTAACATGAAG
The DNA here is from genome assembly GCF_030987335.1 of Cornus florida. Taxonomy (NCBI): domain Eukaryota; kingdom Viridiplantae; phylum Streptophyta; class Magnoliopsida; order Cornales; family Cornaceae; genus Cornus; species Cornus florida. Next base: position 49,900,889 of record NW_026775571.1, on the reverse strand, counting down.
GAAGTGGTCATGAAAGAAGTAATCAAGCTACTAGATGTGAGAATCATCTAGCCCATCTCTAATAGCAAGTGGGTAAGCCCCACTCAAGTTGTTCAAAAAAAATTCGGCCTCACTGTTGTTGAAAATTCAGCGGGAGAACTCGTGCCACAACACACCACCACCGGGTGGCGTGTGTGCATTGACTATCGGAAACTCAATTCTACCACTAAAAAGGATCATTTCCCCCTCCCATTCACTGATCAAATCCTAGAAAGGCTAGCCGGCTAAAGTTACTACTATTTCCTTGATGGTTATTCTAGCTATAACCAAGTGACAGTTGATCCTCAAGATCAAGAGAATACCACATTCATATGTCCCTTTGGAACCTTTGCCTATAGACACATGCCCTTTAGGCTATGCAATGCACCAGCAACTTTCCAAAGGTGCATGATGTCCATATTTTCTGATATAGTTGAAAAGTTTTTGGAAGTATTCATGGATGATTTTTCTGTCTTTGGATCTTCCTTTGACTCATGTCTCCACAATCTATCCCTTATGCTTCAAAGATACAAGGACACAAATTTAATTCTAAGTTGGGAAAAAAGTCATTTTATGGTCCAAGAAGGCATTGTCTTAGGACATGTCATTTCTAAAAGGGGAATTGAGGTTGACAAAGCTAAAGTCAAGTTGATCTCTAACCTTCCTCCTCCAAATTATGTCCGTCAAATCCATTCCTTCCTTGGTCATGCTGGTTTTTATCGCCGTTTCATCAAAGATTTTAGCAAAATATCCCGACCTTTGTGTAATCTTCTTGCCAATGATGTTCCCTTCAATTTTGATGAAGCTTGTTTAGAAGCTTTCAAGAAGCTATGCACTCTTCCCTCATTAGCCCCAATCATGAAACCGCCTAACTGGTCTCTTCTGTTTGAGATAATGAGTGATGCATCCGATTATGCATTAGGTGCGGTTTTGGGTCAGTGTGTGGACAAGCTATCACATGTTATTTATTATGCTAGCAAAACTCTTTCTGATGCTCAGTTAAATTTTAACACTAGTGAAAAAGAATTTCTAGCTGTGGTGTATACCTTGGATAAATTCTGTTTTTACCTTCTTAGATCCAAGGTCATTGTCTTTTCAGACTATGCCGCTTTAAGGCATTTGCTCACTAAAAAAGAGACCAAACCCTATCTAATTCGATGGATACTCTTACTCCAAGAGTTTGATATTCAGATTCAGGATAAAAAAAAGGGACAGACAATGTTTTCGTCGACCATCTCTCTCACTTACTCATTGAGAAATCTTCTGAATTTGCTGCAGTTCATGATTCCTTTACAGATGAGCAACTATTTTAGATTTCTCACACAAATCTTCCATGGTTCGCGGATATTGTCAACTACCTCGCAGTAAAAAAAATTCTATCCCAATGGTCCAAATAAGAGAAAGACCGGTTCTTCTCCCAAGTCAAAATTTCTTTTAGGAAGATCCGGAGTTGTTTAAATATTGCACGGACCAAATCATCCGGCGATGTATTCCTGAAACTGAATTTACAAGTGTCCTAAATTTCTGCCACACTTTTGCATGTGGAGGCCATTTCAGTGCCAAGAAAACCGCTGACAAAGTCCTTTAAAGCAGATTCTATTGGCCTTCTTTGTTTCAGGATACTTACAATTTCTGTAAATCTTGTGAGTGTTGCCAAAAGTTTGGATCCATGTCTAGAAGAGACATGATGCCCCTGACCCCCATCTTAATCATAAAAAAAATTTATGTGTGGGGGATTAACTTCATGGGACCATTTCCATCTTCCTATGGCTATGAGTATATTCTCGTAGCGGTGGATTACGTGTCTAAATGGGTTGAGGCCGAAGCTACCAAAACCAATGATCATAAAGTTGTGGTCAAGTTCATTCAATCGAACATTTTTAGTCAATTTGGAAGGCCGCAGGCCCTCATCAATGACGGAGGATCTCATTTCCGTAATCGCTACCTCAAATCCTTCCTTCTTAAATACTCTGTCATTCATAAGGTTGCCACACCTTACCACCCTCAAATGAGTGGTCAAGTGGAAGTATCTAATCGTGAGATCAAGCACATTCTAGAGAAAATAGTTTGACCGAACTGCAAAGATTGGTCATTGAGACTAAACGATGCGCTTTGGGCCTACCAGACAGCGTACAAGACACCCATTGCCATGTCACCATATCGACTTGTCTTTGGTAAAGCTTGTCATCTCCCGGTTGAATTAAAGCACCGTGCTTTTTGGGCAATAAAACGGCTCAACTTTGATCTCAAACAAGCCGGCTTTACTCACAAATTACAACTCAATGAGCTTGAGGAAATTTGCAATGATGCATATGAAAGTGCCAAAATCTATAAGGTAAAGACTAAAGCATTTCATGACAAGCACATTGTCAACAAGTCTTTTGCCCCCGGACAAAAAGTTTGGCTTTTCAATTCTCGATTGAGACTCTTTCCTGGTAAACTCCGTTTACGGTGGGATGGTCTATACATCATCACATCCTTCTTTCCTCACGATGCAATTGAACTCCAAGATCCTACCGATGGATCTCTCTTTAAGGTTAATGGCCAAAGGCTCAAGCCTTATGTTGGTGGCATAGTCCCGATTCGAAAAGTTAAAAAAGTCCTATTGACGGACCCGATTTACAAAGACTAATGCGAAATCATGGTTCGTCTAGCTATCGACATTAAATTTAGCACTCTTGGGAAGCAATTCTTTCAACTTCCAAGCTTCCCTCTTCTAAGTTGCCTTAGCCAAGAATTTTCCAGAAATTAGCTAAGTGTAGCTGAAATGTGAACTTCTCCAGAACTGCCTTGAATTATGTTCCAAAAGTCACTTTAGGCTTACTTAGTCATTTTAAGGTCTCGGTACCATTTTCGAAATTTTTCAAAGTCGTTTCGGCAATATTCTCGAAAAACCAAAAATCAAGGGAAATTCGGGCCTTAAAAATAGCGCTTTTGCAAATGAGGTCCAATTCTTGTTCCGAAGGTTCTACAAGGTGTCTAGGGTCTATAGGAGCTTAAGTTTCTAATTGGGAAAATTTTCGACCACGGCCAGGCCTCCATTCTGCCAAAATTCAAAACCAGCCCCTAGCCTATTTTGCGGGCGCCCATAGCTCCATGCGGGCCCCCGCCGCATGCCACAGGCCCTCCGTAAGCCAACTTAGACAACCTGTGGGCACCCGCTATGTTTCGTTGCCTCTTTAAAATGCTCATTTCAAGCCCATTGCAAATGATAACTCTCCCTCCTCTCTCTCTCCTTCGACCTAACCTCCCTATTTCTATCATTCTTCCTATTTCCATTATTCTTTCTCATCTCCATCTCTTCCTCTCCAATCTCATCTTCCTCCCCCACTCCATCATCTCATCTCTCTCTCAACCTCACAATCTTCTATCACCAAGCAAGGGGCCCTTTGTTCTCCATTGTTGGGTAAGTCTTTTTCTCTCTTTCTTTCAATTTTTAGATTAATGGAGGATGGGAATGATTGTGTAGAGGTATAGTATTTGTTTAGGCTTAGTATATCTTGATTGTAGGACAAAAATATTAGGGCTTTCACCATTTTAATCAATTCTTTCCTTTTGAAATTTGTTTTTGCACTCCAGGTGTTCGACAAATTGCTTAAGCCAAATCGCTCTTCCAAATGTCATCCAAAACCTCATCCAAGCATGCTCGTTCTTCTGAGGGACCATCCAGGGATGCTCCCACCCCAAATTAGGTTGAGTGACCCATTGAAACCAAAGCTAAATTCGTGGTTAAGGACGGGTTTAAGGAGAACCCGGAAACGGCTTGGGCGGTCCAAGAATTGAAGGACCGTGGCCTTAAAGCTCTGTTCAAGTCATGCTCTAGCTCTTACTATCCGCGTGTGGTCTAAGTGTTTTATTCTAACATGTTCTATACATGCACAAAACCAGAGGTTATTAGGACAACCATTGATGGCGAGCCTTTTGCATTCACCATTGATGACCTTGCTGCGGCCTTGCAGTGTCCATTAGCATCTCCTTTAGATGCCGAGGGCCAGCCTTGCTACAGTGCTCTCCCAAAGGAGCTAAAATTGTCAGAAATTGTAGAGGAAATTTGCCACAATAATTATACCGGCTCTCGCAAATCAAGCACAAACAAGTCATTCCTTCCATGCCGACTGTGGTACTTGGACTCTGTCCTTGCTAAAAATATCCTTCCAGTCCCTAAGCTATCTGAACGTAAAGGGGTTTTTCTGAGCACCCTCTATGCGGCGGAAAAGGGGCATTGGTTTTGTGTCCCGCAGCTCATCTGGGACCAACTTCTCAAGGTCTACAATGACCTATTTGTGACCCAGTTAAGTAATGTCATCACTTGGGCACTTCCTTTCCCATACTTGATCACCAGGCTGCTTAAAAACAAAGGGTTCAAGGCACCTCGTAATGAGGAGAAGATGACGGATGTTTATCTTTTTGACCTTGGGGCATGGAAGTCGAGTACCGTCCAGCTTAAGACTTCTCGTTAAGCCCGCATTGGTGATGTGCTTAATTAGGGAGGTCCGGCTGTCCCTGTTACTCCTGCGCCGGCTGTTCCCGCACCTGTTGTGCCACCACCGCCTGCTATGCCCCGTGCCCATTACGACTCTCTCAGCACTCGTCTTAATACACTTCAGTTGTGAGTCGACACCATCGAGGGCACCCTTACGGACTTCCGTAAGGAGACTCAGGAGGGACAACAGGTTTTACAGGCTATGCTGCAGTCTTTGCTAGACCAAGCACCTGGCGGAGCTGGTGGCTGATCCTCTACTCCAATGATGGAGTGATTTTATACTTTTAGTATCTATTTTGCTTTTCAGTCGTATTACTTGGATTTATTTTGGGCCGCATTTGGCATTTACTTTCAGTTCCTATTTTAAACTTATAACTGTAAATCTTTTTGCTATTTTGCATGGATATTTGGTTTTTAGGTAAATAAAATTACAGTTGGTTATTTTTATCTTTATCTAGATTTATATGATGCTTGTTATGCATAGATGTGCTTTAACAAAGGTTTTTAGAATCAAGTTTCAGGGCGTTGCTTTCGGATGTGGCATGGTGGTCTGTTTACCCCGCCATTGATTTTTTTCCTCCACTTGGTATTATTGCTCTTTGTTATTTGCAAGTCCATTTTCATTCTTTGTCTTCTCATATTGAGGACAATGTGACATTCAAGTTTGGGGTTACATTGTTTCATTTTTGGTATTGCATTTTTGTTTGTATGTGCTAAATTGCTCATAATAAAATTATTTTTTTGAAAGCAATGATCCTGTAATCTTCGAACTTGTTGAAGATTGAAGCATGTGTTTAATACTTTGTGTATAGAAGCAAATGATAGTTTTGAAAATAAAGAAAAATCTGAAATGATCATGTTGATTCAAATCGGTTTGTATAAATGCTTCAATTAGATTTTCGTCGGATTTTATACTCTTTTAAGCTTCACACTTCATAGATGCACATCGGAAACTCAATTGTAAGGCATGCAACCTGATTTACCTTGACCTTGACTCAGTTGATTTGAATTGATGACTCTAATAAATGGATATCTTTGTCATTGAATCTAAAAAAAAAAAAAATGAATAATGATAATGACTAGCTTAAGTTCGTAACCTTGCCAATTAAATTTATTAAGCCCTAGGAGTGTTTTTACACTTAGCACCCTTGTGAAGGCCTAAGTTTTGTAAACTTGGTGCGTCGGTGATGGCTGAAAGGTGACCCGATGATGGATATAAAATGCGGAAGTAAAATGTGTAAACTGACCTCTAGAGATGTATGTCATCCTTAATGCACCAAAATGACTCCCTATGAAGCCATGGAACTCATACGTGCCAAGCAATGAAGCAAGAATGTCAAACCCGATAAGAAATGAACCAAGGGTAAAATGGTCATTTCAAACTGAAATGGATGCCACTGTGCATACCATTGGAAAGACAACAAAAAACTAACAAAGATGGAATCAAGAATCACTTGATTCAGAGTCCGGATGGCAAAGATATCAAGTCTTGAAGTCGAAGGAAGAAAAACCCTATCCCGGTTCGAGCCAAAAACTGACACCCCTCCACTAAAATTTGAATATCTTGAGCTACAAAAGGAATCTGAAACTCTAATTGGTACCATTGGAAATCTTATTTCGATGCGGTCAGCTTAGACTCAAGAATGGACCAATTCAGAGTTAAAACGAGGAAGATATGATAATTTGAAGTCGGAGGTGCAGTGCTGAAAAAGGGATGGACGAGCGCTCATACAAGAGCTACGAGCACTCGTATGGTGCACGCCTAGGGGTAAAAACCTAGTACCCCAAATGCGAGCGCTCGTCCCCATGCACGAGCGCTCGTCCTGCAGACAAGCTTAGCAGCTTTTGGGACTTGAAATGTGATTTTGAGGACTTTCTGGGCCTTTTTTGGAAAAATTTTGGTAAGTAACCCCCTTAAAATCATGCTTTCTGGTCAACCATGTCAAGACCAACATTTATTTTTCAAGTGAAATACCAAAAATGCCTTTGAGGTCTGATTTAGCAAAATTGTGAAAATGAATGCTACTCTAAGTGTTCATTTCATCAAAAATGGTGTTGTGTGCCAAAGTGAACATGCATGCATATGTAAAATGAATAAATACACGTGTTCTATTAGCCCATGGCCACATAGCATGTCATATACAAAATACGACCTATCAAACCTCGAATTCTCATAATTTCATAAGACAAACTATGGGATTAAACTAGCATACATGTGTTATAAATGTACATGGCACTTGGCCTCATGTTATGTATACAAAATAGACATCTTCAAGTGTTCTTAGATATACATTACACATCAAGAAAGCCATCTTAGCTTCTACAATACCATACATCCATGGTATACAAAATTTAACATCCAAAAGGAAGGCATACTAAATAAGTGCATATCAATATACAAAAATGTTTCAAATAGCTCAAAAGCTTCTAAGGATGATGAACATCCAAGAACATGGTCTCTTTACCTAAAAAACAACCCAAACCACTAGGGTGAGTAATCAAGTTACTCGTGGGAAGAAGCATATGCGTATACCCTAAAGTTTCAATATCATTGCAAAATCAATATAGACGAATACAAGGGAACATTCCACTTAACGTCTATGTTCAAAGTATTCTAAGGGATCATCTTAAGCTAACTTGAATGATTCTTTAGCAATACATATCAATATCAATGTACTTAACAACATCAATTTGCCAATAACAAGAATTTCAAGCTACAATTAAGCATTAGTTGTCAACTTAAAATTTAATGCGAAATCAATTAGTAGAATACTTGGACATCACGTCTCAGACTAAACCAAGAACAAAATGGTTATTCTGGGCATTAACCCACTGGGAAGACCACCCTAGTGCGCACTATCTCAATTGGGGAGAACTCATACCTCCCACACTAAAGCCAAACTTTAGCCATGTCACTTAAACAATGTCCCAAGATAATCCAAAATATATTAAGCTCAAAACTCATATATATAGATAATAAAACATATCAACCACCTTACAAGCACAAGTACTTTGAAACCACACAAACCATGTCTTAAGGTTCCAAGTCTAGAATGGCATACTAAATGACAAGTACTCTTCATGATATTATGCAAAATATAATACCACTAACTTATCAATTCAAGTCATGCCTCAACAATAAGCTCTATATACTAATTATCAACATTTTAGCAATAAGCTTCTAAATTAATCCCAATTTGTAATTCACAAGAACATAGAATTAATTATCACAACAAATATAGCAATTCAAGTCAATAGAATTTGCATATACATTTATAATTCTACAAGAGTTCTATATCACAACACATGTGAAATTACTAGAATTTAGCATATCACTAAATTATATAATCCTTCTACAAATGGTTTACACATATTATACATGCTTAAATCAATAAACCGTAAGTCAAGATGTGAGGGTTTCCTATAATATGCAAGACTATCATATTAAAAGCATGTATACAATATATATTAAACTCCAAGGATTATAAAACACTTAGAATATAAACATACTACCACCCCTACCTCAATAGAGAATCGAATCTCTATAATCCAAGCAACCAAACTCAAAATGTAAAATAAGTTTAGGGTTATTGAAGAGGAGAGTGAGAGGAATCTTTTCTCTCCCAAGGTTTTTACTCTAAGGTGAATGGAAGTGAGCCAAATTGAAGGGATAAGCTATGAACTAAGTTTTCCTCCAATGGTGGATTGGCTAGGGTTCATGAGAGACAATGAAATGAAAAAGGTAAAGTGTAAAATGGTGAGTGGAAGGGCTAGAAATCCTCCACTCACTATGTGCTCTTGCACTACCTCTCTCTCACACACAATGCAAGACTAAATATTAATCCTACACTTGTCACTGATCTAATGCTCCACCTTAGGCTTAATCTTAAACCTACACTTGTCACAAATCAATGGCTACATGTGCACTAATCTAAGGCCAACAAGTGGGTGAATCTCCACCCTCCAAATGTCAAGAAGTCATGGTACCAAGTCTCTTTACCCAAATGCCAACAAATGGCTCCATGAGAGTGTGACACTTTTCACACTTTCCAAAAATTACAAAATGGTCCTTTTTCAAAATATCTTCCAAAATAAAATGCAAAAAGGTCCCTAAAATGAAAAATAATTATACTAAAACCCCAAAAGTTATGAATAATTACACTAAAGTATGCATTCATGCCCTTTATGAATAAAGTAAGCAACTAGCATGCTTTTCAACAAAAGTAAAAATACCAATGTCATGGAAATCAAATATCATGAATGCATGCAAAACCGGAATTAAATCTGAACACTAGAAGTGAGGTTACGAAAGGAAAAACAATAAACGGGAAAAAGACGAAAAAAGGAAAAGACAAAAAAAAAAAAAAAAAAAAAAAATCGCCAAAAATGGAAAAGGAGGAAAAAGACCGAGTCATTACAACCCTAAAGCCATTTGGTTTGGGAATTGCTGGCCTAACGCTTGCTACATGGGTTGGTTAGAAAGCTTAAGGGACTTAGTTATTGCACGGTCATTCATGAAATAAAAATAAATAAATATGGTTCATTAGAGTTCGTAGCCTTGCCAACTCGAGTTATTAAGCCCTAGGAGTGTCCTTACACTTAGCACCCTAAAGCCATCTGGTTTAAATCTATGCAATGAAACAAGATTGGAGCATTTCACATACACGACAAATTTAAATCTTCAAGGAATAGCAACTTGAAATTTAAAGAGTGAAATCAACCAATGTGGAAACTTGGATATCGCCTGGATTAAAACCGTACTCTTGAGATCACTTTAGGGCTACTAACCCATAGGTACCTTTCCCCTAGTGCGCACTATAAGATAGGGAGCTTTCATATCTCCCATACTAGAACCAAGTCCTAGCCATGTCAATTCTTGATTGATATCCTAAGTTCCAAAATCAACAAGTTGTGCAAGTCAAGATATTATAAAGACACAAGAAATGCATTAACCACGTTTCATGCACAACCAAGATTTTTAAACACACAAGTCATGCCCTAAGTTCATCAACTAACATGGCATGTGAAAATGTCAAGAATTCATAGTGTGCATCTATATAGACTAGAAACAAGATATATAGCACATGAAATTCATTGAAATAGATATACCACAAGTATATGATTTATGATTCAACTACTTACTAAGCAACGCATAAGTAATCAAACCACTCCAAGATAAAGGTGCAAGTTCATTAACTACATTAATGGAGTCAAGTTGCAACAAGTCATGATACATGCTAAATAGGCAAAAGCCCCATGAAATAGATGTCCCTATCATTAGAACACTAAGTGGAAATTAATTAACCTAATTAATCAATTTCTCTAGAAATCAAAGTTGTCCAAAAATTCTCAAATTTATATATGTGAATGTCCATTCCATGGTGATTACAAATATCACATTAATTTCACAAAGGGAGCAAGATATAATCATGTAGAATTTAATTAATTTAAATTAATTAAATCTCTAGATTTCAAAAGTTGTTCAAATGATCTTAAATTAATCTATATCAAGGATTAAGTCATGGTCATGCCATATATCAATTCAAAAATGGAAAACAAGCAAGGTACAATTAACTAGAATTTAAATTAAATTAAATTCATTAATTCTTTAGATTTGAAAACTCATTCAAATGGTTTCAAATAATTATATAACGAAGATCAAGTGAAGGCCATGCCATATACCAAGTCAAAAGTGAGTTATATGCAAGTTACAACAATCATTAATTTCTCAAATTTATAAAAGACATGCATACAACATGTATAAGCATCAAAATCATGTAAGACAACAAAATATAAACCTATAACATCCCCTACCTTACTAGATAAGCGTCCCTCTAGAATCCAAGGCAAATCAACACAAAATGGCAAACCCTTCTAGGGTTATGAAAAGGAGAGTGAGTGTAATGACCCGGCCTTTTTCCTCCTTTTCCATTTTTGGCGATTTTCTTTTTTCATCTTTTTCCTATTTTGTCTTTTCCCTATTTCGTCTTTTTCCCGTTTCTTTCGTTTTTCCTTGCATAACCTTACTTGTTGTGCTCGAATTTGATTCCGGTTTTGCATGCATTCATGGTATTTAAATTTCATGACATCTACATTTTTACTTTTGTAGAAATTAATATTAAATGCTTACTTTCTTTGTAAAAGCCATGAAAAAAAGACTTTTTGTAATTATCCATAACTTGAGGGGTTTTTGGGTAATTAAGTAAAGTAATTATTTTTCGTCTTAGGGACCATTTTGTAATTTAATTTGGAAAATATTTTCAAAAAGGACTTGTTTGCAATTTCCGGAAAGTGTGACAAGTGTCACACTCTCATTGGTCCACTTGTTGACATTTGTGTGGAAACACTTTGATGCCTTGGATGATGACATGTGGAGGGTGGAGATTCACCCACTTGTTGGCCTAGGATTGGTACACTTGTTGGCACGGATGGTTGACAAACGTAGGTTCAATATTAAGTCTTAGAAGTTTACATAGGATGGTGACAAGTGTAGGCTTGAGATTAAGCCTAGGAATGAACCATAGATTCATGACAAGTGTAGGTTCACCATTTAGTCTTGCATTATATGTGTGAGAGAGGTAGTGTAAGAACACATAGTGAGTGGAGGATTTCTGGCCCTTCCACTCACCATTTTACACTTTATCATTTTCATTTTCACTTGTCTTCAAGAACCATAACCTAGCCACCATTGGAAAAAAGCTTGGTTAATAGCTTTTTTCTTCATTTTGGCCTCCTTCCACTCACCTTAGACATAAAACCTTGGAAGACAAAAGCTTCCTCTCACTCCCCTCTTCATTAACCCTAAACTTGTTTTCTATTTTGAGCTTGGTTGCTTGGATTATAGAGATTCAATCCTCTATTGAGGTAGGGGGTGTTATCATTTATCTTCCAAGTGATTTTATTTGTTCCTATAGTGATATCTAAGTTATATGTTTGTCTTGTATTAAAATGAGAAATAAACGATTAATATTGTGACTTGTATGTAATTCACTTTAGACTTGATAAATAACATGACCATGGCTTGATTCATAACTTATGTTAATTTGAGGCTATTTAGAGTTGTTTTAAAATCTAGAGGGATTAATGAATTAATTTAATTAATTTTTATTTATATGCTCCCATGACTTAAATCAAGTTTTGAAGTGATTTATATAATAACCATGACATGTACTACAACATATATTAAATTGAGCATGTTTGGATGAGAAGTGAAATCTAGGGAATTTAGTTGTTTTATTAAATTGTTTAAATTACGATTTCAAACTTATATCATACTTGTGAGGTTATGTTCTTGTTGTTGAATGATATTGTTGTAATTAGTGGCAAATTGCATAATGATCATTCAATATTCTTTATGCCATTTTAGTTGAGAACTTAGGGCATGTATTGTGTTTCCAAAATTGATTTGTGCATGTTGATGGCTTTACATTGTATATATATATGTTATGTTGATACATATATGTAATGTGCACAAAATGTTGATTTTGGAAATTTGGGGATGTCGTTGTTATGACTATGGCTAGGGCATGGTTCTAGTACGGGGGAAAGTCCCTCTACAAGTCTAGTGCGCACATAGGGAGGTTACCCATGGGCTAGTAACCCTAAAGTAACCACATTGTCGGTTTGATCTGGCGTGACGTCCAAGTATCCACTTTGGTTGATTTTGCATTTAAATTCCAAGTTGTTAACTTTGTAAAATTACATCTCATTGTGTTATGTTGAAAGTTCTATTGTCACTTGATAGCATGAATTAAATGGTATTGGATTGTAACTTGGTACAAAGATAAACCCATGCATTCCCTATGAGTAAATTTGTTTACTCACCCCTAAGTTAATGGGTGTTTTATAGGTAAAGAAGCCTTAGTGTGGGATGCATAGCATTCTTAGACTCACTAGAGTTCTTGAAGTATTTTTTGATGACATAGAATATGCATATGTTAGCATATCTTGTCCTACTTTTGCTTACTTTGATAAAACTTGTACTTATTGTCTAAGTTATGTAATGTGCACTTAAGTGCACCTTTTGACACTCTTAGAATGTGGTTGTAATGAGGCCAAGGGCCAAAGACACTTATGTGAAATGTATGCTAACTTTAAACTTCATTGTTGCCTATGGAAGATATGTAGATTAATGCATTAAAGGGTTCTATTTTGCATATGACATTCCATGAGGCCATAGGCCATTGAAACACATTTATTTTATCACATTACATATGCTTGCATGCTCACTTTGGCCTACAACACCATCCTTGATGAAACAAAGACTCTAAGTAGCATTTTTAGGGAGTTTTACCCTATTATGTTCTAGGGGCATTTCGGGTATTTCAAAATGCGTTGTTTTTCATTTTTCCTTGAGAGTCACATAGAAAACTCAATTTTGAGGGGGGTTTCTTCTTTGTGTTTTTCCAGAAAATGCCATCTTGGCCCTCAAAAATCTATTTTTTTCCGAAAAATCATTGCTGCCAGGTTTTTGCCAACTTTAGTGCAAATATACTTGGTACTATTCATCGACTTTTTTTTGAAAAGCATGACGACCGATTCAAAACTTCTGGGGGTCTTGTGGGTGTATTTTAAGATTGCATTTTCAATTTAGGAAATTTAAAAACCTTCCGAAGCCCCATTTCCTTTCTTTGGGTAGTAGCTTGGAACGATTTTTGACCTCTAGACCTGATTTTCTTGAAGGTATTTTGGACATTTTACAATGCATTTTTTTGGTTTCCATCATGAGTCGGGTAGAAAACTTGATTTTAGGGGGGGTTTCTTCTTTGTGTTTTTCCAGAAAAGTCCGTTTAGATGCCCATTTTTACTCTCAATTGCAGCAGTAGTGGGTTGATGGCACTGTAGCTGTTACTGCCTTCGTTGGGCCGCCGCGACGTCGATTTTGTTTTTGACCTTTCTCCCTCATCCGGACTCCAAATCAAGTGAGTTTTTTTTTTTAAATTGATTAATTTTTCATTGTCTATCCAACGGTGTGCTTGGTTGTACCCAGATATTTCTGGATATTACCATTTTACCCTTTTAGCTTTATTGCTCGTTTTTCTTTGTTTTGTCTTTCTCCTTCGTCCGGAATCCGGATAATGAAATTCTTGAGTCCATCATCATTAGTTTTTCATTGTCTTCCCAGTGGTGTGCTCGATAGCACTTGAATCCATTTTTTTGGGCAAAATGACCATTTTGCCCCTAGGTTCCTTTTTGTCCATTTTTGAAATGACACTTCCGCATTTGTTTTCCTTTGGGTTCCATGACCTCATTGAGGGTCACATTGGTGTCTTAGAGACGCATTGTATCTCTAAAGACCGTTGTTTCACCTTTCGCTTCCGCATTTCGGATCTGTTATCGGGTCATCTTTTGGTCATCACTGACGCACCGGGTTTACAAAACTTGGGCCGTCACAAGTGGTATCAGAGCTCCTAGGTTCGAAAACCTTAGGACGATGGGTTTTGGGTTCATAACATGCTTTTGTTAGTGTGCTTTGATTTATTAGCATACCTTTGATAACATGTTTTTGGCATTATAACATGATTACATGTTTCTTGGTGACATACTTGTTATTATGATATGTCTCTATGTTTGTATGCTTATATGTTTAAGAAGCATCCTTATTTAACATATTGCTTAAGTGCTTAACTGTTTAAACAGCCTTCCTTGATTGCCTTATCATGACCGTATGTTACATACCTCATCTTGCTTTGTATTTTTTACTTTCATAGTACGAGTTGCATTCGGTCATAATAACTTGTGTTATTGTTGACCTTTTTTATTGCATATGTTTAGCATCGTGGTTGTCACACGTGGGGAGTCTTCGCGTTAGGGCGTTGAAGAGCAGGTGGATGGCACTGAGTTTACGAGGGGTTTAGGGAGGCCTAGGATTCCAGTTCGTGGCACAAGTCCAAGTCCACCACGAGCTCTGACTTACGAGAAGCAGATTGCACAGGGAGTGGCTCTGGGGATGTCAGAGTCCATTCAAGCGATGTTTCGCCAGCAAATGGCGGGGATATAGATTCCGGTACCGGCACCAGCACCGGCACCAGTTGCTAATGAGGCATTGGACTACTTCATGAAGTTACAGAGGGTTAAGATCGACCAGTTTGCAGGGAGTATGGATCCGCTTGCTTCAGAGGCATGGTTTGATCTCATGGTACGCAAGCTCGATAGCATGGCAATACCTACAGATCGATTGAGGATCTCTTTGACAGCCTCTATGTTCATGGGAGATGCCGATATCTGGTGGAGATTTATGACCAATATCCACGATATGGAGGTGATGACTTGGGAGGAGTTCAGGACATTGTTCTTTGACCGCTTCTTTCCAAGGGCTATGAGGTATGATATGAGAGTGCAGTTTATAGGTCTCTATCAGGGCAGGATGAGTGTCATTGAGTATGAGACACGCTTCACTTCTCTTTCCCGCTATGCACCAGAGATGGTAGCCACCGATGAGCTCAGGGCAAAAAAGTTTCAGGATGGGTTACATCTTGATATTAAGCCACGAATTTCAGTGTTGGATCTGAGGACTTATGGGGAGGTAGTACAGAAGGCTATGCTAGTTGAGGTAGAGGACCGAGATCAGCTTAGGATCAAGGGTTCATATAAGTAGCCATGTGGAGAGGCTTCATCAGTATCTGTTGGGGGTCAGTGGAAGAAGGCTAAGGCCGAGGACAGTTCACGCACTCAGGGACAGTCACAGCAGGCTCAGTCTGCATCTGTAAGTCCAGTATCTTCGGGGTCAGCCCGGGGAGTCATTTGTCACCACTGTCAGCAGCCAGGGCACATCAAGCCTCATTACCCACAGTTGCAGTCTCAGGGCAGTCGTTCTCAGACTAATAAGTCTTCAGCTTTGACGCAGGGACTTCAGGGGGTTTGCAATTTCTGCAAGCAGCCTGGACATTTCAAGAGGGAGTGTCCGCGCCTACAGAACAGGGCACAGAGTGGCGCAGGCCCACAGGCCACACTGGCACAGTCGACAGTTGCATAGTCAGGTTTCAGGGTGCCTTAAGCACCACAGCCAGTTACACCAGTCAGTTCATATCCGGGTAGGAACCCTACACCTACTGCTTCCGGACATCAGTCAGCTCAGTAGGGCAATTCACAGTAATCAGGGGCTCAGGGACGAGCTTACGCACTGCCACAGGCCGATACCTCCGTAGGGACTTCTACAGTTCGAGGTATCTTTCTAGTTTTCAGTTCTTGGGCTAGAGTTCTTGTTGACACAGGTGCATCACATTCATTCATATCTGCATCATTTGCACATTCTTTGGGTCTGGAGGTCTCGCAGCAGGATAGTTTCCTTTGTGTTGACACATTAGTTGGTGGTCCAGTGTTTTTGAACCGTGTTTGTCAGGGTTGTGCTATCGAGATAGCTGGACGGATGTTGGAGTTTGATTTAGTTATTTTCGACATGACGGGTTTTGACGTCATTCTTGGGATGGACTGGTTGTCTTTCTTTCGTGCCACGATTGATTGCTTTCGTGGGTGAGTGTCTGTTTGCACTCCCGCGAGGGATTGTTTTCACTTAGTGGGAGATCGGAGCGATTCCCACCCGACGATGATTTTCAGTATCGGTGACTAGAGTCGTCACAGGTCTTACTTGGCTAGCCTGTTAGTTGATGAGGGTAGCAGTCTGGGCCGTGTTTTTCCGACAGTTGTAGACGAGTTTCTGGATGTCTTCCCGAAGGAGTTGACAGAACTTCCTCCTCTTCGGGAGGTTATCTTTGCCATCGATGTCATTCCCGGTACTGCACCTATTTCTATGGCACCGTACCATATGGCACCGGCAGAGCTTGATGAGCTGAAAGCTCAATTGGATGATTTAAAAGCTAAGGGCTTTATTCATCCTAGTGCTTCACCCTGGGGAGCACCGGTTCTTTTTACGAAGAAGAAGGATGGGTCTTTGAGACTTTGCATCGATTATCGCAAGTTGAACCATGTCACAATCAAGAACAGGTATCCTTTGCCTAAGATTGATGACTTGTTTGATCAGTTGAAGAGAGCGACATGCTTTTTGAAGATTGATCTGAGATCGGGTTACTATCAGTTGAGGGTTAAGGATGAGGATGTATCCAAGACCGCTTTCCGTACACGGTATGGCCATTATAAGTTTCTGGTGATGCCATTTGGTTTGACCAATGCTCCAGCAGCTTTTATGGACTTAATGAACCGTGTATTTAGTGACCATCTTGATCAGTTCGTTGTAGTCTTTGTTGATGACATTCTTGTATACTCAGCTTCGGTGGAGGAGCATGAGTATCATTTAAGGACAGTGTTGCAGATCCTTAGGGATAATCGGTTGTACGCCAAGTTCGAGAAATGCGAATTTTGGCTACCAGAAGTGAAGTTCCTTGGACATGTTGTGTCAAGGGGCGGTGTTACATTGGATCCAATGAAGATTGACTCGGTGATGGATTGGGAGCGTCCAAAGACAGTGTTTGAGATTCGGAGTTTTCTTGGCCTAGCCGGCTATTACCGGAGATTTGTTCTGGATTTCTCTCGTTTAGCGGTACCTATGACTCGACTTACCCTCAAGGGGGTCAAGTTCATATGGAACGAGGCATGTGAGTTTGCTTTTCAGGAGTTGAAGGTCAGGTTGACATCGGCTCCAGTTTTGATCATTCCTGAACGTTGTTTAGGTTATGTGATCTTTTGTGATGCTTCACGAGAAGGTTTGGGTTGTGTCTTAATGCAGACAGAGCGGATGGTTGCTTATGGGTCTCGATAGTTGAAGACTCATGAGTTGAACTATCCAACACATGATTTGGAGTTAGCAGCAGTTATCTTTGCCCTAAAGGGGTGGAGACACTATTTGTACGGGGAGAAGTTTAAAGTTTTCTCCGACCACAAGAGTCTCAAGTATCTCTTCTCTCAGAAGGATTTGAACTTGAGACAGCGCAGATGGGTTGAGTTTATGGAGGATTACGATTTTGAATTACAGTATCACCCGGGTAAGGCCAATGTGGTGGCCGATGCATTGAGTAGGAAGTCACGGGGAACTCTTGCTAGCATTTCCCTTCATAGATGGAAGATGCTAGAAGAGCTTGCAGATCTTGGTTTACAGTGTTATGAGGATGTTTCACCGGTTATTTTGTTTAGCCTTGTGGCTCAACCGGCACTTGTTAGCAGAGTTATTGAGGCACAGTTGAAGGATGGGGAGATAAAGGCCATCCATGTTTGGATTTCAGGCGGCGAGAATGTAGAGGGCTGGACCTTACATTCAGACGGTGGTCTCAGGTACAAGGGGATGATGTTTGTTCCATTGTCTTGTCGTGAGGACGTTCTTCAGGATTTCCACCACTCTAGGCTCGCAGTTCATCCTGGTGGTACAAAGATGTATTACAATCTGCGACGACAGTTTTGGTGGCAGGGCATGAAATGGGATGTTTCACAATTCGTGGCTCGATGCCTTACTTGTCAACAAGTGAAAACAGAGCATCAGCGACCAGCAGGATTGTTGCAACCATTACCAGTAGCTGAGTGGAAATGGGAGCATATTACTATGGATTTCATGATGGGACTTCCGAGGTCTCAGGCAGGGAATGATGTCGTTTGGGTCATAGTTGACAGGTTTACTAAGACGGCTCACTTTTTACCGATGGCAATGACAAATAGTGCAGAGAGACTGAGTGGACTGTATGTGAGACAGATTGTCAAGCTTCACGGGATTCCTGTATCCATTGTTTTGGATAGGGATCCGCGGTTCACCTCTTACTTTTGGCAAAGTTTTCAGGAGGCTCTTGACACGGGCTTCTTTTTAGCACGGTATTTCATCATCAGACTGATGGACAGTCGGAACGCACCATTCAGGTATTGGAGGATATGTTGCGGGCTTGTATCTTGGATTTTGGGGGTAGTTGGGAGGACTACTTGCATTTGGTTGAGTTTGCCTACAACAACAGTTACCAGGCCAGTATTGGCATGGCACCTTTTGAGGCGTTGTATGGCAGACCTTACAGATCTCCAGTTTGTTGGACCGAGGTCGGTGATACTGTTGCCTTAGGTCCCGACATTGTTATTGAGACTACAGAGAAGATCAAATTTATTTGGCAGCGGTTGGCTACCGCACAGAGTAGACAGAAGAGTTACGCTGACAGGAGGAGGTTGTCTTTTGAGGTAAGGGATCATGTCTTTCTTAAGATTTCTCCGCGTAAGGGGCTCTTGAGATTTCGGCAGACTGGCAAGCTGTAGCCTAGGTTCATCGGACCATTTGAGATTTTGGAGGGCGTCGGTGAAGTTGCTTATCGTTTGGCATTACTGCCAGACCTAGATAAGGTTCACGACGTCTTTCATGTCTCTATGTTGAGGAAGTACGAGCCGGACCCATCGCATGTTCTGCGGTGGACTGATGTGGTTGTTGATGAGGACGTGACCTACGAGGAAGGTCCGATCCAGATTCTTGATTCACGAGAGCAGCTCTTGCGGACCAAGACCATTCCATTGGTTAAGGTCTTATGGAGACATCACGGTGTTGAGGAGGCAACCTGGGACCTCGAACAGGAGGTTCGCTCACGGTATCCCCATTTGTTCTCCTTTCAGGTACGACTCGATTTCGGGGATGAAATCCTTTTAAGGAGGGTAGGTTGTAATGACCAGCTTTTTTCCTCTTTTTCTATTGTTGGCGATTTTCTTTTTTCATCTTTTTCCTATTTTGTCTTTTCCCTATTTCGTCTTTTTCCCGTTTCTTTCGTTTTTCCTCGCATAACCTTACTTGTTGTGCTCGAATTTGATTTCGGTTTTGCATGCATTCATGCTATTTAAATTCCATGACATCTACATTTTTCCTTTCGTAGAAATTAATATTAAATGCTTACTTTCTTTGTAAAAGCCAAGAAAAAAAGACTTTTTGTAATTATTCATAACTTAAGGGGTTTTGTGTAATTAAGTAAAGTAATTATTTTTCGTCTTAGGAACCCTTTTGTAATTTAATTTGGAAGATATTTTCAAAAAGGACTTGTTTACAATTTCTGAAAAGTGTGATAAGTGTCACACTCTCATTGGTTCACTTGTTGACATTTATGTGAAAACACTTTGATGCCTTGAATGATGACATGTGGAGGGTGGAGATTCACCCACTTGTTGGCATGGATGGTTGACAAATGTAGGTTCAATATTAAATCTTGGAAGTTTACATAGGATGGTGACAAGTGTAGGCTTGAGATTAAGCCTAGGAATGAACCATAGATTCATGACAAATGTAGGTTCACCATTTAGTCTTGCATTAAGTATGTGAGAGAGGTAGTGTAAGAGCACATAGTGAGTGGAGGATTTCTGGCCCTTCTACTCACCATTTTACACTTTATCATTTTCATTTTCACTTGTCTTCAAGAACCATAACCTAGCCACCATTGGAAAAAAGCTTGGTTAATAGCTTTTTTCTTCATTTTGACCTCCTTCCACTCACCTTAGACATAAAACCTTGGAAGACAAAAGCTTCCTCTCACTCCCCACTTCATTAACCCTAAACTTGTTTTCTATTTTGAGCTTGGTTGCTTGGATTATAGAGATTCAATTCTCTATTGAGGTAGGGGGTGTTATCATTTATCTTCCAAGTGATTTTATTTGTTCCTATAGTGATATCTAAGTTATATGTTTATCTTGTATTAAAATGAGAAATAAACGATTAATATTGTGACTTGTATGTAATTCACTTTAGACTTGATAAATGACATGACCATGGCTTGATTCATAACTTATATTAATTTGAGGTTATTTAGAGTTGTTTTAAAATCTAAAGGGATTAATGAATTAATTTAATTAATTTTTATTTATATGCTCCCATGACTTAAATCAAGTTTTGAAGTGATTTATATAATAACCATGACATGTACTACAACATATATTAAATTGAGCATGTTTGGATGAGAAGTGAAATCTAGGGAATTTAGTTGTTTTATTAAATTGTTTAAATTATGATTTTAAACTTATATCATACTTATGAGGTTATGTTCTTGTTGTTAAATGATATTGTTGTAATTAGTGGCAAATTGCATAATGATCATTCAATATTCTTCATGCCATTTTAGTTGAGAACTTAGGGCATGTATTGTATTTCCAAAATTGATTTGTGCATGTTGATGGCTTTACATTGTATATATATATGTTATGTTGATACATATATGTAATATGCACAAAATGTTGATTTTGGAAAATTGGGGATGTCGTTGTTATGATTATGGCTAGGGCATGGTTCTAGTACGGGGGAAAGTCCCTCTACAAGTCTAGTGCGCACATAGGGAGGTTACCCATGGGCTAATAACCCTAAAGTAACCACATTGTCGGTTTGATCCGGCGTTACGTCCAAGTATCCACTTTGGTTGATTTTGCAATTAAATTCCAAGTTGTTAACTTTGTAAAATTACATCTCATTGTGTTATGTTGAAAATTCTATTGTCACTTGATATCATGAATTAAATGGTATTGGATTATAACTTGGTACAAAGATAAACCCATGCATTCCCTATTAGTAAACTTGTTTACTCACCCCTAAGTTAATGGGTGTTTTGCAGGTAAAGAAGCCTTAGTGTGGGATGCACAACATTCTTAGACTCACTAGAGTTCTTGAAGTATTTTTTGATGACATAGAATATGCATATGTTAGCATATCTTGTCCTACTTTTGCTTACTTTGATAAAACTTGTACTTATTGTCTAAGTTATGTAATGTTCACTTAAGTGCACCTTTTGACACTCTTAGAATGTGGTTGTAATGAGGCCAAGGGCCAAGACACTTATGTGAAATGTATGGTAACTTTGAACTTCATTGTTGCCTATGGAAGATATGTGGATTAATGCATTGAAGGGTTCTATTTTGCATATGACATGCCATGAGGCCATAGGCCATTGCAACACATCTATTTTATCACATTACATATGCTTGCATGCTCACTTTGGTAAACAACACCATCCTTGATGAAACAAAGACTCTAAGTAGCATTTTTAGGGAGTTTTACCCTATTCTGTTCTAGGGGCATTTTGGGTATTTCAAAATGCGTTGTTTTTTATTTTTCCTTGTGAGTCACATAGAAAACTCAATTTTGAGGGGGGTTTCTTCTTTGTGTTTTTCCAGAAAATGCCATCTTAGCCCTCAAAAATCTATTTTTTTTCGAAAAATCATTGCTGCCAGGTTTTTGCCAACTTTAATGCAAATGTACTTGGTACTATTCATCGACTTTTTTTTGAAAAGCGTGACGACTGATCTGAAACTTCCGAGGGTCTTGTGGGTGTATTTTAAGATTGCATTTTCAATTTAGGCAATTTAAAAACCTTCTGAAGCCCCATTTCCTTTCTTTGGGCAGTAGCTTGGAACGATTTTTGACCTCTAGACCTTATTTTCTTGAGGGTATTTTGGACATTTTACAATGCAGTTTTTTAGTTTCCAATTATGAGTCGGGTAGAAAACTTGATTTTAGGGGGGGTTTCTTCTTTGAGTTTTTCCAGAAAAGTCCGTTTAGATGCCCGTTTTTACTCTCAGTTGCAGCAGTAGTGGGTTGATGGCACTGTAGCTGTCACGGCCTTCATCGGGCCGCCGCGACATCGATTTTGTTTTTGACCTTTCTCCCTCATCCGGACTCCAAATCAAGTGAGTTTTTTTAAAAAATTGATTAATTTTTCATTGTCTATCCAACGGTGTATTCGGTTGCACCCAGATATTTCTGGATAATTACCAGTTTACCCTTTTAGCTTTATTGTTCGTTTTTCTTTGTTTTGTCGTTTCTCCTTCGTCCGGAATCCGGATAATGAAATTCTTGAGTCCATCATCATTAGTTTTTCATTATCTTCCTAGTGGTGTGCTCGATAGCACTTGAATCCATTTTTTTGGCAAAATGACCATTTTGCCCCTAGGTTCCTTTTTGTCCGTTTTTGAAACGACACTTCGGCATTTGTTTTCCTTTGGGTTCCATGACCTCATTGAGGGTCACATTGGTGTCTTAGAGACGCATTGTATCTCTAGAGACCGTTGTTTTACCTTTCGCTTCCGCATTTCGGATCCGTTATCGGGTCATCTTTTGGTCATCACTGACGCACCGGGTTTACAAAACTTGGGCCGTCACAGTGAGAGGAACAAAAAGTGTTCCAAGCTTCATGGTCTAAGGTGAGTGGAAGGCCCTCAAAAATCAAGGTCAAAGCTTAAGGCTCTAAGCTTCATCCATGGAGGCTAGGGTTTTCTTTACAAGAGAGGGAGATAAAGAAATAATGTGTGATAGAATGTGAGTAGGGGAATTAGAAATCCTCCACTCACTATGTGGTCTTACACCATGGTCAACACACACTAGTTTGGTCAATTGCACAGAAGCCCTTCTTTAAAACCATAATCCCAAAGTGGCCTAAAAGGAATTTGCAAGACTAAATTTGGAGCATACACTTGTCACAAATCAATGGCTCCCTCCTAGGCTTAATCTCAAGCCTACACTTGTCAACCATTCAAGCCAACAAGTGCACCAATCCTAGGTCAACAAGTGGATGAATCTTCACCCTCCATGTGTCATCATCCAAGGCATCAAAGTGTTTGCACACAAATGTCAACAAGTGGACCAATGAGAGTGTGACACTTGTCACACTTTTCAAAAATTACAAAAAGGTCCTTTTTAAAAATATCTTTCAAATTAAATTGCAAAATGGTCCCTAAGATGAAAAATAATTACTTTCGGTAATTACACTATTGACCCCAAAAGAAAGGAAAATTCCAAGGAAAGTGTGCATCCACAACCCTAAGGAAGAAAGTGCACAAATGGCATGTATTTCTAGGAAAGTAAAAACACACGTCTCTAAGAAATTATATATCATGAGTGCATGCAAAAGTAGAAGCAAAACCGAACACGAAAAGCGAGGTTATGCCAACAAAGTGACAACCGAGAAAAAGACGAAAGATGAATAGTGTCAAAAAAAATGAAAAATGCGGCAACGACTCGGTCCTCAAAGGAAGTTGTCAATCCGCACGAAAGAGTCTCAGAAACCAATTCCAAGCACTCGAGGGGACACTAAGTGACAAGAAACAGAACTTAGAAAAGGAAACTAAATGAAAAAAAAAAAATTATCCGTAAAATTATACGAAAAAGGAAAATAAGGCAAATGACCGGGTCGTTACACTTATTGTGTTTGTTCTTAATTGGCTAGGTGAAGTGAGCCAAGAGGGTGAAGCAAAGGGAAATTAAAGAAGCAAAAGAAGCCAAGCAACGCTAAGCTAAGCATAAAAAGCTAAAATCTAAAAATAATAATTTCCAAAGCAAAGCAAGGCAAGAAAAAAAAAAATTTGAAAAACAAATTGAAGTTGCTTAAGGACCCTTTGTGAGCCTTTCTAAACTCAATCTCTAGTTAAATCGTGAGCCCGCGTGAAGGCATGTTTTTACTTTCTTAGATAGATCGTGAGCCCGCGTAGATGCAATTTACTTTTATTTGAATATTGTTCAAAGCATGGGAGTATAGGATCAATGTATGTGGAGGATTATTGTTGATTGTTATGTGTTGTGAAGGAGAAGTGCTTAATTTAATTATTTTTGTTGGTATGCGATTTAAAGTGTTAGGCGATCCTTTCCCTACCCTTCATCGTAGGCATTTTAATGGAAAGTCTAGAGGGTAATCTTGGTTATTTAGACCCCCATTTCATGGAACTCCTTCCTCTCAACCAATTTCCTCCCGGAGTTCAAGCTCTAATTCCTTCAATGATCCTTCGTGATCATTACAATTTTCATGAATACCATGCACCAACTTGCATCATGCTTCCTACTTTTGGGGCTGATCAATATGAAATTAAGCCCGAGACCATTCAAATGTGTTTACTTTTCTATGGCTTAAGTGATGAGGAACCTTATAAACATCTTGATGAATTCTTGAAATATGCTCCACCGTGAAATATATGAATGTTCCGGAAGAAGTTCTTAGGTTATTTCTCTTCCCTTTCACTCTTAAAAATAGGGCGAAGCATTGGTTCAACAATTTGGGGGCAAATTCAATAACTTCTTAGATACAAATGCAAAATGAATTTTTTTAAAAAAAAAATTACCCCATAAGTTTAACCAATTCAATGAGAACCGCCATTAGAGAATTTTCTCAGGGGGAAGAAGAACTTTTGCATGAGGCTTGGGAAAGGTTGAATGACTTGCTAAGGAAATGTCCACACCATGGCATTTCAAAATGGCAAGTGGTTCAATATTTCTATGAAAGCTTATCCGACACTCATAAGGACATAGTTGATACATTATGTGGAGGTTCATATTTTGGAAAACATGAAGATGATGTTTAGCGCCATTTTGAAAAAATGAGTGAAAATTCTTTACATAAATATCACACTTCTTGGTTGGGTCATAATTCTAATGAAAAGAAGAAAAACTTGAAAGTGTGTCAAATTCAAATTCCAATGGAGATTGTAGCCAAGGTTAAAACTTTTTCACAAAAACTTGATCGATTCTTATTGAGCCAAAAACCGGTTACTAAATCATCTCCCTTTCATCACTCTTATAAGTCTTGTGAGCCTTGCATGACTTGTTCTAGTGTTCTACATTCTACTTCCAATTGTCCCCATGGACATTTGTTTAATGAACACTTTAACAAGTCAATGCTACATTTGCTCATCCTTATTTAAATGTTTATGTTCCGGTGTGGAATGAAAGTTCAAGTCCTTTTCAAGCTAAACATTTTGAAAATAGATATGTCCCACCTCATAAAAGGAATGAAGGTTTCCAAGGATTCATGTCTTCCTCTTATCATCAAATAATGAATCACTTTTCACATCCTTAAGTATATGATGCTCAAAATTGTTCTCATTATCCTCGTGCACTTTCTAGTAATTCTACATTTGAAGACAAGGTTTTGGTGGCTTTAGGTAGTTTAGAAATGAACCCTAATTTGTTGCATTTTCATTCTTAATCGATATCAAAGCTTGAATCATAAATTGGGACTATAGCTAATGCATTAAATGCGAGAGAAATTGGTAAATTGCCTAGCCAACCCAAAAGGAACCCAAAAGCCTAATACTTTGTGGCAGCAAACCCTACATCAGGGTGTCCTTCCCAAGAGCAAGTGCTAGCAATTACCACTTTAAGAAGTGGTAATTAAATTGACAATAAGGTCAAAAAACCAAGAGAACTTAGTGAACCAGTGCAACCCAAAGTTATCACTCGTCCTGTTTCCAATCTCATTCCTACTTCCTTGGATGAAAATGTTTCCGTTAAAAATTCTCAACCTTCTTCATCTTCTTCTCCTCAAGTTAAAAAATTTCATAAGCCAAAAGCTCTATTTCCTTATACCTTGAGAGAGACTTCACCTTTTAGGAGGCAAGAAGGAAAAATTCATGACATGATGGAAGTCTTCAAACAAGTTAACATAAATCTCCCTTTCTTGGATGTAATTAGGCAAATTCTGCCTTATGCAAAATTCTTAAAAGATTTTTGCACCCAAAAGAGAGAGACAAGGCCCTAAAAAAGTGTTTCTCACGGAGTAAGTGAGCTCCATCATTCAACATAACACTCCACCTAAGTTTAAAAATCCCGGTGTTCCGACTATCTCATGCGTGATTGGAAATCATGAAGTTCGTATAGCTTTTCTTGACTTAGGAGCGAGTGTTAATTTGATTTCTTACTCTGTTTAGTCCAACTAGGTTTAAATGAATTGAATCCAACCTTGGTGGTGCTTCAATTGGCCAATAGATCCATCAAAACACCTAGGGGCATGGTTGAGGACATATTCATCAAGGTTGACAAATTCTACTTCTCAGTTGATTTTGTGATTCTTGATACCAAACCGGTTGCTAATTCTACCAACCACATCCCAATCATCTTAGGAAGGCCATTTCTTGCTACCGCAAATGCTACCATTAAATATAGATCCGGAGTTATGGATCTTTTTTTGTAACATGATGGTTAAACTTAATGTTTTCAATGCAAGTTGACATCCCATAGATGAAGACGAGTGTTATCTCATAGATGTCTTGGATGAGGTTGTTGAGGAGTCCATTCCTTCCATGATTATGAAAAATTCAACTGAGGACAATCTTTCATTTCTTCTTTCCAAAGATCCTCTTGCATCTTGTCTCCTTGAAATTTATGAGAGTTGTGGGTTTGATAATGAAGGTTCAATGAGTGAGGTAAATGATTTAATGGAATTCGTTACAAGCTTGGATTTTCCACCTTGGAAAACTTCGAAAGAACCTCTTCCTCCACTCTCTAGCACTCCACCGGTTCCATCTCTAATCTCTCCACCAAATCTTGAGCTTAAAACTGTACCTTCTAATCTAAAGTATGCCTTTTTAGGCTCGAAAGAGACTCTTCCGGTCATCATCTCTTTAACTTTTGGCAACGATCAAGAGGATGTTCTTTTAAATGAGCTTAAAGAAAATAAGGAAGCTATTGGATGGAGTGTGGAGGATCTAAAGGGAATTGACCCTTCTATTTCCATGCATCGCACTCTTATGGAAGAGGATACAAAACCTTTTAGAGATGCCCAAAGGAGATTAAATTCAATCATGAAAGAAGTGGTTAAGAAAGAAGTTGTTAAGCTTTTAGATGCCAGTATCATTTATCCAATCTTTGATAGCAAATAGGTGAGTCCAACTCAAGTAGTTCCTAAGAAATCAGGGATTACGGTGGTAGAAAATGCAAAAGGTGAGGCAATTTTTAAGCGTACCGCCAATTCATGGCGTGTATGCATTAATTACCAAAAATTGAATGCCACCACTCGAAAAGATCACTTCCCTTTGCCATTTATTGATCAAATTCTAGAGAGATTGGCCGGGCAACAATACTATTGCTTTCTTGATAGATATTCGGGCTACAATTAAGTAGTCCTAGACCCTTTAGACCAAGAGAAAACCACCTTTACCTGTCCTTTTGGTACATTTGCTTATAGACGGATGCCTTTTGGTTTATGCAATGCTCCTGCCACATTCTAAAGGTGTATGATGTCAATTTTCTCGGACATGGTGGAAGAGTATGTAGAAGTCTTTATGGATGATTTTTTTGTCTTTGGGTCTTCATTTGACGCATGCCTTAAAAATCTATCTTTGGTGCTTAAAAGATGTCGTGAAACAAACCTTGTTCTTAGTTAGGAAAAGAGCCATTTCATGGTTCAAGAAGGTATTGTTTTGGGTCATGTCATCTCAAAAAGGGGTATTGAGGTCGATAAAGCAAAAGTTGAGCTCATTTCTGAATTGTCTCCACCTTCTACAATGAGAGAGGTTTGCTCCTTTTTAGGTCATGCCGGCTTCTATCGCCGTTTCATCAAAGACTTTAGCAAAATTGTTAGACCCTTGTAAAATCTTCTTGTCAAGGAAACACTATTCATCTTTGATCAAGTATGCCTTGATGCTTTTCATAAACTGCATGGTTTATTATCATCTGCCCCTATTATGCAACCACCCAATTGGTCATTACCATTTAAAATCATGTGTGATGTCTCTGATTATGCCATGGGAGTAGTTTTGGGACAAAGGGTAAGAAAACTTCTATATGCCGTATACTATGCAAGCAAGACTTTCTCGGGAGCTCAATTGAATTACTCCACTACTAAGAAATAATTACTTATCGTAGTGTATGCTCTTGATAAATTTTGGTCCTATCTTTTAGGCTCTAAAGTCATTGTCTATTCTAATCATGCTTCTTTGAGGCATCTTTTGACAAAGAAAGAAACAAAGCCTCGGTTGATAAGATGGATTTTGCTTCTTCAAGAATTTGACTTTGAGATAAAAGATAAGAAAGGCACCGAAAATATGGTTGCCGATCATCTTTGAGGTTAGTGGTAGAATCTTCCCCAAGCCCACCAATTCATGATTCATTCCCAGATGAACAACTTTTCCAAATTTCTAATGGACAAATGCCTTGGTTTGCCGACATTGTGAATTTTTTGGCAATTGGCAAGCTTCCAACTACTTGGTCAAGGAACAAAAAGAACCGTTTCTTTGTCAACATCCGGAATTACTATTGGGAAGATCATGTCTTGTATCGATATTGCCCGGATCAAATTGTGAGAAGATGTATTCCGGAGAGTAAAATTCCATGCGTCCTTGCGTTTTGTCATGCCCTTGCATGTGGTGGGCATTTTAGTGCAAAGAAGACCGCCTTGAAGGTTCTTCAAAGTGGGCTCTTTTGGCCCACCATCCATAGAGCTGTCTATAATTTTTGCAATGCGTGTGAAAGATGTCAAAAATTGGATCGATGTCAAGAAGAGACATGATGCACTTGATTTTATAGGTCCTTTTCCTATGTCTTATAGATTTCAATACATTTTGTTTGCTGTTGACTATGTTTCTACATGGGTGGAGGCTTATGCTACCAAAACCAATGACCATTCCGTGGTTGTTCGATTTATTAAATCCAATATTTTCACTTGTTTTAGTATGCCAAGAGCCATGATTAGTGATGGAGAAAAGCATTTTTGCAACCAATTCTTAAGGCAATTATTTCTTAAGTACTCTGTTACTCATAAAGTGGCCACCCCATATCATCTTCAAACAAGTGGGCAAGTAGGAGTTTCAAACCTAGAGATTAAACATATTCTTGAGAAAATGGTTAACACAACCCGGAAGGATTGATCACACGAGTTGAATGATGCTTTGTAGGCTTACCGAACGGCATATAAGACTCCCATTGACATGTCTCCTTATAGACTTGTTTATGGAAAGCCTTGCCATCTTCCGGTTGAGCTAGAACACAAAGCTATGTGGACGGTTAAAAAGCTCAATCTTAACCTTGACAAAGCCAGAGAGAATCGGTTACTCCAATTGAGTGAGTTGGAAGAGTTGAGACACAATGCTTATGATAATGCCAAACTCTATAAAGGGAGAACTAAAGTTTTTCATAACATACACATTGTGAAGAAATCTTTTAAGCTCGGTCAAAAAGCATGGCTCTTCAACTCAAGATTAAAACTCTTTCCCGGGAAATTGCGAACCAAATGGGAAGGTCCATATGAGATCATTTCTGTTGCGCGTCATGGGGCGGTTGAAATTCAAAGCTTAAAAAATGGAAATACATTCAAAATGAATGGACAGAGGTTGAAACCCTACATTGAGGGGCAAGTTTTCCAAATACATACGAAAGCCGCCCTCTTAGTGGATCCTATCTATGAAGAAATTTAGTTATGCGGCACAGAATGTACAATTCTTGCATGTTCGATCGATCTCAAAAAAGTTTGATCGATCGAACACCATCCCTGCATCCAATCATCTCTCTGTCCTATCATGCGAAAATTACCTGCATATTTCAATTCTCTATGTATCGTGCAAACTAAATTCCCGATCGATCTGAGTGCTCCAAGATCGATCCAGTTTTCCCTTGGATCGATCTTCATTCCATACTTAGAAAAATTTTGAAACCATGAAAAAAATCACCTCTCTGTGTATCGTTCAAAGATGTCTACAGGTTTCACATTCTCAATCAACCGAGTTTCGATCGATTGAGTTTTGATCAATCACATCCTTGCCTCTTTGACCTTTTGACTTTTTTTTTCTTTTCTTCTTTCTATTTTTAGTTTATTTTATTTTTCATTTACTTGTGTAATTTCATTTTTTTTTTTTTGACTTGCTTGTTTCTAAAAATAATAATAATAATAATAAATAAATCAATATTTAAAAGCAGCGTTCCGTCTTGCTAGAGACGTTAAACTTAGCACCCACATGACACATTGTGTCTTTTATCTCTTGTATCATACATGTTCATTTTCATTTTTATTTCTTTATTTTTCTTACATTTTGTTTCATTGTACATACTTTCATAATAAGAAAAATATAAAAACTTTTCACCATTGTGCCCTTATGTGTAGTCATGTATACTTTCATGCTTTAGCTAGGGCTTGATCTCATAGCTCTCTCTCATCTTGTGCTGTATTGTCTTAGTGGTCTTCGATATATGCTACCAATGATAATGGACCCTTGCAATAGCACAAATCATTGTAAAATAGGGCTATCATAAGGGTAAGTCGAACCACAAGGACTACAGGTCATAGCTACCAAGGTCTTATAAAATCACTTTGTTTGATGAAAGAGGTGAAGAGTTTTGTTTGGTTTGTTACTTAAAACTAGGAATTAAAGATTACATAAAACAATAAATGCAAAGAAATTAAGGGAGAAAAATTTATGTAAAGAGGACTAGGGAAGTGAATCAACTACCAACCCTATAAACATGTTAGCTTATGATTAATTTGGGAAATAAATTAGATATAAGGCAATGATATGTAGTAATACAAGATTACTACATTATCTTCAAGGAATTCATGAAATCAAGAGGCAAGAATAACCTATCAAAGTTTTACATGCTTTAACCACCTAAACTAGGGTGCAGCCTTAGACATGCTCACTAAGCTAGAGATTATCAAACCCTCAATCAAATGATAAAAGCACATGAAGTTAAAAACCAAGAATAGTCCATCAAAGGAAGTACATAAGCTATGGACTATCAAACTTCTTAAATACATGCCAATAAAACCATTTCACAATCTCATTTCCATTCTCACTATGAAAATGCAAGTCATACAATCATGAGAAATTATAATCTCAGACAAGACAATAGCTTCAACATAATCATTTATAGAGATTAAGCTCCATTACATCAAGATGAGTGCTCTAGATTATGAAACTACTATATATACATTTCATTCCCCAACTTAAATAAAACTAAAACATGCTTACAAGGAAGGGCTTCATCACCTCCCTAGAAAGGAAGTTAGTTACCCATAGAAGCAAGGGAGGAGGAGGTTGAGAAGATCAGCCCCTCCATTTTCTAACCTAGAGGCAAGCTCCAACCCTAGTTCTCTAGAACACTACTTTTTCTTTCTAGAAAATCCTTACAATATGAGATATGTTATTACATGATACAACCTACCAAATATAGCCCAAAAATCTTATCTATCTCTCTCAATTCGTGTCTTAGAAATCCCTAGAAGGAAGCCTAGCCATTCATTCAGTCAAAGGGGACAACTTGAGCAAAACCATGGAGTGGGTGGCCTAGTTCTACAGATTGGCGGGCGCCTGCGGGTTGCCAAGGGTGCCCAATGGTGGCACTTGGAGGGGACCTGCAGTACATGGCAGGCCCCTGCAAAAATTAAAACTTTCTAGACAAAATGGTGGGCGCCCGCAGTGCTTGGCGGGTGCCTGCATGGCTCCTGGGCACCACTTTGCTTCTTGAAATGATTTTGGCTCGGCCCGGTGATGCGATCATCCTCCTTAGCACTTTTTACAGAAAAAATCATGAGTTCAATGGATCACTGGCTTGGCCAAAATGAAGGTCCCCGGCAACGGCATGCTTTAATCTTCAAGAATTCATCAAAGTCTCACTTTTAACTATCTTTGGGGAACCAACCTGAAAGTAAATAAAAACATGCAAATGAAGCTAATATATACAATATGATCAACTAATGGACTTAACTAATGCAAATAAGGGCACTTGAATATGCAATATTCGGTGCTTATCACACCCCCAAACTTATATTTTGCTAGTCCCATAGCAAAACCAAAATGAAGAACCTAACAAAATAACAACATTTGAAATGCTATCCACCGATATCAACCATGGTGCAAGAAAATGCACACAGCTCATTCGCAACTTAGAACAGACAGAACATTGGAGATGGAATCATTAGGCAGACTACCTTGTGTATATGAAGCCTTGATATAACAAAATGGCCAAACATATTTCAATTCTTATGCATCAACATTATAGTCTATATAAATACTTCAATTATCATCTCTTTAATAGAAATCAACTCTAGCTTCAATGAAAGTGAACCGGAATCCCCAAATGCAGCTTTTACCTTCTTTTTCCCATTTCAAAAACACAAGTTTTCAAATCATTGAATTTCCTTTTTAAATGAGGTCACTAAGGCATGAATTTATTCAAAATACACATATTTGATGTTTTTTTTTTTAGATGATACATATTATGGTCGTGCAATGTTGAAGTCCCTTAAACTTTCTAACCAACCCATATAGCAAGCGTTAAGCCAGCAACTCCCAAACCAGATGGCTTTAGGGTGCTAAGTGTAAAGACACTCCTAGGGCTTAATAACTCGAATTAGCAAGGCTACGAATTCCAACGAACCATAATTATTTATTTTTATTTCGTGAATGACCGTGCAATGCCTAAGTCCCTTAAACTTTCTAACCAACCCATGTAACAAGCGTTACGCTAGCAACTCCTAAACCGGATGGCTTTAGGGTGTTAAGTGTAAAGACACTCCCAGGGCTTAATAACTCGAGCTAGCAAGGCTACGAACTTAAGCTAATCATTTTCATTAATCATTTTTTTTTTTAAACATGTCAAAGATATCTATTCATTAGGGTCATCAATTCAAATTGACTGAGTCTTGGTCAAGGTAGATCAGGTTGCATGTCTCACAATTGAGTTTTCGGCGTGCATCTGTGAAGTGTAAAGCATAGAAGAGTATAAAATTCGATGAAAATCTAATTAAAGTATTTATACAAACCGATTTGAATCAACATGATTATTTTAGATTTTTCTTTATTTTCAAAACTATCATTTACCTCTATACACACAGTAGTAAACACATGCTTCAATCTCCAACAAGTTCCAAATTACAAGATCATTACTTTCAAAAAATGATTTTATTATTTTACATGAACAATTTAGCACATGCAAACAAAAATGTAATACCAAAAATGCAATAATGTACCCCCAAACTTGAATGTCATATTGTCTTCAATGTGAGAAGACAAAGAATGGAAATGGAATTGAAAAAAGAGGGTACAAAGAGCAATAATACCAAGTGGAGGAAAATCAATGGCGGTGTAAACAGATGACCATGCGAATTCCAAAAGTAACGCCCCCAAACTTGATTCTAAAAACCTGTCAAAACATATTTATGCATAACAAGCATCATATAAATCCAGACAGAGAGAAAAATAATTAACTGCAATTTCATTTAACTAAAAACCAAGTAGTTACGCAAAATAGCAAAAAGAATTGCAATTATAAGTTCAAAATAAGAACTGAAAAGCGTGCCAAAAGTGGCCCAACATAAATCCAAATAGTGTGACTGAAAAACAAAATATGAAAGCATAAAATCACTCCATCATCGAAGTAACGGATGAGCCACCGGCTCTGCCGAGTGCTTGGTTTAGCAAAGACTACAGCATGGCCTACAAAACCTGTTATCCCTTCTGAGTCTCCTTACGGAAGTCCGTAAGGGTTCCCTTTATGGTCTCGACTCGCAGCTGAAGTGTATCAAGACGAGTGCCGAGAGAGTCGTAATCGGCACGGGACATAGCAGGCAGTGGTGGCGCAAGAGGTGCTAGAGCAGCTGGCGCAAGAGCAACAGGGATAGCCGGGCCTCCCTAATCAAACACACCACCAATGTGGCTTAACGAGAAGTCTTAAGCTGGACGGTGCTCGACTTCTATGCCCCAAGGTCAAAAAGATACACATCCGTCATCTTCTCCTCATTACGGGGTGCCTTGAACTTTTTGTTTTTAAGTAGCCTGGTGATCAAGTACGATAAAGGAAGTGCCCAAGTGATGGCATTACTCGACTGCATCACAAATAGGTCATTGTAGACCTTAAGAAGTTTGTCCCAGATGAGCTGTAGGACACAAAACCAATGGCCCTTTTCCACCGCATAGAGGGTGCTCAGAAAACCCCCTTTACGTTCAGAATGCTTAGGAATGACAATGACATTTTCAGCGAAGACGGAGTCCAAGAACCACAGCTGGCATGGAAGGAATGACTTGTTTGTGCTTAATTTGTGAGAGCCAGTACAATTGTTATGGCAAATTTCCTCAACAATTTCTAACAAAGTCAACTCCTTTGGGAGAGCACTATAGTGAGGTTGGCCCTCGCCATCCAAAGGAGATGCACTCCAAGGCCGTAGCAATGTCATCAATGGTGAATGCAAAAGGCTCGTCATCAATAGTTATCTTTATTACTTCTGGCTCCGCACATGAATAGAACATGTTCGAGTAAAACAGGCAGATAGTAAGTACTAGAGCATGGTTTGAACAAAGCCTTGAGGCCACGGTCCTTCAATTCTTGGACTGCCCACACCATTTCCAGATTCTCTTTGAAATGATCCTTAACCATGAATTTGGCTTTGGTGTCAATGGTCCACTCAACCCAATTTGGAGCGAGAACATCCTCGGATGGTCCCTCGGAGGAGCAAGTACGCTTAGAGGAAGTTTTGGGGGCCATTTGGAAGAGGGAGTTGGTTCAGGCAATTTATCGAACACCTGGTGTACAAGACAAAAAGAGAGAGGGCCAAAGGTTGATTAGAGACTAGAAAACCCAAAAAATTTGTCCTGCAATCAAGAATATACAAGCCCCAGCACATACAACACCGCTACACAATCATTCCCATCCTTCATTAATCCGAAAATTGAAAGAAAGAGAGAGTAGAGGAAGCTTACCCAATTTGATGAAGAAACCCACAAAATTCCTCTTGATTGGTGGAAGATGGATGGATTGATGAGGGTAAGAGATGTAGGTGTGATAGAAGGATGATGAAGATGGGAGAGGAAGAGATGGAAGAAGGTTGGAAATGGAATAGAGAGGTTGGGGTCGGCTAGAGAGAGGATAGAAGTTAAAATGATTTGAATGGGCCTTGAAATGAGCCCTTTTAAAGAAGGGCCGAAGTATGGCGGGCGCACGCAGTGTAGGGCGAGTGCCCGCAAGGTGCCAAGGCTTGGCAAAGGCTAAGCCTGGCAAACAGCAGTGACGCCTTGTGGCACTCGGCAAGCCCCCGCAAGGATTGGCTGGCGCCCACAATTTTGAACAGAAACTACCTTGGTATTTTAGCTGAATGGAGGCCAGGCCGGGATTGAAAAATTCTCCACTTAGAAACTTAAGCTCCTATGGACCCTAGACACCTTGTATAACCCTCGGAGCTCATTTGCAAAGCGCTAATTTTTTGGGTCCGAATTTCCCGTGATTTTTTAGATTTTTGAGAAAATTGTCGAAATGACCTTGAAAAATTTCGAAAATGGTACCGAGACCTTAAAATGACTAAGTAAGCCTAAAGTGACTTTTGGAATGCAATTCGAGGCAGTTCTGGAAAAGTTCACATTTTAGCTACACTTAGCTAATTTTCAAAAAACTCCTGACTTAGGCAACTTGGAAGAGGGAAGCTTAGAAGTTGAAAGAATTGCTTCCCAAGAGTGCTAAATTTAATGTCGATAGCTAGACGAACCATGATGTTGCATCAGTCATCGTAAATTGGGTCCCTCAATAGGACTTTCTCGACTTTTTAGAGCGGAACTATGCCATCAACACAAGGCTTGAGCCTTTGGCCATTAACCTTAAAGAGAGATCCATCGGTAGGATCGTGAAGTTCAATTGCACCATGAGGAAAGACGGATGAGATAACATATGGACCATCCCACCGTGACCGGAGTTTACCGGGAAAGAGTCGCAAGTGAGAATTGAAAAGCCAAACTTTCTGTCCAGGGGCAAAAGACTTGTTAACGATATGCTTGTCATGAAATGCTTTAGTCTTTGCCTTATAGATTTTGGCACTTTCATACGCATCATTTTGAATTTCCTCAAGCTCATTGAGCTGCAATTTACGAGTAGAGCCAACTTGCTTAAGATCAAATTTGAACCGTTTTATGGCCCAAAAAGCACGGTGCTCTAATTCATCCGAGAGAAAACAAGCTTTGCCAAAGATAAGTTGATATGTTGACATGCCAATGGGCGTCTTATACGCTGTCCGGTAGGCCCAACGCACATCGTTTAGTCTCAATGACCAATCTTTGCGGTCCAGTCGAACCGTTATTTCCATAATATACTTGATCTCACGATTAAATACTCCCACATGACCACTCATTTGAGGGTGGTAAGGTGTGGCAACCTTGTGAATGACGAAGTATTTAAGAAGGACGGATTTGAGGTAACGATTATGGAAATGAGATCCTCCGTCACTGATTAGGGCTCGCGGTGTACTAAACTAACTGAAGATGTTCAATTGAATGAACTTGACCACAACTTTATGATCATTGGTTTTGGTAGCTTCTGCCTCAACCTATTTAGACACATAATCCACTGCTACGAGAATATACTCATAGCCATAAGAGGATGGAAATAGTCCCATGAAGTCAATTCCCCATACATCAAAATTTTCTATGATTAAGATATAGGTTAGGGGCATCATGTCTCTTCTAGACATGGATCCGAGCTTTTGGCAATGCTCACAAGATTTGTAGAAATTGTAAGCATCCCGAAACAAAGAAGGCCAATAAAATCCGCTTTGAAGGACTTTGTCAATGGCATTCTTGGCACTGAAGTGGCCTCCACATGCAAGAGTGTGGCAAAAATTTAGGACACTTGAGAATTCAGTTTCAGGGATACATCGCCGGATGATTTGGTCCAAGCAAAATTTGAACAACTTCGGATATTCTCAAAAGAAATTTTTGAATTGGGAGAAGAACCGGTCTTTCTCTTGCTTAGACCATTTGGACGGAATTTTTCCTACCGCGAGGTAGTTGACAATATCCGCGAACCATGGAAGATTTGTGTGAGAAATCTGAAATAGTTGCTAATCCGAGAAGGAATCACGAACTGCAGCAGATTCAGAAGATTTCTCAATGAGTAAACGAGAGAGATGGTCAGCGACGACATTGTCTATCCCTTTCTTATCCCGAATTTCAATATCAAACTCTTGGAGTAAGAGTATCCATCGAATTAGACAGGGTTTGGTCTCTTTTTTAGCAAGCAAATGCCTTAGAATGGCATGGCCTGAAAAGACAATGACCTTGGATCCAAGAAAGTACGAACGAAATTTATCCAAGGCATACACCACAGCTAGCAACTCTTTTTTAGTGGTGGTGTAATTTAACTGAGCAACAAAAAGAGTTTTGCTAGCATAATAGATAGCATGTGGTAGCTTGTCCACACGCTGGCCCAAAACCGCACCCAATGCATAATCGGAGGCATCACACATGATCTCAAATGGAAGAGACCAATTGGGCAGTTTCATGATTGGGGCTGGTAAAAGAAAAGTACGAAGCTTCTTAAAAGCTTTCAAACAGGCTTCATCAAAATTGAAGGGAACATCCTTGGCAAGAAGTTTACACAAGGGCCGGGATATTTTGCTAAAACCTTTGATGAAGCGGTGATAAGAACTGGCATGACCAAGAAAGGAATGAATTTGTCGGAAAGAATTCGGGGGAGGAAGGTTAGAGATTAATTCAACTTTAGCCTTGTCGACCTCAATTCCCCTTTTGAAAATAACATGTCCCAAGACAATGCCTTCTTAGACCATAAAATGACTCTTTTCCCAACTTAGAATCAGATTTGTCTCCTTGCATCTTTGAAGCACAAGGGATAGATTGTGGAGACATGAGTTAAAGGAAGATCCAAAGATGGAAAAATCATCCATGAATACTTCCAAGAACTTTTCAACCATATCAGAAAATATGGACATCATGCACCTTTGGAAGATTGCTGGTGTATTGCATAGCCCAAAGGACATGCATCTATAGGCAAAAGTTCCGAAGGGACATGTGAATGTGGTCTTCTCTTGACCTTGAGGAGCAATTGTCACTTGATTATAGCCGGAATAACCATCAAGGAAGCAGTAGTAGCTTTGACCGGCTAGCCTTTCTAAGATTTGATCAATGAATAAGAGTGGGAAATGATCCTTCCTAGTGGTAGAGTTGAGTTTCCGGTAGTCAATGCACACACGCCACCCGGTGGTGATGCGTTGTGGCTCGAACTCTTCCGCTGAATTTTTAACAACGGTAAGGCCAGATTTTTTTGGAACAACTTGAGTGGGGCTTGCCCACTTGCTATCAGAGATGGGGTAGATAATTCCCGCATCTAGTAGCTTGATCACTTCTTTCATGAACACTTCCTTCACGTTAGGATTCAACTGGCATTGCACCTCTTTAGAAGGTTTGGCGTCGTCTTCCATATGAATGCGATGCATACAAATAGTGGGGTCGATTCCTTTTAAATTAGCTGACCTGTCCTTTACAAGGGTCACGATACCAAGTCAAGCTTGAAGAGTTGTGAATTTAGGAGGTGGCCAAGTTTTACATTTATAGAAAGCCACTACTACCTTTCTCTATATAAAATATAGATAAGGCGAGTAGGGATCGTCCCAAGGGATTTGATGGTGTATCGAATTGTGAAACTATGGTAATTAGGGTTAGTAGGTCGAGTGATCACACAATTGATTGGTTGGTTGAATAAGCTAAATTGAATTCAACTAAATAAAATAATACGAAGTAAACAAGAGAGAGAGAGGTCTTGGGGTGTAGAGATCACCACCAAGCAAAACTTTTCTATACTACTAACAAGTGATCAATTGAGGGTAATGGATGTGTTGCAATATGATAAGGGTGTGTGTGCATTAGGTTGATTCAATTGGCAAGGATGACAAATCAAGCAAGTATTGTCTAAACATCATGTGAAGAGCACAATATATCTAAACAGTAGAGCATATATTGTCTAGACAACATGGGGATAGCACAATAGATCAAAATAAGTCATTAATCCTTCATTAAGCTCACAATCCACATACAACACAATATTATAGGAATATGTCATTTGGACTCACAAGCATGGAACATCAAACATCAAGAGTAGATTGTCCTCCCATCTAATATTACACTACCACTACACTAAATCTACACTACTAGCATGAAAATAAAGCTATCTAGACTAGGGGAGAGGCACAAACCATCAAGAATAGGCATAAACCATCAAATGAACCAAAATAGCATTCATTAAGCATATCATCTTGATAATCTCTAGATCTATAGCATCAATACACATAGACATGCATCAAAAACACTAAATCTTGGGATAAGCACATAAATATCCTACTCTAGCATACATAGACATATGGATAGAATAGAATAGTCAATTGGAAGCAAGATTAGAGTATAGAAAGCATGCTTGGGGCTAACTCTAGCCCCAAGAGGATATCTAGCCACTCATGGTAGTGATGATCCAACCCTCAAGGGCTAACTCCATGGCTGCTCCTTGTTGGTGAAGATCTCCTCCAATGGTGCTCTAGCTTCCCTCCTTCCTCCTCTCCAAGAAGAGCCTCTAAGATCAATTTTCAATGTGTGACAAGAGACTCCCTCAAAAAGTGTATCATATTCCTTATATAGGTAGGTCAAATACACCCCATGATGAGCTGTGGTCGTGCAAGGCATATTCTCCAATGATTGGATGAAGGACGGAATAAATGAGCTGGACTTTAACTTTTTCTCGCTGGAGGAAGTTCGATCGATCGAACCTTAACTTGGATCAATCGAAAATGGGTTCGATCGATCGAACTGCATCTTGGATCGATCGAAGTGGTCTGATTCCTCCGGATAATGACAAGGCTGGGATATTTTCAAGATATTTATGGGGAAAAAGACAAAAGTGGTTGGTAGACGTACAGCTGTGGATAAGATCAATCATTTGAATAGGACAAAATAGGGTTCGATCGATCGAAGGTGATGTTCGATCGATCGAACTTGGAATTTCAGCAAAGGCCAAGGTTGGATCTATCGAGAAGTACTGTAACCGATCATAGATGTTCGATCGATCGAACTCTAAGTTGGATCGATCGAACTTTTCAGCTGCACAACTTGATTCCTTTTTGCTCCTTTCTTTCTCCATTTTGCTCCCTCTTTTGGTTTATCTCAGGATTGCTTCAATTAAGCTCTTATTTGGCTGAGTTAGCTAAATTTTGGGATTAATGCCTAAAAATATAAATAACACGTAATAAGTCTAAAACGGCAAAGTAAGATAGATAAAGGTACTAGAATGCTTAAGCTTAACGGGTTTAAATGCGCACTTTTCAGTGCTCATCACACCCCCAAACTTAAATATTGCTAATCCCTAGCAATGAACTAAGACGTAAAGGAATGAAATAAACAACTATACAAGTATAAACTGGAAAGCAAGTAAAATGATAACACCATTTTCGTAGGGAACACGATTGCATTTAACATATGCAACAAGCCTTTTAAACCCCTAGGTTACCCCTAGTGGACGAGTAAAGTCTCGTGAGGGTTTCCAGAAATAGTACCCACAAACATTAAGCTCATTCTTTCAAAAGAGGCACCAATATTGCAAACAAGCATTAGGAGAAAACTACCTCAAGTATGCAATTTTTCAACCGTTTCTAAGCAATCTCCCAAAATTTCAATATCAAGCAAGCAAGTATGGTCCTCCACATATCAAGAAAATGATCATGAAAATCGAAACAAGTCTAGAATCCATGTGAGAGGTCCGGCATCAAGTGTGTTGCTATCTTAGCCAACTAGAGAAGTAATCACATCCTTACCCTCAAACTAGCACACAAATCTAGTACCGATCATCAAGATAAGAGAGTGGACCTTTTATTAAAGCTTTATTGTTCTAGGTGCGCTTATTCTTTTCACTCTTTTTCTTTTTCTTTTTTTTTATTGAGGATCAAAGATGGAAATATTGTGCAATGTGTTGATCTCTTAAGCTTTCTAGAAGATTCATGTAGCGAGCTTTAGGTCAATGACTCCCAAACCAGATGGCTTTAGGGCATTAGGTGTTAAGACACCCCAACGGACTTACAAACTCAAATCAACTAGGCTACAAATCAAGACAACAACCATCTAATCATTTCCCACTTCTCGCCTTTTGGGAGAAGTCCTCACTTTTATTGCTTTTGCAACTTCCCTTTTTTTTTTTTTTTTTATAATCAATTATTTAACCTAGAGTTTGGGCCCTCCACCTTTCGGTAAGAGAAGTTCACTGCTTAATGAGGCAAGAATCCCGGCTACTCAATAAAAAGGCGTTGTTATCTACCTTTATCAAGAATGAAAGCTTTCAATGCACTACTAGCCCAATTGGGATATAACTAATTCAATAATCAACAAAGCATGTACCCCACAATTGAATGCTAGCGTGTGCTGGTGCTAGTGTAGAATCCTAGAATGAATCTCAAAACAATCACAGAATCAAGATGATGTGAACCACAAGTGCAAGCATGATATTAATTATTTTTCTATTATTTATTATTTTTTATTTTTTTTTTTGAAAAATTTACTCCTAAATGGCATTCAAAAGGCATACAAGGAGTATTGAACTCTCAAGTCAAGCAATTTTTAAATTTTAAGCAATATAGTCCTCAAAAGATCAAAATCATAGCTAGAAATGGACCAAGTATAGAAATATCCCTCAAATACACATGACATGCTCAAAATTTGAATTTTAAAGCAACACTGAAACATACACCAATACCCCCAAACTTAAACTGCACATTGTCCTCAATGTGTGAAGAGAACAAAGGAAAGAGTATACTAGTGCTTTAGATATGAATGATCGGGATAGAAGTATCCAAAGTGGGTGGCATGGCCCCCCCAAACTTGGGATAAACTGTGGTCCTGAAAAGTTTGCACTCGAATAATCTCATTAGATAACAAGATAGGATAATCAGTGCACAGTGGACATGAAAGTGTAAAATGGGATAAATAGAGAATAGAGAGAGAGGTGTAAGAGTGGTCCTGAAAAATTGGGCAGCACTCTCTCACTGAAGTCACTATGGTGTACCTGATGGAGTCAAACATACAAATATGAGATACTAAGAGACATCCATAATCAAAAAGTAATATATAGAGAATATAAAGTGCAGGTACATCAATAAAATAATAAAGCCGACAGACTGGCCGCAAAGTATAATACAGTAACAGTGACAGTATAATACAGATC
Source organism: Cornus florida (assembly GCF_030987335.1). Classification (NCBI taxonomy): domain Eukaryota; kingdom Viridiplantae; phylum Streptophyta; class Magnoliopsida; order Cornales; family Cornaceae; genus Cornus; species Cornus florida. The sequence continues at coordinate 49,858,782 of NW_026775571.1, read as the reverse complement.
CAGAATAAAAGAAATGAAAGCATAGAACAACTGGAAGTAGAGTCTCAGGAGGCCTGATCATGAAGATCTGCAGTGGCTGGAGGTGCAGGTGCAGGGAGTCAGCTGGAGAGATCGGCAAAGCAAGCCATGACATCCACCCTGAAAGAGGTGAACTTAGCTCGGTGGACAGTGATGTCGGCTCGCATTGCTGCTACGTCCTCCTCCAGTGTCTGCAAGCGTGTTCCGAATCCGGGAGTGGGAACTGGAGACTCAGGCAGAGATACCTCTGAAGAAGACTCCCGAACTCACTCCTGAGCAGCAGCTTGATCACTGGTATCATCGGTATCAGCATCATCTGCAGCATCGGCATACTCCTCCGCAGGTCGCTCCAGGTCAATGTCCATGCGATCGGCAGCCGGACCGACTGGTGCATCGTCTGCTGCGATATCTGCTGCTGCTGGAGGTGCCGGCTATGCCTGGGCTGCCTCCTCCTCCTCTAGTTCAGCTGCTGCCTCTACAGCTGGCTCCTGAAGACTCCGAATAAGAGCATTGTAGCTCTTCTTCCAGTCGCTCCTCCCATAGAAGCTGGACCGTGTAAGGGGCTCCTCATCTGGGGGCACTCTGTAGCGTTGGTCAAGAAAGATCTGCGTGATGAGGTGTCCGAAGGGCAAGACCTTGGACCGCTTAGGGTCCTCCTTGGAAATGAAAGAATCATACAGCAACCTCATCACGCTCCAGATGAGGACTGGGATAGATACCCAGCAGCTTGTGTAAAAAGCGTAAAGAGCTGTCAAGTTTTCATGACGCCTCTGGATCTTGTGGCCCGCCATGTAAATGTTCTAGAAGAAAACTGTGTCGATGAACCAGAGGTCGTCAGGCAAGAAGGTCCTGGTGGCGAATGTCTGACCACCGGCATAATGGCCTATCAAGGAGACAGCCATGTCAGAAAATGAAGGCCTATGTAGCCTTGGGTATGTCTCTGCAAGCTCAGGTGGACACCGGTGTGGGCACTGGCAAGCACGGGCCAGAGTGTCAACTGTGATGACAATCTCGTGGCCGTCCACTGTAGTGATCATCTCCGCGGTAGATCGTGGCGAGGGCCGGAGATGCTGAAAGAATAGCCGCACCAGTTGCGGGTATACAAAGCCGGTGACTGGGGCAAGGATGGCTGAGAGGCCCCGCTGCATGATATCCTGATAGCCAGACGGGGTCAGGATAGACTCGGAGAAGTACTCAGTATCGAAGTACGACTCCTGAGCCACGGTCATGGCTGGCTGCATATCTCGGCAGTAACTGGTCACGGCGCTGAGCCGGTAGAGGTGGTTGCGGTGATGGCATGGCGGCTACATCTGCCTGATGGCGCGCAGGAGAAGGTGATGGTGTGAAGGCTGGAGGAGCCTGGGATGTAGATGGCACGTGGTCAGCTCCCTCCTCAGCCTCGTGGGATGGGGACTGAGGGGGAGTAGCCTATGCGGGCTCCTCCTGAGCATGAGATGGCTCTGCAACCATCTCTATCCTGGGCCGTATATGTCTACGGGGTCGCTGTGGCCCCGAAGAACGCCTGGCTACTGTCTTGAACCGCGGAGGCATGATCTATAAAAAGACAAGAAAATTTCAATATATTAGTCAGTGCCAGATATATAAGAATTTAAATGCATAATGGAAACATGTATGTCAAATAAGATAGACAAAATATGGATGACATGAATCTATGATAATGATGAAATGTGAGTCATGCTAAGCAATGTAGGTATAAAATGCATCCAATGTGGAATATCACAGGCATTGTGCATATAAAGATAGCATGAAGACGACACAAGATGAATAGAGTGTGTATGTGTGATCTTTGAAAGCTCGATCGATCTAACTTTAACTTCGATCAATCACCGAAAATTTTCAATCGAAGCATGAAAGTGCATAAGATTGGATCGATCGAAGGTAGTGAAATGAAGTTCACTACTTCGATCGATTGAAGCACAAGTTCGATCGATCGAACTGTGCGAATGCCGAATTTGAAAAGTCGCAGATCTGTGAGATCTAGAGTACGGGGCCCACACAAACGTGTTTGTAGGCCCATCTACACACCATTCATACAATCAACAACACCCAAACACTCCCCAACTTCAAATCAAATCAAGAACCCCCAATTTTGGTTCGGCCGAATGCATGTGTGTATATATAGCATGTAATCATGAAATTGAAGCTTCAACAATGAATGATTCATACATATTGAACATGATTTAACATAAACAATCAATAACATGCATCAATTTAAGCTTAGAATCAAGAAAATTGCATTCGGTTTACCTTTAAACCGAGAGAGATGAGATGAGAAAGAAAGGGCAAAGCCGCGATGAAAATGGAGCTTATCCTTGGCGGAATTGGCTCGCCGGAGATGGGGAAGATGATTGGGATGGAGGTTGGCCGGATTGAGCTTGAGATTGAGAGAAAGGGAGACTTAGGGTTAGGGTTTGTTTCGAGGTTGGATCGATCCAAGTGTATCGATCCAACTCGGTTTTATTTTAAAAACACGATATGCAGAGTTCGATCGATCGAACAATAAGTTCGATCGATCGAACCTAGGTCTCCACTCTAAAATTTTTTTTTTTTTTTTTTTTGGAATTTGAATTTGAATTTTGAATTTTGAAAAATCAAAGGAAATTAAGTTAATGAGATGCAAATTTCGATCGATCGAAGAAAGATTTTGATCGATCGAAGAGGATAAAGAATGTACAAGTTTAAGGGCTCAAGAGTTGACACGTGTTGGAACCTTGGATCGATCGAACTTGGAATTCGATCGATTGAACATGAAAATTTTTGAAAAGTCCCGAGAGCATACATTTTTGAAAAATGGATGAGGCCTGAAAATTTTTCTAAGTGTTGGGACTCATGATCGATCGAACCACATGTTGGATCGATCGAAAAATAGTTCGATCGATCAAAATGGTTTACGATCGATCGAATTTTCAAAAATTTGGAGATCCCGAGAGCATGCATTTTGGAATTTGGATGCAGGTCCAAAAATTTTCTAAGTGTTGGGTGCAAAATGAGAGCTGGATCGATCGAGTCCATAGTTGGATCGATCGAACCAATGTTCGATCGATCGAACCAAAACTTGGATCGATCGAAATTATGCCTAAATGCTCAAAATGACTTAAATGCTCATGCAATCCCTTACTGAGTTCCTTCCAATGTATATGAACCACAAAAACAGTATCTAGACTTCGCAAGAATCAAAATGTAAGATAGAAATGAGGGAAGAATAGGGTTTTGACATCCTACGAATTTTGGTGCTAGTCTTTAGCAAGACCTAGGGTTCTTTTAACCCGGATCAAAGATCTTGCAATGGATCCCCTCCTTTTTGGGATGAGAGATGTTTCGAGTCACTCCCAACAAATGGTTCTTGGAAGAACTTGTTGGGGTAAACTCAAAAGATGTCTTGAGTTCCTTGTCAAAACTTTCCTTGGGCTTCCACGCCCTTTCACAACAAGAGTTCGAAATCACTTTTCTTGCATACAATGCTGAAGATAAAGATGAAGGCTTTGAAACATTGTTCATACACAAAAGCTCATTCCTTTCACAAGCAAGATCATGATATTCCTCTACCACATTAACCTCTTCCTCATATTTGTCAAATGGATTGGGTGTGGGGTTAAAGATGTTCAACTTCACTCTCATGTGCCCAAAAGAAATCTTCATTATCCCTGTCCTACAATTTATGTTGGCATTTGAGGTTGCCAAAAAAGGACGGCCAAGGATAACCGGAATTTGGTTCTTTGGATTGGGCACCGGTTCCGTGTCAATGACGACAAAGTTAACCGGGAAGAAGAACTTATCAATCTTAATCAACACATCCTCAATTATCCCCCTAGGCTTCTTAATGGATCGGTCGGCAAGTTGTAAAACCACCGACGTCGGTTTCAATTCACTTAGGCCCAATTTGACATAAACCAAATAGGGAAGAAGGTTAACACTAGCCCCTAAGTCAAGAAGTGCCCGGTTGATGACATGTTCACCAATGATACAAGATGTTGTAGGTGCACTGGGGTCCTTAAACTTTGGCAAAGTGTTGTGTTGTAGAATGGAACTCACTTGTTCGGTTAAGACCACTTTCTTTGATGTTTGGCTCTTGTTTTTCCGCTTTTGGGTGCATAAGTCCTTCAAGAATTTGGCATAAGTCGGAATTTGCTTAATTGCATCCAAAAGTGGAAGATTGACTTTGACTTGCCTAAACATATCCATTATCTCATTGTTCTTGGTCTTTTGCCTTTCTTTTGAAATGGACCCTTTCAAGGCGTCCGGAAATGGAGCTTTTTCAAAAACTCTTTCAGCATTTTCTTTCAAAGAATTCTCAGCATTGGACTTGTTCAATTCATTAGATTTCAAATCACTTTTCAAAGAAGAATCATGAATAACATTTTTCAAAGAACTTTTCTCAAACACATTTTCAACACTATTTTCAATGAATCTCTTTGGAAATCATCTTTCAACTCACAATTTGAGGGCTTCTCATTCTCAAGATCATGCACATGCAATGAAGGAGGAATAGTGTGTGGAACGGGACGGGTGACAACTTGAGGTTGTACCGGTTCACTCTCTTCATTAGGCATTCTAACTTAATTGTTTACTACCCTACCACTTCTCAAGGTTGTTACCACATTGACATGCTCAACATTATGCCCTTCCAATGAGGATTTGGTTTCTACAACACATTGTTGTTTGATTGGGGCATTCATGTGCATCTTTCCCTTCTCTCTAGCATTAAGTGTTTCAGCTATTTGCCCTACTTGGGTTTCTAGCTTAGCAATTGATTGAGAATGAGAATGCAACAATTGAGTATTTGCTTCTAGAGTGCCCAAAGCATTTAAAACCTTTTCCTCAAAAGCGGAACCTCTAGAATTTCCTTGAGAATATGATTGGTTAGGAAAATGAGAACTAGCAAATTGATTTCCTTGTGAGTTATATGGTCTTGAACCTTGGGATCCTTGGTTTTAAAGTGGAGGTGGAATGTATTTCCCTTGAAAACCGCCTTGGGAAGAGTTTGAGCCCTCCCCTTGGTTTTTCCAAGAAAAATTAGGATGATTCCTCCAACCGGGATTGTAATGGTTACCATAAGGATTGTTCCCTTGGTTCACAAATGTTGCATTAACTTGCTCAATGGGTTCATTTTGAATTTGTCCATGAGGACAATTAGAAGTAGAATGAAGAACACTAGAACAAGTCATACATGATTCATTTTGAGCTCGAGGAGAATGGTTAGGAAAGGAAGACACTTGATTCGCCAAGTTTTGATTGATCAATTGATCAAACTTTTGAGATAAAGACTTCATCTCGACGGTTATATCATTTGAGTGGTCAACTTGATGCAAGCCAACACTCTTTCTACCTTGAGAATTTCTACCATTCCTAGATGACAATGTTCTATGCAAAGAGTTTTCACTCATGCTCTCATAAAGATGCCACACGTCTTCCTCTTGCCGGTCTATATAAGAACCTCCCATTGAAGCATTAACCATGCCTTTATAATTGTCCGATAAGCTTTCAAAGAAGAATTGGACCAATTGCCATTTAGGCATGTCATGGTGAGGACACTTCCTAAGCAATTCATTGAAGTGTTCCCATGCCTCGTGGAAAGTTTCTCCCTCCCCATGTGTGAATTCTCTAATGGCGGTTCTCATAGCATTGGTCTTAGAAACCGGATAGTACTTTTTCAAAAATTCTTGTTGCATTTCTGCCCAAGAAGTTATAGAAAAAGGCCTAAGGTTGTTAAACCAATACTTCGCCTTATCTTTAAGGGTGAATGGAAAAAGTTTCAGTCTTAAAACTTCTTCCGGCATGTCCGTGTATCGAACGGTAGAACAAACTTCAAGAAACTCATCCAAATGCTTGTAAGGTTCTTCACTAGGAAGTCCATGAAAGTTAGGTAGCATTTGGATAGTTTGTGCTTTAATCTCATAATGGTGTGCTCTAAATGGTGGCAATTGAATGCATGTGGATGCATTATACTCATTAGGCACATAGTGATCTCTCAATGCGAGTGGTGGATTAGCAACTTGAGGTGCAACATGGACACCTTGGTTATATTGAGCTTGATTAATGATGGGGGGTTGTGGTGCATACATTGGCCTTGGAATTCCCATTGGAATTTGGCCTTGTTGTTGAGGAGGATGATGAATGTATGGCCTAGGCATGCCTAATGGAACTTGCATATTATCATTTTGCACATTAGGATAAAGGATGCCTTGTTGGTCTATGTGATCAAGATCTTCAACATGATCATCATTGAGAACGTCCATTGGTAGATTGGTTCTATATAAACTTCCTCTTCCCCTTGGATTCCTAATAGTGGATTCTAAATGCAAATCAAGAGGGACAAGAGTAGGTCTCAATGAATGACGATCATGCATGCATAATGCAACACGAATAAGCAACTTTCTCAACAATGCAATTAAACTTCACAACCACAATTTTCAAATGCAATGTATGTCAAATAAATGCCTCCACGTGGGCCCCCGATTTATCTAATGATGCTATGCAATGCCTCCACGTGGGCCCCCGATTTAACTAAGGAGATTGAGTAAGAAGGTCTCACAATAGTCCTTTAGCACTTCAACTCCAAAATTAAAAGCTTAGCTTAGCAATTTTACTTAACAATTTTTCATTTTAAGTATTTTTCCTTTGCTTTGCTTTGCTCCTTAGCTTGGAATTACTTTGCTAGCTCCTTGCTCAATGCACCTAGTCAATGGAGAACAAATTCAATAAGCAATCAAAAACAGAAAATAAAAAGAAAGTAAAGACACGATCAAAAGAGTACTAATCCTAATTGAATTTCACAATTCGACGTTGCGAATTTAAAATCCCCGGCAACGGCGCCAAAAACTGACCGGTCCTTTACAAGGGTCACGATACCAAGTCAAGCTTGAAGAGTTGTGAATTTAGGAGGTGGCCAAGTTTTACATTTATAAAAAGCCACTACTACCTTTCTCTATATAAAATATAGATAGGGCGAGTAGGGATCGTCCCAAGGGATTTGATGGTGTATCGAATTGTGAAACTATGGTAATTAGGGTTAGTAGGTCGAGTGATCACACAATTGATTGGTTGGTTGATTAAGCTAAATTGAATTCAACTAAATAAAATAATATGAAGTAAACAAGAGAGAGAGAGGTCTTGGGATGTAAAGATCACCACCAAGCAATACTTTTCTATACTACTAACAAGTGATCAATTGAGGGTAATGGATGTGTTGCAATATGATAAGGGTGTGTGTGCATTAGGTTGATTCAATTGGCAAGGATGACAAATCAAGCAAGTATTGTCTAAACATCATGTGCAGAGCACAATATATCTAAACAATAGAGCATATATTGTCTAGACAACATGGGGATAGCACAATAGATCAAAACAAGTCATTAATCCTTCATTAAGCTCACAATCCACATACAACACAATATTAGAGGAATATGCCATTTGGACTCACAAGCATGGAACATTAAACATCAAGAGTAGATTGTCCTCCCATCTAACATTATTCTACCACTACACTAAATCTACACTACTAGCATGAAAATAAAGCTATCTAGACTAGGGGAGAGGCACAAACCATCAAGAATAGGCATAAACCATCAAATGAACCAAAATAGCATTCATTAAGCATATCATCTTGATAATCTCTAGATCTATAGCATCAATACACATAGACATGCATCAAAAACACTAAATCTAGGGATAAGCACATGAATATCCTACTCTAGCATACATAGACATATGGATAGAATAGAATAGTCAATTGGAAGCATTAAACCATACAAACCATGAAATAATCAAGATTTATATATACATGAATATCAAGATGTATCATACAACACTAATCCCTCAATAATACACAAGATTAGAGTATAAAAAGCATGCTTGGGGCTAACTCTAGCCCCAAGAGGATGTCTAGCCACTCATAGTAGTGATGATCCAACCCTCAAGGGCTAACTCCATGGCTGCTCCTTGTTGGTGAAGATCTCCTCCAATGGTGCTCTAGCTTCCCTCCTTCCTCCTCTCCAAGAAGAGCCTCTAAGATCAATTTTCAATGTGTGACAAGAGACTCCCTCAAAAAGTGTATCATATTCCTTATATAGGTAAGTCAAATACACCCCATGATGAGCTGTGGTCGTGCAAGGCATATTCTCCAATGATTGGATGAAGGACGGAATAAATGAGCTGGACTTTAACTTTTTCTCGCTGGAGGAAGTTCGATCGATCGAACCTTAACTTGGATCGATCGAAAATGGGTTCAATCGATCGAACTGCATCTTGGATCGATCAAAGTGGTCTGATTCCTCCGGATAATGACAAGGCTAGGATATTTTCAAGATATTTATGAGGAAAAAGACAAAAGTGGTTGGTAGGCGTATAGTTGTGGATAAGATCAATCATTTGAATAGGACAAAATAGGGTTCAATCGATCGAAGGTGATGTTCGATCGATCGAACTTAGAATTTCAGCAAAGGCCAAAGTTGGATCTATCGAGAAGTACTGTGATCGATCATAGATGTTCGATCGATCGAACTCTAAGTTGGATCGATCGAACTTTTCAGCTACACAACTTGATTCCTTTTTGCTCCTTTCTTTCTCCACTTTGCTCCCTCCTTTGGTTTATCTCAGGATTGCTTCAATTAAGCTCTTATTTGGCTGAGTTAGCTAAATTTTGGGATTAGTGCCTGAAAATATAAATAACACGTAATAAGTCTAAAACGGCAAAGTAAGATAGATAAAGGTACTAGAATGCTTAAGCTTAACGGGTTTAAATGCACACTTTTCAGTGCTCATCATTAGCCACTGTCCAGCCTATAGCTTCTTTATGCTCTTGTAGCACCGCTAAAAGGCTATTTTCTTGGTCTTTTAAAAGGTCCAATGCAATAATGACTGGAAAAGTTTGATTTATACCAAGAAACACATACTTGAGGTGGGCCGGAAGCGGCTTTAACTCAAGTTGTGGTGGAGATTTCAATGATGGGACTAGAGGAGTAGTGGAAAGTTAAGGGAGTGGTTCTCTTGGTACTTTCCAAGGAGGAAAGTCCATGATAGCACCAATGTTGAGTAAAGAATTTACTTCTTGGATGGATTGGTCGATATCAAAGTTTGAGAAGTCAAAGTGAGACATGCAAGTTTCAAGAGGATCCTTGCTTAGAATGAAGGGGAAAGATTCTTCTACCACTTCATCTACCACATCAATAAGAAAAAAATCATCCTCTTCAGGAGGATGTTGAGTTGCATGGAAAATATGGAGTTTGACTTGCATATTTCCAAAGGCGATGTCCATCACCCCGGTTTGGCAATTTATTGAAGCATTAGCCGTAGCTAAGAAAGGCCTACCGAGGATCACAGAAAAATGTTTCTTTGGATCATGGACTGGTTCCATGTCGAGAACCACAAAGTCTACCAGGAAGTAAAATTTGTCCACTTTAATTATGACATCTTTAAGAATACCCCGTGGGTGCTTGACTGATCTGTTAGCAAGCTGCAAGACCACGGTGGTTGGCTTAAGATCTCCCAACCCAAGTTGTAAGTAAACTGAATATGGAATCAAGTTCACACTCGCATGTAAGTCAAGGAGGGCCCTCTCTATCTTGTTATCACCAATGACACACCAGATTGTTGGGGCACCCGGATCCTTATACTTTGGAGGAGTACTGTGCTGAATGATCACACTCACATTTTCAGTTAGTCTTACCTTCTTTGGTAAATGACTTTTGGAAGTGCGTTTTTAAGTGCACAAATCCTTAAGAAATTTTGCATAGGGAGGAATTTACTTGATAGCATCCCAAAGAGGAAGGTTGATCTTTACTTGCTTAAAGACTTCCTACATGTCCTAAATTTTACAACTTTTATTCCCCAAATGTGTTGACTCTTGGAGACATTGAGGAAACGGAGACTTAGGCTCATAAGAGGTTTCCACATTTAGGGTGACAAGCTTGGAATTTTCAGTGCTAGAATTTAGATATTCCAGAGTGAAATTTGGATTAGAAGAGCTGGGATTTGGATTTTTGGGAGGAAGAACTTGTTCATCTTTTCCTTCATCAACCTTGTTGTCCACAATTCAACCACTCCAAAGGGTGGTAATTGCTTTAAACATGTTCATGACTAGGTCTACCCGTAGGAGGGGCTTTGTCAATCACATGGATCCCTCTAGGATTCTCAAATGGTTGAGTGGGAAGTTTTCCTTATCCTTTTGAAGGAGTTGGTTCATCGAGTAAGCTATTTATCCCACTTGATTTTCAAGTTTAGCTATTAACTAAGTACGAAAATAAACCATTTGGAGAGTGGGCTGCAATGATGTCAATAGTTGCTTGTTGGATTCCAACATTTGCTTGTTAAGGGATTCCATCATTTGCTTATTTGCAGCTAGAATTTCATCAGTTGGAAACACAGGAAGTGGAGTAGAAGCATTTGAATTATAGGGTGGATGGTAACTTGAAGAGGCCTGAAATTGCCTACTTGGAAATTGAGAAGAGGGCTGATTTTAATGCCCTTGATTTTGAAATGTTAAATTTTGTGGGGCTGGTTGCCTCCACGAAAAATTCGGATGATCTCTCTATCCCGGATTATAGGTATTGGAATAAGGATTATTTCTAGGCCTGGAAAAGATGGCATTTGCTTGCTCTTAATTGTTACTAGGAAATTGCTCTGGTGTAGGGCAATCTTCCGAGAGATGGAATAGGCTAGTGCATGATGCACACATCGCACTTGCTGAATTTTGGGACAAAGAAAGAGAGAAATGCGGTGCCATTAATTGGTAGAATTTGTGAGCTATGGCATCCACTTGAGAAGATTCTTCCCTCATTGTCTTTGGTTCATACAGATTGGTGTTCTTGGCATTGGTCGAGGTTGGAGCCCTACGAGAATTATGTTGTAATGAGTTTTCACTCAAATTCTCGAGTAAGGTCCAAGCCTCATCCACATTTTTAGACATGAACATCCCTCCACATGATAAGTCAACCATGAGTCTATGTGGTTCGGTTAAACCATCATAGAAAGCTTGTACCAATTGCCAGTTTGGATTTAGGTGGTGTGGACATTTCCTAAGAAGGTCTTGTAGTCTTTCCCAAGTCTCATGGAGTTGTTCCCCATCAATTTGTGAAAAGCTGAGAATGGAACGCCTCATTTGATTGGTCTTACTCACAAGATAGTATTTTTTTAAGAATTCTTGTTGCAATTGTACCCATGTAGTGATAGAATTTATAGCAAGGGAGTTCAACCAATATTTTACCCTATCTTTTAAGACGAATGGGAAGAGACGCGGATGAAGTGCATTTTTAGGGAAGCCCCTCAGCTTGATGGTGGAACAGATTTCAAGAAACTCATTAAGATGCTTATAGGGGTCTTCATTATCAAAGCCATGAAAGGATGGAAGCATTTGAATGGTGCTAGATTTGATTTCATATTGGGCTGCATTGATGTTTGGCATCACTATGCAAGAAGGAGAGGCATAAATGGTAGGGATGAAATGGTCCCTAAGAGTCATAGGTACCACATTTGGAATTTCAGCCCTATCATTATTGATTCCCTCATTCCCAACATTTTTTTTATTTCCGGCTATGGTATTAAATTCAAGTTCAATTCCTCTTATATTTTCGAATTCCCTAAGGTTTCTTCTAAGAGTTCTTTCAAGTGAATTTATATCAATTGGTACTTCAAGAGTTAGGAAAGATAATGACCTACAGCCCAACATTAACAACACAATTCATAACAAGCATAACACCCCTTCACCATAACATCCATATACAATGTTCCCTTTCTCCTCAATTATCAACAAGACAAAAAGATAAATGGCCACGACAAGGACCAATGCTTTGCAATACAGTAAATCAGTTATAGCCTCAACAAGGGCTTCACAATCAAAAATCACTAAATTAAACACATGCAAGATATTCACAATCTTTGAGACTAGAATTCTTAAAAACTTACCAGGAGTCCTCTAGACTTACAATATTTTCAGTTTTCCTCCGGCAAGCCTTGGTGTCCCTAAAATCTCACAAGAATACTTAAAACACAATGTCATCAAAACCAAACAAGAAAATATACACAAAACACGATATTCCCAATTAACCAAAGATAATCTATAAACCTTGATTACGAAACCATTTGCAGTCCCCGGCAATGGCACCAAAAATTGGTGGCCTTCGGTATATGCTACCAATGATAATCAACCCTTGCAATAGCACAAATCATTGTAAAATAGGGCTATCACAGGGTTAAGTCGAACCATAAGGACTGCAGGTCCATGGCTACCAAGGTCTTGTAAAATCACTTTGTTTGATGAAAGAGGTGAAGAGTTTTGTTTGGTTTGTCACTTAGAACTAGGAATTAAAGATTACATAAAACAATAATTGTAAAGAAATTAAGGGAGAAAAATTTATGTAAAGAGGACTAGGGAAGTGAATCAGCTACCAACCCTATAAACATGCTAGCTTATGATTAATTTGGGAAACAAATTAGATATAAGGCAATGATGTGTAGCAATACAAGATTACTACACTATCTTCAAGGAATTCATGAAATCAAGAGGCAAAAATAACCTATTAAAGTTTTACATGCTTGAACCACCTAAACTAGGGTGCAGCCTTAGACATGCTCACTAAGCTAGAGATTATCAAACCCTCAATCAAATGATAAAAGCACATGAAGTTAAAACCAAGAATATTCCATTAAAGGAAGGCCCTAAGCTATGGACTATCAAACTTCTTAAATACATGCCAATAAAAACCATTTCACAATCATTTCCATTCTCACTATGAAAATGCAAGCCATACAATCATGAGAAATTATAATCTAAGACAAGACAATAGCTTCAACATAATCATTTATAGAGATTAAGCTCCATTACATCAAAATGAGTGCTCTAGATTGTGAAACTACCATATATACATTTCATTCCCCAAATTAAACAAAACTAAAGCGTGCTTACAAGGAATGGCTTCATCACCTCCCTAGAGGGAGTTAGTTACCTATGGAAGCAAGGAAGGAAGAGGTTGAGAGGATCAGCCCCTCCATTTTCGCACCTAGAGGCAAGCTCCAACCTAAGTTCTCTAGAACACCACTTTCTCTCTCTAGAAAATCCTTACAATATGAGATATGTTATTACATGATACAACCCACCAAATATAGCCCAAAAATCTTATCTATCTCTCTCAATTCGTGGCTCAGAAATCCCTAAAAAGAAGCCTAGCCATTCATTCAATCAAAGGGGATAACTTGAGCAAAACTATGGAGTGGGTGGCCTGTTTTCTGCAGATTGGCGGGCGCCTGCGGGTTGCCAAGGGTGCCGGATGGTGGCACTTGGCAAGGGCCTGCAGTACATAGTAGGCCCCTGCAAAAATTAAAACTTTCTAGACAAAATGGCAGGTGCTCGCAGTGTTTGGCGGGCGCCCGCATGGCTCCTGGGCACCACTTTGCTTCTTAAAATGATTTTGGCTCGGCCTGGTGATGCGATCATCCTCCTTAGCACTTTTTGCAAAGAAAATCATGAGTTCAATGGATCACTGGCTTAACCAAAATGAAGGTCCCCAGCAACGGCATGCTTTGATCTTCAAGAATTTATCAAAGCCTCACTTTTAACTGTCTTTGGTGAACTAACCTAAAAATAAACAAAAACAAGTAAATGAAGCTAATATATACAATATGATCAACTAATGGACTTAACTAATGCAAATAAGGGCGCTTGAATATGTAATATTCGGCGCTTATCATGTCTTAGAATACATGATTTCATTATTCTTATCCCATTTGATATTTGATGTGAGTTTGCTAGTGTGATTATTCAAATAGGTTGTTGATTCCAAGTTTGGGGGAGACGACTTTTAAATTGGATCATTGTCGAGCTACATGCTTTCGCCACTACGGTATACTCTTTCCATCTTTTTCATTGTTCTCATTGCACATTGAGGATAATGTGCAGTTTAAGTTTAGGGGTAAGGTGTCTTTGTTGCATTCTACTTAAAGTTGGAGCTTGAAATGCATGATTGAGATTTGAGATTGATGTTTGCTATGATTTTATTCTTTTGAAGACTATATTGCTTAAAATTTAAAAATTGCTTGACTTGAGAGTCCAATACTCCTTGTATGCCTAGTGGATGCCATTTAGGAGTAAAAAATTTTGAAGGATTGATATCATGCTTGCACTTGTGGTCGACATCATCCTGATTTTGTGATTGTTTTAAGATTCACTCTAGGATTCTACACTAGCACAGGAGCACACTAGCATTCATTTGTGGGGTACATGCTTTATTGATTATTGAATTGGTTATATCCCAATTGAGTTAGTAGTAGTGTATTGACAGCTTTTATTCTTGATAAAGGTGGATAACAACCCCTTTTCACTAAGTAGTCAGGATTTTAGCCTCATCAAGCACTGAATTTCTTATGCCGAAAGGTGGAGGGCCCAAACTCTAAGTTAATAACTTGAAAAAAATAAAATAAAATAAAATAAAAAAAATAAAAAAAAAATAAGAAAGAAAAAAAGTGAGAAGTGGGAAATGATTAGATGGAGGTTGTTTTGATTTATAACCTAGTTGATTTGAGTTTGTAAGTCCTTAGGGGTGTTTAAACACCTAATGCCTTAAAGCCATCCGATTTGGGAGTCATTGACCTAACGCTCGACCTCATGGATCGCTAGAAAGCTTAATAGATTAACACATTGCACTATGCTTCCATCTTTGATCCTTAGGATTTAGGGGGGGGGGGGGGAAATTCGAGTGAAAAGAATAAGCGCACCTAAATGAATAAAGCTTTAATAAAAGCTCCACTCTTTATCTTGATGATCGGTACTAGATTTGTGTGCTAGTTTGAGGGTAAGAATGTGATCATTTCTTTAGTTGGCTTAGATAGCAACATATTTGATGCCGGTCCACTCAAAAAGGGTTCTAGAGTTGTTTTGATTTGCATGATCATTTTCTTGATGTGTGGAGGACCATACTTACTTGCTTGATGTTGAGATTTTGGGAGACTGCTTGGAAATAGTTGAAAAAAATTGCATACTTGAGGTAGTTTTCTCCCAATGCTTGTTTGCAATATTGGTGCCTCTTTTGTGAAAATGAGCTTAATGTTTGTGGGTATCATTTCTGGAACCCTCACGAGACTTCACTCATCCACTAGGGGTAACCTAGGGGTTTAAAAGGCTTATTGCATATGCTAAATGCAATCGTGTTCCCTACGAATGTGGCGTTATCCATTTATTGCTTTCCAGTTATAGTTGTTTAGTTGGTCATTTCATTCCTTTACTTCGTAGTTCATTGCTAGGGACTAACAATATTTAAGTTTGGGGGTGTGATGAGCGCTAAAAAGTGCATATTTAAACCCCTTAAGCTTGGATATTCTAATACCTTATCCTATCTTATTTTCCTATTTTACTCTAATTTCATGTTATCTTCCTTTGAAGGCACTTATCCCCAAAATAAGTTAATTCAGCCAAATTAGAGAATAAAAGATGCAATCTTAAGCTAAATGGAGGAAAGGAGCAAAGTGGAAGCAAAGTGGTGGAAAATAGTAATCTTCGATCGATCTTACCAAGCTCAGATTGATCTTTCAGTGATCGATCCAACAGTGCCAAGATGGATCGAGCCTCTTGTCCTTATCCTCAAGAAATTTCCATCTTCAATCGATCCAACATTCTTTCGATCGATTGAACTTCTTTGATCTTATCCCCACCTAACACATTTGTCTTTTTCCCAAAATATCCCAAAAATATCTCAGATTTGTCAGTATTCCAAAAGGCACCGCTAAGGTTCGATCGATCTCATCAACCTTCGATCGATCTCATTAACTTCCGATCGATCGAACCCTTTCAAGTGTGAGAAAAACAGAGTTCCAGCTAATTAAAAGGTGTGCTCATGGTACAATCATTTGGAGGCCCTAGTGCACGAGGTCTAACCATTTGGTGTGACACTTGAGCTACCTATATAAGGACTTTGAGCCATTTTTACAAGAGAAGCATATACAATCTTGGAGAACCATAGAGAGATGAAAGGTTGGAGGAGCTTAGAGATTTGAGAGATACACACCATTTGGGAGTTCTTCCACTCATCTAGGGTTTTCATCAAGGAGAAGAAGATCATTCCTACCATGGAGATGGCCTTTGAGGGTTGGATGACTACATCAATGAGTGGCTAAACATCTTATTGGGCTAGAGTTAGCCCTAAGCATGCTTCCTAGACCTTGATGCTTTGTATTTTAAGGGAATTTGTTTTGTAATTCTTGTCTTGACATTTGATTTATATATGAATCTTGTTTATACAATGATTTATGTGATTTAATACTTCCAATTGATCATTTCATTCTATTCATATGTCTATGTATGCTAAAACAAATGTTCATGTGTTTATCTCTAGATTTTGCTATATAGATGCATGTCTATGTGTGTTAATAACATAAATCTAGTGATGGTCAAGGCATGGTGCTTTAATGGAATACTCTTGTGGTTTGTTTGATGGTTCATACTCATTTCTTGATGGATTGTACCTCTTTCTTAGTTTAATTAGTTTAATTTTCATGTCCCTAGCTTAATTGTAGTGTAGTTGTCTTACTTTCTTAGATGGGAGGACAATCCATCCTTATTGTTTGATGTTTCATGCTTATCAATGCAAGTAGTATATTTCTCTAGCTTGTTGATGTGTTTGGATTGTGAACTTAAAAGAAGGAATAATGGTTTAATTTGATATGTTGTGCTATTCACTAGTTTGTCGAGACAATGTATACTTAATTAGCCATCCATGCTTGTTAATTCAATCAATCACACACACTAGTATTGCAATATATAATCCCCCTCATTTATTGTATATTAAGTGTCTAGGAAAATGATGTTTAGTGGTGACCTCTAAGTCCCAAGACCTCTCTCTCTCTTATTCTTTACCCCTTATTTACTTTAGTTGTTTTATATTGAATTTGTTTAGTTTAATTTGTAGTTTAACTCAACCAACAAATCACATTTTGATCACTCGACCTACTAATCCAACATTTTTTCCATATCAATATTACTTCCTTTCCCTTGGGACGATCCCTACTTACCCCAGCTATATTACTAGTTAGAGGTAGTAGTGGCACTTTATAAATTCAAACTTGGCCACACTACACATAATTTAGCTTGCTGGTAAAGCGACAACACCTACAACCAAACAAATTACTCAATAGGTGGTGCCTAAGACACACCTCTTGTGACCCCGTGAATCCATAGAAATAAAGACAACGGGATTATGCTATGCCGAGGAAAATACAACAACAACTTCAAATCCAAAATAAACAATGTCATGCCATGAAATGCAATGCCGTACTATGGATGTCTCATATATTTCAATGCCATGTCAATAGGAAATTCATGCCCTTTCAAATCATCATTCAATATCACACATGCCTTTCAAAATAAATTTCTAAAATACACATTTTAAGCCTTCATTCAACATTAATCTAGCATGATAAGCATAATAAGCATAATTTATATTTCATAAAAGCATCCTTTATCATAAAACATCAATTAACACACAACTACATATTTCACATACAACATCTAAGCAACTTTTGCAAGAATTTATATAAATTAAACATGCTAAGCAATAATTTAAGAAGAAATAATTCACAAAAGTACAAGAACTTGTGAATTAGAAACCCCTACCTCAAATGGATGCAAAAGTCCCAAAAATCCATAGAATTTCAAAAAGCCTATAGGTGGCCAAACAAGCAATTACTCCTATCAATGCGTAGATCTCACCGAGCTCTCCGTTTTGCCGCAAACGCCATAATCAAACTCCTAACGATTGAAGAGCAATCAAGATTTGAAATTTTGATGAAAAAAAAAAATGAATAAAAATGAGGGAGAGAGAGCTAGTGCCGGGAGAGAGAGAATTGAGGCCTAAATAGCCTTATGGCCATTAAAAAAAAAGTGGTGGGTCCCACCATTTTAAAAAAATCTTTCTGTTTTTTAATTTCCACCACAAAAGTTATGTTTGTGTACTAACTACGCTATAACCATATAAAACACATTAGATAAAATACATTAAATACAAATGGACCCAACCAAAACCCCCATACTCGACAATTCCGGCAACAGGTCCCACACGGGACTTTTCAGCCCGAAAAATGAAAAATTGCCGAAATACTAGCCGGTGCATTTCCAAGAGTCCTAGACTCAATTGAATGCCCCAACTAACTCTCAGACACACCCGGCGCACCCCACAATGTCCGGCACACAAAATGAGAAAAGACGAAAATGTCTTTGAGAAAACAAAAAATCCCGAAAAATAAAAAATGGCAAAAATCGAAAACACTACAATCTCCCCAACTTAAAAGGATTTTGTTCCCGAAATCAACCCATCTTACAAGAGAAAGACAAAAGGATACAAAAATGGAGTACGTCTCCGAGTACCCCACGTAACACTCCACACTGAAAACCTCAACACGAAGAATCCACGTCCCATGTTACTCGCAACCTTGTGCTTGTGACCCAACGCAACCTCGACCGAATAGTGACCACAGCCACACATGATCACATCCCCCACTACAACTAACGAAATGAAAAGGGCACCGCAGTGCCAAACAAAAACTCTCTACCTTCTTCTACAAGCACACGAGGTATAAGCCCTTAACCAAACTCCGTGACTCCACCTTGTCCTGACCCCTAAAAACCATTAGGATCATCATCCTTCTAACCAGAACACACCACTAGTTGATACTAAATCTATAATTAACGACTTCAGTCAACCCACATGAAGACACGCATCATGAAAAGAATCTTTTAATCTAAGTCACCACGACACTCAACCATCTACTTCCACACTCAACTTAGGTTAAAACCAATCTGATACATAAAATCGCACTAATGCGGTCTACACGAGACATCCCACCAGAAAACTGTTGGATCCCATACACGGTAGGTTCAACCAACAGTGTCTTACACAATCCGCACTAAATGCCCTAAGGCCCATAAAAGTAAAATGGCTCCATTGAGTCCCGTATCGGTTATAGAGCCTATTCCTATAATTATGAAACCCATATGAGATACAGCGGTTACAAAATCGCTCAACAAACCAACATATGAGCTCCACTCGCTATCCCAAAGATATCCTTAAAACCATCTCTAATAACTACTGTCTTCAATAGTTATATCATAGCTGAACACCCACGACTGCAATCTAGAGCACCATCCGACTTATCAAATGTACCATCAGGCACCCGGGAAAACAACCCATCAGCATAACTCAAGGATCAATTGATCCGACAACTGAAACTCCTTGGACACGTAACCCCATACTAAGTACACCACCATCCATGACAAGTCACCTAAACACGTATAAAGAATACCATCTATCCCAAATGAGACTCACTCAAAAATGGGATCGCACAACCACACATACGCAACGCACAACACCGTACTGTATCTGTCACTAAACATACTAAAATCAATGATTGTTGACCTTTGACCCGACATTGTGTTAAGAAAAGATTAACTCAGAGAAATGGTTGGCCGAGCCATTCCCATTGTCGGTCCGACCTCAACACCAACATCATTCTTGTCTTCAGGTCTAATCCTCAAGCATACACACATATCAATCTCTACATCTACTCTGGATACACAATTCATGACACACGGTCTAACCCTCCTCAATATATAAGCCGCATCACGATTGCTAAATACCACTGTTAGCCCCAAGACCCTAAGAAAAGGTACACACTGGTAAATAAGTCATGTCTCATACTATATCAATCACAACCACACGAAACGGGTCCCACAAAACCAAGGACTTCACCTCCTACCGTGGAGACAAATAAAACAATCTAGATTAAATCCTTACCCGTGGTTGCTAACAAAAGAGGGAACTCTATAAAGTCCTTCCGTACGCTGACACGCACAATTCCTATGTGGAGATACGAAACTCACAGGCAATAATGTCCTTGCCAGGACCAAATAAGAAGAAGGAAGAGCAAGTTCATTTCCAGCAACAAAACTGAACACGCACCTATCGATACCTTGCATGCAATATACCAAGAAAGAGGAATTATACAGAGATGAAACAGCTCGATCTGTAACTCATACATATAACATCCATACGTAATAGAGAACAGTGCCCCTTCCCAAAACACTAGGGCTAGACAACGAATTCTAAGACATCGCGTCCCATCCTGCCCAAAGAAGAACCTTATAAGTGAAAATCTAGACCTTCCATTCATAGAAACAACTAGGTAACACTGACCACTACATAAATAACCTTTAAAGTAACAAGGCTAAAACCCTTTTTGTCATCAATCTATTAATAAAACCAACACATAATAGCCCAACTGCTCATAAAATACACATCATTATCCAATAAAACTGTTTGGAATAGTCATATAGTCTTACAAATACATCATTACTTTAATACATAACGGTCATAACTGGTACATCATTACAACTTGAAACTCATTTAAAATATCTCGAACTATATCCTGCCCCAAAGGCTCACACACTAACCATCATCAGCATCATCCAAATCCGGAACCACACTACAGGACATGATAAGTGCTCAAATATAACGCATTTTAGCACCTAAGCTAAGGTATTTTAGTCCATTCTGTGACAACCCGGATTTTTTTAAGAGTTGAAATTTTTATTTATTCCATGATTTTTGGTTGACAAAATTGATTATTTTGTTTTAAGTGGAAATTTACCCTATTAGAATTTCAGTGATTTATTATTTAAATGGGAGACTTATAGTTTATTTTTTTTTGGTCTCATACTATATTAATGGATGGAGATGAGAAGATTTCAGGCGCCAAATTAAAGGAAAAATGGTAATGTTATGAGCGGGACCAGTGACTTTTGGTCCATTTGTGATGAGAAATGGGTTTTTGGTTTTCTTTTCATATATATCTATATGATATATATGTATTTGATGAAGAGAAGGCTATCAACCGTGTGAAATGAAGAAAGAAAGAAAATTGATTTATTTTTTTGTGTTAATGGCTTTTTCGTGGGACCCACTAGTAGACAATTGGGTTTGATTTTGTTTTATCTATATATATTGTATGGTGTGAAAAGGTAGGCTGCCGACCAAAAGGAAAGGTGGGTTTGGTTTGGTGATGCAATTATTGATTTTGCTTTTGCCTTTTTGTTTTTTGCTTTTTGCTTTTTGACTAAGTCATGTGTATAGTTTTTTTTTTTTTAGTGATGATATAGAATAAGAAAAAATGAAGATTAGATGGAGTGGAAAGACAAGAAAATAGTGGTTGCCGATAAGATAAGGAAAGAGGTAGTGGCGGGTCCCACTTTGATTTTTGATATTTGTTGGCTGATTGGAGGGTCGGTGGACTTGGCTTATATATTGAGGGATTATATGCACTAATTTTGTATTCAGAGAAAAAAAAATTTGATGACAAACAGAGAGAGTTTTAAGACACTGTGAACCGAGAGCTCACACATCTCGGACAGAGAGTTGATGATTCAATGACGAATTATTTTGCAGTGTAAGGTTCTTCATGTCTTGAATGGCCTGGATGATTTTGTTTTAAATATTTTATTGACTATTATTTTGCTAAAATTACATATATGTATTTTGTGTAAAAGTATATGTATATTTTTGTAAAGCAAATTTTTCATGAAACTCTTTGAAATCCTTGTTATGGTTTTTCCTACTAGGACTTCCCCCGTCTCACCCCCTTCTAATTTCAGGTACTGAGGATGAGCTTAGATTCATAGTTGCGGGTTTAGGTGGAAGAGTTGGTGTTGAGGAATTAAATTAATTTAATTATTTAGAGATGTTGTTTTTAATTTTGAGGAAATTGATTTGTATTAATAAATGATAGTATTTTTTTTCTTTTGAGATCCTGGGAGAACACTAATGTATTTTGATTTGAATAAATTGAGGAATTTATTTAGAAAATTAGGGGTGTGACACATTCATCTATCTTACTTTCATGTCTTAGATACTTATTTGTGTTATTGTCTATTTCAGGTGAATAAAGTTCAAACAGGCTAACAAGAGCCATTTAGATCATTTTTGGAGCTAAGGAACAAAGTTGGAAAGAAGCCAAGAAAATACATCAAGGGAACTTCGATCGATCGAAGGGAAGTTTTGATCGATCGAAGTGGTCTTCAATCGATCGAAATGAAGGCGGTGCCAGCTCAGCCAATGGGATCAAGCCTAGAAGATATTTTGTGCCATGTCAGCTTCGATCGATCGAAATTGCTGCTAGTAGTGAGCTGTCAAATTCCCGAGCACGTCGTTTTCTACCTAACTTGTGCAAGTTGCGAGATTCCTCCAATCAAAGGCTGTAATTCTAACTTGGTCCTTACTCAAAAGAGGATGTAATTGATTTATTGAGCAGTATTGTAGAGACACCAAGAGAGAAAATATTAAAAAAATATAGAAAAAAATATCTTTTGCTCTTTAGAACTAGGGTTTTGGAAAGAAAGCAAGGATGAAGATGATGATGCCAACCTCCAAGCTAGCCCTTGATGGTTCCATGACCACTACAATGAGTGGCTAAATCATTCACTTAAGGCTAGAGATAACCCCTAAGTTTGCTTCCTAGACCTAATATTTTGTATATTTTTGGGGATTTAATTGTAACAAATGTTTTGATCTTGGATTAATATATATCTTGTGGTTTCTACTTGATGTGTATAGATTTTAATGTTTTCAATTGATTCTCTATCTCTAACCATATGTCTATGTATGCTAGAATAGATGATTTATGTGCTTTTCTCTAGATTTAATGGAATTAATGCATGTCTATGTGTGTTGATGGTGTTAATCTAGATATGATCAAAACATAATGCCTAATGGAACACTTTTGCAATTTATTTGATGGTTCACACTTGTTTTTTGATGGATTGTGCCACACCTTTAGTTTAATTAGCATAATTTTCATGTCTCTATCTTAGATGTAGTATAATTGCTTTAAATTCCTAGATAGGTGAACAATCTATTCTTGTTTCTTGATGTTCCATACTTATGAATGCAAAGAGTGTATGTCTCTAGAAAATTATGTGTGTATTAATTGTGGTTTAATTGAACGGAAATTGGTCTCATTTGATAGGTTGTACTTTCCATTTAAATTGGCTAGACAATCTATACTTATTTGCCACCCATGCTTAGTTTCAATTGATATCACACACACCCACACAAGTTACAATTTAATTTCTCCATTAATATACAATTGCTAGTGTCTAGTGAAGTCAAACTTAGTGGTGAACTCTAAAGCCCCAAGTCCTCTTTCCTATATCTTTACTCTATTCCCTAGATTGCTTTTATTTACTTGCTTTAATTTTAATTGCATTGTAGTTTAATCAAATCATCACCCAATCTTTGATCATTCGAACTATTAACCTGACATTAATTTCCATCACAAATACACCTCATTTCCCTTGGGACGATCTCTACTCACCCTAGCTATATTTTTAGTGAGAGGAAGTAGTGGCTCTTTATAAATTTAAAACTTGGCCACACACTCACATCATTTTGGCTTGTTGTGTCCACGACCACACCAAGTTTTTGGCGCCGTTGTCGGGGATTGGCACCGTCGTATTTGGAAATTAATTAGGAATTAGTACTCTTTTGATCTTATTTTTATTTTTATTTTTATTTTTATTTTTATTTTATTTTGGTTACTTATTGTGTTTGTTTTTTATTGACTAGGTGACTTGAGCCAAGAGAGTGAAACAAAGGGAAATTAAAAAGTAAGGAAGCCAAGTGAAGCTAAGCAAGAGCATAAAAAGCTCAAAAATAAAATTTGCGAAGCAAGCAAGGCAAAGAAAAAATATATATAAAAAAATTTGAAAAATCAATTAAAGTTGCTTAAGGACCCTTTTTGAGCTCTTTCTAACTCGATCTCTAGTTAAATCGTCGGCCCGCGTGGAGGCAAGCTTTTCATTTTCTTAGATAGATCGTGAGCCCGCGTGGAGGCAATTTATTTTTCTTGCATATTGTTGAAAGCATGGGAGTATGGGATTAATGTATGTGGAGGATATTTGTTGATTGATTTGTTGCGGAGGTGAAGTGATTGTTACTTGCTTGTTGCTTGTTTATGTTTTGTTTGTGCATGTATGGTCGAAGGTCATTAAATCCTACTTTTGTCCCACTTAATTTGAATCTTAAATCCATTGTTCGTAATTCTAGGGGAAGGGGTAATTTTAATCATTCCATTTCATCAATGGAAGAACATAATGAGGACCATGTGGAGGACCTTAGTCACATAAACCAACAAGGTATTCTCCACCCTAATGTGCATCATGACAACATCCAAGTATCTTTGGGCATGCCCAGACCATTCATTCATCCACAACAACAAGGTCAAGTTCCATTAGGAATGCCTCGGCCAAATTTTGCTCCACAACCTCCCATTATTCAAGGCAATCAAGGTGTTAGTGTAGCACCACCAGTTGTAAATCCTCATCTTGCTTTGTGTGATCACTATGTGCCAAATGAATATAATGCACCCACTTGCATTTAATTGCCCCCATTTAGAACACATCACTATGAGATTAAACCGCAAACCATTCAAATGCTTCCTAACTACCATGAACTTCCAAGTGAAGAACCTTACAAGCATTTGGATGAGTTTCTTGAAGTATGTTCCACCGTAAAATACACGGACATGCCGGAAGATGTTTTGAGGTTAAAACTCTTCCCTTTTACCCTTAAAGACAAGGCAAAATATTGGTTCAACAATCTTAGGCCTTTTTCGATAACTTCTTGGGCGGAAATGCAACAAGAGTTCTTGAAAAAGTACTATCCGGTTTCAAAGACCAATGCCATGAGAACTTCAATTAGAGAATTTTCTCAAGGAGATGGGGAAATGTTTCATGAGGCATGGGAAAGATTTAATGATTTGCTTAGGAAGTGCCCACATCATGACATACCTTAGTGGCAATTAGTTCAATATTTTTTTGAAAGTTTATCGGATAATCACAAAGGTATGGTTGATGCATCTATGGGTGGTTCTTATCTTGATAAACATGAAAATGATGTTTGGCAATTGTATGAAAGGATGAGTGAGAATTCAATACATAAATCCTTGTCTTCCAAAAATGGTAGAAATTTGGGTGGAAGGAAGAATGTTGGCTTGTATCAAGTTGACAACTCCAAAGATATAGTCGCCAAGGTGAAATCTTTATCTCAAAGGTTTGATCAATTTTTTATCAACCAAATTTCGGTGAATGAAGTGTCTTCCTCTCCTAATCATGTTCATCATCATTCATCTAATGAAACTTGCATAACTTGTTCTAGTGTTTTACATTCTACTTCCAATTGTCCCCACGGACATGTGCAAAATGAGCACCATGAACAAGTTAATGCCACATTTGTTAATCACGGGAATAATCCTTATGGCACACATTACAATTTCGGGTGGAGGAACCATCCAAACTTCTCTCGGAAAAGCCAAGGGGAAGGCTCAAACCCTCCCCAAGGTGGTTTTCAAGGAAAGTATGTTCCGCCCCCAATGTAAGGCCAAGGATCCTAAGGTTTTAGACCATATTTTCAATCACATGGAAATCAATTTTCTAATTCTCATTTTCCTAATCAATCATCTTACTCTCAAGGAAGTTCTAGAAGTCCCGCTTTTGAGGAAAAAGTGTTAACCGCTTTAGGGACTTTGGAGGCAAACACTCAATTGCTTCATTCTCATTCTCAATCCATTGCTAAGCTAGAAACCCAAGTCGGGCAAATAGCGAGTACTTTGAATGCTAGAGAGAAAGGGAAAATGCCTTTAAATGCCCCACCAAAGTAACAATGTGCTGTGAAGACCCATTCTTCATCGGAAAGTCCCACAATTGAACATGTCAATGAGGTGACAACCTTGAGGAGTGGAAAGATTATGGACAATCAAGTAGTATTTCCAATGAAGAGAGTGAACCGGTGCACCCAAAAGTTGACACCCGTCCCGTTTCACATTTTATTCCTCCTTCATTGCATGTGCATGATCATCTTGTTGAGAAAGTGGTGAAAAATGATTTGAAAAATGATTTAAACAATGATTTGAAGAATTCTTATGTTGAAAATGATTCAAAGAAAGTTTTTGAAAAGGTTTTTGAGCCAAAAGCTCCATTTCTGGATGCCTTAAAAGGATTCATTTCTCTTGAAAAGCAAAAGACCAAAACTAATGAAATAATTGAAGTGTTTAGGCAAGTGAAGATTAATCTTCCACTCTTGGATGTAATTAAGCAAATTCCGGCTCATTCCAAATTCTTGAAAGATCTTTGTACCCAAAAGAGGAAGAACAAGAGCCAAGCACCAAAGAAAGTGGTCTTAACCGAGCAAGTAAGCTCCATTTTGCAACACAACAATATCCCAAAATTTAAAGACCCCGGTTCACCTACTACTTCTTACATTATTGGTGACCATGTCATTAATCGGGCTCATCTTGATTTAGGAGCAAGTGTTAATCTTCTTCCATACTCGGTATATGTCAAATTGGGCTTAGGAGACTTAAAACCGACGTCAGTAGTTTTGCAATTTGCCGATCGATCCATCAAAAAGCCCTGGGGTATCATTGAGGATGTGTTGATTAAAATTGATAAATTCTTTTTCCCGATCGATTTCATTGTCATTGACACGGAACCGGTTCCAAATCCCAAAAGCCAAATTCCCTTTATCCTTGGCCGTCCCTTCTTGGCAACCGCAAATGCCAACATCAATTGTAGGACGGGAATAATGAAAATATCATTTGGCTACATGAAAGTGAAATTGAATATATTCAATCCAACCCCGAGTTCAATGGATAAGCATGAAGATATTTGTGTTTTGAAAAAATGTCTTGAGAATGATTTTAAGAAAATTAAGTCTTTGCTTGAAAACAAAATTTCAAAAGGCTTGCAAACAAACTTGATTTCAAAGAATGTTGTTTTGGAAACAAATGTTGAAAGGGCATGGAAGCCCAAAAATTGCATTGACAAAGGACCATCAATCTCCTTTGAATCAAATCCAACAAGTTCTTTAGGAAACAATTTGTTGGGTGGGATTCAAAAATCCATCACCCCGTCAAGGAGGGGATGCATAATAAGATTTTTGATCTGGGCTAAAAGAGCCCAACGTCTTGCTAGAGACGTTAAAGACTAGTGCATTCTGAAGGGTTTGACAACCCTATTCCTTCCTCATTTCTGTTTTTATATGTTTTTGCGTTGTCTAGATATGAATTGAATTGAAAAATTTGGCTTGAGAGCCATTTTCTGCATTTTGAGTACTGCTAGTGACATTTCGATCGATCGAACTTAAGTTCGATTGATCAAAGTCCTACTTCGATCAATCGAACTCCATGTGTTGAAGATTTTTGAAGTTCCATTTCGATCGATCAAGGGCAGGTTCAATCGATCGAAGTCTATGTTGGATCGATCGAAGTTCAAATTTCAATTGATCAAAGTACTTCGATCGATCGAAATTGCGTCATTTAAAAATTCTCGGAACTCCTTTTTCTTTTTCTTTTTCTTTTTCTTTTTCTTTTCCTTTTATTTTTCTTTTCGCTCCCTATTCACCTTCTCCCTCATTCCAAACCCTAGCTGCCGCCACCACCTCTCTCTCTCTCTCACTGAATCTCTCTCATTCTCTCAATCTCCCTCAACATCTATCTCTCTCATTCTCTCTCCCTCAACACCACCTCACCACCTTTCTCTCATCGCGGCAAAACCCCAAGAAGCCAAAGCCACCACTGGTCACCTCCATTCGGCTAAGCTTCCTTTCCTTCCTCTCTCTATTTCACTCTCGGGTAGCATCTTATTCATCGTCTCCGACCAATTTAAGCCAAGGAGACCTCGATTCCAAGCTCCGGCGAGCTCTACGTTTTTCGACAAGTCTCCGGCGAGACTCTGGTCATCTTCTTCGACGCCGACAAGGTTGAAAAACCTCCATTTTCACTCCAAATTTCTTCCTCTACTCTCTAGGTTGTCGTGTGAGTTCCATATTTTTGAATTTTTATTTTTGCATCAATTTTTTTATTTTATTTTTGTTCTTGCTCTCTTTTTATTTTTGCTTTTAGTTTTGCATGTTATGATTGTGTATATATTTTTGTACATATTGATAAAATCATTGAAAAAAAATTAGAAAAATAAAAACAACAAAAACAAATAAAAATGAAAAATGCAAAATAGTAAAACAAAATAAAATTTTAATTGAAAATGATTTCTAAAAAAAAAAAATTTGGAACATGTAACCTGAACTGAACTTGGACATTTGTGAATGGCGATGGGCAAACATTGAAATGGATTGTGGATTGTGGAGATAGTTGTTGATTGTAGTTGTTAGAAGGAGAACGGGAAAATTGAATTGGATTTGTGAATTCTTTTGGGCGGTGTCCCTATTTACTTTGTTGAATCGTGGACTGAGAATAATTTAAATGTTGAAATTGTTTGATTGCTTGAAATTGTTGATTGAAAAATTTTGGGATGTCCATTTTTAAGGGGAAATCATACCGGATTTTCAAAAAATCCTTGCAGTTTGATTTTAAAATTTCAAAAAGGCATGTGGTTTGATTTTTGGACTTTAAGGTGGAATTTGACAAGACTTTTCCATGTTTGATGTTAAAAGTGAATGGCAAAAGAAGAAATAATTTTTGAACTTGAAATATTTTTAAAGTAGCATTGAAAGTTTGAATTGTTGTGAGCATAGTTCTATCTTGTCTTCTCAACTTGTCTTGAATATGAAATGCATGGACGTGTTCTAAGTTGTCTAAATTGATTGCAAGCATGACTTAATTTGATATTGTGATTTTAAATTGAAAATTATAAATCTTGTCTTCAATGCATTAAATGTTTCAAAGGGACTTCTTTGAAAAATTTTGATTGGATTAAGTGCATTATTTTGGTAAAATGAACTTTCATTGTTGATATACTTTGTGATCACACTTCTTAGGTTTAAAATACTTAAAAAGGAAATTTTTGAACTTTGTTTGAAAAATATGAAGTTGAGTTGCATGATTTCTTCAATTGATTTTCATTCATTGCATGATTCTTGTCATGAAGTTTTTCTACAATGCAATTGAACGTATTGACTCCAAAGTTTTCAAAAATTCCAATTTTGCCCCAAAAGTGTTGAGAAATTCCAAAGTTAACCAAAATGCCCTTGTTTAAGTTGAAACTTGTTCCATTTGATTCATTTGCATCCATTTGCATGTTCTAAGTGCTTTTGAGCTTGTATGTGATCCAATTCTTGATTCTTGTCATCCTAGGGCACAATTTTACATCTTTTGACCTTCTTCGTCATGATTTTGATTTTCTTGAGCTTAATGCTTTTGAAACTTGTCAAATGTGATTTCTTTGGAATAATTGCAACTTCATGCTTGTATATACACCATTTTGCACACACTTACATCACATTGACAGTTTTTGAGATTTTTTATGCATCCCTTAAGCCTATCTTCTTGAAATTGCTTTCTGACTAAGTTTGGGGGTGTGATTTAGAATCTCGGGATTTTAAATTCATGATTTGGATGTTGTCTCTATTCTTTGGCCTTAGTTGAGATTTTAAACTGAAATATGAACCAAGTTAGGACTGTATTGACTTGATATTACTGTCTATCTGATTACATGCCATTTGCTTAATATCTTATGATTGTGATCTATCCTTGATGACCAAAGTTTTGTCCGGTCCAGATTTTGACTTACAAATGGTAAGCTTCTTGTATTTTCCATATTTAACAATTCTCTGCTTCATT
The DNA here is from genome assembly GCF_030987335.1 of Cornus florida. Taxonomy (NCBI): domain Eukaryota; kingdom Viridiplantae; phylum Streptophyta; class Magnoliopsida; order Cornales; family Cornaceae; genus Cornus; species Cornus florida. The sequence goes on along the minus strand of NW_026775571.1, from coordinate 49,829,145 downwards.
TAAGCATTAGAGGAGGTCACGAGCCCTGAGTGATCATAAGATGTTGATCATAGTATTTTTGTTGCACTACAGTACAGGATTTTTCTTTATCTGGAGTTGTTGTTACTTGCGCATCATTCAGATCCATGCTATCTAGTTGCATACCATGTCCAGGATTCTTTCTTAAACTTGTCTATCATAACATGCCTTGGATTGCTGTATTTTGCAACCGTGCATTTCACTTAGTCTTTATTGCATGACATGCCTATTCTTAAATCTTTGGTTGACATTTACCATGCCTATCCACTCCATGTTATCCTGTTTACTGTATTCGATCTTCATTGTTACACTTGTAGACATTCTTGCTAGGAATTGATACAATATTATCTTAGAGTCTACTTGTCATACCATTGCAGCATTTTCTTGAGTTTTAGGTTTGTGAATGCACGTTGCATCCTATATGCACATCACAGCCTATGCTTGTCCTGTTGATCATTGTTATGCTCTATCTGTTTCTTATGTAACTTTTCTGTCCTCTATGTCATCTTTACATATCTAATCTATTTTAATTAGCTGAGGCATGTTGAATGATGATTCTGAAGCTTTCTTATTCATTTCTTACACAAGCATAATCCTATTTGTTTATTATCTGTTTCTACTTGATTCAAAAATGCTTTGTGTTTTCTTATCAGTTGCTTACCTTATCATTTACCTATGCACTGATTCATAATTATTTTTGCAGATGCAGCATAGAAAAAAGACTTTTGCCATGAAACGAGTTCCCAGAGTGCCACAGCCTGCATCTCCAGTTGCAGAGTCCTCTTCTTCATCTTCTTCTTCTTCATCCGCCATGGATGCCGAGCCTGCCATTGTTATAAAGGTCCCCGTTGAGTCCTACACTAGCAGGGAGTGGGAGACAGAGTACAGATTTGATACAAATACATTTGCTACATTGGACCAGACACAATAGTCCTATGATGAGTTTGTGAGGCGGGGTAGCGCAACCATTATGACTCCAGTAGACACAATTGTCTACCCCCGATTGGTTGCTCTCTTCTATCAGCACCTCCAGATGGATGAGGATGACAGACTTCTTCTACACACTACCATTAACGGTCAGGAGATTGATATTTCTATCCCTGCCATAGCTGCTGCCAGTCGTTGCCCCCACACATCTCCACTGGCTGATGATACTCAGGAGCCTCTGTACCCTGATCATCCATCATTTCTTACTGAGCTGACCATGGTTGCCACACTATCTCCACAGGTGGCATATGAGGGGCACACCTTTACAGACCGGGTCGAGATTGATCCCCTGTACTCAGTGCTTCACCTCAATGCCTTCCCTACAGGTCATGGCACTCAGAGGAGAGAGGGGACATTCCAGGCATTATACTATTTACATCAGGGCTACTGGAACTCTATTCCTGCCCTTATCTGGGAGCTTATCCATAAGTTCTAGAAAAACTTGCATCATTCGCCTACCATCAGAGCAAAGACTTGGCCTCTACTGTTTGGCCATCTTATTACACAGTTGCTTATTGACCAGGGATACCACTTTGACCCTGAGGAGATCCCAGAGCCTGAGGCCGAGCGGAAGAAGAGAGCTTATGATATGGCCAGGTGGAACAAGACTTACAATTCTTGCCGCAAAAATAGAGCCAATAGAGACTTCAAGAGATTGCAAGCATAGTTAGAGAGAAAGACAGCACAGGCAGCCGCAGCAGCTGACGCTCCAGGGGATGACACAGCAGTTCGATCTCCCCCAGGTAGAGACGTCGTACTACCACCTCAAACTCTACCTCCCAGCTAGATGTACCTTCTGCATCTCAGCAGACTGGCCCTTCTCATGCCCCTTCTACTGAGCCGACAACCCATACCAGCACTGACTCTAACTACCGATTAGAGGTAGCTCAACTTCATACAGATTTTATATCTTTCAAAGCTGATATGACTGGGCGGCATGAGGATGTCATGAGGCGGCATGACGACTTAGTAAAGAGACATGACGAGCTAGTGGGGAGACACGATGACCTGGTTCGGTGGACTGATGCGTTACGCGACAATGTAGCTAAGGAGAAATGTGAGCTCGGAGATTTGAGGACAAACCTAACCACTTCACTCACTCACCACAATACTAAGATGTGTGCCATGCTGCGGCACATTGCTGACATGATCACTCCAGACCCCACCGTCTGATGCCATTATTCTCTCTCTTCTACTCATTACCATCTTATCTCTGCACTACTTTAACTGCGATATTTCTGCATCATTTGGATATTTGCACTGGTTTTGGATATTATTTGGATACTTTTGGATAGTATTTGGATATTTCTTGGATATTTATGTGGCTTTCATTTAGATATTTTCAGATATTTGTGGATATCTTTGATCTCTGGATATTTGATCTTGCACTTACTTTCTATACATGATTTCTAGATCTTTGATATCAGTTTTGGATGTTATGAGCTTTACATTGCTATATGCCATGATTTTTGTCTAATTCTCAGTTTCACTTCTCATTTCTATCATTGATGCATATGCTTTGACAGTTGTTAGTGTGACCACTTTTCAGACAGGTTTTTAGAATCTAAGTTTGGGGGTGTACCTTCCAAAGCTAAGCTTCCGTTGCTGGGTCCATTATGCTTCACCCATTTCGTATTCTCTTTCCATTCTCTATTGCTTCTTTGTACATTAAGGACAATGCACAGAGTAAGTTTGGGGGTGTATTAGCATATTTTACATGTCGCACTTGATTTTTATGCATGTAGTATGATTTGAGAATCCTAGGCTATGATTTTGATCTTTTGAGGACCATGATACTTAGAATTTAAAAATTGCTTGACTTGAGAGTTTAATACTTCTTGTATGCCTTGTGAATGCCATTTAGGAGTAAATTTTTTGAAAAATCAATATCTTGCTTGCACTTGTGGTCCACATCATCCTGATTTTGTGATTGTTTTGAGATTCACTCTAGGATTCTACATTAGCATAGGCACATACTAGCATTCATTTGTGAGGTACTTGCTTTGTTGGCTATTGATTTGGTTATATCCCAATTGAGCTAGTAGTGCATTGAAAGCTTTCATCTTCACAAAAATGGATAACAATCCTTTTTCATCGAGTAGCCAGGATTCTAGCCTCATCAAGCACATCGCGCTGAAAGGTGGAGGGCCCAAACTCTAGGTTAATAATTGGGGAAAAAATAATAATAATAATAAATAAAAATAAAAAATAGAAAGAGCAAGTTTACAAAAAAAATAAATAAAAAAGTGAGGACTTCTCCCAAAAGGTGAGAAGTAAAAAATGATTAGATAGAGGTTATTTTGATTTGTAGCCTAGTCGATTTGAGCTTGTAAGTCCTTAGGGGTGTTTTAACACCTAATGCCCTAAAGCCGTCCGGTTTGGGAGTCATTGACCTAACGCTCGACCTCATGGATCGCTAGAAAGCTTAATAGATCAACACATTGCATCATGCTTCCATTTTTTATCCTTAGGATAGTCTAAAAAAAAAAAATTTGAGTGAAAAGAATAAGCGCACCTAAATTAATAAAGTTTTAATAAAAGGTTCACTCTTTGTTTTGATGATCGGTACTAGATTTGGGTGCTAGTTTGAGGGTAATGATGTGATTATTTCTTTAGTTGGCTTAGATAGCAACATATTTGATGCCGATCCACTTAAAAGAATTCTAGAGTTGTTTCGATTTGCATGATCATTGTCTTGATGTGTGAAGGACCATATTTGTTTGCATGATGTTGAGATTTTGGGAGATTGCTTGGAAAGAGTTAAAAAATTGCATACTTGAGGTAGTTTTCTCCCAATGCTTGTTTTGTATATTGGTTCCTCTTTAGTGAGAAAGAGCTCAATGTTTGTGGGTATCATTTCTGGAAACCCTCACGAGACTTCACTCGTCCACTAGGGGTAACCTAGGGGTTTAAAAGGCTTGTTGCATATGCTAAATGCAATCGTGTTCCCTACGAAAGAGGTGTTATCATTTTATTGTTTTCTAATTCATAGTTGTATAGTTGTTTATTTCTTTCTTTTTCTTATAGTTCGTTGCTAGAGAATAGCAATATCTAAGTTTGGGGGTGTGATAAGTGCTCAAATGTGACGCATTTTAGCACCTAAGCTAGGGTATTTTAGTCCATTCATCTATCTTACTTTCATGTCTTAGATACTTATTTATGTTATTGTCTATTTCAGGTGAATAAAGTTCAAACAAGCTAACAAAAACCATTTAGATCATTTTTGGAGCTAAGGAACAAAGTTGGAAAGAAGCCAAGAAAATGCATCAGGGGAACTTCGATCGATCGAAGGGAAGTTTTGATCAATCGAATTGGTCTTCAATCAATCAAAATGAAGGCAGTACCAGCTTAACCAATGGGATCAAGCCTGGAAGATATTTTATGCCACGTCAGCTTCGATCAATCGAAGCTTAGTGTTTGATCAATCGAAGATCTTCGATCAATCGAAATTGTTGATAGCAGTGAACTGTCTAATTCCCGAGCATGCCGTTTTCTACCTAACTTGTGCAAGTTACGAGATTCCTCCAATCAGAGGCTGTAATTCTAACTTAGTCCTTACTCAAAGAAGGATGTAATTGATTTATTGAGCAGTATTGTAGAGACATCAAGAGAGAAAATATTAGAAAAATATAGAAAAAAATTATATTTTGCTCTCTAGAACTAGGGTTTTGGAAAGAAAACAGGGATGAAGATGATGATGCCAACCTCCAAGCTAGTCCTTGAGGGTTCCATGACCACTACAATGAGTGGCGAAATCCTTCACTTGGGGCTAGAGATAGCCCCTAAGTTTGCTTCTGTAATGACTCGGTCATTTACCTCCCTTTCCTTTTTCTTGAAATTTTACGGATAAATTTTTTTCGTTTAATTTTCTTTTCTGAGCTCTGTTTCTTGTCGCTTAGTGTCATCTCAAGTGCTCGAAAATGGTTTCAGAGACTCTTTTCCTTGGATTGACAACTTCCTTTGAGGACCGAGTCATTTCTGCATTTTCACTTTTCGGACACTATGCGCCTTTCGTCCTTTTCCTTGTTTCGTCTTTTTCCCTATTCTGTCTTTTCCCCGTTTGTCACTTGTTTGGCAAAACCTCACTTTTTGTACTCAGAGTTAGTTTTTGACTTCACGTGTCTTCATCTTGAGTGGTTTCCTTGAAATACATATCTTTACTTTTGTAAGAAAGTACTCTAGTTGCTCCCGGTGTCCATAGGGGCATGGATGCACAATTCTTTGGAATCTTTTTCATTTCTTGGGGTATTTTTCGTAAATATCCTTTGAAGATATTTTATTTCAGGGGTATCTAAGAAAATATCTTTTGGAAGATATTTTCATTCTAGGGCAGTTTTGCAATTAACCCTTTTTGTAGGGGCCATTGTGCAATTAACGAAAGTTATTGCAAAATGTCTCATCTGGAGCCTGGATCCTCGTACGACATTTATTTTCAAATTTCATTGAGTCGTGGACTCCTAGAATTCCGTTCTGGTCGTTTTTCTCCAGTTTCAGAGCTTCTAGACCCGGTTGCCACCGAACTTGTTTGGGGCATAACTTTCTGCTCGAGACTCAGTTTTTGATTTCATTTCTTCTATTGTTCATATTTTCTCATTTTGAATCTTTTTTGTTCACAGAGTTTTTCCATTTGAGCGCGTTTGCTCAAAATCCACTTTTCTAGACCCGGCGGGGCCCGTTCGGGGCACTTTTTGAGATTTCTATAAAAGGGGGATGAAATATTTCATTTTTCATCTTCCCCACTCTCCATGCATGACCTAAAGCAGCCATGGATGTCCATAGAGCTGCCATCTTCTATCTCCTCATTTGATTTACTTTTTCTAAGTGAAAAGTCTTCGGCTTTCACGTTTTTTGTTCCCCTCGACGTGTTCTATCATTCCCCCTATTAGAATTCATTTCTGACCATTTCTTGAGTTTGGGTTTGAGGTCAAGTTGTGATTTTCATGGGGCTTCTTTCGGATTCATGTAGATCGTGTTGTCCCCAACAAAACCCTTCGGTTTCGGCGAATTCGGGACACTTTTTTTTCAGTGGGAATTTGAGGTTTTCATCTCAAATTGAGGTAGGGGGTGTTCTACGTTATTTTCTTGTTATATAGCATGCCTGTGATGCTTATGATACTTGTTTATATGCTTGGATATTAAATCTAGAGATTTTAATTATTTATTTTCTAGCATGTGTTTTGATTTTCCCGGTTGCCCATAGCCTTGTTTAAATATGTGGCATGATAGAATATTACCCCTTGGTATGTAGATTAACATATATTAAATTGAGAGAAATTGGACAAGTAACGAAGATTTTATTTAATATTTTACTACAATAAAATATTAATTCATGTGGCCTTAACTAGCTTGAAATCGATGTGTGTTAGCATATTATATTAGGCCCTAGCATGCCCTTCAACATAGATAAATTTGAGAGTAATCGAAGATGTTTTAAAATCTAGAGAATATTTAATTAATTGATTAATTAATTTATTCCGAGTGTACTATTCACTCCATTTGATTTCCGACTTGATATTCATGATGTACATGCCATATAGTTTCACATATATTTAATCTAGAATATTTGATTAGGTTTTGAAACCTTTCATTTATTAATTTTCTAGTATTAAAGTTTAATACTCATGGTCGTATCTTGTATGTAATTCACTTGTATCGTGTTTTTAAATCAAGTCTTGACATGTTGTATATTATACATTAACTTGAGAGCAATTGGATGAATTCTAAAATCTAGAGTTTTTAATTAAAATGATTAATTAAAACCTACTCAATGATTCTTTGAACTTGATTAAGTTTCTATCTTGGTATTCATGATCTCCTTGACAAATTCCTTCACGCGTGTCAAATCGAGAATAACCGGATAAGTTTTGAAACTTATATTTAATTAATTCCTTTGTATGAAACTAAATTCACATGGTTAAATCTTGTATGAAATGAACTAGTAACTTGATCTTAGACTTATCCTTGACATGATCCTTGACATGCCTTGTTGTAGAACACTTAGACTTACCTTGTAATCTTGATAACTTGATCCCTTGAGTAGATTAAGTTCCCTTTTTATGCTCCCATCGGTTTAATCATGACCCCTAGTATCATGATTTCATTAATATGTTTAATGAACTAGTACGTTTGTCTTAAAATGATTTTAATTACTCATGTGTTGCTTAGTAATTACTTGAATCATGTATCTTATACTTGTGGTATATCTACTTCAACGGAATCCTTATATTATGTACCTTGGTTATAATGTATATAGAGGCATACTATGATTTCTTGACATTTCACATGCCATTATAGTTGATGAACTTAGGGCATGACTTGTATGTTCCAAAATCTTGGTTGTGTATGAAACGTGGTTAATGTATTTATTGTATTTGATACAATCTTAACTTGCACAACTTGTTGATTTTGGGACTTGGGATATCAATCAAGAATTGACATGGCTAGGACTTGGTTCTAGTACGGAGGAATGTCCTCCTACAACTATAGTGCGCACTAGGGGAAAGGTACCCATGGGTTAGTAGCCCTAAAGTGATCTCAAGAATATGGTTTTAATCCGGGCGATATCCGAGTTTTCACATTGGTTGATTTCACTCTTTAAATTTTAAGTTGCTATTCCTTGAAGATTTAAACTTGTCGTGTTATGTGAAATGCTCCAATCTTGTTTCATTGCATAGATAGAATGCCTCATTCGTGATTTCAAGTATACTCCTTGTCATGTTAATCACATCGATAATGTAATTCTTGTTAACATATGTCCGAGCATACTTATTGTCATGTTATATGGAATGTTCCATCCTTGTATACTTGTATATATATTATGCCTTGTTCTTGATTCTGTATATAATTCTCATCGTGTGAATTGGTTTAATTCCAATCATGTAAATTGCATTGATAATGTGATCCTTATATTCCATTGTTTTCTTGTCGTGTTCTTTGGATTATCCCAACCATGATTCGTTTCATATACGTATGTATATCATGATTCTTGTTGCTTAGACTCTAAGGTAGCTTAGAATGCTCCCTGAGTCTCACTTTGACATAAACGTTAGGTGGCATGAGCCCATTTAACATGTTTCACCTTAAGGTGATAAATTTGTAAAATGCTAGGTCGATGCATGCTCATTTCCTATGAGTAGCTTTATGTTGCTCACCCCAAAGTTACTGGGGCATATTTCAGGTACGAAGACTTGTTTCGTGATGTTTAGCATTCCTTGGGTGGTTTGGAGACTTGAAGTCCTTTTAAATGCATTCTTGATCACATGCAAGTGTTAGCATGCTTGAGTTCAGTTTTTGAATTGTATTGTATTATGTGCTTAAGCACACTTTTTGGTATTCATTCGATGTATATAATTTGTGGTCAAGGGCCAAACTTTATTTGAAATCCATGAATATTCATGAATGTTGAATTTTGCCTTTAATGAGAAAAATATGAAAATTAAGGTTTTGATATGTCATTTTCGCATCGGTGTGTGCATTGTGTATATAATTCATCCTTTAGCATTCATTTGCCATATGTGAGGTGTGGCCAAGGGCCAAACACCATTTAGTTTTCATTTTTGCATTTTAGTTAACATATTGCATTTTGGGCTAAAATAGTAGAATCCAAGCCTTTAAGGGTTCATTTTCAAATCGGGTGGTGCAAAGTGTGTTCCGGTACCTCCACTAGGTCTCATTTATCTTGTATGAAGTGTGGCTAAGGGCCAAATGGTCATTTGAAACCATTTCCTAATTTTGGTTTCCATATTTTCTATTTCAAGTCCATTTTTGCCTTTTCGGCCGTTGGGGGGTCAAATTTTGCATCGGTGGTATTTTTAAGTCGTGGACTATTGTAGCATGTCCTAATAGGTAAGTTATGTTTGCGTGCATGATCGTTTTCAAGAAAAACCTCTTCCTTTGTGAATTGAGCCTCCTAGGGACTCATTTTGAAATTTTGTTGCATAATTTGATCTAGGGGCATTATAGACCTTTCACATTAGTTTTATTTTCTTCTTTCAATATGGTCACTTAGAAAACGTGATTTTAGGGGGGGGTTTTTTTCGTGTTTTTCCAGAAAATGTCGTCTTAGTACCGGAAATCCCTCGTGAAGTTTCAGCTTCCAGTTTTCATTTAGCAACTTTATGACCATCATGACCAGATTCCTTGGAGGGGCATTTTGGGCATTTTACAGTGAGTTTTTTCCGTTTCCGTTAATGAGGTCGGGTAAGAAACTCGGTTTTAGGGGGGGTTTCTTCTTCGTGTTTTTCCAAAAAAACTCGTTTCGACCTCCATTTTAAGTCTCAGTTCTGGAAAATCTGTTTTGGACCCTTGCTATCAGCATATGCATGCCATTGGGCGCCGGTGGGCTCGTGCATGGGCGCCGTGTGCGCCATGGCCTTCATCGGGCCGCCGCGACGTCTCAACTTCAAACCCTCGTTTCTCCCTCGTCCAGACTCCAAATCGAGTGAACTTTTTTTTGAACTTGACTAATTTTTCACTATCTTTCCAACGGTGTGCTCGGTTACACCCGGATCTTCCTGGATAATTACCAGTTTACCCTTTTAGCCTTAAGTGCTCATTTTTCTTCGTCAGGCCGTTTCTTCTTCGTCCGGACTCCGAATCATGCGATTCTTGAGTCCATCCTGATTATTTTTTTATTTTCTTTCCAACAGTGTGCACAGTGGCACCAAAATCCATACTTTCAAAAATAACTATTTTACCCCTGGGGGCTTATTTGTCATATTTTCGATCTTTTGATTCCGCATCAGTTCTCATTGAGTTCCACGACCTCATGGAAGGTCACTTTGACTTCTTAGGGTCTTAGAGGTTTGTTATGCCTTGGGAGACCGTTGTCTTGTTTCTAACTTCTGCATCTTGGATCCAGTGCGGGTCATCACAGGACACACTGGGTTGAAAAATCTAGGGTCGTTACAGCTTCCTAGACCTAGTATTTTGTATATTTTGGGGGATTTAATTGTAACAAATGTTTTGATCTTGGATTAATATATATTTGTGGTTTCTACTTGATGTGTATGGATTTTAATGTTTTCAATTGATTCTCTATCTCTAACCATATGTCTATGTATGCTAGAATAGATGATTTATGTGTTTTTCTTTAGATTTAAAGGAATTAATGCATGTCTATATGTGTTGATGATGTTAATCTAGAGATAATCAAAACATAGTGCTTAATGGAACACTTTTGCAATATATTTGATGGTTCACACTTCTTTCTTGATGGATTGTGCCACACCTTTAGTTTAATTAGCTTAATTTCCATGTCTCTAGCTTAGATGTAGTATAGTTGCTTTAAATTCCTAGATAAGTGGACAATCTATTCTTATTTCTTGATGTTCCATACTTATGAATGCAAAGAGTGTATGCCTCTAGAAAATTATGGGTGTATTAATTATGGATTAATTGAATGGAAATTAGTCTCATTTGATAGGTTGTACTTTCCATTTATATTGGTTAGACAATCTATACTTATTTGTCACCCATGCTTAGTTCTAATTGATTTCACACACACCCACACAAGTTACAATTTAATTTCCCCATTAATGTACAATTGTTCGTGTCTAGTGAAGTAAAGCTTAGTGGTGAACTCTAAAGCCCCAACTCCTCTGTCCTATATCTTTACTCTATTCCCTAGGTTGCTTTCATTTACTTGCTTTAATTTTAATTGCATTGTAGTTTAATCAAATCATCACCCAATCTTTGATCATTCGACCTACTAACCTGACATTAATTTCCATCACAAATACACCTCCTTTCCCTTGGGACGATCCATACTCACCCTAGCTATATTTTTAGTTAGAGGAAGTAGTGGCTCTTTATAAATTTAAAACTTGGCCACACACTCACATCATTTTGGCTTATCGTGTCCATGACCACACCAGGATATATCCACCGTCCTGGCACAAATAAACCGTATACTACACAAAACTCACGAGTAGCCCCCATTACAACAAGAATAATGGTGTACAGGCATTTCCTGCTACACCAAATCCCATATGTATCCCCCCGTTACACAGTCATAGGTAACCCCCCATTACAAAACTCACAGGTATTCCCCGTTACGACACAACACACACATGACTCACTGGTAACAAAACAACAAGACCCACATAACAATACGATATAACTCATGAACAACAATACAACATGACTCACAGACAACAATACGACACGACTCACAGGTGTCCCCCGTTACAACCAACAGGACTCACAGGTGTCCCTTGTTACAACCAACACGACTCACAAGTGTCCCCCGTTACAACACAACACGACTCACAGGTGTCCCCTGTTACAACACAGCACGACTCATAGGTGTCCCCAGTTACACAATTACAGGTAACCCCCCGTTACAAAACTTACAGGTATCCCCCGTTACAACACAGTCATAGGTAACCCCCCGTTACATCATAGTCAATCATAGTAATGCCTCATCTCCTCTGTGGACAGTCCCTCTTCATGTGACCTGCTTGACCACACCGAAAACAAACTCCAGAACTAGGTCGATCAAGAGGACACTTCGCCTTGCGGTGTCCTGGTTATTTATAATGATAACATACCACACCCACCCTAGAAGATTCTGAAGACATACCAATAGTTGGAGTAGCATATGTCGTTCGCTACTCTTGAGAAAACAATGAAGCACCTATGTGCCTCGTCCTGTCCTGGCTCCCGGAAGAAGTACCCACACTTGTACCTCATTCCTGAGGACCCATAATACCACTCCTTTCTTGCCAATCCTTGGCTTCTGTCTCTGTCATCAGTGCTCTCGTAACCACTTCCGAATAATTCTTTAATCCCAAAAGTGTCACCCCCGGCTTAATAAAACGATTTAGACCGTACACAAACCGCCATGTTTTTTCTTCCTTTTTGTTCCCTAACACATCTATATCGAAACGTGAAAGAGAAGTGAACTTATTCTTATACTCTGTCACTGACATGTCACCTTGTTCAAGCCCGTCAAACTGCATCCTTAATTCCCATCTCTTAGTCTGCGGGAAATACTTATCAAAGAAAAGACTCTTGAATGCATCCCAACTCATACTGTCAATATCATGTGCGCTAGTCATGGTCTTCCACCATATTGCCGCGTTGCTAACAAATTTATACGTGGCTAAGGTGATCTTCAACCGATCATCGGGTATGGCTATTGCCCTAAAATTCTTTTCAACTTCATCTAACCAATCGTCCGCTACTAACGGGTCTGGACCTCCCTCAAATGCTACTTTTATGAGTTTGTCAAACTAAATCAGGTACCTAAGGTTCCACTCCATCTTTGTCTCCTGTGGCTGAATAGCCGATCGTGGTACCACTTGAGGAGCTGTGGTACTCGCTAAATCCTGAAAAACTGAGGCTACAGCCCTTGCTATTAAGATATCGTCCACCAGTACTTGTTGATTATCATCCACCTCTCTATCTCAGCCCCGTCCCATTAAAACCCTATCTGGTTGGGATGGCCCTTCACCTACTCGCTGTCCAACTTCATTTGGATCCATCTCTCCACGTTATCCTCAAACACAGTTCTACAAAAGCAACTATACGATCAAAACAAGGATACTTAAAATAGCTTAATCCATGAGCTATGCTGCTCACACTATCCATTCGATAAGAACTAAAACATTTACATACGTAGGAATGAACAAGCCCGTCACATACGTGGGTCAAAACCTTGCGTAACCCAACACACAACACTGCCACAAAACCTCAAACTCGTTAACAATGAAACAAACAAGTTACGTATACATCCACTCCTTAGTAGATGAAAGACCACAATGTAAACCTAAACATGCAACTACTCTCCAATACAAGATCATAACTATCGTGCTCAATTAAAAGTTGTCACATCCTATAATATATGTTTTACATAACTCATGCTCAATTACTTGTAATAAGAACTTATATAACATGCTTTTAATAATACTAACACTTAACAATTAAGCACGTATTCAACTAAGCGTGCTTTTATCAACAATAATCATGTAACGAGTCAAGCGTGTACCAAGCAAACTTAATCATATAATCAGTTACACATAAACATTTAACATTAACAATTAGGCATGCTTTATTTTATTTACTAGCTCATGAATTCAGAAATCAAATCACACGTAAACACACAATGATAAATTATTCTTCCAAATTAAACAAGTAACAACCGTATAAGCATCCATTTACATCAGACCTAATTCTAACTCCATCTAAACCAACCCTACCCGTCATCCTTAGGTTTTCAAACCTAAAGCTCTGATACCAATTTTGTAACGACCCGAACCCGTGGGTCCGAACCGTTAACCGGTCCTTACCCGAACCCGAGGTCACCTAAGTAAACTCCATCATGTCTAAGGTCAGCACATCATCATTACGTCTTAATTGAGCTTTAAGAAGGCTTTAAAACAACTTTCTAAGGCTCGGGGAACCAAGAAAAGAACACAAGGTTACCAGCAGCCACGGTTCGGTCGACCGGAGTAGAGCACCAGTCAACCGAAATGACCCCCCTAAACTAGTCAATCGAAGTAGCCATTTCGGTTAGCCAGTTGTGACCCAAACAGTAACTGAGGCTACTGGAATGATCGGTCGACCAAAATGCCTATTTCGGTCGGCTGAAATGGCCCTTCGAGTTCAGAACCAAATACTGGATTGCTGCAAGTGTAAAAATGAAGAAGAGCTTTGAATAGAACCATGGAAACTTATCTAAATCTGTCCTAAACACATTAAGAAATAACCTACTACGTTCCATGATCATATACATCAAGAATAAATACAATGCAACATTTTTTTCCCCATTCAAATGAGAAATATACAAGATCTTTTCAAATAGCCCCATTTACATCAAAATAGAGTCAAGAGTACTTAGTTATCTTACAAAGCCTTATTAAACAAACTTAAATATATATTTGCCATGAAACTTTACAAATGAATGGCTCTCAATACAAAGGTTGCAAAATACACTTTTAATTCATTTATGCTTGTGGTGGATTATCATCCGCCACCTCATTTCCGTGATCTAAAAAAGTTAATATAAAAGGGTGAGTAAATTGCTCAGTAGGTGGTGCCTAAAACACACCTATTGTGACCCCATGAATCCATACAATGAATAGAAATAAAGATAACGGGATCATGCTATGCCGGGGAAAATACAACAACAACTTTAAGTCCAAAATAAACAATGTTGTGTTATGAAATGCAATGCCATACTATGGATGTCTCATATATTTCAATGCCATGTCAATAGGAAATTCATGCCCTTTCAAATCATCATTCAATATCACACATGCCTTTCAAAATAAATTTCTAAAATACACATTTCAAGCCTTCATTCAACATTATTCTAGCATGATAAGCATAATTTATATTTCATAAAAGCATGCTTCATCATAAAATATCAATTAACACACAACTACACATTTCACATACAACATCTAAGCAACTTTTGCAAGAATTTATATAAATTAAACATGCTAGGCAATAATTTAAGAAGAAATAATTCGTAAAAGTACAAGAACTTATGAATTAGAAACCCCTACCTCTAATGGATGCAAAAGCCCCAAAAATTCCTAGAATTTCAAAAATTCTATGGGTGGCCAAACAAGCAATTGCTCCTATCAATGCGTAAATTTCGCCGAGTTCTCCGTTTTGCCGCAAACGGCACAATCAAACTCCTAACGGTTGAGGAGTAATCAAGATTTGAAATTTTGATGGAAAAAGAAAAGAAAAATGAAGAGAAATGAGGGGGAGAGAACTAGTGCCGGGAGAGAAAGAATTGAGGCCTAAATAGCCATATGGCCATTAAAAAGAAAGTGGTGGGTCCCACCACTTAAAAAAAATCTTTTTGCTTTTAATTTCTACCACAAAAATTATATATGTGTACTAACTATGCTATAACCATATAAAACACATTGGATTAAATAAATGAAATGCAAATGGACCTAACCAAAACCCCCGTACTCGACAATTCCGGCAGCGGGTCCCACACAGGACTTTCCAACCCGAAAAATAGAAAATTGCCGAAGGCAACCAGTGCATTTCCAAGAGTCCTAAACTTAATGGAATGCCCCAACTAACTCTCGGACCCACCTTGCGTACCCCACGGTGTCTGGCACGCAAAATAAGAAAAGTCAAAAATGTATTTGCGAAAACAGAAAATCCCGAAAAATGAAAAATGGCATAAATCGGAAACACTACAACCTCTAGAGGTCTTATTCATCATTTCACTTCCGCATTCCGGATCCGTTATCGGGTCATCTTTCGCTTCATGATTGACGCACCGGGTTGAAAAACTTCGGCCGTCACAGGTCGAGTCTTCCCTTTAGTCTAGTGAGAGTCTTTAGTGTGTATGTGTGTGTTTATATATATATCAACTATATAGATATTAAATGAGTTAGATAGGGATGTATCATTCATCGAATCTCTGTTTGGGTTGTTGTAAAAAGGATTTTTCATGGTGTTTGACCCACCTTTGTTACATTTTTCAGGTCCTCGCCAATAGCAGGCTTAGAACATGTTCGTGCAGAGCAAAGACTACTCTTTATCACTCTTCCGGTGTCGTCAATGTAGGATTCTACTCATGTCTTTATTATTCATGATTTAGACATTTATCTTTATTATTTCAGTTTTGGGATATTTATATTAGAGGTCCATGATACGGATTCCTAAGTTGTATTATGGAGGATTATCACGTTTGTTGGATTTATTCTCTGATTGGTATCAAAAAATTTATTTAACTATTATTTAGTTTTTCATTTTCAATGATATTATTTATTTGATTATTTATTCAATTTGTATTATGTGTTCATTTATTATTAATTGATCAACTTGTGTTTTGAAATTGGGAGGGTATCACAATCAAATTCTTACCAAAGTGGTTAAAACCAAATTCAATACACCACTATCCCAAAGTGGCTATAACAATTATGGAATTAAATATACAACTAATACGTTATGTGAAACATTATTTAATGCGTGACTTACACAATAAGCCATTATAACATTATCCCAAATCCACTAAAGTGGTTAAACCAAATTCCAAAATTATTTAAACAAAATAACACGTAGTAGGGAGAATCAGTCAACTGACTCCCAAAGTCAATCAGCTTGTTTTCCTAAATCAGTAGATTAATTTTCCTATTTCAGTCGACTGGTTCTATAACCAGTCGACTGACCTAAGTTCTTCTTCTTCGTCCCGACCTCTGTATTTCAATTCTGTAAACCTTCATATAGGGTTCTAATCATGCGAAATCAGTTCTAATCAACCCCCATAATTAATATATCATCTAATTACATGCTTTAACAACTTAAAACATAAATTAATTTAATTAGTTTGTAAGATTGATCATTATATATATAAATATATACATGCATAGAGAAACCAAAACACAAACAACATATAAACTTGATTAAATTATCTGAATTAAATCTCTAAAATCTTAGTAAAAGGTGTAGAGTTTATAGATTCTAAAGGGAAGAGTAGAATAAGAACTTACCTTGGGATTTACGAATCGAAAATCAAACCGCAAACTATCCCGTCTTCATCTCCAACTCCGGCAGCCTTCGAGTTGCAGTCGTCTTTCTTTCTTGGTCTGATTACTACCCATACATAACTTCCTTCTCCCTCTCTTGGTCTTGGTTCAATTCTTTCCCTAAAACCCTCACCGTCGCCTTTGTTTTTCTCTCCTCTATTACATGAACCCTCCTATAAACTAATAGTTATATATATATATATATATATATATATATATATATATATATATATATATATACACCCATGTACTACTAACCAACCCTAATCCTCCTACAATCAGGTTAAGTGTATTTATGTATAACTAATATACATAAGTCACATTTACACTGAATTTATATAATTATAAATACAAACATGGAATATATATATGGGCAAATTGCAAAAAAAAAACCCTCGACTTTCACCTGTTTACAACAAACCCCTCTTATGTATATTTTTAGCAATTAACCCCCCTCAACTATTGAGGGGGGCATTTTAACTAACATCCATTTGAGTGATTATGTAAGAAATTTTTTTGGACAAAATTACCCTTAACATCAAACATCCATTTGAGTGATTATGTGAGATTTTTTTTGGACGAATTTACCCTTCAAATCAAAACAATACATTATTACTAAAGGACCCATAACTTACTTTCTTTTTTTTTCTTTTTTCTAGCACTCAAACGGATAGTTAAAAAACTTTAATTAAAGACCCAAATGACAATAATCTTCCAAAATCAAACAAAGATAGTTGAAAAACTTCATTTAGGTCTTTTTTTTGCCTTTTACAGGTGACCAACAATTATCAGTTTGATGATGACATTTTTTGGTCATATTTTTTGGACTATTGTTTCTTAGTTATATATAATTTTGATGTGTATTTTTTTTAGTTATGAATATAGTCAAGTGTTTTGGTAAACATGTTGGATTCATTTATGCTATTGGATGCTTGAACATATGTCTTATTGTCAATTATAGTTATTAATGATGGAAGTAAATTTTCTAGGGGACAAATGGTTGCTTGTCAATTATGGATGTATTGAAGAAAAAAAAAATTAAGGATGTATCAGAATGTTTTGTAAGCAGGTTGCATTTAATCATTATTTGGTTGCTAAAATATGCAGGATTTAATAAACAAGTTTTTTTTTTCCCACCAAAATCAATTTAAGTTGACATTTGATAAATAACTATCATATTACTATATATATTACAAATGCAAGAACATTTAAAAAAAAAAACAAAAATCAAAGGCCTCGTTTTAGTGTTTTATGTAGTTAACACACACACACACACACACACACACACACACAAATGGTGTGAGTGGTGGGTACTTTAGTAATACTAATATATTGTTTTGATTTTAAGGGTAATTTCTAGGGATGGTAATTTCCTCCTATCCGGCGGCTTTCCGCCCCGCCCCCGACCCTAATGGGGTGGATTTGGTGGTCCCTAAATGGGTTTGGAATGGATATAGTAAAATAATTGAAAACCCGAAGCGGATTTAAGAAGGCAGAGAATTTAGTGATGACCCTGACCTAACCCTAACCCGATTATATAGGTGCCTATTTTATATTTTTAAGACTCTTGTTACTTTACTGGAAATGTCTGTTAATATATCAATATTCACTACAAAATAATTCAAAAGTTGGGTCAGATTATTTATCAGCCCAATTTGAGCACATTCGGCTAGTGTTTTTTTTTTCTTTTTTTTTCTTTTTTTTTTTTTTACTAAATGATAAAAGTGGCATAACTTGACCCACCCCCGTCGCACCCCGAAATTAAATGGAGCACATGGGACGTAGTTGGTATTTTGTCTACTGGAGTAAAGGCGAAGATGGTATAACAATTACAAACCCGTTCTAGAGTAAGGGCTGAGTTTGTATGACAAATTTTCTAACACGGTAGAGTAGGATTTAGCTAAACCCGCCCCAACTCCGCCCCGTTGTCATCCCTAGTAATTTCGTCCACGCAATCACTCAAACGGATGTTTCATGTTAAGGGTAATTTTGTCCAAAAAATTTTCTCACACAATAACTTTAACAAAGATTAGTTAAAATGACCCCCTCATGATAGTTGAGAGGGGTTAATTGCTAAAGATATTTATTGGGAGTTTTTTGCAAACGGGTGAAAGTCGATATGGGTTTTTTGCAATTCGCCCTATATATATTTCTATACAACATACACCCATGGACCTTAAGCCTATCTAGTCCATCAATACCTTCTCCTCCATACTCCAAGACCAACCATTGGCCCAAAAATATAAAATCCAGTCCATGGCAATTTAAATTAAATAAAAATAATTAAATAAATTTAACAATTAACAATTAAATAAGTCAATAAAATGAACACATAACATACAATAGATAATAACAAGCAAGTAATTAATTAGATTAAATTAACAATTAAATAACCAATTACTTAAATAAACAATTAGACAATTAAATGATTACAATTAAATAAACATATCAACCAAATAATTCAAATAAAGCAATTAAATTAAATTAAATTAAGCCTTTAAAATATAGGGTATTACATCTTGGATCTTCTCTCCTTACTTCCCAAGGTAGGAAGACTCTTTGAGACGTTGAGGGAATGGACCTTTGGGTTCATACGTCTCAAGAGTAAGGATAGGAGTGGATGAAAAGGTGACTTCATTCCTAACCCCCTGTAATACCTCTAATTTTTAAAGCATTTAATTTATTATTTTAAGTATTTTATTTGGCAAATTATTTTTATTAAATGATTACGTGGCTACTTGAATTAAATTGGTTAATTAGATTATGTTAAATTAGTTAATGTGTTTTACTTATCATTATGTGTTGATGTGCAAATTGCTTATTTATTTAATTGGTTAATTTTATTTTAATTTAATCATGGTTTGGGCTTGGAGTTATTTGACCTAAAGAAATAGGTTTGGCCTTATTGGAGAAAGTCTAGTTAAGTTATATAGAATTATAGCCCACGAGAAGATGTATATATTAATATATATATATATATATATGTATATATTATGTGGATAAGCCTTTCCCCAACAAATCTGATGCCACTAAACCTCACCACCGAGATAACTTAAAAAGAAAACTTCCCTCCATCCCACATAATTTTGTCTACCTGAGATCTATGTAAGGAGTGCAAAAATTCCTTGAAATGGATGAAAACATTAGCCTGCAGAAGCTGATAATTCTAATCACCGTTCACTAGTAAAACACAAACCTTACTATACAAATCTAAAGACAGCCTTTGAGCCATCCTATGACCGTATCTCTGAGCAATGGTTAAACCTTCACACCAGGGATCAAAAAATAAATGGATCAATTGTCCATCTTCAATCTAATAGCTGATACTATCCCTCTAAAATCCCTAAGTTCCACCATTGATTTCCAAATCACAGAGTTTGAACCATTGGCAACCACATTCCAATATGAAGAGTGAGGAATATTTTTTTTCTTAAACCAAGAAATCCATAATCTGTCCTTACTCAACAAAAAATCCCAAACCAGCACACTTTTAGACACCATTTACAGATCTCCCAACTTCCTGAGCCCCAAACCAACTTCCTGCTTAGGCCTTATAACCATATCCCATGACAAAAGATGCATTTTCTTTGAATGTTCTGTACTACCCCATAAAAAGTCCCTGCACAGCTTTTAAATCTGATTTGAAATATAAATTGGAACTACATAAATGTTGCACCAGTACAAGAAAATAAGATTCACAACTGACTACAGAAGTTCAAGCTTCCCAGCTACAGACAACAGTTTAGAACTCATTATGTATCTTGCTAGTAATCTTATCAACCAAGTCCTTACAATTAGACTTCTTCAATCCTGCTGGACACAGAGGCAACCCAAAATATTTGATTGGAAATTACTCCTCATTACACTTTAGAATATTAAGCAACACATGCTTCCTCCTTACAGCCCTAGAAAAAATCACACTACTCTTCTGAGGATTAATTTGTAAACCAGATTGTTCTTTAAACTTAGCAAATATAGAAGACGGAACTTTTAACATTCTTAATGGAGGCTTCACAAACAACCATTAAATCTTCTGCAAAAAAGATATGGCAAAATGTGGACTGCAATTTCCTCACAGAGTAAGCAGGCTTCAATTGATAAAACTGCATCATTAATGGACTTAGAGTGAAATTCAGTTGCTAGAGTAAAAAGTAGAGGAGACAAAGGACAGCCTTGCCTCAACCCTCTCTTCAGTTGGAAGAAACCTTATGGGGATCCATTGATCAGAATAGAGTATCTAGTAGAAGCAAAAATAACATAAATTCATCTAATCCAACCATCAGAAAAACCATACCTCTGAAGGGCTTGCAATAAAAACTCCCATGAAACAGAATCATAAGCCTTCCTTATATCAATTTTAAGAGCCATAGAGGTGTGTCTAGGATGAGAAAAGTCCCTAACTAGTTCATGAGACATGATCAGGGCATCTTGAATCTTCCTACCCTACACAAAGGCACACTGCTCTACCCCAACCAACTTAAGTAAAACCAATGACAACCTATTTGCTAAAAGTTTGGAAATGACCTTGTAAATAACATTACACAATGCAAGAGGTCTGAAGTCACCAATTTTAGAAGCATTATTGATTTTAGGCAGTAAAGAAAGAAAAGAACAGTTAATCCCAACTGGTATTTTACTAGTTTTGAAGAACTCTTGAATTGTAGCCACTACATCCTTATCAATAACAGCCCAAAAAGTTTGGAAAAACTGAGCTGGGAACCCATCAGGCCCTGGTGCCTTATCAGGTTTAAAATCCATTACCACTGCCTTGATCTTATCATATGTAATAGGCCTCTCTAACATATCCATCTCTTCTTGTCTAAGAACACACCTTTGCTGGTGATCACCAACCTCACAGCTTGCCTTTTTGGAAAATAATTGCTGATAATAATCTACAAACCACTCTTTAATCACTGCCATATCAGTAGAAACTTGACCATCAACACCCTCAATTAAAGTACTTACATTGAAATTTCTATGTTGCTTCATTTTGTGGTAAAAGTATGTTGAACATCTATCATTTTCCTTTAGCCACGAGACTCTAGATTTTTGGGCCAATAAAATATCTTTATCAGCCATTGCAGCCTAATATCTCTCTCTAGCTTTGAACTCTAGATCAAAATTAACTTCTGTAGGATTAGACAGTAGTAGAAACTGAATATCCCCAAGTCTTGCCTTGCAGAAACAAGTCTCTCTCCTACATCACCAAACACATTTTTGTTCCAAACCTTAATACTCTTTTTCACATTCTTCAACTTATTAAGAAGTCTATGACAAGAAGAACCTGTAACATCAATAGCCCAGGCTTGTTCAACTATAGTATGGACACTTTCTTGAATACACCAAACCTTCAGCTTCTTGAAGGGCTTACGTCCAGTTGCAAAATCCTTAAAAACCTGAATCTGAACCCCATAATGATTAGAGCTTTTAGCAGTGGAGTAAGATCCAAACACCATTAACAAAAACCCTATCCAGCTTAACTAAAATTCTCCTCTAATTCCATTGTCTGTTGCTCCAAGACCATTCCTTATTAATTGGGAATATCTCAACAAGGCCAGCATCTTGTAAACATCTAATAAATACATTAAGTAACCTCTGAGGAACACGAACTCCCCCTTATTTATCCCCATTAAATCTAATAGCATTCCAATCTTAAAAAGAAATCCACGGACCAGTAATTATTGAAGAATACTACACTATAACTTGCCACAATAATGCTCTAGAAGATACATCATTAGCAGCATAAACAGGTGAACAAAAGAACACATCCCCAGTCTAAATAACTCTCACCTTTAACAGCATACATTGCGCTTAACATCAATTATATCAACTACAAAGACCATAGGGTTCCACCCTACCCAAATTCTACCTAAATTATGAGCAGAATAATTATTCAACCAATTCCAATTTGGCATAACCTTCCAAGAAATAACATCAAATAAACCTACTCGAACCCTAGTTTCAAGTAAGTAGCATATTTGAGAATGACTAGACAAAATCCACTGCATAGCCTCCTTTTATCTTCAAGGCTTGTTGAGGCCTCGAACATTCTATACATTAATCATTGGTTAGGAGGTAAAGAGGGCAAACGCCCCATATGGCTTCTGGTTACACAATCAGTATTTGCCACAGTCTTGGACTTCTTTAATTCATTCTTCCCATCCTTTATCCTAATATCTTTCTTTTGAGAACCATGTGCCATAGGATTAGGTCCCTCTTTAGCAGAGGCATGCAAGTCCTTACCACTATCCTCAACATGAATACATCCATTCACAGGCTGCACTTTTGAGTTTTCAGTAGCTACAAGCATTGCAACATTTGCAATAGGCACCACTAACTTAAACCACTATTAACAGCCACCATTGGCTGTTCCATAACCTTTGTGATAAGATTATTAGCAATAACACCCCTCTCCAATGAATGGCCAACTGGAATCTCTACATTATCAGCATTACCATCAAGGAAAGAGCATTGGAAACTTCACCCTCAAGCACAGAAATTGAACTAAGATCCTCACCCTCGAGCGCAGCAAAGGAATTAGAAACTTGGATGGTTGAAGTAGTGGCTATTTCGGACAACTTCCTCACAGGAATTTTATCTACCACTTGATCCGCATCTACTACCTTACCCTTTTTCTTGACTACCCATTGTTCCTTGACTTTCTTATTTTTTGCTGGTACCATCTTCTTAGGGTATTTGTCAACCAAATGATCAGCTCTATGACAACATTCACACCACTGGGGCTGCCATTCATATTCAAAATCCATCGTTTCATCACATCCATGAAAATCCACTACCATGGAATCCGGCAAAGTATCCTTCACAGCAACTTCCACCATAACCCTAGCATAAAGTCCTTTATCCCTATGTATGGATGGATCATCCATGTAAATTGGTTTAGAGAAAGAAGAACAAATCTTAAAGATCACCTTTGACTTATGGCAGTGTACCGGCAAATTGTACACTCATAACCAGATTGGAACTGACTCAAGAATATCTTTCTAAAGATTGACGTTTTTACACCAACATTTAAGAATGATTGGACGTCCTTCAAAGGTGTGAATCCTTGACAACACTGAATGAACATCCTCTTAATTATCAAAACGGACCATGAAAAAAACCTTGTTTAAGGTATAAAGCCGTGACCTCCTTTACCTAACGGCGTTCAACATAAGATTTAAATCTATGATAGTAAGGTCGTTTCCCCATAACATATCCTATAACCGAATTAACCTAGTAATCAATCTCATCCACCACATCCTCAATAGGAATAGATACCTTCGAACCTCGACATTCTTCATGATAATGCAAGTTGGTAAAAGGCTTTGACTCAGAAGCAATAAAGAAACTGGTCCATGCACGACCTGCAGTGGGAGGGGGCCGGCCCGAGGAAACCACTGGCGATGGATGGGAGGAGGGCTGACCCTCGTCCATTATATGCACACCACTGTTCAAAAACCCTAACCATAGGTACAATATTCTGTGAATCACCCTAGCAATGAGAGAAAAAGGGCAAAACCATCCTTGGGTAATGACGAAATCCCTTTTTCATTGTTGTGCTATTGTTATATATATGGTGAGATTTATTCATGCATATGATGTGATCATTGAGATAGCTAATAAGCTAGGCTCCTTGATATTTTATATTTTATACCATTATTAGATATGACTTTATTTATTGATGATAGATATATATATATATATACACACATATATATATATATATGTGTGTGTGTGTGAGCCATGATACGAGCTTGGGTCTCGGGATAAGTGGTTAGGACTGAGGCATATATTGTTGGATTAGATGGGTAGCTGGAATAAGAGATGTGTGTACCCTAGTAGAAGGGGATTCTGGACCACCTCGCGGGCGATTTTTCCAAGAGATACCCACCACATAGTCAAGACTGCCCTATTGTCCGGTGAGAGTCTTAGTGTGTATATATGTATGTATTGACTATGTAGATATAACATGAGTTTAGCTAGGGATGTATTGATTATCGGTTCTCTAATCGGGTTGTAGTAAAGGGAACTTGTTTGTATGTCTAATCCACTATTTATTTTTCAGGTCCTCGGTAGTACCAGTCTTAGAGTTGCTCGTGCAGATCAGAGATTATTCATCTTCACTCTTCCGTATCATCGATGTAGGATATTATTTAAGATATTCTTTTATTTTTCAAACTTAGTAGTTGTTTATCATTCAGTTATGGGGATTTTTATTAAGAGTCCTTGATATACGGATTCCTGAGTTGTACTTTGGAGGTTTATGGTTCATTGGATTAATATGGAGTATTGGTATCAGAGAATTTATTATTCATTTATTATTTAGATTTCTTTTCAGCGTTATTTATTTATTTATTTTATTCCATCTTATATTCTGTGTTCGTTTATTATCAATTGTTCTTGATATCCCCGGGTTTTCAGGTGTGGGCTTGGCCAACCCGCACTCGGAAATTCAGGGACATCACACCCCCTGATTTGGCACACTTGGAATTTGGGGGGACTCATTTCGATTTAGGGATGAATGATTTGGAGTCCTGAGAGCTTTGCCATCTTTCTCTTTCTTTTCATCAATGTTATTATCTACCATTCTCCCGCTTCTAAGAGTGGTAATGGCCTAGACATGCTCATGATGAGAATTTGAAGGATTAGTCTCTTCAATCATGTTTTGCCCTTTTGGATTGGCCATTGTTGACTAGGTAACTTCCCGTCCTCTCTATGATTAAGAACATTAGCTAGTTGCTTGACTTAGGATTCTAGCTTTGCTATAGATTGGGAATGGGAATGCAACAATTGAGTTTTGGACTTAAGGTTTCTTAGTGTTGCTAACACTTTCATTTCAAATGCTGAATTCCTAGGAGAAGGAAGAAAATTGGATTGATTTTTGAATTATGGAGCAGGATGATAATTAGATAAAGGATTGAGATAATTATTATTGTAGATAGGATTTGACTAATTAAATTGTCCCTAAGATTGGTAGGATTGGGTTTCCTAGGCCTTGATTGTGCCATAAAAAAATTAGATGATTTCTCCATCACGGGTTGTAAGTACTGGAATATGGATTATTCCCCAGCCTAGAGAAAGTTATATTTGCTTGATTTTGAGAGAATTCAGAATATTGTCCCGTTAAAGGACAATCTTTGACATGATGAGAAGGATTGGAGCAAAATGCACACGTTTCGAGTGGTATGGAAGAATGAGTATGAGTTGTAGGAATATACCCGACTGCTATGATTTGGTCAAGCCTCCGCATAACTACATCCACTTTAGTGGACATGTCCTGAGAATCTCCTACCTTGAAAAGACCTTTAACCCTATGGGCACTAGGAGTAGAGGTCCTAGAACGAGAAATAGAAGCACGTTGGATAGAATTTTTGCTCAGATTTTAGAAAAGAGTCCATGCTTCATCCTCACTCTTATGCAAGAATGTACCACCACCGAGGAATCAACCATTTGTTTATAAGGCTCACTTAAACCATTATAGAAACCCTGCACCAGCTACCACTTTGGGACATCATGATGCGGACACTTCCGAAGAAGGTCGTTAAATCTTTCCCAAGTCTTATGAAATTGTTCCCCAATGATTTGGGAGAAACTAACAATTGCTTGCCCGATTTAATTGGTTTTCCCTACCGAAAAATATTTTTTCAAGAACTCTTGTTGAAGTTAAGCCCATGAAGTGATTGAATTGACTGGTAAGGAATTTAACCAATATTTAGCTTTATCTTTAAGCGAGAATGGGAAAAGATGCATCCTAAAATCATTCTCTAAAAAATTTTACAACCTGGTGGTGGAGCAAATTTCATGTAATTCATCAAGATGCTTATAATGATTCTCATCCTCCAGACCATAAAAAGATGGTAGCATTTGGATTGTACTGTCCTTAATCTCATAATGCATTACTGCACAATCCGGCAATCGAATGCATGAGGGAGAAGTATATGTATAAGAAATGTAATGATCCCTTAGAGGCACAGGAATGTAATGATCCTTTTTGGCACAACAATGTTTTCAGTTGTATGAGTCATGTTTTTAGTTGTTTGTTCTCTTAACAAATTAGAGTCCCTATTAATTCTCCTAAGTTGTCTAAGAGTCCTTTCAATTTCTAGGTCGTATGGATTTAATGGGAATGATAAGGAATGACAATGGAACATAAACCGACTTCAATATTAGCACAAAAAAACAAAGGAAAATTTTGAAGCACATAAATTAAAATACAAGAACTCACAAAATATCCTAAAACTTCAGCTTCGTTCCCTTAGCTCACATCCTTACACCTAAATACCTACACTTGAAAAACAAAAACAAATCAAGTGAAAAATATATACAAGTCCTAAGCTAATAATTAAACTAGAACTAATTTCTAACTTAACAATGAAACCGTTATATAGTCCCCGACAATGGTGCCAAAAATTGATGTGATGTCAATGATAAGACCAATCGCAATAAAACGAATACCAGTAGGATAACGTTAAAATGAGGGTGTCGAATATCAAGGATCGTATTGGTAAATTGTTAAGCAATCAAGATTATTTCTAATCTAATTCATGTGAAAGAGTTTGTTTTGTGATTCTATCTTTAATTGCAATGAAAGTAAAAACTGAAATTGAATTAAGTTAAGAAATGTAGATATCAAAGGAAGAAAGACTATGGAATTGACTTCACCACTAGCCTTATAACAACGGCTAAATATATTAATTCAGGAAAATTTACTCTAAGTATAATTGCTTACCATGTGGCTACAAACTCACAATAATATTATCAATAGGATTCAAATAATAAAACACTAAGTATAAACCATCTTTAGTTAGCACAAATGGTCTACCTATTTATTCTAAACTAAGGTGTAATACAACTTGTCTTCCCTAGGTATGACCTATCAAATGGCTTGTTTATGTGTCAAAGAAAACCATTGCATGATTATTATTCTCACAATCACAAACCAATTCTAAGAAGATATGATTTTATTAAAAACTAGATATAAATACGAAATCCGATTGTTTAATACTACTAACTCAATTCTCTAAATTATGAAATCATTATACAACAACAAAAAATTTCCAAAATTAAATACAATTAAACCATGTTACTTGGCTAAGGTTCCATCAATTTCCTAGGAAAAAGTTTAGCTACTTATGTAGAAGGTAGAAAGCTTCAAAGATATTGAGGAGTACACAATCTCCACAGATTACAAATTCTGATCAGAATCACCTTCTTCAACCTTCAAAACTCGGTAACAATAGAGAAAAGAAGCCCTTAGCTGCCAAATCTTTCTCTTTCTATCATTGTTTAATCCCCCTTCAATTGTTGGTATTCCTACCTTAAATCAACTCCAGACGGGCCCTAAATACATGCCATAAGCTGTTAATGAAGTTTGACCTGTGTATGATAAGAAGAGATCAAAGTGTAGAATTCCAGTAATTACCAAGATTACTAACTGATACAATTAAGATCAATCCTAATAAAGGTGTGATCGATCCTAGGTATCCGTTGCGATCGATCGCAAGTACCTGCGATTGATCCTAATAAAAACAACTTGTGCAATGACTTTTGTGTAACATATAGAGTGTCTTGGCTTAGCTTATGAGGCAATTGCCATCAATCCTAGTGGAGCTAGGATCAATCCTAGTTTCATGAGTACTAGCTTCTCACCCATCTTAAGTCCTGAATCATCTCCGAATATGCCGGTGCCTTCATTGAACCATAAAATCGTCATCAAAGCCCAAATTAAGCAGAATTGAAGACGAGTACCTGAAAATAACCGAAACCAAGAAAATGACATAAGTACAATTGCAAAAACATTAATAAGACATTAGCATACGCAACTTTAAAGGCTCGAATGTGCAATATTCAGCGCTTATCACTAGGCTATAACCTTTGGTTAATGGAATGAAGTTTGTATGCCCTTAAATATAATAGGAATGTGGATAATATTTATGCTTCATTCAGTAGAAAGGAAGGAAAATGAATAAATAGGGGAGTAAATGAGGCGATCCAAGCTTGGAGGTGCTCAGGCTCGGCTCGACTTCGCTTATTTCTACAGTTGTTCTGTTGACCCTAAAATCGGCTGACTAGATCCGATCTTAAATTGATGTAAGCCGGGCGTGCCAGAACCAAATATATGGTTCGATTGTAAATTGTCAACTTGTAGTCTCTTTCAAGGGTTGACTTTCAGACGATGCGAGGATAAAGAGAACAATGATACTCCTCTTAGAGTTCAAGAATTGTCTTAGTTAAAAGGACTTTTCAATGAATAAATTATAGTAAAAGAGTAAGAGAATAGAAAAGGGAGGAAAACAGATATAGCAAAAAAATAAAGAGAAAGAGAGAGATAGAAGGAAAGAGAGAAATAGACAGAAAAAGTGATTGAGAAATATAGAAGGAAAGAAAAAAGAAAAAGCAAGGATACTATTCTTGGAAAAGCTTGAGGAAGCAAACAAATAATAATAAGATTCTGAGGGTGCTGGACCTTTAGTACAACGTACCCTTTTGTTTATTTATACACAATATTGTAAACAAATTCCTACCAACAAGAATTCCAATTACAATAAAACTCTCTACTAATTTTAAATTCAAACTAAGATTCCTAGATAAAGATTAATTCCTAACTAACCAAACAAATCTTATCTGACATAAAGTGTCTCAAAACATCTTAAAAATCTTCCTATCTGATCACAACTTTGCCCTATTACTGTACTAATGCCATCATAATTGTAATCCAGTCCTTTGAATCCACATTCTCAAGCCTACTTCCGTCAGTCCATCAATCAGCCCAATATTCGTGCAGCCCAAATACTTGTTTCCATCAGTTATCAAGCCCATGTACTCTTGGCCCATGACAACTTTGCCCTGTATATCAAATCCAATTAAAGCCCAAACCCGATTACCAAAATAGGTGTCAACAATGCCCCCCAATTTTGGTAACTGTTTTAACCTTCGGCTTCCAAAATTTGAATACACCCATTGCATTGGGACTTAGCATACATATCATATAATCTCTTGAGTTATATCAGGAGTAGATTTCCCAAAAATGCAGATCACACTAACCCATCTTGTCATTAATGACATTGTGATAATCCTCTCTTTTTCCACTAAAAATACGTCTCTTCTCTCATTTGAACAAGACTCTGCAAACCCTTCTTCTCTTCCTGAAACTCTTGCTGCAATCAAATTCTTCTTGCAAATATGGCTTCAAAATCACAGAAGCAAAGTGATTTGACTTTAGAGAATCCCTCTCCCGAAGCAACATCGCACACCCAAATGACGAAATCTGTAGTCAAAACCCTAGCCCCGGCCGACTTGAATACTACTATCTTGATCGATATCACAGAGAACGCAAAGGGACTTGGCCCAGCGTTTCTTAATCAATTCCCTCCTTCGTTATCCTCAATTTATCCCCAGGCTGAGCAACAACTTCCTTTCTCAAAACCTCTCTATCTGACAGCGGAAGGGGACAGACCCACCCTCTTTGTCAGAAATTGGCATCCACTAATGCTCCAATAGAACGACTAGGTGGATCGTGTATCAGCAGCAAAAGGAGAGCAATGGAAAAGGATGGGAATTTACGACCTCATTCAACTCAGTAAGATTCCTTTTACTTTTGACCGAGCCTTGTTTTTTGCTTCTTTACACTTTTGGTCCCCCACAACCAATTCTCTACAGTTGCACTATGGTATGATGGCTCCTACCTTGAGGGATGTCTGCTTTTTAATGGGATTAAAGCCTAGGGGAGATAAAATCAATTATCTCCTTCAAGATGAAGAGATCTCTTTTTATTTTCCAGAACAAAAAGGGGCTAAACCCTTTGTGCAATCACATGGTCCTTTCTTAAAAGAAATGTTAGGGGAAGAAGGGACCGATGTAGATGAACAAGAACATATAGGGTTTCTACTATTATGGTTGTGTAGATATTTGTTGTGTACCCCTGCCATTCAGATCACCAAGGACCTTACTCAACTGGCCATTGCCCTATCGAAAGGAAAACCTATGGCATTAGCTCCGTTTCTCTTAACCTCTTTATACAGAGGCTTGTCTGACCTCATTACGTCTAACTTTTCAAGGTCTGGAGGACCATTTTGGCTTTACCAATTCTAGTTGTATGCATATTTTCCTGAACTTGCTCTTCCTATTCAGCTTGCTCCAAATGATCCTTTGCTGTAATTCAGATATGCTAAAGTCAAACCCAAAGACCATTCCTTTAATGACTGTTTTCAATTCTTCTATCATTAGTGCAAGATCAAGACTTAATCCCAATTCCTTCCCTTTTCCAAATGTCAACTAGCTCCATCTTGGTTGTTACCCCCTACTGTTGAGTCTTCTCCTGAACAGATTAACCTTTATATCACTTCATGGGGCCACTTCTTGATCGCAAGAGATATACCTTGCAATACCGTTGCTCCCAATTTGCCCAAGAGCCGAACTGGGGTTGAGTTTTACAACCCAGCACAGTTAGATCGACAATTTAGATTAACACAGATGATCCCAATGCCTCCCCATTTTTCTTACAACAAGAACTATCACAAGCGGGTTAAGCTCTCAAACAGAACAGATTCAAGATGTTACCAATCGGTTTACCCAACGTCTTCAAGAATTTCAGTACAAATCCTTTCTAGAAGAACCGCATACAGATCCAAGCTTCAAAACCTGGTGGGCGTCATATATTAATTTTACCAGGACTGTAGATTCCAATCAACTTGTATCCACCCTCCTTGGCTCCTACAAATTCATATCCCTCAATTTTCAAGGTGTTGATTCCATTAAACCCGTTGATCTTACTACCGCTCCTGAGCTAGAGAACATAACAAATATTGCACCAACTAGTCCTCCTCCAGCAGCTCCTACAGGTAGGACCAGATCTCACTCTCGGCAAAGTAAGTTTTCTATCCTTTTCTTTCTATCAATACTTCTATTTGGTTTATATGATCACTTAACAATGGATAATGTAATTCCAGGCACATATTACAATGCACCAGAGAAATCTGGTACCAAATCTGAAGAAACTCATATTGATTTCTATGTTCCTTTGTAAAGTATTCCCCCATCCTCGGCTACTCAGGTAATACTCCTAACCAAATCATATATATCCTTTTTGATGCATACCATTCCCTTACTTAAACTTCTTCTCCATAAAGCTACAAAAAGGAAGACCATAGGAAAGAAACCCAAAAAATCAAGAGCCAAAAGACATTTTGATTTAATTGATGATAATAAAGCGGATGATGATGAAGTCATCTCCAAGAAGAAGAAGTCTGCTACCGAATCTCCCAATGTAATTTCTTTCTGCCTGATCTTATATATATTTATATATATTACTCCTTGAATATAATTAAATCGGCATTATTTGCAGAGAGCTCAAGTCTCCTCAGATCAAAAATCAATTCAGGAAATCTCTACTGATCATGTCGAAGATGAAGACAAAATTGAAGTGTCAGTAGGATAAAAATCAAGGTCTCCAGTATCTTCCCCAAACCTAGTTGCAACTTCAATTGGTGAACAAATTGGAGATTCTGATGAAGTGAGTAACGATATATTTCTATATATATACATTTCTTTTATGTCCTGTTCTTGTAAACTTAATATGGCTATGGCATGTTTCAAGTACAACATGGCTCGGCTAATCCAACCAATCCTATCAGTACCAACCCAAGCTCTCCCTTTGACACCCTTGACTCTTTATTTGATTCTGTCTTTAACTCACCTGATCTTAATCCTCCTGAAATTCCAATTGAACCAACCTCTGAAATACCCTCAGAAGTAACAAAAGCCATCTAGATATTGTCCTAAATGGTACAACAGGATTTGTCTCTTACCCCTTCATTCAAAAATGAACTGGCCGAGACACTTTCTTTCCTTGGTAGTTACCCTGGATTCTCCTTGAATGATCAAACCTTCTTCAAAAATTTCCAGCTTTGAGTGCCTTCTTTGACAACTGCTTATGCTGAATCAATCCATACTATTAATCACTACTCTTCCCAGTATCATGAGAAAGAAAAGCTTTCTCAAACTTTAAATAAAGGAAAGGAACTGCATCTATCCTTGAAGAAAGAAGCTACTGAGCTGGATGCTAAGGAGAAAAAGCTTCAAGCCGAACTTGCTCAACTTCAATTGGACAAGACACAGCTTGGTAGTAAGGTGGCTAATTTAAGGGTTCAAGCAAAGACCACAGCTCTCAAATTCAAATCTTTACAAGCACAGATGCCGAAGTTGGAACAAAACAAGAAAGTGGCAGAAACATCCCTTAATCAATCTCGGGCTTTATGGGCAGACTTTAAAGCCAAATTTGAAGAATTTCACAGTAATTTCACCAGAATTTGAACATTCATGGGTTTGTAATATGTTTTGAACAATTTGCCTTTTGTGATGTGCTGAGTAGTCTCGCTATGATATTTTTACTTTTAAAGTATACTGAGCTTCTATTTACTATATAACCATACTTATTCATAATTTATTCAAACAATAAGGCAAAAATACTATCCAAACTATTTTGACTTAACTAGAAACTTTTTTTCTTCCATAAGCTCAAAAATAGTTGGCTTATATTTTTTAAGGTACCTTTCATTTATTGGCCTTTCATGCACTTCACCATCTAGATTTTTTAACTTATAAGCTCCTCCATGCAATACTTGGTGAATTAAGTATGGACCTTTCCAAGTAGGTGACCACTTGCCATAGACCTTATCCACCTTTCCAGGTGGAAGAACTGTTTGCCAAACCATATCGCCCTCTGCAAATGACTTGAACTTCACCCTTTTATTGTAAGCCCTCATGACTTTTGCTTTATGCATCATAAGGTGATCCAAAGCAAGTTTCTGGACTTCATCTAAGTCTTCCAACTCGGCAAGCATAGTTTCGTTATAATCGGCAGGAATGAGATTATGTTGCTAGGCAACCCTTGCCGATTTTACGTTTAACTCCATCGGCAACACTGCATCATGACCAAATGTTAGCCGATATGGAGTTATCCCTGTACTTGTCCTTTTTGAGTTTCTATAAGCCCATAAGGCTTCTGAAAGGGCTTCATGCCAACGCCTCGGCTTGTCTTTTATCATTTTTTCAATAATTTCAATCACAACTTTATTTGATGTTTCTGCCTGGCCATTTCCTCGAGCATAATAGGGTGTTGAGGTAACCATTTTCACTTGCATATCAATGCCGAGCTGTAACACTTCATTCGCTCGAAAAACAGAACCATTATCGGCAACAATTGTTTCCGGTAATCCAAATCGATGAAAGATATATCGCTCCAAAAACTGTATAACGGTATTATGAGTTACCAATACATATTCCTCGGCTTCTACCCATTTAGTAAAATAATCAGTAGTGAGAATAATCCACTGATGACCCTTTGATGAAGGAGGATTAATCTTGCCGATTAGATCCATAGCCCAACCTCTGAAAGGCCATGGTTTAACTAGTAATTGCATTTCTATTGATGGGACCCACTACATTGGACCATGTTTTTGATAGTATATACAGCCTTTTGCATAAGTCATACAATCTTTTCTCATTCCTAGCCAATAATATCCATATCGGCGTATCAACCACCTCATTTTTATGCCAACTTGGTGAGCTCCACATATCCTTTCATGTACTCAGCCATGATCTTCAAACCTTCAAACTTGCTAATGCACTGAAATAACAAACCATCATCAGCCGATCTTCTATAAAGATCTCCATCCATAAGCACATAATCGACTGCACTTCTTCTAATTCTTCGATCGGCTTCAGGAGTTGGACGTTGCAAGAACAAGATGTAAGGATTTCGCCAATCATCATCATCCAATTCGGCAACATCAGTGGCAAAGACTTCTTCCATAATTTGATTTCTTGTTTCAGCTGATGGAAGAGATCGACGTGTAATCTTCATTACTCTTTCCTTCATTCCACTCGGCACCTTAACTCCTGAAGCCGTCTGTGTTAAATCATTAGCTATTTTATTCATGGCCCTTGGTCTATATTCCAAAGTCACATTGTGAAATTGGTTAACCAATTGGGTTGCCAATGAATGGAATGATCTTAATTGCCAATTCAAACATCTAAAGTCTTCTGAGATTTGATTAATCACTAAACTCGAATCTCCCACAATGTGGACATCTTTGACTGCCATTTCCAACAGAATTTCCTAGCCGATAATCAATGCTTCATACTCAGCTTGATTATTAGAGCACCTGAAATCCAAAAAGAAGGAAAACGAAATTTGATTCCCTGTTGGGGATATTATAACTATACTAGCACCAGAGCTTTCACTGGTACTTGACCCATCGAACATTAAAGTCCATGGAGTCATGAATATGGATGCTGAGTCAAGCTCATCAAATACTTATGACTCAATTTCAGGCGAGGGATGATCTGCAAGAAAATCTACCAATGCTCTTCCCTTAATTGCCTTTTGTGGAACATATGCAAAGTTGAATTCCATTAGCGCCAAAGCCCACTTGCCAATCCCGCCTGTGATTAATATACTTTATAAGATCGGTTTAGCAAACAATATAAACCAAAACAGGAAACATATAGACTCTTAATTTCATTGCTGCAAAATACAAGGCCAAACATAATTTCTCAATCGATGTATATCTACACTCAACTGGAGTTAAAACCCGACTAAGGTAATATATTGCTTGTTCACTTCCTGCTTTATTCTCTTGTGCTAACATAGCTCCAATGGATTCTTCAGCAGCCGATAAATATAATTTCATCGGCCATTTCTTCCTTGGTGGCATCATGACAGGAGGACTCGATAAGTATTGATTAATCTGGTCAAATGCCCTTTGATGAATATCATCCCATTTGAATTCTTCCATCGGCTTCAACTTGAGTAGCGAGGAAAACACATGTAACCTCCCAGCTGTATTAGCAATAAATCTCCTAAGATAATTCACTTGTCTAAGTAACCTCTGCAACTGTTTCTTGCTTCTCGGTGCACTAGCATCAATAATCGCCTCAGTTTTATTCCTATCGATCTCTATACCCCTTTGATGAACCAAGAAACCCAAAAAGTTTCCTGCTGATACTCCAAAGGCACACTTTATTGGATTCATTTTTAGCTTATGAGCCCTCATCCTCTCAAAAGATACTTTGAGGTGGACTAGATGCTCTTTCCTCATTGCTGATTTCACCACCACATCATCAATGTACACCTCCATAAACTTGTCGAGCATATCATGAAAAATAGAATTCATGGCTCGTTGATATGTGGCCCCAGCATTCTTCAACCCAAAAGGTATCACCACCCATTCAAAAGTTCGAATCGATCCGGGACACCTAAAAGCTGCCTTTGGAATGTCCTCCTCGGCTATATAAATCTGATTATAGCCTGAGTGTCCATCCATAAAAGACATAATTTGGTGTTTTGCAGCCGCATCAATCAGCTGATCGGCTATCGGCATTAGATATTCATCTTTTGGAGTTACCAAATTTATGTTTCAGAAATCAACACATATACGTAATTTTCCATTCTTCTTGATAACAGGGACAACATTTGATAACCATTCAACATACCTTGTAGTTCGAATGAAACCAGCATCCAACAATCGTTCAATTTCCATCTTAACTTTGTCTACAACTTCTTGAGACATTCGACGAGGTGGCTGTTTATATGGCTTGTAGCCAACTTTAATGGGCAACCGATGTTCCACCAAATCTCTGGATAAACCCGGCATTTCTTCATAGTTCCAAGCAAAACAGCCACTGTATTGTTTCAACATGCCGATAACCTAGGCTTGTAATTCTGGTTCTAACAGTGCACTAATATAAGTAGGTCTAGGCTCTGTGTCAGTGCCTAAATTCACCTCCTTTAAAGGATCCTGAGTGTCTGCTTTAAGATCATCGAGCTTTGCTGGCACTAACTCCAAGTCTTCCACCTGAATTGCATTTAACTTTTCATTAATGATCCGATCAATCTCAGTAAGATTGACCAATGGTCCTGGCTCTATTATTGCTTCTTTCTCTAGCCGTTTTTCGGCTATGTACGCTTAAAGCCTGATGCAAGCGGTCCTAAAGGCCTGCTGCCGAGCAGCTTCCCTTTCAAGTTTCGCTTCCATCAATAACTTCTTCAATTATAGCAAGCCAAGGGAATTCTACCTTCGGCCTAGAATTCTCCTGCTGTAACTCGCTTATTTCACGATTGGCAAGATTTCTTCTCATGGTTGCCGAGGTTAGTCTTCCATCGGCTCCTATTCCCACAAACCGGATAGGAACACATTCTTCGTCATATAAAACAGTATCTACCGAATACACTTTTGCCATAAATGGCTTATCATCGGCATTTACTATTTTTACTTTATCTCCATCCCAAAAAATCAGTATCTGATGTAATGATGATGGGATGCACATACTTGGATGAATCCAATCACGGCCTAATAACAAATTATAGGAAGCCGTGGACTCAATACTAAAAAATGCCGCATAAGACGTCCTACCTCCAACCTCTACTTCTAAAGGAAGGATCCCTTTAGTGCTAGTAGAACCTCCGTTGAAACCACAAATTGCTACATCAGTAGGAATAACATCTTTCATACTCTTGCCGAGTTTCTTCAATGTGTTTGCTGGAATAATATTCAAAACCGAGCCATTGTCTACCCAGACTCGATTAATAGGTTGACCTTCTACCCACACCTTAACATATAAAGGCCTGAGCTGTTGAGTCATTACTAACAAAGGTTTTTCAAAAACCACCTTCTCTGCCGATTCTGAGGAAAGAATTAATAAATTCCAAATCGGCTGAATTTCCTTCTCATTCTTCTTAGTATTTGCATTTGATGCCGATGGAGCCTAGAACATTACTGGTAATACAAATGTCATGTTACATGACATCTCGTCTGGGAAACTGCTAAACTAAATTCTGAATTCATTGTTACGTCTAGGCCACGTCGGCTGATGCTCTTCATCCGGGTTATCTCTATTTGGAATGCCGATAACCTCGGCTTGCACTACTTTGCTTCCTCCTTCAGCTTTTCTTTTTTCCTCAACCCTTCTCCTTTGTTCTCTACGCTTCTGAGATCGAGTTAGGCCCCCATTCTGAGATTGTTGAGCTTTAGGGAACTTTGGATGATTAACTCGAGTCCATCTATCTTCAGTCGAGTCTGTCCTTGGTTTCACAGTTCGTACTCTATATGAATTAGCTCCTTTCTGTACCCAAATCTCTGATTGAACCGGTGACTGCCTCTTAAAACTGGGATGCTGATTTTGGGAATGAAATCGGCTATATATATTACCTTGCCGAGTTGGCCTTCCTGCTTTCAAATGGCTGTTGCTGGAATCACCTTGCCGAAGCTCCTCCCCAGGCTTCAATGGGAAACTAAGCCTCTCAAGAATTCCTTTCTTCTTTGGTTGAACCTTCATTGGCACATCTTCCTTTAGTTGTTGCTTTCCTTTGCAATTTGGGCAACAACCATTATCAATCAAGGCTAATTGAGCCTCCCTTAATTGCTTCTGCAATTCTGCCATCTTTTCAGGTGTCGCAATTAATAAAAGGAACTCACAGGATATCTTCTCTGCCTCTTGCCGATTCTCTCGCTTGGCTAAGATTATTACATTTGTAGATGTGATTGTTGGAAACGGATTAGTATCCACCTTCATGGTCTCTGGAGTTTTCTCAGGGAATTTTAAAGTGCCTTCGTCAATTGTTTTCTGCAATATACCTCGTAGAACAGTACAATCATTAGTAGCATGGTTCCAAAAGTTATGATACTTACAATACTTTTTTCCCTTCAAGTCATTTGCCGATGGAATCCTATGCCCTTTAGGTAAAGATATCATTTTATCGGCCATCAAGTGATCAAAAATTTAATCTGTTTTCGAGAAGTCGAAAGAATAACTTTTCCTGGTATCGGCAGGACCTTTCCTTACTGCTGATGTTGACGTTGATGAATTGCACCCCGTGGTCGGTTTAAGTTTAACCAACGCCTCACAAACGTATGGCTTTTTGATATTAACCTCTGCGACGTCAACTTCTAATTCATCTCCAACTTCTTCCGAGAATACCTCATAATTAGGGTCCTTGTACCAAGTACCCTTAGAAGAATTTTTCCTCTCTTTCTCTTCTTTTAGTATTTCCTCATACCGAGAAGCCCTGTCTGCCAAATCAAAGAGATCTTTAAACTCAACCCCATCAAAACTCTTGCGATGTTCAATGTCTAAACCATTTAATGCCAACTTGATGTATTCTGGTTCTGGCAAACTTACTCGGCATTTAAGTTTAACCTTTCTGAACCTGGCAACAAAAGTCTCAACCGATTCACTCAGCAACTGAGATAATCGAGATATGTCTACCAGTGTAGCTTCTGTCTCTGTTCGGTAGAATTGGGTATGGAACGCTTCCTCCATCTCATCCCAAATCTGAATAGAATTAGCCGGTAAGTTGCTGTACCATTCAAAAGCTGCCCCGGCAAGAGAGCTAGAGAATAACCTTATCCTTAACCAAGGGCTAGGACCAGCTTTCCACATTGTGTAGTGAACCTTGCAATATGCTGTATTGTAGAGAAATTTTCTTTGCCACTGTACATAGAAAAATCGAGATACTGATAATTTCTAGGCAACTCATGGGCATCAACGTGATCAGGGTAGGGCTTTCTGTATACCGACCGAGCACGTCTACGACCTTGTGCTACTTCGGCCTATATTAAAGCCAAAATCTGAGCCCTATCAATCCCTGCATTTCTTCCTGGAGGACTATTTAGGTGCCGCGGAATGAATGGATTAACCCACTCCCTTTGTGGATCGGCATTCACTTGCCCCCCAGCAGCCGCTGGAGGTATCAAAGGATTGACCCTACCTTGGTTTAGATGGCCGACACCTTTTTGCTGATTTCTAACTGGTGGAATCAGCTGCTCATTGGAACGCTGCACAGGCTGATCATTCATTAATGGCTGGAACACCGGCACATGATTCACCATCAACAGATTTGATAAGATTGGTGGATTTCCCATTGGCATGCCAAGTGTATGATTCAGCACGTTGCTGATCGTAACACCAAGTCCTGTATTTGGCAGTACGGTGCTTGTTCGTGGTCCTTGGGATATATGTACCAATGGCGCCGTCGTACGTTGAAATATGGACTCATTGACATGAGATGCTTTGGCTTGATCATATCGGCTTTGATTAGCCGATATATTGGTTTCAAGTTTTTTATTCATCTTCTCCAACTGGGCGTACATCATTTGGTTTAACTCCCCTGTCATCGATCTCATCTCATGAATTTGAGAAACCAAAAGCTGATTTGATTCTCCCATTTGAGATCCCACCTCACCGATCTGTGCTTGCTGGGCATCGAATTTTTGCATAATCGATTCCAGTACCCGACCCAAAGGAACGTCGGATGGAATAGAAGAGTCGGCATCATCGCCTACGCCGATCTGTGGATTTTCTTCGTCAGTATTATCTCCTATATTCACGCCTTTCAAACCTCTTAGCTTTGGAGGCATCTTTACTATAACTTGCTCACCTGATGGGGTCCCACCGGGCGTGCCAAAAATGTTGACCCTAAAATCGGCTGACTAGAGCTGATCTTAAATTGATGTAAGCCGGTCGTGCCAGAACCAAATATATGGTT
This sequence comes from Cornus florida, assembly GCF_030987335.1. Classification (NCBI taxonomy): domain Eukaryota; kingdom Viridiplantae; phylum Streptophyta; class Magnoliopsida; order Cornales; family Cornaceae; genus Cornus; species Cornus florida. Next base: position 49,789,092 of record NW_026775571.1, on the reverse strand, counting down.
CGATTGTAAATTGTCAACTTGTAGTCTCTTTCAAGGGTTGACTTTTAAATGATGCGAGGATAAAGAGAACAATGATACTTCTCTTAGAGTTCAAGAATTTCCTTAGTTAAAAGGACTTTTCAATGAATAAATTATAGTAAAAGAGTAAGAGAATAGAAAAGGGAGGAAAACAGATATAGCAAGAAAGAGAAAGAGAAAGAGAGAGATAGAAGGAAAGAGAGAGATAGAAGGAAAGAGAGAAATAGACAGAAAGAGAGATTGAGAAATATAAAAGGAAAGAAAGAAGAAATAGCAAGGATGTTATTCTTGGAAAAGCTTGAGGAAGCAAACAAATAATAATAAGATTCTGAGGGTGCTGGACCTTTAGTACAGTGTACCCTTTTGTTTATTTATACACAATATTGTAAACAAATTCCTACCAACAATAATTCCAATTACAATAAAACTCTCTACTAATTTTAAATTCAAACTAAGATTCCTAGATAAAGATTAATTCCTAACTAACCAAACAAATCTTATCTGACATAAAGTGTTTCAAAACATCTTAAAAATCTTCCTATCCGATCACAACTTTGCCCTGTTACTGTACTAATGCCATCATAATTGTAATCCAGTCCTTTGAATCCACATTCTCAAGCCTGCTTCCATCAGTCTATCAATCAGCCCAATATTCGTGCAGCCCAAATACTTGTTTCCATCAGTTATCAAGCCCATGTACTCTTGGCCCATGACAACTTTGCCCTGCATATCAAATCCAATTAAAGCCCAAACCCAATTACCAAAATGGGTGTCAACATGTTCAAGCTCGGCTCAACTCAACTTAGCCAAGCTCAAGAAGCTCGTTTATTGGCCATTAATATATACAACCAACACAATCTCCACACGCGTGCACACACACACACATATACACATGCGCACACTGCATATGTATACATATATATATACTTGCACGCAGTTAGGGTATATCTATTTATACCAATAGGCGTATATATATGTATACATATATAATAATTATGCCAATATGAGAGCAAAAGAGGGAGAAATATCGATTAGATAAAAAAATTTAAAACAAAGAGAAAAATGGAGAAATAATGACTAACTAACTTGAAAATCTACCACAAGGAGTGTCGTCATCGATGCTGATTACTCACAATGGTTGCTTAGTTTGTGTTTTGGTGTTGCTGCTGCTTGGTCGTCAATTCACTGCTGACCTGATTTGTTTAGAATGTTCTCGTTTAGATCATGTGAATGAGGAGAGATACTTTATGGTTACCAATTTGTAAAATAGACTTTAGGCCTTTAATTAGATTGGCTTAAACTATTTTCTAAAAAGCGTATGAGCCTAGTTGGGTTGGAATTTTTTTGGGCTGGGTTTAGGCCTCTAACGTATATTATTTATATATGTTCGTGAACAAAGTTCGAACATGTTCACGAACAAACGAGCTGAGTAAGAGGCTGTTTGAGATTGATTCGTTTATTAATCGAATTTGAAAATTCTGTTTGAGATTAGTTCGTTTATTAAACAAATAAACATCTGAGTCAAGCTCGAGCTGTTTGTCAAACGTTTAATTTATTTATAGCTTGGAGAATGAAGGAAGAAGATAAAACTTCATTTGTTTGGTAGGGAGGAGATAAATGGAGAAATGATAATATGATAAATGAAGAGGGGAGGCAAAACTACCAGTGGGCCTATTATAAAAGTTTAAATTACAATACTATTCTTCAAAAATATTAAATAAATCCCACAAACAAAGTAAGTGATAGATACAATGATAAAAATAATTTAAAAGTCTCTCTTCCCTTCTCTCTCACTGAACAAAGTATATTGTCAATTTTTTTATTTTCTTCCGTCTAACGGATCAAAAATATAAAATGACACAATCAAGAAAGTCTCATCCATCCATTTTTCTTTTATTTTTATCTAATTTTCTTCCCTCCTACCAAACAAAGTATATTGTCAATTTTTTTCTGTTCTTCCACGGATCAAAAATATAAAATGACACAATCAAGAAAGTCTCGTCCATCCATTTTTCTTTTATTTTTATCAAATTTTCTTCCCTCTGACCAAATAAAAAAGAGTACTGCTATCTAGCCCGACAAATAAAAAAAAAACCTACAATTTCACCGAGTCTATGTGGCTACCTATGTATCAAATATAATGGGACCCATTTTAAAATATAAGGTAATTAACTATTTGGAAAGTTGTAGTCCATTTTTAGGTTTCATCTTAATATAATATATTTGTTGGCTATTAAAGTTTTAATCACCATGTATATCAAATTGTATATATGTTGTATACATGTTATATATATATATATATATATATATATATATATATATATATATATATATCACGTTGCATCTAGATGTCTAACGCATAGATACTTAAGATTGCATCCTCTATATATAATTAGATAGGCATTTGTTCATTGATATAATGATCAAAACTAATGATCTATGTGACTCCAGAACTTCATCATAAAAAATATAAAATAAAATAAAAAGGAATTTAAAGAAAAATTTCAAAGTATTGAAAAATTGAAAAATATTGCAGTTTTTGTTCTTGATTTTGTACCAATCAAATTCTTCTATTTGAGTACCATACTGTGAAAACGAAAAAGAGAAAAACTGAATAAATAAAGAAAGAAAAATTAACGTATTTTATGGAAATAAACCGAAATAGTAATGATACTTATTTAAGTTGAAATTTTATAATAACACTGACATATTTTTACCTAAGTCAATTTTAAGTCGGAGTATTAAAGATCGCCAAAAATATCATTTCTCAATAAAAAAAATTAAATTTGAAATCCAACTTGTGCCTGAGTAGGGGACCAAATTTATAGTTACCGATTATGTAACATTTACAAAAAAATAATAGGGTAAAGTATAACAACACCCCCTGAGATTTGCTAAAAGGACACACAAATGAAACTTAGCCCATTTTGGGACAAAGACACCCCCTCGAGTTTGATACAGTTGCCAAAGACACCCCATTAGTAATGAATTGACATTTCTACCCTTTAACTTTTATATTGACCATGAAATGACATTTCTGCCCTCAGAGACCCATTCCAATTTCTTTCTCTCTCCTCTGTTCTCTCTTCCTCCGCCCCAACACCAACACACACACACACACACACACACACACATATAAATATATATGCAGGGGCAAATTCATGAATTGTTAATGGGATGGGCTAAAATTAAACATAAATTTAATAACACAATTTCTTAAGCATTTTTTTTTTAACTTTTATAACATAATCAAGATAAATATTTGAATTCAAATATTACAAAATATCTATCTAAGTTGTGCTCGACGAGTCTTTAAAGACTCGAATCCGTCGATAATAAATTCCCAAGTCAATTTTCCAAACATGGTCCGTTTAAGAATGAGTTAAATTAAAAATACATAAATCAAAAAATATAAAATAAAAATGCCTAAATCAAACAAAATTGTATGTTGTTCATAAAATAAATGACTTAGCTAGCCTGAACAATCATCATTAATAAATAACTGAAGAACTGAATTTTTCAAGAATTAACACAATGAGTAAGATACACCAGATCCTGGAGGCAAATGCCACGGCAAAATCCTTTAAACTCTTGATTTTTTTCAATAACTTGATCATATTCAATGAACTCTTCTGTTCCAAGGTAACGGGGTAAATCACACCATTCATAAGAGTGCATTTTCACATGCCTAGACATAGAAGTCAAAAATTAAAGGCTAAAGTTAGTGAAGTTCACAGCTTAGACAAATCTCAAAACATAGTACACAAATCACAAATCTCATGAAAATTGGAAAATATTTTAAATTATTGTAAAACAAATATTTTAAATTCTGATCATTAAAATTTAATTTTCTTTTTTGGTTGCAAATTTCTGTTCGTCTCTTCTTGTTTTCAATTACCCATGATTGGTGGTTTTTTGGTTTTGAAGATTGAATTATTGCATTTTTTGTTTGTGGTTTTATTTTATAAATCAATAGAAATTCCAACCATGATAGTAATTTTTAACATTCTCCTTTCCTTCTTAGATCGACTTCTCAAGCTTTCTCTTTCTATTAGGTTGCAATTTTGAAAAGTAAACCAAGAATGGAAACAAGTTTAATTCTGTTTGGTAGCTTTGGATTCATTAACAAACATATATAAATTTTGTGCTCTCCTTAAACCCAAACAAGCAGTTATATATATATACATAAATTTCGCTTAATTTCTCAAAAAAAAAAAATTATAAATTTCTGAAAAAAGAAGTCGGTGAAAGAATCTGGGCTTGTTTTTTTATTAGGCTTTTATTTTAGTATTAAGCCATTGGGCTTTTATTTTAATATTGTGGCTTAACTGATTTGGGCTTGTTCGAGTGGGCTATTACTAATAATAATTTTTTTTTGCTTGGACTGGACTAAAATTTGGGGTGGGCTAGAGCCCAGCCCAGCCCTATGCTGGATCCGCCAATGTTGATCCAACTTGGATCGATCGATCTTTTTCATGACCGATCGAACTGCACTGCTTTGCATGTAGTGCTCATATACCCTCATTTGTGTTCATGTTATTACAAGTGTGTTGCGAATTTAAGTGTGGGAGAATGTTAGAGGTGTCTAGGTGTGCCATTCTAATAGGTTGCAAATTGGTCCAATCAGAACAAGAGTGTTGTTAGGGAGTTTTAGCATGTTTGGCGTCAAATTTCTTTAGCAAATCTTTAGTGTACTTTAATGGGGATATAAAGATACCATCAAGAGTTTGTTTGATTAACTTCTTCGTCCGTACTTCGAATCAGGCGATTTCGTTGATTTTTCGTTGTCTATCCACTGTTTTCAAGTACTTCCTAAATTTTTTTCATGAAAATATTTCTTTGTCTTGGATTCCAGAAATACGAATACATATATATACACACACACACACACACACACACATATATATATATGTATGGGGCCTTCATCCTTCGATTCCATCAGTGAGCTTACCTAACGCCGGAGTACACAAGTCATGAGTTGGGCTTAACGGCAGTGGTGGCAATAGTTGTTCGACGAGGGCAACGGTGAGTGCTCTCACTCAGTTGATTCTCTCTGTCATGTCTTGATCTATCCCATGGCGGCGCACAAAATTGGAGCCATCAGTCTGATGAAGCTTCAAACTACAAGACCCGATTCTGTCCAGTGAGCCCCAAATCTGGTGAAACCTAGTTCAGATCGACAAACCCTAAGCACGAACAGTTCCCGCAACCCAGAAGAAGAGAATGAGGTTTCAACAGATTGAGAGGGATCGCAGAGAACTGGGTGGTTGTGCCGCCTTACGTAATCGAAGGGTATGCTGAGAAGGGTACACAGATCTGACTTTACTTTCTGGATGATTGAGAGGAACTCTTTCCGTCTGTGGTTCATTTCCATCACGCTCATTCTGGTTCCACGCCAATTTTAGAGCTCGAATTTGGCCATCTTGGGCACGTTTTCATGTAGAGTGGCTGAACCAGTGGCAAAATTGAAGACCTGATTTTGGGATTGGGAGGTGGAGGTTGGGCGATCTTAGACTTGGGTTGTTGAACAGGTGATCGATATGGGTTTGTTAAGGCACGAAGATAGGTTGAGGGGGAAGCCATTGAAATGGGTGGTGGTGACTGCGTTGGGGATTTTGAGAAGGTGACGGTTAGGGTTTTTCAGGAGGAGAGGATGAGGTGAAGTTGCCATGGTATTTTTAAAGTTGCTGACATTGCCATGGTGATAGACCAAAAGCTTGATCATTCCCTTCCATTGGACAGCTTGAAGGCCGAGGCGGTGGATTGGGGGTAGGGGTGGGGGTGATTATGTGTCGGTGGTTGTGGAGTTTTGGTGTGGTGGCTGCAGAATCCGGTTGTAGGATTGAGTGAGTGTTGAGGGTAATTTGATTATTTAATTATTTTAATATCTTATAATTAAAATTAATAAAATAGTAAAAGGTAATGTTAACGTTTTACATATTTTAAGGCTATGTTTGACTTACAAATACTATCAGAGTGTCATTATCTCAAAACAGAGCAGTTTCGTCGTTGTCCTTTCGGCAACCCTCGGGTGTTGGTGTGTATGACCCAAAATAACAATAATAAAAAAAATTACATCCTATTCTACCACTTCCTGGAGCAGCCGCCTCCCCTCCCCCACTCCGCAACTGACGGTCTCGGATCTCCTGTACAATCTCTGATCTTCGATCACTCCTTCCTATCAACCACTTAGGCCACGCCAGGTATGGTTTGATCAGATCCTGTGTCCCCCACTCTCTCTCTCTGTATATATATATATGTATGTGTGTGTATATATATATAATATGCATATTTACATATATAGTGTTCTTCATGTGCACCTACTTTGCGCTGGGCTCCTTCAAACCTTTTCCCGGCCTCATTCTCTCTGTTTTGGTTGGATAAATGCTGTCTGTACTGTGCCTCTCCTCAGTCCTCTCTTCTCACCAAGCCATAGTTGCCTCTCCTCTGTGTGTCACAGAGTAAGGTCTCTCACTCTATATTGAATATCTAATTTCCAGGTTTGGTTTTTCAATTGTGTAAATACTAATTAGTGCATCAGTTAGATACACTTCTGATTCTTACTTGCTTCCTGCTTGCAAAACGAGTGGAGAAGATTGCTGCAACTATTAGATACACTTCTTTGCCTGCAAATTCCAAACTGGGTTTTTTATTTGCTGAAAAATCCTTCTATTCTGCATGATTTCCAATATTATTGAAAAAAAAAAAAAACTTCCTCCTGCTTGCAGAATAAGTGGGGAAGATAGTTGCATCAATTAGATACACTTATTTGCTTCCAATTTCCAAACTTGTTTTTTTATTTGCTGAAAATTACTTCTATTCTGTATGATTCCCAATATTATTGGGAAAAAAAAAAATTCCTCCTGCTTGCAGAACAAGTGGAGAAGGTAGCTGCATCAATTAGATATACTTCTTTGCCTCCAAATTCCAAACTGGGTTTTTGATTTGCTGAAAATTACTTCTATTCTTTTAGTTGGATATGTTGCAAATTGTATTTTTGACCCTTTTTTATTTTTATTTTGTGTTTGCAGGTCTTGTTTTTGTTAGTCCTTGAGCTTATCTCTTGGTAGTTCGTGATGATTGTTCATGAGGGCTTCATTTTCAGTCATCAATGTTGTCTCTGCTGGATTGAAACGGATAGTTGGGCGGAGGAGGACATCTAGATTTTTCTCATCTGAAAATTTATCACTAGCTTCCTCATCTTTCTCGGAGAATGAAGGCTTTATCTTTGAAGGTTCAAACTCTATAAATGATCCTTTGCCAAATGTCAAATGCATTTCAACCAAAAGTAGAGAACATAATGAGCTGTCTTTTAATCTGAATGATATCTCTAATTCTGTTGACAATGATACCTTTATTTGTGAATACCAGAAAGCAGATGATGACGAGTTGAAAAGAATAAAGTTAATACTTACAAACCGTGGTTGGAATTTAAGCACTCAACATGGCTATAGAATTGATTTGAATGAGCACAACATTATGCGCATTTTGAATGATCTCTTTGAGGAAAGTTCAGACGCAGCACTTGCTCTATACTTCTTCTGGTGGTCGGAATGTTGTGCTGGATCAAAGCACACAATCGGATCAATATGTAGGATGATACATATTTTGGTTGCTGGGAATATGAATTATAGAGCTATGGATCTAATTCTATGTCTTGTAAGAAAGAATGATGGAGAAGATTGTTGGCATAATTTGTTGCTTACAATCCTTCGTGAAACCCATACCGAAGGAAGGGTTTTGGAGACTGCATGCAGCATGCTTGTTGATTGTTATGTTAAGGAAAACATGGCGAATGATGCTCTTCAATTGATATGTCAGATGAAGCATTTTAATTTATTTCCTTCAATAGGGGTTTGTAATACACTTGTCAGGGCATTATTAAAATCAGATAAGTTGGATTTGGCTTGGGATTTTGTGGAACAAATGCAGAGACAAGGGATGGGTTTCAATTCTTCTATTATTAGCTTATTTATCTACAAATACTGCAGTGAAGGTAATCTTGAAACTGGTTTGAAATTGCTGATGGAAATGAAAAAATACGGGGCTAATCCTGACATTGTTGCATACACTATAGTGATTAATTCCCTTTGCAAAATGTCCCTATTAAAAGAAGCCACTTCTGTATTGTTTAAATTGACTCAGATGGGTATCTACCCTGATTCAGTTTCTCTTAGTGCAGTTATTGATGGTTTTTGCAAAATGGGAAAACCAGAGAAAGCAGTTGATATTTTAAAGATTTTTAGAGTTTCTCCCAATATTTATGTGTACAACAGCTTTATTTCAAAGTTATGCATAGATGGCGACATGATGGCAGCGTGCAATATTTTTAATGAGATGTCAGATTTGGGCTTGGTTCCTGATATTTATAGTTACACTAGTATAATTGGAGGATATTGCAAAGTTGGGGAAATAAATGAGGCTCTTTCTTTTATGGGAAAAATGTTGAAGAGGGGAATCAAACCATCTGTTACTACATACACGGTGCTAGTTGACGGTTATTGCAAATCTGGTGACATGGACAATGCAGAATATTGGTTTCAGAAAATGATAACAGATGGTTTGGTACCTGATGTTGTTGCATACAACACATTAGTGGATGGCTATGGAAAGAAGGGTCACTTGCATAAGGTTTTTGAACTTCTAGACATGATGAGATCTGCTGGAGTTTCTCCTGACATTGTGACATATAACACTGTAATTCACAGCCTCGCTGTACGAGGATTTGTAAATGAGGCAAAAGGTCTCTATGATGAGCTCATTAGTAGGGGTTGTTCTCCTGATGTAGTAACATTTACCAGTATTATCAGCGGGCTTTCAAAGAAGGGTAACTTTGAAGAAGCATTCCTTGTGTGGTTACACATGAGTGAGCACCATATGAAACCTGATGTTGTGATGTGCAGTGCTTTACTTAATGGGTACTGTAGGGCACGTTGTATGGAGAAAGCCAATGCACTGTTCTGTAAGATGATTGATATTGGTTTGATTCCAGATTTGATTTTGTACAACACACTCATACATGGATTTTGTAGTGTTGGAAACATTGAAGATGCATGCCAGCTGGTAAACATGATGGTGGAACATGGTACCATTCCAAATGAAGTCACTCATCAGGCACTCACCCTTGGATTTGAGAAAAAATGGGCCAAAAATCCTGAAGAAGCTGCAGCTTTTAAGCTGCAACAAATACTGCTGAAATATGGTGTACAGGTCGACATTGATCAATATTTGACCATAACAAAGCACTCCAGTAGGAAGTCCGCAGGAACATGAGTGGTAAGAACTAAGAGGTTTATCTTTTACGCCCTTTGTCACCAGACTTTGTTTATCTTATTAAATGTTGATATTGCGTTATGCACAGCATACCATATTGAGTTAGGTCATAGATAATGTACCACATCAATTGAATATGCTTATTCATTCTATATCTTTTTTTCTTTTTTCTTTTTTTTTTTTTCAGGTTGTTTTGTGGTTTGTACGTCAGGGTTGCTGCATGGAGCCCATAGCTCTATTAAGTGACATCTGTGCTATGGAATTTGTGGTGAAGCTGTAAACTAACTCTTTTCTACTTATCAGGTAAAGAACCCCTTGAGATAGGTTTGGAGTGGCTGAGCTCAGACTTGGTAATATTTCATACTCCACGTTCCAGTTTTTATTCAACCCACAGGTTGTTACTGCTGACACACAGTGGTGTATGTGCACTTTCATTGTTTTCCTTGAATATGATTTCAATATGCTGTTTCCATGTGATCTTATGAAATAATACCGTGAACTATGCTATCTATATGAAGTTCTTTATGAAAATTAGCGACCTCTTGTGTTCAGATGCTAGATTATACTAGTTATTATTATTATTATTTTTTTTAACAAAATTTCTGATCCACCTTTTATTCTAAATGTTAGTTGTTGTCCCACACTAGTGGGTTTGTCATGAGCCTTGACTATACAGTGCATCTTTTGCCAAGTAGCATTTTTAGGCTTTGGCACATGGAGGAGCACTTTGGGAGATGTTAGTACGAGGTTGAATTGGAGTCCCTAAAGAGTTTAATAGAGTAACAAGGTTCATGTAGCTAACTCTAAAAGGTTAAGACAAGGCTTTGTAGGGTTGACTTGAATTGAGTTGGTTGATAGAACAAATTATGTGTCTTTCTATTTATTTGTTTATTATTATTATTATTATAATGATGGAATATCTTTGTTTTGCACAGCTGTTGTTCATTAATGCTTTTGGGGGGGCCACGAAATGTCGTGCTGTACACTCTTGCAAGAAGCACCCTAATTGGTTGCCAGCTCCAAGTATGTAAAATTGTATATCCTAAAAATATCCTTGTGATAGCATCAGATCTTATTGACCAAAGTGCCATTTCTGCCCTTGAGCCTAGCTCTATTTTTGGAGGTCATGGCTATATATTTCAATTTTTAAAATTTATTTCTGGCTGGGGGCCAATTCTTTTCAGCCATTAGTTTCTATTGAGCTTGTGCTGGCATTAGTTTATGTTTGGCTTTTGCACGTGACTTGATGCATCAACCATCTTACTTGTGAAGCAGGTGATAGTAAGGACTGGAACCTGAGGTTATGATGGAGATTCGCGTAACTAAATTACCAGAATTTTATATTCAATTCATTAGCAAAAGTGTAAAAATTATTCAATCCGTAGTGATAATAAATAAATAAAGTAGTAAAGCAATGGATACAAAGATTCTTATGTGGAAACCCCAAGGGGAAAAATCACAGGACATAGTCTGGGCAAACAAAATCTCATAATGGAAGCTTACAGCCTATGTTAACAAGTCCCAAAACTCTAGAATCCCTTAGTTACCTCCCTGACACAAATGACGCCAAACGTTTCTTCAAAAGTCTCTAGGCTGTCCGCCCACTCGTCAACAAATTTCGCTCCTCATGAATCAGCTTCTCCACCAATGAATTGATCTCAACCACTAGTCGTCCAAGTTCAATCTCTGAAGATGGATTTAAGGATGTGTTGAACTCTCCGATCAAGTATTCAGCAGAAGGTGTTAACTCAGAGAATCACACTCAATAATACTACAAATGATGAATGTGACAACCCGGATTTTTAAGATTTTAATTTATATCTGTTTCATTTTTGTTGTTGTCATAATTAATTATTTAATTATGATTGGAGATTTACCCAATTGAGATATTTAATGGATTTGGTTTTATTTTGTTGCATATATATACGATATATATATATATATATATGTTGCATCTGATGGAAGGTGATAAGAAGGATAGGAAGTAGCGAATTAGAGAGAAGAAGTTTGATTTGGTTTTGTTATATATATATATATATATATATATGATGCATCTGATGGAAAAGGGAGCAGGCAGTCGAATTGGGAGGAGAAAAGGAGATTGTGATGATGTTTTGGCGGGTCCCACTAGGAGATGTTTTTGTGGGTTTGATTTAGTTTTGTTACATTTATATATATATATATATATATATATGCAATGTCAGATGGAGATAAAAAGGTGTGGCTGCCGAATTAGAGAGAAGGAAGAAAAATTTGAAATTGTGATTAGCGGGTCCCACTAGATAGTTAATGGGTTTTGTTGAAGGATTTAAATATTAAAGTTACACCTCTCTAATAGTTTAAACTTTTAGAGTAGATGGTAGTTAACATGGTATCAGAGGCAAAGGTCTCGAGTTCAAACCTCACCTTTACTCTAATTAAAAATTGAAAAAAAAAAAAAAAAAAAAAAACACATGTTAGACCAAAAGAAGGCCACATGTGAGGGGGCGTGTTGAAGGATTTAAATATTAAAGTTACATCTCTTTAACAACTTAAGCTTTAAGAGTAGATGGTAGTTAACAGGTTTGATATATGGTCATAAAGTGTGAGCATATGTATGATACCATTCTGTAACGACCTGAAAATTTTAATAAAATTCCTCAATCTCATTAAATCTCAAATACTTCAATACACTCCCAGGATCATAAAAAAAATACCCTTTGTTGATGCAACAATCAATTTTCTTAAATAAACACAAAATCTCTAAATAAATTAAATTAATCCGCAACGCCAACTCTTCCACCTAAGCATGAAACTAGCTATCCAAGTTCATCCTCAGTACTTGAAACTAAAAGGGGGTGAGATAGGGAAGTCCCAGTAGGAAAAACCATAACAAGAATTTTAAGGAGGTTTCATGAAAATTAGCTTCACAAAATATAGATATGATTTTGAACAAAAATACATATATGCAATTTTAACAAAGTAACAGTCAAAATATTTGAGATAAAATCACTCCTAAACAATTCAAGGTATAAAGAACCCTACTCTGAAAAAGAAATATAAATCATCACTGGATCATAAATTCCAAACTCTCTCTGTCCTTCTCGGCTATCACTGTGTGTTTCCTCAATTTCTCTCTTTCTGTATCTTTACCAAGGTCACAAAGCACCAAATATATAGGCAATTCCACCGACATCATATCAACAAACAAATATCAATTCAATTACTTAAAACAATAAATCATTAGTGGACCCCGCCACTACCTCCTTTTCCTTATCATTACCTTATCTTTTCATTCATTTATCGTTTTATCCTTCTCTCTCTAATTTCGCACCTGCTCTCTTTCCTTCTTATCTCTCCATCAGACCAAATATATATATATATACATATATCATATATATGCACACACTTTGTGACCATAAATCAAACCCATTAAATATCTAGTGGGACCCGCTAATCACAATTTCAATCTTTTCTTCTTCTCTCTAATTCGGCACGCACACCTTTTTATCTCCATCTAACATTGCATATATATATATATATAAATGTAACAAAACTAAATCAAATCCACTAAAACATCTCCTAGTGGGACTCGCCAAAACATTATCACAATCTCCTTTTTTACCCCCAATTCAGCTGCCTGTTCCCTTTTCCATCAGATGCAATATATATATATATATATATATATATATATATATATATATATATATATATATATATATATATATGCAACAAAATAAAACCAAACCCATTAAATATCTCAATTGGGTAAATCTCCAATTATAATTAAATAATTAATTATGACAAAAAAAAAAAAAAAAAAAAAAAAAAGGGAACATATATAAATTAAAATCATAAAAATCCGGATTGTCACAATGAATGTGTGAGAAACTTCATATTTAGTTGGTAATTGATTGAGTTGTAATTTTTGTTTTATTTTTTGTCTTGATCGTCCAACAACTCCAACCTGAACAACAAGTTCAATGATATCATTGATTCGATAAGAACATCCTTTAGAACTGGTGTGAGAGTGAGGACACTAAGCACACCTAGTTGGGTTGAAATAGGTCTTCCAAAAATAGTGTTTTAAAGTTCTTTGTTTTTTTTTTCAGGAAGTCCAACCAGATGGAAAATTTTCAATTGGTTCAAGTACTCTTGGGTCCTTATCATGCATAGTCTGACCAGTTGGAAATTTTCAACCGGTTGGGGTGTATTGGGATTCATGATATCTTTTAAAAATTCAACTGGTTGGACTTCTTTCCAACCAGTTGAAGAGCTCTCGGTAGTTGTGCTTTTTTACTACCTGCAGATTTCAACCAGTTGGAATATTTTCAACCTGTCCAATATGTTCTGACACGTTTGGAACTTTGTTTTTGGATAGAATTTTAATTCCTTTTCCAACTAAACTACTAGGAACATCCAATAGAATTTTTATAACATTTTTCCTACTTTTATTTGGATATTATCCAATAGCACACACTTATACACAAGAGTGATATTAGGGTGACGTTCTTTATTAGTGATTTTAGAGCACACACTTATACACGAGAGTGGATAATTTTTTCCCAGTTAGAACAGCAGAAATTTGTTTTCCCTTTTATCTTCGCGATCGCAAGGAAGGTGGATCAATCACTACAAAGGGGGTAGAGTGTTTGCGGAGCGTTCATGTTCTTCCAGCAACCCGTCAATAACTGGGCGAGCAGGAGGAGTTTGGGATGTTCAACAACTAGTTGTTGACAGAGTAGAGTGGATGTGAGACAGAGACTCAGAGAATGTGTAACACTGCTTCGAGATAGTGTATTGATTTGCCAGAGACGGCTAGTCTCTGTGGTTTTTTCCTCGTTGAGGTTTTTCTACGTAAAAGATCATGGCGTCATCTCTAACTTTATTTACTTTCCTAAATCATATTTATTGCTTTATGTGATTTATTTAGGTTTAATTTGGTAAAATTAAAATAATCTAAAAATCAATCAAAAGAGCAAGCTAGATTTATTCCCCCCCCCCCCCCCCCCCCCCCCCCCCCTCCCCCTCTAGGTCTTTCATTAGAGATCAAACTTTCCACAACCACTTCTACACTGCACAACTCACAGAATGCAAGAACAAAAATATTGAGGCACTTTAGAAATCACAATTCTGCTCTCTATGTGTATTACTAGATGTATTCTCAGTGTATTATATTCTGCCCTAAGATGATATGTGTATATATATATATATATGCAAAATAGAAGTATAGAGAGAACAGAGTTTGTAGAGTTTGAAACTAATTTGGAAACTGCTTTTCCACAATGCTCGATCGAATGACAATACTCTAGTGGGCCTCAATCGAAGCCTTGATTGATTGAAGTCAACTGCAGTTTTAAAACTTGGAAGATTAAAAAAACAATGAGTTTGTAGAAACTCTTTAATGCATGTTTTGAACCAATTTAGGGAATCAAACAAGATCAAATCATGTAGAAATAAAAATAAAAATAAAAAAACCTAATTATACATGCATGATCCCTAATTTTAATGAGTGCATCAATATGTTAAATTACCTTTTTATGCTTGTAGAAAAAGCCTATGCATATGTCCTTGAATATAGCTCAAATTTCCTTCCTTGACCTTGAGTAGGAGGTAATTAACTAACTTTCGAAAATTTCTAATCTAAACTAGAGATTAGAACAAAAGTTACAAACTCAGTTTTGTTTTAAAAAATTTGCCAACTTGAATCCTATTGTCCTAATACATAGGTCAAAAGTTAAATTATGTAGCTTTGCTGCTGAACTTATTTTAATATTCAACTTTTTAGTGGCACAAGTCCACTCTACATCACTTAGGAACTAGCTTTTGTAGGCAATGGGTGGCATTTCTTGTTAAAAACTAAGGGCCTATTTGGTTCAGTTTTATGGAAACATTTTTTAAAAAAACTCAGAAAACAAAAAACTATGGTTACTTTTCAGAGATTTTTGTTACTGTTCAGAGTTACAAACCAAGCAAACCCTACGTTTTTTTAACTGAATTTTCATGAAACAGTTTTCAAAAAACTGACAACCAAACAAGTTTCCTTTCTGAACAGTTTTCTGAAAATGAAAATTGCTCTCTGAAAACTGAACCATGCAAACCCTAATATTTTCTATTGTTACTCTATTCAGTGAATGCAAATTTCTTATAGTTGGTCGCTTCTTACACCCGATAGGCCATGTGTTACTGATTTGTTCCCCTTTTCTCGATGTGGATTTTAATATTGTACTGTTACAATATGTGGCCGAAACCTCCTCTTGTGGGAGATGGAGGAAGCACCACCTAGACTGGCTCTTGGTGGTTAATTGTTCTAATAAGAGATTTGCATTATAAATATAATTGTTGATTCAGTTTTCAGCGCTTGGGTTAAACCCAGTATTGGTGTTTTTTAAACCTTCAGTAGGTCATCACTCATCAGTACATGGTCTTAAGGCTCAAAGAACATTACATGAATCCAGAACCTTCACTATTGCTGCTGTATTCTGGCATCAATGGTATTATTAGGTATAGGGCAATGCTTTATGATGGTCCCAGGCAAAGTAATCTAGTTTCGGAAAAGGGCTTTTGATTCAACTTAGATTATTTGGGATTTTAATAAGAACTCTAATTTAGGGATGGTGGACATTGAGTGGGACAGGAAGGATTGGGAAAACCATGTTTAGCATAGGACTGGGGGTGCGTCCCTGTGTTTTTATCCTTTGTTTTGATAGTGTCCCAAGTTTCTCTCTCATTTTTTTTTTTTTTTTCTAATATATATATATATTGTGGTGTTTAAACATGTGCAAGGTAAATACTTTTTTCCAGCCTAGTATTCATGTGGGGATTGTGCAACTGTAGAAACAAGCATTAGCTAGGTTGTTGAAAACCAACATTTAATGGAAAATTGACTATTTATTCTTCTCTTTTTCTGGATGGTGCAAGGCAAATGGGTACTTGTCAAGGGTGGAACCAACGCATGAATTTGTACCTACCAGCCCAAACATAATTGGCTTTCCTGCAACACAGTTAGTCTTAAATTATGAAGTTGGCTGAGACACCCGGGCTTCATCAGGGAATGCTAATTGGTAATTCTCTCTCCCTCTCCTCTCCCAATGTATGTGTACATATTCACATGCATTCCCATGTTTTAGCATATGTGGTCCTAAAAAACTCACCTTGAAAGAAATGCCATCAATTTGTTTTTTTGGTATCTGTTGCTCTTGAAGTAATTCCTAGATTTCAGCTCATGCCTCTCTCTCTCTCTCTTTCTTTATTAGATTTTTTTCTCTCTTTCACTTCTTCATGGACTTCCTCAATCTCTTCTCCTGTCATTTGATTTTATGATCAGATGCATGATTGGACAGATAACCAGCAAAAAAAAAAAAAATGAGAGAGAGAGAGAGTAAAAAAGTAATAAAAAATTAAATAAAAGAAAAAAGGGCAACACTATAAACATGGCCCTCTTTTTTGAATCTCTCATCTTGGTGAAGGAAAAAAAAAAATAGTACTGCTACTTGTCCCCAAAACAGATTGTGGACTTGTCTGATGGATGGTCAAATGTCTCTCTGTACCTGTCTTCATGGCTTTCCTTTTCTCTCTTTATTATTGGATACTAAGTTGAGTTCTGTTTTAACTGGGTTGTTTTGTATCTCCATTCACTCTTGTGATGTTGAGGCTTTACATGAGTATTTTACCATTTTCCATTTTTTTCTTCAATATGCATAATCTCCATTATAATTTATTTGAGTGTTACTATGATGTGTTTTCACCTGTTGACTTGCCCTTTTTGTGTTCATTACCAGTTACTGGATTAAAGCAGCAAAAAGATGAGAACTGTTGTCTAGGCTAAAAAGTCAGGGTACCTGAAGATCTCTCCAGCAATATGTGCTCATGGTAAGCTTTGTTTTCTCCTCTGTCCATTCTCTCCATTACTCACTGCTGTCTCTTGTTCCCACTTCTTTCATGTGAATCATCTGCCTTTTGCTTTCTAAGAATTGCTGTTGCCTTCTATTAGTTGTGCAATTGGAATCAATTGTTAAGTAACCATAAGTGGTGTCAGCCCATATTACATTGATTGTGCGTATAACAAACAGCGTATTTTATTGACTTAATGACAGGCCATGGGGGACCTGAGTGACGGAATGCTTCAGAAAAAGATAGCATGAAAAATATCTTGGAGATCGAGCTACTTGGTAATCCCTTGCCTTCAGTAGATTGTTTATTTATTTATTTTTTTTGTTGTTTCCTCTCTTTACAGTGCATTCCAATATTTTCTTATCTGACAGAGTTGGAGATTTACATTTCATATTCTCTCGTTTAATCCATGACAAAAAGTTGATCCATGATATTGTCTTTCCTTTTTTAATCCTTTAACAATATTGGTTTCTTTTTTTCAAAAAAAAAAAAAAAAAAAAAATTTATTACTTAATATTCATAAATGCCTACTACCCAAGAACTTGTTGTCATATATTCATTAGAACATTTGTTGGTATGTGCTTCTGATTCATATTGTTTGATGTTCAAATTAGTTCACTCAACCTGTGAATTGAATTCTGATTAGATTCGAAACAATATTGGTGTGACGACGCTGGATTTTACAAACCCAATGTGTCCTGTGATAACCCGAAATGAATCCAAAATGCGGAAACTAAACAAAAACATGGTCTCTAGAGATGTACATCATCCCTAAGACACAAAAGTGGCTTCATGAGGAGTTCCGAGGCTCAACGGAAGCAAGAGGGAAACAAGGGTTTCAAAACCCTACAAGAAATGGACCAAGGGTCATTTTACCCAGAAATGGGTACTACTACCGAGCACACTATTGGAAAGATAACAAAAAATTAATAAACTTAGACTTAAAAATCACTTGATTCGGAGTCCGGACGAAGAAGATATGGCTAACGGAAGAAAAAAGAGTAAAAATGTCAAAAAGAGTCAACCCAAGACCATCTAACCGGTTAGGAGGCAAAACAGAGTGACCATAATACTGCCACAAGTCATCTAACCGGTTACGAGATTGAGCCCACTCGTACACTTGTACTACAGGTCAGCAAAAAGCTGACAGTAGGGGTTTTTCGGGAAAAAATGGATTTTCGAGAGCCAAGATGAGGTGTTTTGGAAAAACACAAAGAAACCCCTCCCCCCCGACCACAAATCACGTTTTCTAAGTGGCCATGTCAAGCCCAAAATTTATTTCCTGAAGGAAAACCCCAAAATGCCCTTAACCAGATTATGCAATAAAAATGGGAAATGATTTTTCTTGAACACGATCATGCACGCAAATATAACTTACCTATTTGGACGTACTACAATGATCCACGACTTAAAAATACCGCCAATGCAAAATCCGACCCCCCAACGGCCAAAAAGGCAAAAATGTATATGAAATGAAAATTTTGAAATTCAAAATTATGAAATGGCTTCAAATTACCGTTCGGCCCTTGGCCACACTTCATATATGATTAATGAGACCCTATGGAAGAATAAAAATTGAATTCCCACACCCGATGCAAGCATGGTGAAACAATGACTTGTCATTTTTCAATATTTTCATAATATTTCATGAAGTCAAAAATTACATAGGATACAAAATAATTGTCATTGGCCTCCGATCTCGTCTCATACATATCAAATAAGCATCGACGAGTGTACTTAGATACACATTACATGTTTAGAATCGAATATACACATTTTGACATATAAGGTTACAAGTGGCATTTCAAGCCAACCTTTACAAGAATTAAAACCTTCAAGTCAACAAATCATCCAAGCATAATGAGAATCTCAAACCTTGATTCTTGTACCTGAAAAATGTCTCCGGTAACTTTAGGGTGAGTAACATAAAGCTACTCGTAGGAGATGAGCATGCATCGACCTAACTTTTTACAAGGTTTTCACATTCACATGAAACAATGCAAGGGAGTCATGCCACCTAATGTCTATGTTAAAAGTGGGACTAAGGGATCATCTCAAATTACTCATGTAATTGAAATGTACGAAGAATACAAGTATACATGCTCAGGTATACTAATCAAGGTTAAAACATGATATACAATATATAAACATACATTTCCAAGTATACTAAACTATATTAAGACAAGTCATGCAATGTCTAAGCATATTTGCACAAGTATACATTAAATGTGGAAATCTCATAAATTAAGTACACAACACAAGTATACTAAGCTAATAGGATTGCGCATAAGACAAGTATATACGGCACAAGTATACTAAATGTAATTTAAACTCACGGAGCAAGTATACAAGTTCAAGTATACTAAATAGGATTCAAATACCCAAAGCAAGCATCAATTCTCAAGCTGCAAATAATCCATGATTAACAACTTGAAAATAAATGCGAAATCGAATAATTAAAAAACTAGGACATGCGGTCGCTAGACCAAGCAAGTATTTTCAGGTAATTACAACCCACAAGGTACACCTAGTACGCACTTATGACTTAGAAGACTCTTATCTCCGTACTAGAGCCAAACCCTAACCATCACATAATTTATGTCCTCATAAGCTTTCCAAAATTAGTAAGTTCGAAACTCATACAAAATCAAATGCAAGTTACCACATTCCATGCACAAGTAAGGTTGAATACACACAATTCATGTCCTAGAATTCAAGTCTAAATAGCATATGACATGTCATGTCCTCAATATGTAATTTATTCATAAAGTTAGAATATTTTGCAACAATTGAGCAACATTACCATCCTAAGCGACAAATACTAAATAAGCTTCAATTTAATAATTAGCTTTCAAGGTAAACAATTGTAATATTCTAACAAGTTATATACCTACACAAGATATATTTAAACAAGTTATGCAAGTCAATGAATTCTATATCATGCTAAGTCCAATTACCATTTCAAGAGGCCACAAGTACTAATTCTATATCTAATTAGTAATTTGCTCACAAGGTAATTAATTTCACTACATTTCAAGGGATTTTCAACTTAACATGAAAAGTCTCTAGATTTCAAATCAATCACAAATAGACTCAAATTAATATATGTTAAAGGACATAACATGGTCTTCACATATATTATACCTAAAATCCATTTAAGTGACTACAACACTTAAAATAAAATTAATCAATCAATTTAATTAATTTTCTCTAGATTTTCAAACAATTCCAAATGTCTTCAATTTAACATAGGTTAAAGAACATACCAAAGCCTACTTTAATATCACATTACAAGTTGATTTCATACTTGTTACAACTATGTGAATTAATATTTCATAAAAGATACATATTAAATAAAAGTTGCAATTCTTATTCAAATGCTCCCAATTTAATATATGTTGATAAACATACCAAGGCCTAATTTACTATCATGCTACAATTAAATTATAAGTTGCACACAACCATATGAATTAAATCTTAAACACAGAAATTAATTAAATTAAATTCTAAAACTTGAATAAAGACATGCTCACAAGTTATATATGCTTCTAAAACAATCAATATAACTCAAATATAAACCTACGACATCCCCTACCTCAATTTGAGATGAAAATCTCAAATCCCCACCGAAAAGAAACCGCTTTGAATCCTATGAAACTTCGGGTTTTGTCGGGGACAACAAGGTGATCATTAAATACCAAGGAAGTCCTACCAAAATCTTAACTTGGCTTCAAACCCGAACCCAAAAAATGGGCAAAACGGGATTCCAATCGGTTGGAATCGAAGGCCTCGTCAAGGCGAACAATAAACGCAAAGGCATTACCACTTTTTACTAAAGGGAGGAGGCTCAAAGGAGGAGAGAGAAGGTGGCAGCCCTTGGCTGCCATGGAATCCTGCTAAAAGAGGGGAGAGAGAAAAATATCTCATTTTTCATTTTAGAGACCCCTATTTATTGAAAAACCCTAAAAGTGCCCCGAACGGGTCCCGCCGGGTCCAGAAAAATGGAATTTGAACAGACGCGCTCAAACGACAAAACTCCGTGAATGAAAAAGAACCAAAATGAAAAAAAAAAATGATCAACAGAAGAAACGGCGTCGAAAACCGAGTCCCGAGCAGAGAGATATGCCCTAAACAAGTTTAGCGCTAACTAGAGCCGAAAACCCGAAAACTATAAGGTTCGACCACAAAACAATTCTAAGAGTACACGACTCAACGAAATGTGAAAATGAATCCCGTACAAGGATTCAAGCCCCAAGGAGACACTTAGCAATTAACTTTCATTAATTACACAAAGGCCCCTACACAAAAGGATAACTGCGCAAGTGACCCCAAATGAAAATATCATCCAAAAGATATTTTCTTAGAAACCCCTAAATCAAAATATCTTCAAAAGATATTTATGAAAAACACCCCAAGAAACAAAAATGTTTCTGAAGACCCCTACGGACACCGGGAGCAACCAGAGTACTTTCCTACAAAAGTAAAGATACGTATTTCGTAGAAACCACTAAGGATGAAGGTAAATGAAGTTAAAAACCAACTCCGAACACGAAAAATGAGGTTGTGTCAACAAAGTGACAAATAGGGAAAAAAATGAAAAGTGAATAGTGTCGAAAAACGAAAAATGTGGAAATGATGCAATCCTTTAAGGAAGTTGTCAATTCAAGAGAAAGAGTCTCAGAAACCATTTTCGAACACTCGAGACGACACTAAGTGATGAGAAACCGAACTTAGAAAAGAAAATCCAACGAAAAAAAAAAAAAAATTATCCGCAAAAATGTGAGGAAAAAGGAAAGGAAGGAAATGACCGGGTCATTACAATTGGTTTCCTTTTTCTTTCTTTTTTTTAAAAAAATTATTACTTAATATTCGTAAATTTCTGACCACATGCAGAATCAAGAATGCCTACTGCCCAAGAACTTTCTGTCATGTATTCGTTAGACTATTTGTTGGTATGTGTTTCTAATTCATATTGTTTGATGTTCATATTAGTTCACTCAACATGTGAATTGAATTCTGATTAAATTCGAAACCAATTTTAATTTGTTTACAGGATATGAGACATTTTGTTAGTATAATTGATCCGCTCATTATTTAATAATGGTTGTGGAACAACCAGGCACAAACCCATGAAGAAAAATCACTTAAAGCAATTAGGAATACAACTTCCATGGAAAGAAATAGGATGATTGGTCTTTATTTTATAATAACATGTTTAAATCTCTTATTATATTTGTTTTCTGTTTATTTTTTATTTTTTTTTAATTTTTCTGAAGGTTTTCTTTTCTGCTACTCATATCTATGACACAAACTGTTTTTGTTCTATGTGCTTGTGGGTGGGAGTGGGAGGTTGGGGGCTATACTAGTTATTTAGTTTATTTTAATGCTTTTTATTTAGTTGTTTTAGCAATGCAAACCCACCTGTTACCGCTCTGAATTTACTTGAGAAAAAAGAAAGTTCACATTAGAGGATTTTCAAGTTATATTACAAATAGCTAAGCCACACGCATTTATAAAGAAAAAGAAAAAAGAAAAAGTCACATAAGTATTGTTTCTGGCTATATTTTGAATCTGGATTTGGAGAATAATATTTAAGATTATGAATTTTTTCAGGCCCTAATTTTTTCTACATCTTTGTTTGAGAATGTCCATACAATGACTAAGGATGGAACATCATCTTTAAAGCAAGACTATTAATGCGACAAACTAAAAAGTATGGAGTTGCGTAACATCAAGTTATGGTGTGTTAAGGCACAAAAGGTATGCGATAACGAGTTATATGCAGTGGCTCCATGTAATGATTTCTGTATGATCTAATGGAACATATGAATGGGTTGGGAGGTTTGATTATATATAGAGAAGGTAATAGAAACTCCCATATATCTGTACTTATGCAAGGTTATCAAATTAGGGTCTGTTTGGTAACCATTTATGTTTATTGTTTATTTAAACAAATTTAAAAGAAAAACATGCCCGTTAATTATTTTGTTTATAAAAACCCTAAACACCTTTAAACAATTATTGTAGCCAAAGGCCAATTTTCTAAACGCCAAAAAGGCGTTTATGTTTGGGAAATTACTGTAGCAGATGCGGGAGAGGTTTTACTGTAGTAAAAATACACTGTTAGCAACCTTTTTTGTTCTTCTCTGCCGAACGACAGCCACAATCTTCTTCACAAACCCTAAGTCCATCCTCTCTCTCTACCAGCGAGCTATTCCTGCAGATCTGTCGATCTCCTCCACAGTCCATGATGAGCTCCTCCACCAGCCAAGAAAAGCTACTTCGCCACACTCTCCTCCAGTGTGAAATTCTCTACATTTATTTTCTCTCACTTTCTTGCTTCTCACACCTCTTTGCACTGAGATTGTAGATCTGTGCATGTTCTTCTTCAAGTTATTCCTCTATTTCTCTCTCTAATTTCTTCGCCTCTATTCATCTTGCAGTTAATTCTTCTTCTTTTTTGATCTGCAGCTAGTTCCTCTTCTTAAGCTCACTTCATTAATGTTGTTGATTTTTTTTTTTTTTTTTAAATTTGTATGTAATTTTCTGTTTATCAATTTAACTACTTTTGAAGTTCAACTCGGCATAATCTAATTTTGAAACAAATGGCAACTGAGGGTTTAATTTTTGTGTGTGTGTGTAATTTATTTGGATTTTATGCAGGTTTTGAAATATTTGTGTAATGACCAGATTCTGTGTAATGTGTTTGGATTTTGTGTAGGTTTAAATGTAATCTAATTTCGAAGAATAAAGCTACCTGTTAATGGTTTGAGGTCTCTAAGAAAAGATTTCTGCACTCTTTATTGCTGAAAGGAAAAAAAAAAAATTAGGTTTCCTCGCTTAGTGAGGGTGCGCATCGCTGTCCATCATATCAAGCTCATGTGGCCATCTTGATTTAGATCCTCCTAAACATTAATTTTAGACAATGTCCTCAATGAAGTGCTTTTGGGCCTAGTCAGTCTGTTACTAAACATTAATTTAAATCATGGCTTTGATTTATCTAACAAATCTTTTAACAAACATAACAGCTTTGTTGATTGTATTAATCTGACCTATTAGTGTTTGATATCATTTAAAACTATATTTAATTGCTAGGACAGGTTGCTAAAGAATCAATTTGTACGAAAGACGATGATAATTAAAAATAATAATAAAATAGGCTATGTCAAAAATTATCAGATGGAATATAGAGAAACCTTAAAAAAGAATTTGTACAGCATTTGCTCAATTGGTTAATTGTAGTGATTCTTACTGGCTAATCGGCTACTCCTTTCTTTTGGTTATTTTTAAATATTGTTTGGTATCTGCTTTGCGAGAGGTTATGAGATCTGAGTTGGTGTTGAACTGATTTCATTGTCCTGGGCCCTTTTGCTGCATAAGGAAAAGGTTCAATTCCGGGACACGTGTTGCGATCAACAATGATTGTTCATCCCACAGCAATTCTTGGATTTTTTTTTTATTTACATGTCATTGTTGTTCATCCCACAACAATGACATGTAAATTTGCATCTTGTTTCGTTTGCGTGATCTAACTTTCATGGCCTTTGTAGTTGTGCTTAAATCACTTTTGATTGTTGTAGCAACTCTGAACAAATCTACTCTTTCCTGAAAATGTATATCATTATAAATGTGGTGTTCTATGTCTAAATTTTACAAGGCAATTCATAATGTAAACTGTATTAGTCAATGAAAGATCAATTATCCCAACATTGAATGAACTAATTTGTTCTATATTCTGATGTCATTAGACAGCCAAATAGTGATGGAAGAAGTGGAATTATCAACATGATTGCTGTTAAGGTTCGATTTTTCAATCGATTTTTCATTCTTGAATAATAGTTAAATGAGACCATGTATATATAATTCATAGTGACTTGGTATGATTGTTTAAGGCAGACCATTGATGGACAAGAATCTATTATATGCATCGGGGTTCTCACCGTCCTCTTACCTAGGATCTCCTCCAAACAGAACCAGAGAACCTGTTGGTTCACGACGTGCAATTCAATCATCAGATTGAGCTTTTTTCACCTTAAAACGGACAGAACTGGCCAATAAATTCGCATTTGCCTCTTCCTCTCCTATATGAGCCCCCGACAAAAGGAAGAAGAATGAGATTGTCCTCAAAATGATTTTTTTTTGCTTCTAAAACTATCATGTTGAGTTTTTTTGGTTACCAAGTGATTAGTATATATGTGATTCTTTGTGGTGGTGGGTTTTTCTTGTATGTATCACGAGTTAAATGGACTGGGATGTATTTTGTAAATATTTTTCTGATGATATTTTCATGCTCTTGAACTTCTGATTTATATTAGAGAAGAGGCTGTCTTGTGCTACATGAATAGTCCTACCCACCTTTATTTTCTTGAGTATTTTGGGTTCATAAGATTGGTTTATATCAGGGTTGGTCGCGTATCGATCGGTTTGTAAGGGTCCGATGCAGTTTTACACTTTTATGAACTAATCGGTTTACAGCGATATTTATTCGAATCCGTTACACTGCAACAGATACGCGACGTATTGGCCGATTCGGCGGCCGTAACCCTTTATATGCTTCTCCATTCTGATTTATTTCCTTACTTTTTTATTATTTATTTTTATTCTTCAATCAAATTGAATTGGGGCTTCATCAGAATGGCCAGTTCTTTCTTTTTAATATAGGCAATGAAATGAATAAAAGAAAGTTCATTTTAGGTCATACTGATGAGTATGTGTTCCATGGGCAAGTAACGATTATTGCTCCCAAAGTTACAATTTTTTTCTTTTTTCATTCATCAATTGTTTTCATTTTTATTTTTTATTTTTTTGCAACAATTGTTTTCATTATCCAACGTCACTTTAAATTGTTTGTCCATAGTTTATCAAACAAATGGAATATGACGTATGCAAAATTAAATATGAATGCCAATCAATGTCAAACAGTTGAGTCGGAATAGATTGAAATAGAAATGCCAATTAATGTCATAATTGTCATTTATTTGATGAAAAAGATGTTGCAAATTTTTTTTTAGCAAATATTAGTTATGAAACAAATTTATACACTTTCCTTCTTTTTTTTGTTTATTGTGTTGGATTTTTTTAAAATAGTTTAAGATTAACAAACGCTTTTTATTTATTAATTTTAAAAAAAACTAAATATTTTTACATTTATTAGTTATCAAATAATGTATCTGTTTATCTATAATTACTAATTATGTTTAAAGTTTAAAGAAAGCGCAATAAACAAAAATGGTTACCAAACAAATCCTGTGAATTTTAAAATGTGTGGTTAGAGTGCACATATAATCTTTTGTGCGATTATTTATTATTTTAGTCATTTGAAAATAAGATTAGACTTGTAAAAATGTTCCAATGTATACCACTTCATGAACTACGTGTTGACCGGGACAAAGAAACTATATGAATTAACCTTTCTATGAATGACTTAAATGTACAGTATATAAAATGCGCAAGCATCAACTTATAATTATACAAACCAAATGAACTGAAAAGACAACGGATCCTAAGGGAAATAGATGGTCTATTTATCTCATCTTTTAAAAAGAAGGGAAGCAGATTCAATATTAAAGGACTGTTATAACCTAGGATACTTTGGACATTATTCAGTAATTTACTCTAACAAGGGACATTTATCTTCTATTAAATTCGGATAAGAAAGTGATTGGATATAAATAGGTGGCTATACTGCACTACCTAATAATTTGAACTTTTGGGTAAATGGATAAGCGTCCACCCGTTACCGTTAGTATTAGAGCCAGAGCCAGACTCATTCTTTGATCCGGTGTCACGCCAAGGATAGTCCAACTGCAATGAGGGCATTGCGTGGGTTCAAGCGAGGGAGAATATAAGAAGAGTCATTTGTTCCACATCGGATTCGAATGAGAAAATGATTGGGTAATGGGTGAGTATACAACACTATCAAATAGCTTACTTTTGGGTAAATGGACGAGTGCCACCTGTTACACCTACCTAGTAGAGCGTAAAAAATACTTTGCCGCAATTTTGATAGAATTTCATTTCAAAAAGATGACAAAAATGTTTTGTGAACACGTTGAAAAAAATAAGTTCTGAATCAAAAGTTATATCAAAAGTATTTATGAAAATTGTTGGGAAAAAATGTCATTAAGAGTTGTAGAAGTCTCAAAAGGAACATTTATAACAATTTAAGAATATGTAATTTTACAAAAACTTCAATTTGAGGTAAAATTTTAAGGTTTCTTAAGAGCCATAAAAATGATCTAGAAGTAAAATAAACTTTCAAAATATTGGAAAAATGCCAAACTTACACAAACAGATAACTTTTGCAATTTAGTCAAGCCCACACACAATTTAAAGACTTTGTGGAGGTCATAAGTACTTTGCTTTCCAGAATTATTTTGACTTGAAAAGTCGGCTGAAAAATAGATTAAAGCAATTTGATTTTCATAATTTTGAAAATCACAGCTTTTATGAAAAAAATAGTATTGTACTGTTTTGAAACAATGAGGATAGGGTTGATCCAGAAATGCATAATGGGTGGGCTAGTATTACTAAATTTTAATTATTATTATTATTATTATTTTTGGACTGGACTACTTTTTTTTGAAAAAAAAAATAAAAAAACTTTTTGGGGTGAGCTCAAGCCCACCAGAGCCCACCCCTGGATCCGTGTGTGTGTGTGTGTGTGTGTGTGTGTGTTTGAAACAATGTTACAGTGTTTTCAAGGGACGTAAAAACCAAATTTACAAATATGATATTTTCTCCCAAATAACATGGAATCAGCTAGTGCCAAGCAACTACCTAGCTGGAGTATTATTTATAATGATATTAAAGTTTTTTATTCAGTGTATGTCCTCAGTAGAGATTATAGTGGTGTCCTAGGACATATAATTTAGTTGCTAATGGTCTAAGCAAATGGGTTTGTAGATGTATGCAAAGGGAGATGGTTTGGAACATATGTAAGCAAATGGGTTGGTATATGTAAACAAAAGGAGATGGTTTTACAATTATATTATTATAGGTTTAATAATTTTGCCTAATTCTTCGGTACAAATATCATTATTCTTAGAATTTATGGGGTATACACACTATCTTGAAATCATAGGGGTGTTTTGTGCACTTTATCCTAAAAACTGATAATATTATTTGATTACAAAATTATATAGATAGATAGATATATATGGATATAGATATAGATATATATTAGTAAAAACCATGCGTGATTAAAAGTTATTTTATAATTTTAATAAAAAATTATAGAGAATTATCAAAATAAATTTTATTTTTAAATAATTAATTAACAACTTATTTGAGTAATTACAATTTTAAATATTAATGAAATCTAATCTATTGTTTTTTTTTTTTTTTTTTTTTTTTTTTTTTTTTTTTTTTTTTTTTTTACATATTCATGAATCATGAGTAAATAAAGAATTTCTACTAAATAATTAACATTTAAAATAAAAATAAATAAACACTCCACAAACAATTCAAATAGTCAAGTAAATAAAAATAAAATAAACACTAAATACTTAACATTTAAATGACAAACAAATAAAACCCTAAAATAAATGCACAAACAATTTAAATAGCCTCGTGCATAGTAATTACACCTCCTATCATCCACAAAGTACTGAAGGCATAACTTATGAATCAGCAGTGCATCGATATAGTTACAGAGTTAGCTTCCGGTGATGTCCTATTTTACTCTGTTGGGGCAGATGGAGGCTTGATGTACAAAAGACGCCTAGTAGTACCTTCTGCTGATGATTTGAGGAAAGATGTGATGACGGAGGTTCACAAATTTGAGTTCTCTATCTATCCAGGTGGAGATAAAATGTACCAAGACATAAAGCAACAATTTTAATGGACAAGTATAAAGATGGACATAGCCATCTTTGTCTCTAAGTGTAGTACCTGTCAGATGGTCAAGAATGATCATCAGAAACCGCCTGGTTCCTTACTACCACTGCCTATACCAGAGTGAAAATGGGAGAGAATCTCTATGGATTTTGTGGAGGGATTACCTAATTCCAACAGGAATCACAATTCTATTTGGGTCATTGTTGATAGGTTGACCAAATCAACTCATTTCTTGCCTATTCGCACTGATTTCACTTCAGAATAATTGGCGAGGCTTTACATTACGGAGATTGTAAAGCTGTGTGGCATACCGATGTCTATTATATCAGACAGGGATTTGAGTTTTGTATAGGGATTTTAGGAGAGTTTTCAGCAAGCTTTAGGTACCAAATTACATCTTAGCACTGCTTATCATCCTCGGACTGATGGGCAGACCGAGAGGGTTAATAAGATCATAGAGGATATGTTTCATGCCTGTGTCTTTGATTTTAAGGGCAACTATGAGGATTATTTGCCACTTGTAGAATTTTCCTACAACAATAGCTTCCAGAAGACTATTAGTATGGCACCGTTTAAGGCATTGTACGGCCGACCATGTCGATCTCCTATTTGTTGGTTAGAGGTCGGTGAGAGCAAATTTTTTGGTCCTGAATTTATCAAGGAAACCACTGAGAATATTGCTTTTATTCGTGACCGCATGCGTACTGCCCAGAGTAGGCATAAGAGTTATGCAGATCGTCGTACTCGTAGTTTAGAGTTTCAGGTGGGGGATCAAGTGTTGCTCAAAGTGTCTCCCATGAAAGGCGTAATGCGCTTTGGGAAGAAGGGGAAGTTGTCACCATGCTTTGTCAGTCATTTTATGATTACGGATCGAGTTAAAGCTGTAGCCTATCGGTTGACACTTTTGAATCATTTACATGGAGTCCATAATGTCTTTCATGTGCCATGTTGTGGAAATTTCTGTGAGATGAGGCTCACTATCAGCATATAGATGTTGGTGAGATTGAGTTGCAGCGGGATGCGATATATGCATGTTGACCCACTGTGTCGTATTCTTGATCGCCATGATCAAGTGCTTTGCAACAAGACTATTCCTCTTGTGCGTGTTCAATGGAGCCATCATAATGAGGCCGAGTCCACTTGGGAACGAGAAGATGTCATGCGTTCAAAATTTCCAAAATTGCTAAAATAAGGTAAAAGGTGAAATCCGAGGACGGAATTCCTTTGTTAGGAGGGAAAAATGTAATACCCCTAAATTTTTCAAGGCTTTATTTATTTATTTTATTCATTTTATTTGTCTACGTGGCTATTTAAATTATTTGTGCATTTGTTTTAGGGTTTTATTTGTTTGTCATTTAAATGTTAAGTATTTAGTGTTTATTTTATTTTTATTTACTTGGCTATTTGAATTGTTTATGGAGTGTTTATTTATTTTCATTTTAAATGTTAATTATTTAGTAGAAATTCTTTAGTTAATTGTATTTTTTTTCATTGGTATTATTTTATATCTTTTTAAGTTAGTTGTACGGATGGATAGATACACACACACACACACACACACACACACACACATATATATATAAACCTGTTACTTGTATTATTTAGTTAGTATATTATTAACTATTAGCTGGCAGCCGTCCCATTAGTTTAGGTGTTATTAGTTGTTAAGATGTTTCGAAATTAGGGGGTATCACAATGAGTAACAAATAGTATTCTAAGAGTAAAGATTAAAATTTAAGGAGTTACAAAATTTTACTTAAATAATTATTAACTTAGTATAAATACTAATTTTATATAAATATTAAAATTCATAATTTTAAACCATTAATCATAATTATAAATCATAATAGGTCAACAACATAAAATAGTAAAAGATAAAAAATAAAACTTATTAAGTAACCAAGTGTATAAAATAGTTCTAACTACTTTTTTGACTTTGGGTATAAAGTTTTAATAGATTTTTTATTTTTTTGCTTGGACAAGGTGGCTCTAGCAAACTTTTTATCACAATATAAGTTTAATAATGGGGTGATATTAGTGGTAATAATTTAAACCCACTATTTGTGAATGTTGAATCGCGAAATGGCTGAAAAAATGGAGTATGAGAGAAATATTGTGAAAAAAATCACAAATATAACTGAATTTGTGACTTTGTGTACTTTGATTCCTACATATAATTAAAATGTAAGTAGGATAGTATGGTTCCTTTCTTTGGTTAGGAGAGAATTCGATTTCAAATATAATTATTAATTAAAATTTTAATATAAATTATAAATACATCAAATTAAAAAATAAAAAAAAATGATACTTGCACTGAAATATCTGACCAATTTGTTTTGCAGAATCTACATGTTTATCCGGTTGGCAATTTTTTTTCTCTCTCCTCACTTTCTCTCTCTAAGATCTCATTAACCCACACACAAATCGAGCCTCGTGATGGTGGTAAATCCGGCGAGAAGATGCGGGTGAAGTGATGAAGGCGGCGAACTTCATGATCAGAAAGGTGGGTATAAGAAGTCTAGTTCAGAATACAGAGGTCCGGTCGTCGGTGGAGGAATGGTGAAGATGATGATGGTTGCCAGCATCTTTGATGGGTATAGATTCTACCTGCGAGAGTTATTGTTTTGGTTGACTGGCTTCTGGTGTCAAGGATCTTGCAAGAGCTTGTCAGTAAAGTTGGAGGAAGACGCGTGGAGTGTGTAAGGTGCGTGTTGAGCACATGTTTTGCAGACGGCAGCGACAATGCCGTATAGGGCTACAATTCGGGCAGGTTTGAGGTATAATTTAAGCTCAACCCACCATATGAAATGCTAAACCCAATCTCAACCCTCTCTTCAACCTTAACTACTCAACCCGAGCCCAATCTGTGACAACCCAAATCCACTGAGTCCGGATCATTAAACGGGTCTTTACCCGACCCAAAATCATCCAAGGGTAATACGGTCCTTTCACATTAAATTTATATATTAGAGTCCAACAAGAACAAGATGGTCATTTGTCTTTGTCACGATTCTAATGGTTTGAGCCTCAAATGGGCATAATAGTCATTTACTCATGTTACATAATAAATAAGGTAAAGTCCGGAGCAACGTAGTCTTTTCTGTAGTTAAAATATAATTAATGAATTATACTTTGGTCATATAATACGTGACAATACACTTAAGTGAGTGGATAAGGGCAAAATGGAAAATAAGCTACAAAGATTTACTACATAGGAACCGGTCGACGTATAACATTTACACGTCGACTGGTTGAGTGACTCGGTCGACGTAAAAAAAAAATTCACATTGACTGGGTTGAGACGTGTATAGTGGAAAAGCTCATTGCCTATATACCAGTCAACATGGGAATTTCACGTTGACTGGTTCAGGTCATTCAGTTGACATGTGGGGATTTCACGTCGACTGGTTTTGGGTTATCCACACTCAAATGCTCACTGTCCAAAGGAAACTGAGATGCACCAACTACCCAACACCTAATACAAAAACAACAACAACATTGTTAACATGATTTATAACATGTTATATTAAATACACTATAGGATTTAGATTAATTAAACTTAATTACATTCCCCAATGGCCATATACAAAATGAATCTAAATACTTCACATGTTACGAAATAATACATTTTGAGTCAACACTTTACAAAATGAGGACTAAACACAAAAGATAGCAAAAAGAGACATTCTTCTACTCCAAGCTAAGGCTGTAATGGATTGTCATCCGCTACTTCTTTTTCATGTCCTGAAAAATGTTAATATAAAGGGGTGAGCAAATTGCTCAATAGGTGGTGCGCGCCTAAGACACACCTCGTGTGACCTCGTAAATTCAAACCATGAATAGAAAATAGAGTAGTCGGGATCATGCTATGCCGGGGAGAAAATAATCACCACATCACATCAATAATGCAAATCATGAAAGAATATGCCGTGAAATGAGATGCAATGTCATGCAACGCCTCTCTCCATTTTCCAAAACCATATCCATCATCATTTCCAAACCGTTAGTGAAACCCGTCTTATGACAACTCCATGGCGACACAAGAGGAGGATTGACTAACTGTCCCTGACCCATGGCAACTCCATGGCGTCATTTGGGGCCCAGGTAACTCAACCATGCTAAGGCGATCTCCCTAGTCCCCTCTAGGCCTCACTAACGCCGCAATCCCTAGGCGACTCCTAGGCAACCGGGTTTTCATAAAACCTTATTCAAAAACTTTTCCCCAAAATCCCATTTTCATTTCTTTCAAACAATTTTCCCCATTTCTTTCCCAATGAATTGCATGAATACTACATGCTTTACAATGTCATGCCATTAAAGAATTTCTTTACAATTCACAAGTCAACGTAGGACTTTCATACTCCACAAATCAACATACTTCCTTATAGTAAATTCTAGCAAATTAAACATAATAGGCATGGAATATAGTCATTTAAACATGTTTTCTCTAACAATATCAACTACACACACAGTCACATCTCATATAAAACATGTAGCAAATATCTCATGGAATATATATACAAATTAAGGCCTGTTTGGTGGCTGCTTCTGCCACATGTTTTTTGCTTTGGGCCAGTTACTGTAGCGAAATTCTGGCCCAAAGCATGTTTGGTGAAAATAGCTATGCTTCCAAATAGGGTTGAAGCACTTTCGAAAATGGGCCTATTTTTAGAAGCATCAAAATGATGCTTCTTGTTGCTTCCAGAACTGTAGCGGTAAAATGTTTCCTGCACTGTAGCCCATTAGTGGAATCATTGGGCCCAAAATACTTAAAGCATTATTCCATATCAGCCACAAATCTTGAAAGCAAACGAAAGCAAACCCTAGGGCAATTCGGAGACGATTCCACTGTGCACATAGCTTCAACCATCCCGTCGCTGCAAACGACATTCTTGCTGGCTCCAATCGGTAAACATAACTCCATTCTGTTCTTGTTCCTCTTTTTCTTCATCTTGATGGTATTTTTTTTTCTAATTTCGTGTTAGTTTTTTTGCTTCGATCTGAAACCCTAGTGCTTAGGGTTTCAGTTTTGTTACTTGGATGAGGTTTTTGTCATGTTCTATATAATTTTGGGTCGACTTTGTGCTTGGATCTGGAAACCGTACTTCAGAAATTCAAGTTTTGTCACTTCGATTCATATTTTATTATCTTATGTCTTATTTTGGGTTGAATTTATACTTAGATTTGAAAACCGTTCTTCAGAAATTCAAGTTTTATTGCTTCGATTCATATTTTTTTATCTTGTGTATAATTTTGGGTTCAATTTGTGCTTGGATCTGAAACCGTACTTCTAAAATTCAAGTTTTTTTCACTTTGATTCAGATTTTATTATCTTGTGTCTTATTTTGGGTTGAATTTGTGCTTGGATCTGAAAATCGTACTTCAAAAATTCAAGTTATCCTACTTCAATTCATATTTTATTATGTTGTGTATAATTTTGAGTTTATTTCTGTCTTGAATTTGGAAACCCTTCTTCTGAAATTTCAGTTCTGGTACTTGATTCAATTTTGTTTTATGTTGGGTATAACTTTGGGTCTATTTATTTCTTTGATTTGGAAACTCTATTTCTGAAATTAAATTTCAACTATTTTTAACATTTTGTCACTTCGATTAAATTTTTTGTGTTGGTGTTGGGTGTTCGTTTATAGAGTATGAGTGTTGCAGTGGCATGACATCGTCACTGGCCTTGAATTCGTCCTAAAAGTAAGAATTTCAACACTACTTCTGAATTTACAGATAGTTGGATAAATTTTTGTTTTAGTAAATGTTCTTGTTCCAAACGTATTCTCATTAATTTGG
Organism: Cornus florida; assembly: GCF_030987335.1. Lineage (NCBI taxonomy): Eukaryota > Viridiplantae > Streptophyta > Magnoliopsida > Cornales > Cornaceae > Cornus > Cornus florida. Next base: position 49,754,292 of record NW_026775571.1, on the reverse strand, counting down.
TGATCATGATCACGACAAAATCTTCCTCCTCAGTTTTTGGCTCTTCAAAAGAGTGGAACCTGTCCTCTTCTTAGATATTGTAATGTGTGGAACAACTTCAACTCATTTCAGCATCATCCTTTAAGTCCTATAAGTTGGTCGAATTCTCCGTTATTTGTCAATGGTTTTCATGTTTCTCGCCCTGCACAGCTGCCTGGAATTTCTGGAAAACCATATCATATATTGAACACAAATTTGCCGGCACACCATGTTGGATTAGCACCAGCTAAGTATCCTACCCTTTGGGACGGATGGCATACCATTTATTATCACTTTTGCTCATTTAACACATTTATTTTCTATAACTGGTAACATTAGAATGAGTTTAATCTTTTGGAGTAACCTAGATAATCTATGGAGATGCTTTAATACTCTGCTTACAACATACTAAAAGCATTTTGTGATTCCACATAGATTTGAGTATTATTGTAATACCCCTAATTTTCAAAAAGATATAATTGGAATTTAAAATTTTATTTCATGTGCATTTTTAATTGATTATGTGGCTATGTGCTTATGTGGCTGTGAGTTTATTTGATTTTGATGATGTATTTGTTTAATTGTAAGTTTATTTGCTAGATTAAAAATGTATTTTATTTTATTTTAGTTTAGTTTAAAATGATGGATTGGAATAGGAGTAATGGACCAACCCAAAGGATCGCATGGACTATTTGAATGGGAGTTGATTGTGGGTACGGATATTTACCCATAGATATATTTGGGTATATACATATATAAGGATAGAGTACTATTTTATTAATAATTATTTATTATTAATACTAATAATGGTAGTTTAGGTTAGTAGGTGATATATATATACATAATTATAAATTATGTATATATTTATTTATCAAGACATTTTATTATTATGTATGATATTTTTATTTTTCTTTCTGGACTTAGTTTTCAATTAGGACTAGGGTTGGATTCTGTTTAAACTATAAATATATTCGATGGTTTGCAATAGGGTTTGAAAAACCCTTATAGCAGCAGTAAGGGACGGGAGGATACAGAGAGTTTTTAGAGAGAAACTGAGAGAGAAGAAGCTAGGGTTTTGGCTAAGGATTGTAGACCGGACCAAGAAGGAAGGTTGAGGGCAATTTGAGGGTTAGAACAAGAACAGAGGAGTCCTTGACGGCAGTCAGGATCTCCGAAAAAAACTAGGTAGAAGGAGTTAAGGTTTCAATTCGAAACCTAGAGGCAAGTTCTATCTCTAACTCTTTCCCTTAGACTTGTGTTCTGTGCATGTCAAGGTAGTCTCCAGGAATTAATTATACATTAAAATTGATTTAATATGCGTGTTTGAATTGAATTAAAACAATATGCATGCTTGTATTGAATTAAAAAAAAAAAAAAAAAAAAAAAAAAAAAAAAAAAAAAAAAACTGTTTCTATGATTAGTTTATGTTCTTGATTTAAATCTTGATTTCCTTGCATATAAGCGTGGTTTGATTCATGTTAACGATGCATATTTATGTCATATAATTAACTGGGATTGCGTGGGACTTAGAACAAAGGGTTAGAAACCTTAAAAAGGGCAATTAGAAAGTCAAAAAATTAGCCGGTGTCGGAGAAGACGGAGGCTGGGAAGAATGGAAGCGGATCCACCCTTCAATAGAGGTGGCTCCATTGGAGTGGAGCCAGCTCCACACCTTTTGGGAGGTAGCACCTTTACAATGGAGCCGGCTCTACATTTTAATGGAGCCGGCTCCCATGCTGAATTTTTATTTTTTGATGTTTTCGACGAGTTTCGGCTACTGTTGTTGGACTTTTGGTGTTCCAGGTGTAATTAGGACTGTAGTGGGGGATTTAAGTGATGTCTAGGGTTATATTAAAACTTTAGAGGACATGATAATGCATAATAAATCACCTGGAATTAGTATCTTGAACGATATGAATTTCTTGATTAAATTTCATATTGTGTTGGATGTGGATGGTTCAATTTGCTACTTGTGTTTTAGCAATTTAATTATGTATGATATAGTTTTATCATCTATCAGGGATATAAAATAAGCATGTTAATTTATAGAATTCTACTATGCTTATTATAGATTAATTGATATCTACATATATTGTCAGTGTTATCAATTATTGGTTTCTGTGAAGTGGTATAAAATAAGCATGTCAATTTACATATTTTGAATATGTTTATTATGGATTAATTGATATTTACACTTCTTAATTGCATTGTCAATTATATGAATTTTGTGAATTGTATGCACCGGTATGGGACGGTGGCATAGTAGGGACGAATTAGTTCAAAATACCAAGTCCAACCTATTCTGAAATAAGAGAATGGATTATAAAATTAAATCCTACTTATATTTAAGTCAAATCAGCTGCATAAAGTTGAATGACTTACTAGATTACTTGTTGCTTGTATTTTAAGTTAGATCAACTGAATAAGTTGAATGACTAACTGGATTATTTGTTACTTGTATTTTATATCAGATCAATGAACAATTAAATGACATACTCTGGTTTTGGAAGGACTTTATATATATGATTATGGTACCGCGATATGAGCTTGAGTCTTAGAGTCAATGGTTAGGGCGCGTATATGCAGTAGGATGCGTAGCTGGCAATGATAGGTTGAGGTATACCTTGTTAGGCTTAGGTACACATGCCCACTTCAGGTGCGTTTTGCATGTTGTCTTCTATTCAGATTGAGACCCCCTTTGTAGTCCAGTGGGAGTCCTTTAGTGTAGATATTTGTATATATATATATATATATATATAGTTAAAGACTATATAGCTATTATTGGGATTGTCTAGGATGTATCTGCGTATTGAGTCTCTGTTTGGATTGTAATATAATAGAACTTGTTCGTGGGCTTAACCTACTATTATTTTTTAGGTATCAGACGGTTCCAATCTTAGAGCTTGTTCGTGCTGAGGAGAAATAGTCATTCACTCTTCCGACTACGTAATATTATTAGCTATGTTTTAGTTTTGGTTTCCTTTTTAGATCAGTTTGTTCAGTTGGGATTTTTTAGGGGTCCACATAGTATGGATTCCCGAGTTGTATAAGAAGATTTTGTTTATCAATGAAAGTTATTGGTTTATCGTTTTAGTTTCTTCTCAGCATTTTATTTTTTCTTGTTAGTCATATTTATATTCTGTGTTCGTTTATTGCCATTTGTTTTGATATCCTTGGGTATTCGGGTGTAGGCTTGGCTAACCCGCATCCGGAGATCCGGGGGTGTCACAGTTGGTATCAGAACACTCCAGGTTCAAGTGTCCTTAGGAGTGTCTTTCGTTATAGGACTTCCGCATTGCGTCTCTTAAAACTTAGAGCCAAATTAGGATTCGTTGTACTCTATCTACAGTTCATTAGGAGGAGCTGTTGTCAAGTATATTCTGTAATTATAGAATGGTTAACACTAGGAAGATGATGGGGTCCAAGGTGAAAACAATAAAGACCCAAAGGAGTAAAGGAGTACGTTATTGATTTCCTTGCCAGAAGACAGAACTAGGAATCAAAGGTTCAGTTCCGGGGTTGACATTACTTAGAAGCATAAGCCAAGGAATGATTTAGGTGTATGTGTTAGGTCACCGCATATCGGGGCCAAAATGACTACAATTGATCTCAAAAAGGAGACAAACGAAGAATAGAAGTCCGAAGAGGATCCTAAGGGAGGAGATTTCAACGTATCCAAGAAAAAGGATACTAAATCTCGAAGAAGAATGATTGCTCGAGGGTGATCTTATTCGCTAGTAGTATAGTGAATGATACTAGTAGAGTTGGTGTGAATCAATTTACATACAGTTAAACTTTCTTATCATCTCTAAAAGAGATATATAAGAAGTACTCTTCAGGAGTTTGGGGATTTGATAGAGTTCTTATCAGAACGAAAAGTATGATTTTATATAACATACAAGAGAACATTGGTACTATGTTGTGACGTTCTAAGTTGCTTTATAAAGCCACATTAAACTGTTTACATTCTGCATATAAGGAGGATGAGGGTTAAGCCCTTGGTATTTGCTTAGGCAAATAGAGGTTTCGAGGATCTGTTTAAAGCCCTTTGTATTTGGTTTTACGCTATGTTTAAAAGATCTGTTTCGTGGTTGGATGAATACCTACGAAACTATAAAAGGAAATTTTGTGAAAAAATTTTTGCAAGTTGATTTCAGAGGAGACTATCTTTTCTAGAAAGAACGACATTTTAAGTAGGATTATATTTTGTTTTATTGTGTTTGTCATACGTGTTTTATTTTCGTTAACTATTCAAGATTTGACATGTGGTTTAGTTGGGGACACAATTAGGTAATCAGCCAACTACTGTTCTTATAACATGGGGTACTAGCGTTATATTACGCTAGGATTTGAGCATGTAGTAATAGGATTTGGGAGATATACATAAATCTAGTCAATTTATTGGACCTGGACATGCGTCATTATAGTATATTTTCAGGATGGGATAATTAAATCATCAATTTGAATCAAATAATCTAGTACTATTAAATTGATATCTTTTACGCTAGGTCTGGATTCGTGTAATATTACAACACTATGATAATGGTGGTTGTTAATATTTCAGAATTCGTGAGGTTGTGGCAAATAAAGATCACTTTAACGCCACGATGGTTTATCGGAGGTGCTAGATTTGCTGAATATCTTCTTGGAAATTCCAAAAGTTGTCACCAAGTCTGAAGGAGGATTTAGTATTGGTTTAGGTACTTTTTGGAATGACACCGATTAAGGATAGTAGACTGAATAAATATTCATCGGTTTATTCTTAATCAAGAATTCTATTCATGAGGGTGTGTCATTAGGAGGAGATGCCGGTGTTGCATATGGAGGAAGAAACAAAGTCTCTTCATTTGCACAAATAATGGGGAAAATATATATTTTTTTTAGGTCACAATTCGCAACAAATAGTTGTTGCTAGGAAATTGATGACTATTTAGACGACAGAAAGGTTCCATATTCTTTTGGAGTGAGACAAGAAGTCAGATTTACACTTACTTATATTAAAGAAGTAAGGTGTATCAAAGACGGAATGGTGAGACCGATCACCTAAAGAAGGAAGAGTTACACGGTGTGTGTGAAAAAGTCATAGCTAGTTGACTTTCGATGAATAGAATTACCGGTTAATTTTCATTATCGGTAAGTTTATCATGGATCAGCGGTACATGGATTAAGTTGCATAGTTAGCTTTTGGAAGATGTTCCAATTTACACAATGGGTGCAGACAGAAGCTGGTGGTACCAGACAAATGGTATTTTCTGTAGATAAATTAAAAAGAGGATGCAAGGACTGAGGTTCACAACTCTTAGTTCTTTATTCATCCAGGTGGAAATATGATGCTTCACGATATGGAACAGATATTTAGAGAACAGGCAGGAGGAGGGACAAAGTGATTTTGTCTCCAATTCTAATATTTATTAAATGATCAAGATGGACCATCAGAGATCACTAGATCCTTGCTGCCATTTCTTATACTAGAGTGAAAATGACAGAGTATTCTCCACGGATTTAGTTGAGAGATTGCTGATTTTACACAAGGGTCAGGATTCTAGTTGGGATATTGGTTGACTGATAAATTAAATCAGCTTCATTTTGTCTATTTTGAACTGGTAAGGTATCAATTCATATGAATATAATAGATCATGAGACGGCTTGGTTGGATAGACGTGGTGTTTCCCACGTTGCATTAAATTTCGTCTGGTGGAAATAAACATGGAAGTGGATACTCTTAACAACCGATATGGTAATTAAACCTTCGGGTAGTTGTTGAGAAATCAGTTGAATTTATACCATGTATAATAAAGACACTTGCTATTACCAAGGTATTAAAAGAAGGTTAACTTCAAATATCAGAGCTGACTATGGAAGAGGTGTTACTTTACTCGGATAGAGTTTTAAGGTACTAGAGGAGGATCAGTAGGTTCTATAAATGATGTCGGAGTGACTGAGATGTACGATTTGTAAATTTCTCACGGTGCACTTAAGTGGATATAAGTTACATCAAGATATCCAATGTCGATATAGGGACGAGTACATAACTATCTCTTAACTAGAATACCTATTAGAAAGGTGGAAGATTTATTCCCCGGATATCATTGGTGATTTTTGTCACTTCCTATATCAAAATGAAAGTAGGACTAATCAGGAAAGAAATTATCGACATTGATTGGAATTTTAATTCCATATGGTTTAAGAGTAGTGGATTGAGTAAGTTCGCTGGTGGAAAATAATTCTAGTAGTGTTCCTATTGAACTGATAATGGAGTACATTATAGCATGTGGAGATCCATTATTGTGGATGAATCATGTATTTCGAAGGAGTTTTCTGAAGATATTGGAGCAGCAACTTTCCTTCATATCTCTAGACGGGGGATTTGATCGAGAAATTATATTTGATCATAGAGGATATGCTTAGGACCTATACCCTAAGTTTTCATGGATGTTAGGAAGTGATTACTTTGCTTTATAGGTTTTTGTCTGTCATATTGTTGGCACAAGGAGGTTAATATGACAACGATTGAGGTTTGGTATATTACATAGTGCAGACCTCTCACCTGTTGGTCTAAAATGGAAGCGAGGGTTATATAATAAGACCTTGACTTCATTTATAGATACATTGAATAGAAATACTCTCTTTTATAACGGGTTACGCGAGATTTGGAGGCGGCAGTAGGAATTTGTAAATAGTTGAACTCGTACACTAGAGTTTTCTATCAGGAAATAGTTGATTGGGATGTCTTCCATATAGGAAGCAATGTGTGTTTTGGAGGAAGGTCAGTTTTTACGTATTAAATTGATTTTTCATGGATTGTGTTATAAATTGAAGCGGTAACCTATAAATTCGCGTTACTAAAATGTTAGGGTTGGATGCATAGGAATGTGGATTTGTACCCTGGTATAAATATTGGGTAAGGATGTGTTGTTGTGAAATACAACCTACGTGTCATATATTTTTTGTGTTTCTTAAATATAAGAACCATAATTTTCTATAAGGATTAGGAATTCAATGGAGCCCATACATAGAGGCAGAGTCCATAACGGAATGGAAATGAATTTAAAAGAACAGAATTCAGAGTTTCGTGAATTCCGAGGACGGAATTCCTTTTTTTAGGGAACAAGAATATAATACCCCTAATTTTCAAAAAGATATAATTGGAATTTAAATTTTTATTTCATGTGCATTTTTAATTGATTATGTGGCTATGTTCTTATGTGGTTATGAGTTTATTTGATTTTGATGATGTATTTGTTTAATTTTAAGTTTATTTGCTAGATTAAATATGTATTTTATTTTATTTTATTTTAGTTGAAAATGATGGATTGAAATAGGAGTAATGGACCAACCCAAAGGGTCCCATGGACTATTTGAATGGGAGTTGATTGTAGGTACGGATGTTTACCCATATATGGATGGTTGTATAGATATATTTGGGTATATACGTATATAAGGATAGAGTATTATTTTTATTAATAATTATTTATTATTAATACTAATAATGGTAGTTTAGGTTAGTAGGTGATATATACATATATAATTATAAATTATGTATATATTTATTTATCAGGACATTTTATTATTATGTATTATATTTTTATTTTTCTTTCTGGATTTAGTTTTCAATTAGGACTAGGGTTGGATTCTGTTTAAACTATAAATATATATCTTATAGCAGCAGTAAGGGACGGGAGGATACAAAGACTTTTTAGAGAGAAACTGAGAGAGAAGAAGTTAGAGTTTTGGCCAAGGATTGTAGGTTGGACCAAGGAGGAAGGTTGAGGACTGTTTGAGGGTTAGAACAAGAACAGAGGAGTCCTTGACGGCAGTCAGGATCTTCGAAAAAACTAGGAAGAATGAGTTAAGGTTTCAATTCGAAACCTAGAGACAAGTTCTATCTCTAATTTTTTCCCTTAGACTTGTGTTCTGTACATGCCTAGGTAGTCTTTAGGAATTAATTATACATTAAAATTGATTTAATATGCGTGTTTGAATTGAATCAAAACAATATGCATACTTGTATTGAATTAAAAAAAAAAAAAAAAAAAAAAAACACTGTTTCTATGGTTAGTTTATGTTCTTAATTTAAATCTTGATTTCCTTGCATATAAGTGTGGTTTGATTCATGTTAATGATACATATTTATGTCATATAATTAATTGGGATTGCTTGGGACTTAGAACAGAGGGTTAGAAACCTTAAAAAGGGTAATTTGAAAGTAAAAAAATAGCCGGCGTCGGAGAAGACGGTGGCTGGGAAGAGTGGAGGCGGCTCAACCCTTCAATGGAGACAGCTCCATTGGAGTGGAGCAGGCTCCACACCTTTTGGGAGGTGGCTCCTTTGCAATGGAGCCGGCTCTACATTTTAATGGAGTCGGCTCCCTTGCTGAATTTTTTTTTTTTTTTTATTTTATATTTTCGACGAGTTTCGGCTACTGTTGTTGGACTTTTGGTGTTCCAGGTGTAATTAGGACTGTAGTGGGGGATTTAAGTGATGTCTAGGGTTATATTAAAACTTCAGAGGACATGATAATGCATAATAAATCACCTGGAATTAGTATCTTGAACAATATGAATTTCTTGATTAAATTTTATATCGTGTTGGATGTGGATGGTTCAATTTGTTACCTATGTTTGAGCAATTTAATTATGTATGATATAGTTTTATCATGTATCTGGGATATAAAATAAGCATGTTAATTTACAGAATTCTACTATGTTTATTATGAATTAATTGATATCTACACATATTGTCAGTATTATCAATTATTGGTTTATGTGAAGTGGTATAAAATAAGCATGTCAATTTACATATTTTGATTATGTATATTAAGAATTAATTGATGTTTACATTTCTTAATTGTATCGTCAATTATATGGCTTTTGTGGATTGTATGCACCGGTATGGGACGGTGGCATACTAGGGACGGATTAGTTCAAAATACTAAATCCTACCTATTCTGGATTAAGGGAATGGATTATAAAATTAAATCCTACTTATATTTAAGTCAGATCAGCTGCATAAAGTTGAATAACTTATTGAATTACTTGCTACTTATAATTTAAGTCATATCAAATGAATAAGTTGAATGACTAACTGGATTATTTGTTACTTGTATTTTATATCAAATTAATGGGCAATTGAATGACATACTCTGGTTTTGGAAGGACTTTATATATATGATTATGGTACCACGATATGAGTTTGAGTCTTAGAGTCGATGGTTAGGGCGCGTATATGCAGTAGGATGCGTAGCTGGTTATGATAGGTTGAGGTATATCCTGTTAGGCTGAGGTACACATGCCCACTTCAAGTGCGTTTTGCATGTTACCTTCTATTCAGGTTGAGACCCCCTTTGTAGTCTAGTGAGTGTCCTTTAGTGTGGATATTTATATATATATAGTTAGTTATGGACTATATAGCTATTGTTAGGATTGTCTAGGATGTATCTGTGTATCAAGTCTCTGTTTGGATTGTAGTAGAATTGATCTTATTCGTGAGCTTGACCTACTATTATTTTTTAGGTATCGGAGGGTTCCAGTTTTAGAACTTGTTCGTGCTGAGTAGAGACAGTCACTCACTCTTCCGACTACATAGTACTATTAGCTATGTTTTAGTTTTGGTTTCCTTTTTAGATCAGTTTGTTCAGTTGGAATTTTCTAGGGGTCCACATAGTGTGGATTCCCGAGTTGTATTATTGTTGGAGGATTACTTGTATCAGAAGATTTTATTTATCAATGAAAGTTATTGGTTTATCGTTTTAGTTTCTTTTCAGCGTTTTATTTATTCTTGTTAGTCATATTTATATTTTGTGTTCGTTTATTGTCATTTGTTTTAATATCCGTGGATATTCGGACGTGGGCCTGGCCAACCCGCATCCGGAGATCCGAGGGTGTCACAATTATTTAAGTGGTTACCCACCTTTTTGGATCATTTGGTTGTAACATAACAGCATAACATGATGGTTTTGATCATTAATATAAAAATATAAGTTGTGTGCTATTGGTTTTTATAATTTTATAGTTCCATTTTTGTCTCATAGAATTAAAGTTAGTGGAGTTGGCAAATAAGTACTAGGCTATGCCATGTAAGTTAATTCTATATCAAGCTGTACGCTAATATAAGCAAGTTCCTGTTTGATTTGGTTTGTGTTGCGCTTATACTCTTTTTCCAACTTTGATTTGAGATAATGGTAATCACATGCTTCTTTCCCAGATTTAATATGATGTAATTATAAATTGTAGGTATACCTCAAAGATGATTCTAGCTGCAATTGACAATCAATGTCGTGGAACTTATGATTTTATTTATTTCCCAATCGATTTCAAGGTAAGTAATTTTTTCCCTGGTGTCAATTTATTCTCCTGGAAAGAAAACCACATTTCCACATTTATATTTTTGACAGAACAAATGCAATGTGGGTTATGTATTCATCAACTTGACTGATCCACTTCATATCATTCCGTTTCATAAGGTCTGATCTGCGGACTATAATATAATATAATTTTATGCAATTTTCCCTTTTGGAGGAGTTTGGTGCTTATGTCCGTGTTTGAAATTTTGTGTTTTTCTTTGTACAATGCAAAACTTAATCAAATCAATTGCAGGTGTTCAATGGTAAAAAGTGGGAGAAGTTCAACAATGAAAAGATGGCATCTCTTGAATATGCTCAAATCTAAGGAAAAACTGCTCTCATTGCCCATTTCCAGAAATCGAGCTTGATGAACGAGGATAAACGTTGTCGTCCTATTCTTTTGTGTGTGTGTGGGGTGGGGGGGGGGGGGTGGCGCAGTGCTTATGTATAAGTTTGTTTAAGACTGGAGAGTTACATACTTTCTCCAATGTTCTAATTTTATTTTTGAGTTGCACAATTATAATGGTTTGTTTACTTTAGTTTTTGTATATTAAAGATAAATTAAAGACTCTTTTGCTTTAACTAGTTTGGAATTGTTGGCTTGTCTTGACTATAAGGAAGGTGTAATAAGCAATAATGCCTTCTTTGATCCTTCTATCCACTAAAAATAAAGCCACTTTCTGGCAAAGCAAGCAAACACCTATCTATCTACTAGTCGTTTAAATTGTCTGATGCTCTGAAACAAGAAACTAGACATCCTTAAAGTATGAAATGACAAATAAAATTTATGCAAAATCATGAAGTTCATCCTAACGTAAATTGCCAATATAATGACTTGGAGGTGTCTACAAGGCAACCACGATTTTTTGTGATGTCAATATAATGACTTGGAGGTGTCTATAAGGTTGATTTTATATTTGTTTTAACTTGGAGGTGTATATTAGGTTGATTTGAAATTTGTTTATAACTAATATTAATGTTCAAAATATATCATCATTGTACTGAACAAAAAAGAATGATTGTTCACACTTGTATAGATTTACAACTTTACGTATGTTGGGTTGGATGCAATTAAAAGTTTTTTTAATTGAAGTTTTGACACTTGTCCAAATCCTGATTTATACATGGTGTGATATGGATGAAAATGCCTTGTTTTATTTTAAATTATTTATATAATTTAATATTATTATAAATAAATTTAAATAATAAAATAGAATAATACAAACAGTCATTATCAAGCAAGTTCTATATTTTTGTTTCCAATATTTTCACAATAATGACGTTACCAAACACCTTTTCATGTTTTTGCTTCCGAAGCATGGATATTACCAAACATGTTTTCATGTTTTGTCTTTCAAAGCATGGATGTTAGCAAACATGTTTTCATATTTTTGCTTCCGAATTTTAGGACGTTACCAAACAAGTTTCAAAATAGTATTCAACATATTCTAAAGTAAAAACATTACTTCTGTTTTCGGTCAAAGCAAAAGTACAAAGCAACTGTAGTTGTCAAATGGGCCCTAAGTATGTTATAACACAATTTATAAAGGATTAATTTACAAAAATCCAACAGATTGTAAATTAGACACCCCTATCTCCAAAGATGCAAAAACTCCCAATTTATGCCCTAATTTCAAAAATCAAGGATTGGCCAAAAGGGTGCTTAGCCCCTATCAACACGTAGGTCTCGCTGCGCTCTCCGTTTTGCCGCAAATGACATCCAAAAACTCCCAACGGTTGAAGATTAATTGAAGTTTGAAATTTAGTGAAAAAGGAAAAGAAAAAGATAAGGGAAAGAGAGATAGCCGGGAGAAAAAGAGAGTTAGAGAGAGAAAGTGAGGCCAAATTTGGTCTCTTGACCAATGTAATAGTGGTGGGTCCCACCACTAAAGGATTTTCTTTTGACTTTTTTTTTTTTTCTTTCCTTTTTCCACCACAAACACATAAATGCATACTAACCATATAAATACCACATAAAACACACTTAATTAAATTAAATGAAATGCAAGTGGACTCAACCAAAACTTCCGTACACGACAATGTCGGTGGCGGGTTCCACACGGGGTCCGGTCCGAAAAACGAAAAAATGTCGAAATGTCGATCATTGCATTTCCAAAAGTCCTGAACTCAATGGAATGCACCAACCAACTCCCAAACACACCCGGCACACCTACGATGTCCGGCAAGCAAAACGTGAAAAGACAAAAATACCCTTACAAAGACAGAAAATTATAGAAAATGAAAAAGGTAAAAATAAAAAATATCACACAATCCATCCTTCTACTTTTAATTCGGGCTTGCAACCCAGGCTTAGATTCCATGTTAAAAATTAGGGTGAATTCGAGTTACTCATATAGCTAATCTTCACACCAAAAATTTAATATGATTTTGAATTAGTTTTAGATTAAATTATTCTTAAACAAAAAACTAAAAAAATTTAAAGACATTTTATAAATTTTGAATAAATTATAAACAAATTCTTAGAAAATTAATTGTCTTAAAAGTTAACATACAATAAGTTAAGATTTAACAAATGAAGTTGAAAAGATAAAAGATAATTGTAGCTTAAATATTATATATAATGTATTTAAAATTTAAAATATATATGAAAATAATATTAGAATTCGGGTTCGGGTTTGCTAGTACCTCAACCCAAGCCCAACCCTAATTAAATTCGAGTAGAGATTTTTCAACTCAGACCCAACCCTATTTGTAAAAATAATTGTCTAAAGCCATAAAAAAATCGGGCGGGCTTGGGTTGGGTTCGGGTTGCCCAACCCAAGTTGCACCCTTAATGTCATAGTTAACGCTGATGAAGTAAGCTCTCGCAGATCATGTTTGGAGATGGCATGGGAAGAAAATCAACCGCGATGTTAGTGGCACGAATCGAAACACGTTGCCACGGTAAAAGGTTATGCATAATCTGCAGACAACGTTGAAGGCCGTGCAGGAAGGTCGCCTCGAGACGGTGAAGTCGACGACGACGGCGACTGATAAGGGAAGAAGCAAGACAGAGGTTAACCCTTGCACTAGTAGTGACGACGATCTAAAGCATCGTGAGGTGTTTGATGACATTGGTGAAGTCGGTGGTGACGTGAGAGGTTCGCCAGTGCATTGAGTAGAGTTAGATAACACGTTAGTGCGTGTTAGTCGTGACCAGGTGGAGGTGTCACCATGTGAAGTGTCGCCAGTGACTGTGTGGAGGTGTCAAGTTGCTGGAGCACAAAATCGATGCTTAATTTACTGTTGTGGCAAATTTTTTTTTGGCTAGTTGGACTGCCACAAAGGATTCTGCCTAAGAAATAGGCCAAAATCATTGGTGTGAGTATCACGACTCAAAAAATAAAAGTTCTAACACAAAAAATTTGAAGACTATTGAAAAGAAATATATTGATTTTAGTGAACTATATTTTATTTAGTGAGAGATTAAACTTGTAACAATAGAAAATAAAGTTACTTTTTGGATTAAATTAAGTAAAATCATATAGAAATAAATAAAAACTTGTGTGATAGTTTAAAAATCTATATTTCCTTTTGAGTAAAGTAAGTTTACACTAATTCCTTGGTGAATGGAAAAATCAATGAGAAAATAAAATTTGAGAGTAATATTTGAGATTGACATGATTCTTAGTCATAAAAACCAGCGGAGGAAATTGAATATATCATTCGATCAAACTTGATGGTCCTGAGTACACAAATGATATGCCATAATAGTATAGAATTTTTTAAAAAACAGATAGATAAATAGGTAATTTGAATTTTATTAAATAATTTGTAATTTGAATTTTATTAGGTAATATACAAAAATAAATACTAAAATACTGAAACACTTTGCATTTTTAGTAATAGTATAGATAATTAGATATAGATATATATAAATTAAAGTTTAATTCAAATAAATTGGTAACCACGTTTGATCAATATTTAAAAAGGAAATAATAAAAGTTTAAAAATATTTTCAGTTTTCTAAGGAAGAGGATTTTTTTTAATTATTTTTATAATAATTTTATATATATTCATGAGGAAAAATCTTATTTCACTGTATTTAAAAAATGTATATAAAAAATAGAAAATGCTTACTATAGATATAGATAAAAAAAAAAATGGGTAAAGTACAGTCACACTCCTTGAGATTTGGCAAAAGGATACTCAAAAGGAAACTTACCTGTTTTTGGAACAAAGACACCCCTTGAAGGTTCAAAAATGAACAAAGACACCCCTATATATGAGAAATTGATCAAATTACCTTTTGACCGTTTAGGAGACTTTTTTAACTTTTCAATTTAATAAATTGGACCAATCTACCCTCGTGAATAATTAATGCACAAAAAAAAAGTTAAAAAAAAAACTTTATATTGTTCACTTTATTTATTTATTTATTTTTTTAACTTTATAAATGTCCCAACTTCTTAAAAATGTAGACGTCTAAAAAGATTTTTTGATCCAATACATACATTTCAAATAAATTATATTTTGTTATTACTTCTTTTCTTTTTCTTTTTATATTTTTAAATTAAGAAGCTTAATTATTTTATCTAAAAAAATTAAACCAATCTCTTTTCCTTAACCACATTTTTTTTTTTTTTTAAATAAGTACTTCTAGCTCCTTTTTCTTGACTGCCTCCATGTAGAGAAATAAAGTTGTCAACAAAATTTAAGAGGAAATCAATAATTTCTTGGAAACCTCAAAGAAATCAACAATCTGAGATATTTCACGTGTAACTCTTTCCCGAGTTACCTGATGCATAAGATTGTGTATGTGAGTAGGGATTAGTTTCAGCTCAATATAAAATGGAGTCAACCTTCTATAATAGATAAATAAATCAACAGTTTCTGGCAATTGTCTGGTGGTTTATGTTATGTGTGTGTATGTGTTTTCCTCTTTCATTTTCCTTTCAACTGCTGGATTTGAGGCACGTCATCTTATTTATATTAGCGTACTTGTTTATTTAAAAAAAAAAAAAAAAGTGGTTAAGTAAAAGAGATTGGTTTAATTTTTTTTAGATGAATGAATTAAGTATCTTAATTTAAAAATAAAAAAGAAAAAGAAAAGAAGTAATAACAAAATATAATTTATTTGAAATATATGGATTAGATCAAAAAATTATTTTAGACGTCTACATTTTTAAGAAGTTGGGACATTTATAAAGTAAATAAAAAAATAAAAAAAAGTGAACAATATAAAGTTTTTTTTTTAACTTTTTTTTTTTATTCATATATTGTTCACGAGGGTAGATTAGGGGTGTAACTTGGGTTGAGAAACCCGAACCCAACTTGAGTCCAGCCCGATTTTTTGTGGGTTTGGGTAATCATTTTTATAATTAAGGTCAGGCTTGGGTTGAAAAATCTCAGCCCGAATTAAATTAGAGTTGGGCTTGGATTGAAGACTAGCAACTCGAGCCAACCCGAACTCGAATTATAATATTATTTTCATATATATTTTTACTTTAAAATACATTACATATAATATTTAAACTATGATTACCCTTTTTTTTTGTCTTTTCAATTTCTTTTGTTAAATCTTAACTTATTGTATGTTAACATTTAATAGACTTAATTTTTTAAGAATTTGTTTGTAATTTATTAAAAATCTACAAAAAATCTTTGAACTTTTTGTTGTTCAAGAGTAATTTAATTTAAAACTAATTCAAGATCATATTAAATTTTTGGTGTGAAGATTAGTCATATGAGTAACCCAAATTAACCCAAAGTTTTAACACAAAATCTAAACCCGAGTTGCAAGTCTGAATTTAAAAGTAGAAGGATGGGTTGAGCTCGGTTCTAATAGTTAGGCTTGATGATAGAGTTAGGGTTGGGTTTGGGTTTAGCATTTTATATGGTGGGTTGGGCTCAAATTATACCTCAAACCCGCTCAACCTTCCCGAGTTACAGCCCTAGGGTAGATTGTTTCAATTTATTAAATTGTAAAGTTTAAAAAGTCTTATAAACTGTCAAAGAGTAATTTGGTTAATTTCTCGTGTAAAGGGAGTTTTTTTTGTCTATTTTTTAACTTTTAAGGAGTATTTTTATTTTAAAAATAAGTAAATTTTCCCTAACAGTCATTTTGTCAAAAGTTTGTGTAGCTGTACTTTACCATTAAAAAAAAACAAAAATGTACTCCTACATCAAAGAATGTGAATTTAGAGGGCAGTTACGTCAAGTTGGTGAAACTAATGCGTCTCATTTTGTGATCATATTCTCTGTAGTTAACAGAACGCATTTTATCATCTCTGAAAAAGTCCTGTCGGTTTACATCTCTCTCTTTCTGAAGTCTTTGTAAAACCTTCGTTTCTAAGCCTCTCTTCGTTTGTGCTAAACCAGAGCATCCAAAGACGGTTTAAATCTCTGTCAGGACAAAAGCAAGCCGATCCGTAGCTCCGATCTCGGCCTCATTATTTTTCAAGGTTGTTCTCTCAAATTTATCAATCTGCAATGCCATTGGTGTTGATCAATTGAGTGTTGAAGATCGGCTGAGTTCGAGATTTTGATCGTAGAGAGAGAGTGTTTCCAAGTCGTTAATGGGGGCCGTGCCTTCAACGCCGCGCAGCGGCAGCGCGCGGCCGCAAGACACGGCGGAGTACCTAATTGGGACTTTCGTGGGCGAGAAATCGTTCCCTCTCGCTTCAGATTACTGGCAGAAATTGCTCGAGCTACCTCTCAATCTTTATTGGCCCACTGACCGTGTTCATCAAGCGTGCGAAGTCTTTGGTCAGTAGCTTTGTTATCGGTTATTAATATTTTTTTCATATATATATATTCGAAGTCTATTTTTTCATTTTTAAGTTTATAATTTCATTTAATTTGTAAATTGCCTTCTAGTTTCATTATGTAAATTTGCTTATTACCTGCCTAACTTGGTGGATTGTTGCCATAAGGATTTTGGAGTTTGCATTTGATGTCTTTCAAATTTTGATACTAGAATCCAATGGATCATTTCACTGTCTAGGCTCACAATCTTTTGAGAAACACTGTGTTTTTTAAGTGATAAACGCACAACCCTTGTTGATTGTCTTCATGAAAATTGTCCTATAATTTTTTTCATAATGTGATTTTTGTCTGCTTGACGTTTGAAAATTATGTCACAACCTAGGGGTCTCAGTGCCTTTCCACCTCATCTATTGTTTCTATTTTTTTCATATTGTTTCTATTCTTTTGAGAAACACTGTATCTCAGCTAATAATCTTTCTCCCGCTCCAGATTACTAAACTCCCAACCTTCAACAGACTATGTTTATGCAGAGTGTAGCTGGAGCTCTCCTTACCTGATAACCTTCCCAAAAAACCTTTATTATGTCCTTGAAGTCAGCTGCTCAAAGTTACATGTTCTCAAATCTTTCTTTGGATGAGATTATGGACTTTTTGGGGTCGTTGGGTCCGGTCTTCTTTTTCCTTTATTTCATTTTTTGTACAGCTCTTGGAACGCGTTCCCCCTTTTGAACGCTTTCTAATACATATTTACTTATCAAAAAAAAAAAACATGTTCTCAAATCTGATGGGAGATTTTCCTTTCCTTAATTCAGCACAATCCAACAATAATGGAATATGATCCGACATTACCCTAGCCATTGTTACCTGCACAACATCCGGGGAATTCTCTTCCTAATCACATGAAGCCAAGAATCTATATAGCCTGTGAGCCATCCTCCTCCTTGAAAGAAAGTATACAAGAGATTACTTATCTCCCCCTTTTCACATCAACTTTAGAAACCCTACTTATCAAAAAAAAAAAAAACACTTAAGAAACCCATTGTTTATTGGAGGGTGGCACCTTTTTGTGTTTGGTAGGTTCATTTGGATGGAGCGGAATAGAAGATCTTTTAATGGAGATGAATCTCCTATTGGGTCTCTAAAATTTCTTATTGTTTGTTATCTTTTTTGTTGGGTTATGGGGAGAATTTGTAAATCTATAGTGGAAATAGTCATTTTTTTGGGCTCCTTGGGTTATTAGGCCCTTCCTGGCTGCAGCCTTTGTGTTGCTCTTAGGATGCGTTGCCCTTTTGAACGCTTTCTAATACATATTTACTTATCAAAAAAAAAATCCATCCTATAGTTCCTTTAACATCCAGGGTCACCCAATCTACATGTCAGCCATTCCAAAGACTCCTAACAATTCCATTGGAAATTGCACTCTATATGGAATCCTGCAAACAAACCACCTGAGCACCCCACTTCCTTAAAGCCATCTTAACCACCGTCCTTTTACCCTGGTCATTTAGACTCCGGACGTTCGGGAATAAATTTTGACCTTCATATGGAAACCATCTCTCCTCCCCCTTCCTTCCTCCATCACCCTCCATACCATTGTTTAGGATTGTCATGGACAGACATGCATTGGTTGCTGACTGTTATCGGCTTTTTATCAGTAGGACGACCTAGGATATGCGTTTTGTGGGGCATTTTCAGGATTGGGAGTTGGAGGATGTCGCAGAATTCTTGGGTTTGGTGTATCGTTAGGAGGTGGATGGGGTTGGGCCCGACTCTTAGGTGTGGATTGTCTCATCTCGGGGGAGCTTTGACATCAATCTTTATATAGAGACCTTTCTGGTGCTATCAGGCTTGTCTTCCCATAGAAGGCTGTGTGGTGTACCAAGGCTCCTCTCAAAGTGGGTTTTTTGTGTGAATGGCAGTTTTGGGGAGGATTTTGATGCTGGATAACTTGAGGAGGAGGAGGAGGAGGAAACAGGTCAAAGTGAATTGGTGTCCTTCATGCAAGAGAGATGAGGTCAAAGTGAATTCCACATGAATGCTTTTTATAAAATCTTTACTTATCAAAAAAATAAAAAATCATATTCTTTTGAATTACCTAGTGGCTAGGGATAATTTGTCCAACGCAGCAAACAACCATACAATTCACATAAAGCAAATCACAGGAGATATACGTGGTTCACCCAAAATTAGGGCTACGTCCACAAACATGATTTTCACTCAAGATTGTAAAATGTACAAGGATAGAGGATAACACAAAGATATGACTCACCACCCTTAACCCTTTTGTACCCTAATCACTCACAAGGAAAACCTAATCTCTCAATCTCTACTTTCTCCACACAACGTGTGTCCTTTTATGTACAATAAAAGTAGTCCTCTATACAAGAGTCACACCCTTTCAAAATACAATGAAAGTAATCCTCTAACAATCTCCCATATCAAATAACCCAGAAGATAAAGAGTTTATCACCGTCTTCACATCACATTATGTATGTTATAACGTGTATAACGTGGGTGGACCCCAACAATCTCCCCCTCCACCCACGAGGAAGAGAATCACCGAGCACACCTGCTGAGTGCAAACCTCTTCAAGTCCTTGGCTCCCCCTTAGACAAAGTTCACAAATCTCAATGCACGAGATTCCTACTTGCAAATCAACAAGCAGTCCACTGACTCCACTGGCTTTCTGTATACCAGCTACACATAACCCGAACCAAATCTAAACACCTTGATTTTATGGCTAATGCATACAATACGTGCAGTTGAACCAAGTCAGCATGATCAAGTGACTCTGAAAGGGGACACCATAGAGACCCCTTCACAAGCAGGAATTTTCAACTCATCATCATTTGTCTGGAAACACATTATCTCCGAGACATGTCGCAAGATCTTGCTTTCACGTGCCCATTTCCAATCAGCTATCGAAGTCCGAGTACCATTGGTACCCCTCACCAAATGATATAATCCACCTCTTTTTTCTCCTCGCATCAATACCATGCAGACCTTTGTAATCTTCATGACTCCCCCTTCAATGGAACATTTGCAGTCCATGGAATCCAAACGGCTCAAGGATATCAAATTACACCGCAATTTTGGTACGTAGGCAACGTTCTCCATAGTGCGTTCCACTCCATCAAATATCTTGATTTTTACGATTCCCACAACATTCACAGCACACGTATCACCATTTGGAATAGTCAAAGAACTATTCTTAAGTTCTTGAAACGAATCAAAATAATTTTTCACGGAGCAAATATGGTTTGTAGAACCCAAATCTAATATCCAATCATGTTGAGAAAGAGTATTACCTTGGGAGATTATGAGTACATCTCCAAAGTCTGAAGCACGTATGGTAGATGCATCATTCTTGTCGTCATCTTCCTTTCCCTTTTCACGGGGATAGTCCTTTTAGATGTGGCCTCGGCATCTATGGCCCGCCCGTTGATCTAGACCTGTTATTGTTAGATCCACGGTCGTTCCTCTTATCATCAGACAGGAGAGTAGATTCCCCATCTTCAATGTTTTCTTTGCACATGATTGTCACACCCAATACATCCAACACCAAAGTTATGATAAAAAATCTAGATCAAGAATTTTTTTATCAAACAACGTGTGTAAGCCTATGGCTCTGATACCACTTGTTGGGAAATAAAACAATAACCCACGTAGCAAACAACCATACAATTCACAGAAAACAAATCATAGGAAAACACACATGAGATATACGTGGTTCACCCAAAATCAGGGCTACGTCCACAAAAAAAATTTTCACTCAAGATTGTAAAATGTACAAGGATAGAGGATTAAACAGAGATATGACTCACCACCGTCAACCCTTTTGTACCCCAATCACTCACAAGGAAAACCTAAATATCTCAATCTCTACTTTCTCCACACAACGTGAGTCCTTTTATATACAATAAAAGTAGTCCTCTATACAAGAGTCACACCCTTTCAAAATACAATGAAAGTAATCCTCTAACAATCTCCAGTATGAGATAACCCAGAAGATAAAGAGTTTATCACCGTCTTCACATCACATTACGTATGTTATAACGGTATAACGTGGGTGGACCCCAACACTTTGGGCCATGCCTTTGTCTCTGAGGAGCTTGATGGAGGCTTGTAGAGGATGTACAGTGGGCTCCCAAGCCCAGGTCTTTTGGAGGGTGGCACGTTTGTGTATTTGGTGGAGCTTGTGGAAGGAATGAAATAGGACACCCTTAGACGGTGAGGAAATTTCTATAGGGGTGCTTAAGTTTTCTGTTCTTAATTCTCCCTTTTGTTGGGTTTATGGGAGAAACTGTAAATCTTTGGGGGAGATACTGGATTTTTTTGACATATTGAGAGATTAGGGCCCTATTTGGTCATTTTGTTTTGTGGGATGTGCTCCCCGCTTGAGCGCACTTTTCAATGAATCTTTACTTATCCAAAAAAATAATAATAATAAAAAAGAAAAAAAGAAAAAGAAAACTGAGCTCTCTCTCTCCCCCCCCTGATGTACTCCTCTTCCCGTTATAACCTCAGTTGATTCTAGTTGTTTTTGAATCATTATCCATGGATTGGAACAAAGCGTGGGCCTTTTCTTCACTCCCTTTGAAAGTCAATCCATGGTTCTTGTTTGTATCACCACTGATGGCCATCACCAAATTCCTAGTTCGATCCTCCATGTTATCCTCTCTGTCTCCTCTAGTGGCTAGGACTTGTTGTTCTTTAGAAGTAGCCAACTGCATCTCCTGCTCATCACCACTTTCTATGGAATTGTGTAAGGGGTTCAAACCTCGGTGGAGGCATGTGTGTGTGAGTACCAACTAGGAAAAAAAAAAATTGTCCATTCGCCAAGCTGTTGCAGTAGAACAACCCTCATTGGAGCTACCATCAATGTTATCGGCCATGGCATCACCTCGTGGCCCCGTTGCCTTTACCTTCATCGTCACCTTACCACAATTGAGTTTCAAATCCTACATTAATGTTGCAACACAACCCTTCTCCAGCCTAATCCCCTTCCCTACACAAATGGTTATTGTCTCTTCCTCCATAATGTCTTCCATAACTGTAATGTGCTTCATTTTCCCCATCTTCTTCCTCACGATGTTACCTCTTGCATCCTACATCTTCTAAAAAATTTGTCCTCAGAATTGGTTTCATTTTGTATCGGAATTACATCCCACTACATAGTGGGTTCATCTTCTCCAATGGCCCCTCCCCGTGGTCTTGGGCCTAGCATTCACACTTGCTTCACCACCCATATCCTTGCCTATACCTTCTATAAGATGAATGAACTGAGTTTATAAACTTGCTTGACCTAGCCCACTAGCCTTGCCAATATGGGCTACTATCTCACGACCCACCCGAACACCTTTTTTAACAACCACCTCCCTCCCACGCAACCTACCCAATTTTGAACTTCAGTGGCCTCTAGCTATCCCCCACAATAAGACTTTGGACCACCGTCGTCCTCCATGTAGCCCTCTCTATGCTTCATATTCCCACTTCCACCTGTCATCCCATACCTCCCATAAGTGAGCGTCCTTGCAACGGTAAATCTCAATTTTACTTTCTCCGTTCGACCCCTCTCTCTAATTGCCATTCTTGATTTCACTCCCAACTTCATCCTCCTTCATAAGAGAAGCTTCATCTTTACCCTCTAAAGACATTGACAACGGAACTAACTCAGGAAATTTCTCTGCTGAAAGAGATACCTAATGACACATCTCATCATTCACCAAAATTGTTTGTTGAATCAAGCCCCTATCCTTCACTTTGATGACTACACACTTCCATCATTCACCCTCTGACCCTCTCGTCTCGGCTTCCACACCCTTGAAACCACCACAGGCATTTCCAAACACATTCAGTTCAGGGTGAAACGTGGGAGGTTTGTTTGGCTGTGGGCAGACCATTGGTGCAGGGAGAGACTGTTTGCTTGCTAGTTTTCGCTACAGACAAGCAGGCTCTAGTCGGTGACTGTTATCGTCAAGATAGCGGAAGGAGGACTTGGGATGTGCAGTTTGAGAGGAATCTTCATGAGTGGGAGGCGGGGAGATAGAAAATTTTATAGTTTGCTGTATAGCTAGGAGGTGGAGGGGGTTGGGGTTGATGAGTTGATTTGGTCAGGTTCACGGAAGGGGTTTTTTAGATGCGATCTTTTTTTTTCTTTTTTGATCTTTTTATTAGTGCCTTTTGGATGCTCGGGGTTCATCTTTTCCTTGGAAGGCCATTTGGAGATCGAACGCCCCCTTAAAGGTGGCTTCTTTTTTGCCTGGACAGTTGCACTTGGGAGTATTTGGAAGGAAGAGGCGACATATTATTGTGAATTGGTGTTGTATGTGCAAAAAGATTGAGGAGTAGGTGAGCCATCTCCTCTTGTATTGCACTGCGGTGCGTGATGTCTAGGCCATGTTCTTTTCTATTCTTGGAGTTTGTTGGGTTCTATCTAGTTTCATAGTGGATACGATAGAGGCTTGGAGAGGGTGTATAGTGGGTAGCTGCCCGTGATGCTTGCAGAGCCAATCCCCTTTTTTTTGTGGGGGTTGTGGAGAGGAGGAATATGAGGTCTTTATTTTTATATCTTTTGATCAGGTAAAGTACTCACACACACATTGCCAACGCCGGGGGCTGGAACCCATCCCTTCCTCTTTGAGGGTAGGAAGGTTATACCATTGGGCTGATGGCCAATTGGTAGGAATAGGAGGTCTTTTGACTGGGAGGAAACTCCTTTTTTGGTCTCTTAAAAATACTATTATGAGTAGATATATTGTGAATGAGTCCATAACCGATTTGTTATTAAACGGATATCCTATCCAATCCAATGAGGGTTAATTTTAAAAAAAGAAAAGAAAAGAAAAGAAAAGAAATTAATGTCAAAAGAGACTTAAAAACAATGATTAGAATAAAAATAATAGAAAACAAAAGAAAAATAAAATGTGGAAGAAAAAAGAAAAGAAAATTAGATCCTTAACTCTTTTTTAATGAATAAACATTTAGTAGTAATAAAAAATAGAGGGAAGAAGAGGAGGAGAAAATAATGATAAGAATAATTTTATAATATGTAAATATTATATATCATAAAATTATATTATATAGGTTTAACATATTATATAAAATATTATTTCGGATCGGATTATTATCGGATTGGATTGAGTCGATTGACCATATTACATATCCAATTTGTTTAGCTAACAGATTATCAGATTCGGATCGTTAATGGGTTATCGGATTAAATCTTCAATCCATATCCGAGTTATCAGATTGGATTCTAATAAAAAATCGATCCATTGGCAGGTCTACCTATGAATTTTTTATTTTTTAAGATTAATTGGTGAAATTGTAAATCTGTGGGCATCGTTTGGAGTTTGTAGGCAGTTTGAAAGTATAACTGTTCTTCTTTTTTGTATGCTTTGTTCTTTGGCTACTCCCCTCTTGAGCACTTCTTTAATTAAATGTACTTATCAGAAAAGAAAAACTTGACTCCACATATGAAGTAGCAGGCCATACAACAAATCCTTCTCCTCCTCCTCCTACTCAAAAGGAAAACACGTCCAAGAGTAATCTTGTGTCCGCCAAATTTCACTTCGCTTCCATTAGCACCCTGACTGCTTATTGATGAGATGGTGGTCGGAAAAGGAGTTGAGAACCTGGCAATGGAGATATTCCTACACCAGAGGCTACCTTCTAAGCCTTGGTAGCCAATGCTTCAATTTGCTCCAGACTACCCCCTTTCTGTTGAATTTGCCCACCAAACAGGTTTGAGGCATGTCCTCTCTTAGCCACGTCAAAACAATGCCCTCTTGATGACAATGAGATGACGGCTTTGCTATCAGCTATCTCTTAAAAGTCTTGGCAGCCGAGCTACCTCCACGAATGGATGAGCAAACCCTAGTTTCTCTGTCCAATGAGACAAAAATATTTACAAGCTGAAATTTCATATTTTGAAAAAGTATATCACTAATTTTAATTTCAATGTTGAATGAAAGAATCGTTGATACTTAGTTTGTTGTTTTAATAATCGTCATTCTGTTATTTAATTTATCTTATTTGTACCAAATTAATTTTGTATGTCTTTTTGACTTCTCTCTCTCTCTCTCTCTCTCTTTTTCCTCCCCCAAATTGTACTTTGATGCAAAATACAATATGATTGATACAGAAGTGGTCAGATTGATACTGGCTACTATAAAAAGGATTTTACACATGTACTTGTTATCATTGTATTGACTGCCTTTATGTGTGTTTCAAATTTAAGATGGTATAATGAACACTATTGTCTTATCTTTCCATCTCATGATTCTTGAGATTCTTGCTAATATTTACTTGATTTCTAAATCTTTTGTAAGAGAAATATTTTCTCATCGTTTGTTGCAGCACAGAATAACTATTACACAAAGCACCTTGCAAAAATCTTGATTCACTTAGCATGGTGTTTGCAAGAGCCTGTTTCTACTTCTGCTGTACCGTCCTCTGCTTTTATGAAGGCCGTTAACGCAATATACATCTCATCTGTATTTTTGAAGTACTTAATTGAAAATGCCAAAAGCGACCGTGTCGAGGAATTGTACTTATCCCTAGATGAAAGTGAAGAAATACCAAGTCATTTTTCTAGAGGTAATTAACTTCACCTTATTAAAGTTCATATTTTTGCCAAGGTCACTTTCAATTGGTCAGTTATGATTATATATTTTTTTCTCTTTGGCTAAATAAATTCAGCAAGTATCAGGAATTTGCCAAAGCATTAGGCAAATCTTAAATAATTGCTTTACCTTGCTAGCCTGACTCTACTAAGGGTCTGATTGGTGATGATTACAAACTTATGGTCTTAGTGTACAATTTTCTAGATGTAGCCAATTAGCCTGGTTCCCTTGGCTACGGCAACCGATTATTTGTTAAAGAAGGTGAAGTTGTCCTTACATATTTTATGGTCACAAATAAACTTTATTAAATTTCAAATTAGGGAATAGGGATGCAAGAATGATTGTTGTACTTTTCACCTTTGCATGGTATAATATTGTTTCACTTTAAACTAAGGGCTTCTTTTATACTACTCTATGAACAAGATTCTTAAAGCAGTTCTCATTTCTGAAAAAAAATAAAATAGAAATGAAACAATACAAAGTTTTTTAATTGCAGCACTTCTCATGCTGTTTTTAGTTCTGATTGGACCTTATTTTTTGAAATGTGAAAATATTTCTGAACTTCATTTGAAAATGACGTGCTTTTAGATAATTCTAGAAAACCATTTTCTACGAACACTTCTATAAATTATGACCTGCCTTACAGGTTCTGCTATTTTACTTTTTAATTTTTTTAACAAATCAAAATCAGCTTTTGGATTTGGTATCAGTTGGGCCCTGTAATTTTGCGTTTAACTCTATAATTATTTCAAAAGCATGGAGTTAATTGAAGCTCAAAGAAAGTTTATGTTTCACTTAGGAATCGTCAACTCGAATTTCATGATGAATTTTGGTTTAGTTGGATTGCTCTCATAATTTTGTCACCATCGTAGTGGTCCCTTCTTATATTTATCAACATTTGAAATCTTTGTCTTGCAAGTGGATTTACTAAAGTTTGTTCCAAATTTTTAGTTTTCAAGTTCATTATTGCATATACATTATTTTGGACTATATATATATATATATTCTTTTCTCTTGCTCTCCAGTAAGCAACTTTATGAGCCTCATTTTTGTGCTTTTAATTTGCACAGATCAAAACATTGAAAATTTTGTCATGCATAGTGTGCTTGTCTTTCTTGGCAAAGTAGATGTAAGGTATGTTATGAATCATTTAGTATGTTTCTTAATTTTGAGATCATATTTACTTTTCCTAAGTTCATATTTTTGTTTTTCTTTTGCAAGTCCCAACACATATCTTCTGCACCACGAACTGCTCAACTTCTTGCTGGTTGCCATGTCAACTCAGCTTCTTTCTGGGCCATCACCAGGACCGAAAGATGTTCAGCCATTCATTGATGCGGCCATGGTTCAGGTGAGAAGGACTGTACCTATATAAGTTGATTAAAAATTTATGAGTCTCATAATAAATATTTTTGGTTCGTCAAATTGTGGTAATATTTGCAGGAATGTTCTTTGGCTGGTTTGGTTGTTCGCAAATTGCTAGTTAATTACATCACCCAACCTCGCTTTCCCTTAAATAGTGCATCTTATACTATATTTTCTGAAGGAAATCAGCCTGGTGTTTTACAGAGAGTTGGGTCTGCAGCTGGTATGATGATTTTGTTAATGCTCATTGTATTTATAAATATTGCTTTTATTTTCATGTATGTTTATCTTTTTAAAACACTTCGATATCGGACTGAACAGCCTTACAGGTGACTAAAACCACTTCTTTTTCTTTTTTTTCCTCATTTTGTCTCAAGGTTACCAAATTGTTGGCTGAGATGCTTGAGCCTCTTGGTTATGCCATAAAAAATGTTTATATGTTCAACATCCTTCCCAGCTTCAATTTTATTTAATGTGTGTGTGTGTGTGTTTGTGATTTTAAGTTTCCATTCTCTTCTTATCTATTTGTGCACTATGATAATTGACTCTAATTAATATATTTTCTCTGCTTTTTGGCACTAGAATTATTTCTTTTCCATGGTTTTAGCCCAGTCACATTCACCATATTTATAACATCGTCCTCAAAATATTGGTACATTTAGTAGCTATTTCACATCAAAAGCTTTCATATTCTTTTTCAGAATGTTGTGTTTTTATTTTACTTTTATTATTTTTAATTGAGGATTCTTTCAGTTCATTTATTTATTTATTTTCCTCCTCTTTTATGGTTGACTTTTGGCTTACTTAACCAATAAAAGCTTCTAAATTTTTTCTTTGACTTGCAGCAAATTTTGTGCTTTTTCCATTTAATTACTTTGTCAGTACAAGCCCCGAAGCTTCAAGAAGTCCATTGGCAGAGAGCAGTCTTCATGTTTTACTTATTCTCATTCATTATCGGAAATGTGTTTTGGTAGAATCCATGAAAGATAGAAGTGATGACAGTGCCACTTCAGATCTTCTGCTGAAAGAAAATCCGTATTTTTCTGAAAACCCTTACTGCAAGGCCTTAGAAAATGCTAAGGATACTGAACGTAAGATTCGTTATCTTGTACTATTTAATTTTGTTTCACTTCCAATGGTGTAAGTAAATCTGTTGCCCACTTGCAGTTGATCGCATGGATATTGAGGGGAATGCACACAATGGTCCCCTTGTGAGACTACCTTTTGCTTCTCTCTTTGATAGTCTTGGCATGTAAGTGTGTACTTATATTTCAATAAATGAATAGTATTGATAAACCCAAGCCATGTGAAGAGGAAATGACCTTTGTTCCTGTAAATGGTATCATTGCACTATGCCTTCCATTTTTATTGTATTTTAATGAATTGAAATTAATCTTTTGGTTTAATTTGGATATATGCTCCTTCCAATAGAGCTCATTTATTTTGTAACTGTTTAAGAAAAGAACATGTTTTGTAAAGTTTGATGATTTAGTTATGTTAAATTATAACATTGTGTCCTCTGATGCAACATAATTGTTAACAGCGATTTTCTGTCAATAGATTTGAAATTTAAAGATCTTCACAGAATAAACCTCAATAACCCAATGTAATTGGCTATTTTGTTTCTTAAACTTAGACTGAAAGGCCAGTACCATTGTCGATCCCACCAAACTGGGTATTGGAAGGGGTGGACATATGGGATTCATTGCACCTATTTCCCATGTAATTGACTCTTATAAAATGTACGATGCACACGATACTCAATATGAGTATGGGATATGTGTCCAATATCTATGTTTTGGATATTCATCAATAATATTTGAAGTTTATTATATCAGATTATCATCATCGCATTCCTTACCTTAATCTCCATATGAATAGGGTCGGCCACATGAATTCTTATTTTACCATTCTTTTCTATTACAAGTCATCTCTCCTATAATGTTTAACTACTTAGAAATATTTCTAATAATTTCAATCCATGCTAGCTCTTGTTGCCCTCTCAGTCCCCTACTTTCCATACAAATTAGTCTTCCGGAAATTGAGGAAGGTGCAAAGCTCACAAGAATGTTAGATTTGAGGAGCAAACAGTACCAATGCCATTAAAAGGAGATTTGGTACCATTTGCTATAGTAACAATTGTAGGCAAGGAAACATGGGAAATATGTGGAAGGATAGAAGATTAGACGAGGTATGAAGAAAAATATTACCCGAAGCATCTACAGTAACTGTGCAGGTGGAAGACAAATATGCACATTTAATCATCAATCATACTCGGCTTTAGAAAGAACAACCTATTATTCTGTAGTAGAGGTATTGTTCTCCCCCTGAACCGATGCCTGATTTGCCCAAGCTGGATTGTTTTGAGGTTCCTAACAGTAGTCAACAGAATGATTATTCCGGTCACAATGAGTACACTTATTGGTTCCTCGACCCCCTTTACCTCCTCGATTACCACCACGTCTGGGGTTTGAAGAACTTCGACCTGCTAATCCTCCACGAGGAGTATGATGTCATTCGGCAGGAGCAACAAGAACAGAATGATCCTCCTTCCCAGGAGCAGGAGAATGAATGGAGGCTCTCTGAACCCAAGCTCTGGTTTAAGACCAGAGATAAATTTTGCCACCCGGAATTCCTCTCTGTGCTGATTTTGTTGTTCCAAGTCTGCTGTCAATGGCTGATAAACATTCAGTTCTTCCCAGTACCTTTCAGTTCAGAATAATATTCTTCGACAGAGCAATCTCCATGCTGGAGATTAAAAATGTGCTGTTACAATTAATAGATGCGAGAAATATTTTTATCCAATGAGTACATGTCCTTAAGAGTCTCCCAATATCCTTGGCAGATTTCAGAAACGATACATTGTTGAAGATGTTGGATTTTAAACTATTCCACAACCAAGTCATGATTTGTGCATCTTCCTTTTTACGCTTCAATGAGTTTTTCATCTGTAGGTTTGGGTGACCGAATATAAGATAGTTTCCCTCGAGCCCTCAAGAACACTTCTACTGCCTGAGACTATTGAAGGGAATTTGAGCCCTTCAATTTGATACTGGTCATTGACCCAAGGAGTAGAGACTTGTTTTGTATCCATTTAGAAAAGAAATTGGAATAAGCAAAAGATGAAAGAACAAATGCAAAGAAATGAGCGAGAGAGACAAAATCTGAGTAAACAAAAGATGCCGAGAGAGAGAGAGAGAGAGGGAGAGAATCAATCTGATACCATGTTAAAAAAAATACCGAGACTAGGAATTTATGAGTAAGAGAAGAATTCTGTATTTTTCATTGAATTTCCTGTTGTTACAACATATGTATACATAGTGTGATGTGGCCTGAAATTTGTTATGCAACCCGGTTTTGACCCGAAAAATGGGCTTTGTGTGAATATGGAAAGTGTGTGTGTGCTTGGCTGTATGGACAACTCATAATTATTTCTCACATTATTATGGAAAGTTTGTGAGCACCTTTAGTTGTATCGACAACTCATAAATAACTACCTCAACACTCACCTTGGGGCATAATCCTTGACAGAATTTGAAATTGTAAAAACATGCTCTCTCTCTCTCTCTCTCTCTCTCTCTAAATTGTGTTTATCTGCATGCTCTCTCTCTCTCTCTCTCTCTCTCTCTCTCTCTCTCTCTCTCTCTCTCTCTCTCGGAGTATAATTTAACAGGTTCTGTCTCAGGTGCTTGGCTGATGAGACTGCTGTCCTACTGCTTTATTCTCTGGTGCATGGGAACTCGGACTTTCTGGATTATGTTTTAGTGCGAACTGATTTGGATACACTGGTACAAATTAGCATCCTAATTCCCTCTTATAGTTGATGCTGTTGAGTTTCAGACAATCTGAACACAATCCCTTGTCCCCGCCCTTCCCATCCTCTTTGTGTAAAATAAAGAAAATTAGTAAATGGAAAATAATAATAATAATTACTTTGTGTAAAACCAGTGCAGAAAATTCTCATCAAATATATCATTGCAATATAGGTAGACTGTAACATTTTAAAGATTTTTCACTATGCGATTATGGGTCCTGCTTGATAAGCGTTTATAAATTGTAGTTGCGTCATTTTCTTCGAGTGAAGTTAGTTACTACTGATTTTGTTTGGAATCCTTTTCTATTAAATGTAATTGTGCTACTTGTGTAACTTAATAGCCTCAAGTGCAGCTAGATTTTTGGATTTCTTTTTGTCATATGAGCAGGCATCATATATTTACTGCTTGCTTTAGATCATTCTATTTATTGCACAGCCTAATTTAATTTGTGTTTCTTGAATTAATTCAACAGTTGATGCCCATGCTGGAAACACTATATAATGCTTCGAGAAGGACTTCCAATCAAATCTATATGTTACTGATTATCCTTCTTATACTAAGCCAGGATTCCTCCTTTAACGCCAGCATTCATAAGCTTGTAAGAACGGTCTTTGTAGGCTCACACTTCACTTATTCTTATGATCACATTAATGTAGGATATTATTTGAACAGATGCTGCCTAGTGTTCCGTGGTATCAAGAGCGCCTTCTTCACCAGATCTCTCTTGGTTCTCTGGTGGTCATAATATTAATAAGGACTGTAAAGTACAACCTATCTAAGCTGCGGGTACGATTTCATGTATTCATTTTAGTTTGTTATTATTATGATAATTAACAATTTCTAGTGGAAAACATTTCAAGACAGCATAATATTTAATACAACGGTAACTTAATGTCATTATCTAGCATCTCACCATGTACAGAATTCTTTAGACTTTTAGTCGTATTAATAATTAATAATTGAATTAGTTTTTTGTCTATTCATAGTGAATTGGTTTTCTGTATATCTTTTTGGAATTTAGTCTCTGAATTATGAAAAATATGACACTTGCATTAGAACATAAAATATTCCCTCATCAATGTCCAATGCTCATTGTTATTTTCAATATCTTTGATTGTTACCAAAGGGAGAATGTCTAACTGTCCGAGAATGAGAACCATTTATTATGCAATACCTAATTAAAGAATATAACATATGAAAGAGAAATTAAAAGGTACAAATGACAATGTATCTTCTTCACTAGCATTTAATTGAAGAGGCTACGGGAGGTGAAACATATCCCCTGACGTCTTCCAAGGTTGTTGCCCATTGGCTGCGAATGCTTGATGCTTGCAATCTGGTCCTTCTAAATCTCAACTGCACAGACTGATGTTTGTAATTAAGTGCCTATTCTCCAGTTTCCCTGCATTAGAAAATTAGAATGATTGATTGCAAATGAAGAATAATCTTCCACCTGAAGATCACTGGAGCAATTAGAGCTGTTAGCATATTTATGTCCAATTAGTATATTGATGGCTATTGGATATATATCTTGCTATGGCCATAGATACAGCAGAAGAACTTTTACTTGTTGAAAAGATAAAGGATGCTGATATTATTTTAATAAATTCTTGACATATTATTAGACATTTTAACATTTCGATTATCCAGTTGGAAAATTCATTAATACCCACAAATATTAAATATATGGGTGGATGTGTCAAATGTAACTGAGTATCTTAACTAGTTGAGTTCTCAAATTTATTTCAAATTGTTTAATGACATGTAGCATTGAAACAGGATGTTTATCTCCATACAAATTGCCTTGCAACTTTGGCAAACATGGCACCTCATGTCCACCGTTTGAGTGCATATGCATCACAGAGATTGGTTAGCCTTTTCGATATGCTCTCGCGCAAGTATGTGATTGTTTCTGTCTCTATTGTTCCTCTGACCCCAACATGTTTAGGTTATATGTTGAATATTTGATGAAGGCTTTACTTTTCCAGGATTGCAGTTTGATTTTTTATCTGTTGCTTCTAATGTACTATTGAATCCAGGTATACCAAATTAGCAGATCTGAAAAATAATGAGATGCATATAAGCAATGGTGAATCAAGAGAAGACAGCCTTCCGGAAGATATGGTTGTGATTATAATCTTCACCGCCTTATCATGATTTTTATGGTCACTCTTATTAGGTATTTTATTTGTATTGCTAAACTAAATTATAATTGTTGCAGTCAGCGGAATTGCATATTTATACCGACTTTCTGAGAATTGTTCTGGAAATATTAAATGCAATTCTGACATATGCCCTGCCACGGAATCCCGAGGTAAATCAATTCATTTTGTTCTGATTCATACAAGATTAATTTCTATCTTCCTTTTTTTTTTCTCTTTTTTTTTTTTTTCTTTTTTTTTCTGTTACAGATATGATTCACATTATGCCATGCCATGTTTTTTTTTTCTCTCTCTCTCTCTCTCTTCTTCTTCTTCTTTTTTTATTTTTTATTTTTTTATTTTTTTATTTTTGATTTGATTTTGTCACTCTATTCATGGGGCAGGTTGTATATGCAATTATGCATAGGCAGGAGGTCTTTCAGCCATTCAAGAATCATCCACGCTTTAATGAGCTGCTTGAGAACATTTTTACAGTATGTGTTGGAGCTTTTAATTCCACAAAAATAATTGATTTTTCCCCCTTGTAACAATTATGCAATTCATCAATAAGGAAGTTTAGGTTGTAGTTTTGCTGGACTGCCTGTAAGCTTATCAATGTCTTAAAGATTGTATTATGATCTTCAGAGTGCATATGAACTTCTTATGATGCTCTTCTTCTTTTCTAGGTCTTGGATTATTTTAACAGCCGCATGGATGCCCAGAGAATGGATGGAGAATGGTCAGTGGAGAAAGTCCTTCAAGTAATAATCATCAATTGTAGAACTTGGCGAGGTGAAGGGATGAAGGTATGAAGCAAACGATTGTATTAGTAATTTTGCCAAATTATGGGAATGTTTTTGCTGATCATGTTCTGTTTATTCTCTTTCTTTTTTTTTCCTTTTTTTTTTTTTTTTGTCTTTTTTTTTCTTTCATGACAGATGTATACTCAATTACGCTTTACATATGAACAAGAAAGCCATCCTGAGGAGTTCTTCATTCCATATGTGTGGCAGCTAGTTCTGTCTCGCCGGTATAGTTCCTGCATATTATTATTTATTAACCATGGATCTCTTTCATACCTTAGAAGAGTTTTTTTTTTTTTTTTTACAAACTACCTTAGAAGAGTTTAAGTCTCAGTTTGGTTAGAAGGAAAAAATTAGTGAAATTGAAAGTGATCAAAAATGAACTGAAAGAAAGCCAGCATGTATTTTGTTAGAATGAAATTTTGTTATAAAGTTTTCGAATAATTCCATTTGGATAGCAAGGAAGTTACAAGAAAATATTATTGATTTCCAAATTTTCCTTATTTTGTTTTATTTTAAATTATGAAAAAAAAATATCCTTATTTTAACTACAATAACAAGTCTAAATGGATTCGTTTGAAATCAATATTTTTTGATCTTTTTTTTAAAAAAAAAATTAATGTGAAAATCTAGTAAATAATCTTCTAGGACATTCGAATCAATATTTTTTTGATCTTTTTAAAATATAAAATTAATGTGAAAATCTAATAAATAATCTTCTAGGACATTCAGAGACAAAAATATGGACTATTATACCATTCATCATAAATGTTATGCATAAATCCATTTTTTATTTTTATTTTTATTTTTCCCCTAAATGTGTTGAGTTTTATTAACTGAAGATTTACAATAATGTACATGAAAAGAAGATCAGATTAGACCGATCTATAAAAGGACTAAGGCATACCAAAGGCTAATAATAACTGAAGATATACAATAATGTACATGAAAATAAGATCAGATTAGACCGATCTATAAAAGTCCTAAGGCATACTAAAGGCTAAAAAAGAGAAAAGTTCCTGAGCTACGAGCAAGCTACAAGAATAAACAGAGTACAAACTTCAGAACAAAGACATAAAATCAGACAAAGGAAGTTCTAGAGCTGAAATTCCTTCAGAACAAGTCACCATAGCTAACTGATGTGGAGAATTAGAACTGCCATTGCAGAGCCTCCTATTTCTCTCTGTCCATATGCGCCAAATGATGGAAGTGAAAAAGCACTTTAATAACTTAGTCTTCATACTTGAAGTGGAAGAATGAGCAATAAACCACGTTAGGGCACCTGCCTGATCCGCAGGAAGGAATAAACCAATCCCACACCTTCGAGAAGCATAGCCAGAGGACCAGAAAAGATGGATCAAGAGAATCCTCCCCATTGAAGCAGTTATGGTAGATAGATGGAATAGGAATTCCTCTTCTCTTCAGGTTAGTAAATGAAGGAATGGAGTTATGCAGACGTAGGGCAGTTTGAATAGATATCCTAAGCCTGCTACCATTCCAAACTAATTAATGCCAAGGAACCTTCCCACCCTTCTGCTAACGTCCCAGGCTGCCTTGCATAAATCCATTTTCTCTTAAAGAAATAAAAAGAAAGGGTATAATTTTAAGTTCAAACATAGTTTCTCAAGAAGGTAAAATTTTCCTATGTGTTTTGCAAGAATTTTTTTTTGGAAAAGTTAAGTGTCAAGGAAATTTTATTTTCCCTACTGTCCAAACTCCTGAAATGCTAATGTTTTTAACATTTGCATCACCTTTACATCTGTTGCATTTATATCCATTCATTTTTTAGTGGTGCAGGTGGCATGTTTTTAAATTGAATAGATTCTTGATCGAGTGTTTTGTCTTTAGTTAAATTTTTATGACGAGGTTTAATAATATGGATTAGTTTCTGATTTGATATTATCTTTTCATACTAATTGATCTTATCCATTCATAATTTTTTGCTTAAGTCATCCAAATATCCCGAAATAGCCATTGAAATTTGGCATAATAGGACAGACTTTCACGCAAAAGCCTATTTCATTTACTTGTCACTTCCCTTTTTGCAGAGGTATCAATTTTAATCCCAGGAGCATAAACCTGTTTCCCATTAATCTTCCTATAGAAGTAAGTACATTGTTTTTCTTTAAATATTCTGAATATGTCAACTTTCTGTCCGGTATTAATTTTTTCTTTCCACAGTATATATATCCTTTAGGGATTATGTAGGACAAGAAAGAAAGTAGGGGATGAGATGCGAGTAGAAAAGGTGGAGAAATAGACTAAGGGGATGGGAAAGTAGATTGAAAAGATGATGCTCGAAACTGAAAAGGTTGAGGGGTTGAGAAGAGGTGAAGGGAGAAGAACACGAGAGAATTCTGAAATCACAAATATTATTCAATAATCAAAAGTGGCATATTTCTTTTAACCCTAAATAATGAGGCTGATTAACCTACACTTGAAGAGGATGTCTCCCTTAGGTTCTCGAGAGGAAGAATGGAAAATTGACTAGTCCTGTAAATGTCATGAAGTGCAAGTTATAATGATTGGTCTTACACACTTTTAGTCCCAATTCAAATGGTTGATGACTGATAAAATTTGGTTTGACATCCTACCTATGATTGTTGCTCATTCATGTACTTCGTCATCCTCCCTTGGTGTTGTGTTAGTTGAATGTGACCAATCATGGGAAAGAGAATAACTATGCTTTCAATCGTAACAAGAAAACTATCATGTACCGTCATGTTGACACCCAACACCCTATAATCAAGAAACTTGAAATATATCTCAGAAAGCGCCAGTTGCCAGAACTCTGTCATAGTAACTGCCAGTAGCCATCTTTGCTAAGAGGCGAAAAAAAACCCTTCAAATCTTAATAGAAGACTTTTATTCACCTTTGCCACCTGTATCTGTAACGCATACCACCGAAACCCACCGCAGCTGCTGTCACTGTTCATCGCACAGCAACCAACTGCCCATCATTGCAGACTTGACCACCCCTGTTGTCAACAAACTTTGTGCCTTCAAAAAACTTTCCGCCATCTTCAAGGCGTTAACAACATTGTTTGCCAATCATCTTCTTTTACATGGGTCCTCACGTTATTCATTTTTGGAGGGGCGGTACCACTATGCGTTTGGTGGTGCATCTGGAAGGAACGTAATAGTAGATCTTTTGAGGGGGAGGAATCTCCCGTACGAATACCGTATCATTAGCTGTCTTTTATGCTGTTTTGTTTTGGGGGGGGGGGGGGGGGGGGGGGGGGTGGTTTGTAAGTTGTTCATCATTGGATGAGATGATTGATCTCTTAGGATCCCTGGGTCCTTAATCCCCTTGTTTATGTTCTTCTGTATTTGTTTGCCATCACCAGAAATTGGAGTACCACCATCTCTCTCTCTCTCTTTTTAAAAGCAGCCATCACCTTCCCTGTATTGAATCGTTGCCACCGTCGCTCTCATCATCAGAATCTATTGTCATGTTTTTGTTTTTTTTGGTGGTGTTGTCAAAGCACCACCATCTTGCCACCTCACCCACCTTTGCTGCTCATCATCACCGTGAAGCCTTAAGCCTTGTTTGCGATTAGTGCTGCCAACAATTCGCAAAAGAAACTGTTGTTTGTTTTATAACCCAGATTCCAGGACCGTGCCCCAGAATCCTACTATTTGATTCATCCTTGTTCGGATATAGTTTGAAAGCCAGCCAAGTTTCCAGAACAATCCCAGAAAAGAACCATTGCTGCACCTGTTCTGTTTATCAGTGAACCAGGACCAAATAAATAAAAAATCCTAAAAATGAAAATACTAAAATAACACTAACAAAACATCCCTATGCCTAACTTATCTCTGACAATTTCTGCTAATATTTGTGTTTATTGAAATATTTAATATTGTGAATATGATTCTATGTCTTAAGGGAAGGGTGAATTCTCAATGATGTGTTGTTTTTATTTATTTATTTTAATTCTCTTCTAGCTAGCTTTATTGAATCTCGTTGTTAACCAGTGTCATCTTGTTTTGTATGTTTGTTTTGTTCACTTGTGCTTTCCCTTTCCTTCTTGCTTTCTGGGAAAGCTTGTCAACTTATTATTATTTTTTTAAACCATTTTGTTGAAATATTTATTAAAACCAATTGCTGAAGTCTATCTAATATAATCTATAACACGAAGAAAAAGGATGTCCTCTCTTGCTCTCCCTTGGTCGTCTAATTGCAACCAATTGTTTCCAATACCCCACCACTGTCTCATACTACTTTCTTATTAAACAATTGGAATTAGAAGGGAAAACAGTATCAGTTCACATCCTCAAGATACACCACATAATTTATTTGGCACTAATTTTTTATTGCAAATAAAATCATGATGTATATTCCGTGGAATATTGTGTAAGAGACTGATAAGGTCTTGTGATATTCAGTATTCCTCTAATCGGCATATATAGGCATAATAGTTTTTTGATGTAAATCCCTCTGATGACTTTTCCCTATAAAATAGCGTCACAGATTTGCTTGATTTATTGTCGTTGATTTGTGTCCCACTCTTATTCATGATCTATAACCAAGAAATTGGTAAATATAATTTGAAAGAAAATGACCATCAGGACATCTTTGAAATTCGATTGCAGCTTATTAAAACTCAAGGTGTCTGATTACGGATGTTTTCACTTTTCAACAAGTCCCATTAGTTACTTTTTTTCATTTTATGAGAATAGAGCAGTAAAAAAAGTATTTATTCTCTGCATTGACCCTGGTCTGACGAGTCATCCAATTAAGTTTCATTCTAAACCGTTTATTGGCTGATTTTGACAAACCTTTTGCTATTCACCTATTTATCAGTTTCTTCGGAATAATAATTTCCTTCCGTAGGATCTCTTTGTTTATTGTTTAGTTCATCATTTGCGGAAAGAAAATAAAATACTATGTTATCTTTGTGGGATTCTTGCTTTTACCAATTACAGTAATCTGCATCAGCGTAGTGTGGGAATATTTAACCATTAGCTCCAAAAAGGGGATAATCTACTTCATGTTACATTAATGTTTGCTTTGCTGTGATTTAATTGCTAGAATTACGAAAGCGGCTCTCACAGGGTGGAACCTATTCGTTCTATCTACTATTATATTCCTCTTGCACTATTAACGGATCAACTCGGAAGCGCTAGATATAAACACTATGCAACTAAATTCATAGGATCATTTTTTTTTCTTTTATTATTATTATTATTCTCGTTGCTGCAAGCAGGGCAGTTATACGGAAGACAACAGCAACAAGCATCAGAAAGGTGGGTTGAATGAGCATGGAGTTGAGATTGACCCATCACCGCAAGCGCAATAGAATACACTACCACCAGAAGACGAACGTGTTTCCGAGTGAATATGTGTATATAAGTGAAAGGAGATATTGTATTCTTCTCATTCTTTTATGTTTATAAGTCTGAGAGACTGCTAGAGGTCATTTCTTTAGTTGGTCTGGTATGTCACCAGTGTAATAAGAGTGGCTGCCCAAGTCAAAGTTCCATAATACAGAGTTACTCAAAGAAGTAGAATGCTCATCGTCCAATTTATATGGAATGTTCCTTTTCTATGCTCTGATTCCTAATAATATGTGTAATGAAAGAACGTTTGATCAATTTGCAGATTATACCGTACCTTTTCATTGGCCCATAACAAATAATTGTGACAGATTCATCCAATTGAATCCACACGGAAGAGGAGAAAGTCTATAGTACCCTGGGAGTACGTTGACACGTGGTACTCCTTCTAATCAATGCTTTTTATTTTCATTGATAATAGAGGGGAATTTTCAAAATAAATAGAGCATTGATCGGAAGAGGTACGATGTGTTCATGTATCCTCGGGGTATTGTAGACTTTCTCACAAAAGAGAATGCCCCTTGGTCTTGTCTTGCCCAAAAATGACTGGAGGTTACCCAAAATATACGGTATTGAATACCATCTCAAATGGAGAGAAATGTAAGGTAATTAATGTTCCGAGAGATATGTAAGGTAAAGATTATAAGAGGGTTATATGGTCAAAAGTTTGTATTAAAATTAATGTGAGTGTTACAAATCTTGAATTTTAATTTGTATCTTGAATCCTGCTTAGCAATAACTAAAAAGACATGAATGTCCTATATTTTAATACATATTACCCTTTATTCTTAGGGTTAAGTGCAAAAAAACTCCCTCATGATAGACAAAATGTGCAATTACTCACTATTGTTTGGAAAACTCCCCTTACTTTTTTCAATTTGTGCAAATAAGGACAAACCATAATTTTGGCAGATAAAAGAAGCGAAAGGCAAAATGTCAAAAAAGAAGCGAAAGGCAAAATGTCAAAATTAATCTTAAATTCATTTCTCCTCCGCTTGCCATAACATAACAATACTCTATATAATTATATGTACTCCATAAAATAAACCCACTGCTCAATTTGGAATTGGATTGCTGATTTTTTGGAGCGGATCAAGCAACATCTTCCCAATTATGTTCTCTGGCTCTCTGCTGATACTATGAAATTTGTTGAGGCTTGTTGTTCCAGGTGCTCTATTTTAGAGAGAGATACTTACTATCAACAACAAGAAAAAATTTTAGAGATAGAAAAAAAAAATTATAGAGAGATATTATATTTTCTTATAGAAGGAGAATTCTAGGAATGGAAGGAAAATATATAGAAGTTATAGAATTAGAAAGGAATATTTGCAAGAAAGATCATGTTTATATATATATATATATATATATATATATATATATAGAAATAAATAATATTCTAAAAAAAATAAAATTGATGTAAAGAGGCCAGAATCTCTTACTTGACATACCAAATAAAATATAGTATCATCAAAAAATAAAAAATAAAAATGATGTTTTCTTGGAAACAAATTGCTAAATGGCACCATAGATATAGTTTAGAGAAAGAAATATAATATTAGAGAGAAGATTTCCTTATATAGGTCTTCATGTACATCCAAATCAACCCATTCACTGTTCAAATATATACAAAATTGGTTGGGGCATTCTTGTTACACAAAAATGGTACTTTTAGATTTCAGGAAACAAATATCATCAATAGGGGACAATTTGCTCAAAAGATGGATAATACAGGGAGTTATATACATTTTTTTTTTCTAATAGGGGTGTTTTTTGTACATTTTTTATACAGCGAGGGTTTTTTTTGCACTTAACCCTTATTCTTTTATAAATTTAACAAACTAAACAAATTGACAATAAAAAGAAAAAGGTAAAAATGAACACTTATACTGGGTTTCCTTCTCTATCTATAATTTATTTTTTCTCCTCATATTTTTCGTTATATGCAGGAATGTAACGGAATAGAATACTCATTCCAATCATTCCTTTGTTTGGTATGCAATTTAAAGTGGGAATGGCCATTTCATTGGAATGAAAATCCATTTCACAATTAGACCTATGGAATGACCGTTTCATTCCCTAGTAATATTTTTTTAAAAAAAATCAAGTTCTCAAAAAAAAATCTTATGTTTCAAGTCCAAAAACCACCACCACCACCTTCCACCATAACCACTGCTGACTTTCGTCATCACCAACACCTCCATTGCCTTCCACTACTGTCACTGCCACCAACACCATTGTTTCCATCTTCAACCAACATACCACCACCACTTACACTGCCTTTAGCCACCTTTACCTCCACTGTGGCCACCACCACCATTGATTTCAACCAATGTCATTGCCTTCCACCACCATCATTGACACCACCACCGTCACCATTACTACTACCATTGCCGCCGCCTTCACCATCACTGCCACCTTCCACCACCACCGTCGCCTTCCACCACTGCCACCAGCTGTCTTCCATTACCATCACACCATCGCCACCTCCACTGCCTTCTACCGCCACCTCCACCACTACCGTTACCAACTTCCATCACCACCACCACCGTCGCCACCACTACCTCCACCTCACCGCCAACGTCATCGACTTCCATCACCACCACCATCGCCGCCGCCGCTGACGCCACCTCCACCTCCATCGCCGCCACTTCCACCTCCACCGACTTCCCCCATCACCACCACCACCACCTCTACCTCCACCACTACCTCTATCGACTTCCATCAGCACCACCACCTTCCACTGCCGCTGCTACCTCCACCTCCACCTCCACCACCACCGACTTCTATCACCACCACCACCATCGCCACCTCCATCTCCACCTGCACTACCACAACCACCGTCATCGACTTCCATTACCACCACTGTCGTTGCCGCTACCTCTATCTCCACTGTCACCGTCTTCCACCACCTAAACATCCACTGCCGTCTTCCATTACCGTCACCTCCACCACCACCTACACCACTATCGTCTTCCACCACCACCACACAACTGCCACTGCCACTGACTTCCACCATCATCACCTACACCATTGACACCTTCCACCATTACGACCACTGCTTTCTACCAACACCCTGCTGCCTTCCGCCACCACAACTGCTTTCCATCTCCACCACTATCGCCGCCACCATCAACCACCACCACCACCACCACCATTTCTTTAAAAAATATATATATATAGAAGAATGTTATTTTGTCAATTTAAATTATTTGTCACTAATAGGTGTATTTTTGAGAATTCAATTTGATATTCATTCTTTTCTAAATTTTATATTAGTCCATTCCTACATATTTTATATTTGTAACCAAACAATAGAATGTAAATGATTATTCCATTTAATTCCCATTATCATTGCATTCTCACTTGCATTCCGTTCCATTCATGCACACCAAACGCAGTATAATTGTAATAAGAAAATATCAAATCAAAATATAATTACAAAGAGTTAAAATATAATTACAAAGAGCTTTAAGTGAATTATGTAAATTAGGGTTCTTATTTACTAAAAATATATCACTCATTCATTGTAAAAATTTATAGCTTCTAATTTTAATTAGGGTAAAGTGCATTGAACCCCCCTAAACTATACACCAATGAGAAAAAAACCTCCTGAATTTCAAAATGAGAAAAAACACCCTTAAACTATTTAGTTTGTTGCACTTTACCCAATCCGGCAACCGGCCGATTAATTTCCTTGCTCGTGAGGGGCCAAATTTATGTAAATGACTATACAACCCTTATCAAATTTAAAAGACTATAATGCCCATGAAACACCATTGGGCTAACTAATTCACTCATTGTTTTCTTCCTCCATCATTCTGTGGTGCTACTCCTCCAATGCGTATGCGCGTTTTGCTGTTGAGTGTCTTCGCTACCCAAATGAACCACTTGTGCGAAGGGTTTTCTTTCTCATGAACAAAAAAGGTCACACCCATTTTGGCACATGCATTTTGACCCAAATTAGCATAACCTCCATCATCATCTTCCTCACCCTTATCAGTTCATTCCATTATCGATTTCGCTGCTCCACCTCGCTGCCGTATTTTTGCCAAATTTGATCACAGCCATGGTCGCCGACGAACTCAGAAGATCCTTTCCCTTTACCCAAGTAGCCCTTTTTCTTCTTCTTTTATTGTACTCAAATGTTAAGCTTAGTATACAGTGAGTAAAAAAAAAAATCAAAACCCATTTACAGAACAAGAAGCTTGAATTCATCCTTGCCAGCCGCTCCTCTCCACCGCCGCATTTCTTACTCAAGGCAGAGCCCTGGCCGGTACATCACCGCCACTGCACCACCAGGCATCCATCACAGCCGACATCATCCAAAGCCGAAACCGCCGAGGCCGTCTTCATCCTCTCCACCGTCCAAAGCCTCCTTGCTCGCTGTGAGTTCGGCTGCCGTTCAATCCCACCAAGCTCGCTGCCACCGCGAGTCATTCACAGCCGAGTCAGCTGAGCCTTCCACTGGCTAAGCCGCCGCCATTTCTTCCGTTCAGTCCACCTGCTCGCCA
The DNA here is from genome assembly GCF_030987335.1 of Cornus florida. Classification (NCBI taxonomy): domain Eukaryota; kingdom Viridiplantae; phylum Streptophyta; class Magnoliopsida; order Cornales; family Cornaceae; genus Cornus; species Cornus florida. Next base: position 49,710,623 of record NW_026775571.1, on the reverse strand, counting down.
TCACAGCCAGCCCGTCTCCATCAAGCCGCCATAGCCAAGCTTGTGATCGCCTTGCCTGCTATTTTGTCAATCGCCGGCTTAGTCGTCGCCTTTTCAATTTGGGGGTTCATCGTGTTATACATCGGCGGCTTGGATAGCGACGAGCTAGAGAGAAAGGGGAATGAGAAGAGACCCAGTTGAAGATAAAGAAAAGAAAAGGAAAAATAAAAAAATAAAGTCAGCAGCTAATAGGTTGCTGACACGTGTCTGCCAAGCATTTTATTTTCCTTACTGTGATGCGGCACCATTTTATGAAGGGGTAAATTAGACTTTTCTAGTTTCTGGTAGCTTGAAATGACCTGAAAAACATTCTGTCTTAAAACTACACCTAGACCATAGTTGAGGGGGGTTATTTGTAGTTGAGGGGGGTTTGTTGCACTTGGGGTATAGTTGAAGGGGGTTATTTGCACTTGGGGTATAGTTGAACGGGGTTTATTGCACTTTACTCTTTTAATTATTTGAAGATTTAAAAGTCTTCCAAATGAAGATATATAGGCAGAATTAAATTCAAATTATTGAGTTATATAAGGGTTTGGATTTTATAATGATAAGTTTTGTTATATTTTCTTACTTTCCTATATTTAGACTTTCTTATATTAAAAAAATATATATACTTTTAAAAACACAAAGCACCCAAATAAACTAACAAATAAGTAGCCACTTAATTCGATATAAAATTACAAATCTAAATTTGTGAAATATAGTATTTTCCTAAAATTAACTAAACAATAGATCACAAGGATCACTCAAATTTGTATGTTTTGATCAAATTAGATAAGGCATTAGATTTAAACACTAAATCAAATTAAAAGCCGTGGGTCCTATGAGTACCTAAAACTCAACTTTTTCAAAAGCACTTTCAACAAACATTAAGCCTGTTTGGCTGGGCTTTCTGTAGCCTCAAAACGAGCTTCTAAGTTCAGAAAGCCCTTCGTCAAAATAAAGGATGTTTGGTAAAGTTTCTGAAATCAAACTTTTAGAAAGTTTTAATGATTTAAAAGGTGTTTGACCAAAGCCAATAAAACATGCTTCCTAATGGACTTCACGCAAACTAAATATATTTTTAAAAATGATAAATATAAAATCTCTATATTTTTCATTATTATTTGTTAACCATGAAAGTTATTTTGGTCTTTGATTTGATCAATTAGATCAACAACTATACACACAATATATATATATATATATATATATATATATATATATATATATATACTGAGAGAGTAAGAGGGGTGGAGATATATTGATACTGAGAGAGTAAGAGGGGTGAAGAGGGAGTGGAAGGGAGTAAAAAAAAAAAAGAAAAAAAAACAAAAGGAACAAAAATGAATCTACAATCTTCAATCAAGTGTCACTATAATTAAGGATACCAAAATGACCCGGGCTTGGTATGATCCGTATTGCAAAGGATGGGTCGGGTATGGACAAACAGGATGGAGCAAGTTCGCATGGGATGGGCCCAGGTCCATAAAGTCATTACAGAAGCCCATATTAAAATGAGAAAAGTTAAGTCCAGGCAAAAGGGAGCAGATAAGGCCCAGGCCAGAGGAGGTTGTAACCGTCAAGAAATAAGGGAAATCGAGAGGGAAAAGAGGTTAGAAAGCATTGGGAGTGAAGAAATTCTCTCTCCCTAATTGGGGGAAATTCTTTGTACTTTTAATTGGCGCCGTCTGTGGGAAGAACAGGAAGGATTGATTGATGTTGTTCCAGATCGAATCGATTCAAAGCACTCTGCAAGGAAGACGATTAATCTGCGGAAGCTGAATCAACATTGGTGATAATACGATTTGTCTCGATGAGTCCAGGCTCCGGTTGATTTCGAGAAGTTGGCGTCCGATCCAAGCAGATCAGATCTGTACTTGATCCGGCGAGCTACACAATTGCGATCTGTTGCGATTACTGAATCCGGCCAGTAGCGGACTGAATTCAGCAAGTGTGAGTTCAGATTTGGTGTGCGCGCGTTAGCGGAACTCCGATCTGGTCAAGAAATCTGCAGTTGATGACTTTGCTTCGATCTGGAATGATGATCGGAGAGGTGAACTCAAATCCTTTGGAGAACGGCCAGCAGACGAAGCTCGATGAGCTGATGAACATAATCGACGCTTTGAGGAAAAAAAATACAGAGCTACGAGCTGGAATAGAGCGTCGTAAGGCTCCTGCAATTCCGAGGCCACCTCCTGAAGGAGAGGGAGATTTACCGTCCCAAGCTGATCGTCAAGGTGATCCAGAAGGTGTCAATCGTGTTGATCCACGTCGTGATAAAGTTATAATCGGTGATCTGCCTCCGAATGTCCGTCGAGTAGAGGATCGAGAAGGATCTATTCATCCGGAACCGCATCACGAACGGATTATGAGGGAGGAAGCACCGGCATACGAACATAGGGTTGAGTCACCGTGGCGGAGTGAGTTTGCGGAGGACAGGTCGTTCGATTCGCCTTACCGACCTTCATTAGCAACAGTTGATTACCACCGTTCAGAAAGGAGATCTGCCGATCAGGGGTTTCCGTTATACTTTTCAAGGGAAAACGAAGCATTGCGCTCATCAGCAAGGACGGTTGCATCTCCGTTCATTGATGAAATTCTGAACGCGCCGAATCCGAAGAAGTTCTCCATACCGGTTTTCATTCTGTTTGACGGAACAACCGATCCGGTCGATCACATCTACCATATTCAGTTGAAAATGGCTTTGAATACTAATAATGATCATTTGATGTGCAAATGCTTCCCTACGAGCTTGGCTGGACCAGCTCTCAATTGGTTCAAGAGTCTGGCTCTGGGCTCAATCGCCAGTTTCCAGGACTTATGCGATAAGTTCATAAGCCAGTACTACGGGAATAAACGTTCGGCTAAGGATGTATCAAGCCTTTTCACAATGAAGCAGCATGAGGATGAACGGCTCCAAGCTTTTCTCACCCGGTTTAACCTCGTTAAAAGTATGGTAATGGAGTGTCATCCGTCCACAGCAGTCCAAGCATTTAAACTCGCAATGAACCGGGGGACGCCGTTACACACCAGCTTGGTGGTTAATACGCCAAAGACCATGGACAAGCTGAACGAGAGAGCTGACGGTTTTGTTCGTCTTGAGGAGGAAGAGGCAGCTAATTTGAGGAAGACGTCAATTATTTCAACGGAAGAGAAGTCTAAAGCCAAGATCCAGCAAAAACAAGCTCAGCTGCAACGTCACCCCTCATGGAAGGCGGAAAAGAGGCCCAGGGAGGAGGAATCAGTCACTCCACTCAGAGTCACCTTAGCGAGGCTATACCAAGAGAACAAAGATAAGTTTCGTCCTCCTCTGCTAATCAGGCAACCTCTTGAACAGAGGGATCAAACTAAACATTGTGCTTTCCATAGTGATTTTGGACATCAGACTAACGAATGTAGAAACCTAAGGAGGCAGGTAGAGATGCTAATCGCAAAGGGGGAATTTACAAGCTATGTTCAAGGTCCGGATTATAAATGCAATTCATGGCCGGCCTGAACAAACGACGGAGTCAGAAGAGTTGCTCAGAACGAGGTTACGCCAGGCCCAGTTGAAAAGAAGGATTGGCAGTGTGCATGCTTTGCACCAGCAGAACGCATCCACATCGATAAAGTTTGATAAAACGGACCTGTTACGCGTTCAGATTCCTCATGGTTATCCATTAGTCGTCAGTCTGACGGTTGCAGAATGCCTGGTTCGAAGAGTTCTGATTGATCCAGGAAGTAGTGCGAATGTCATGCCCAGAGTGACGTTCGACCGACTGGAGATCGAACTCGAAAAACTCAAACCCACAGGAAATCCGTTGCTCGGATTTGATGGGAAGCGAGTGGAACCCATTGGAATGGTGGAATTGACAGTACAAGCTGCTGAGCGAGTTTTGACTGAAAGTTTTGTGGTCGTGGAAATTCATCCATCCTACAACCTCTTGATGGACAGAGGATGGATTCACAGAGTTCAGGGTGTCCCATCAACCTTGCATCAAGTGATGCGATGTTTGGGTCCAGATGGGACCAAGGTGATAAACATACACGGGGACCAGGTTGCAGCTAAAGAATGTTATTCAGTAACTTTGAAATCTGCTGGAAAAGGAAAAAATCCCATCCGTTCTGCCAGTCCAAAATAGCAATTATAGAACCCTCCTCCCAGCAAGGATAGGGAGGAGGAGCCACCAGTTCTGACCACAGAACCCCTTCATGAAGTGAAGATTGACTATGCGAAACTGGACCGAACAACAAGGGTGGGAACTAGACTTACTGAAGAAGAAAAACTAGAGTTAACTGATTTCTTGACTCGGAATACAGATGTATTCGCATGGAGCCATTCAGATATGCTAGGGATAAATCCTGCTATATCCTGCCATTCCCTCAATGTAGATCCGAATGCAAAGCCAGTGAAGTAGAAGCAGAGAAGATTTACTCCAGAACGAAATCAGATTATAGCTGAGGAGGTTGATCGGCTGCTTGAAGCCGGATCCATCAGAGAAGTTTAGTACCCGGCCTGGCTCTCCAATGTTGTTGTAGTGCAGAAGAAGAATGGGAAGTGAAGAGTGTGTATCGACTTCACTAATCTGAATAAAGCTTGCCCAAAGGATAGTTTCCCATTGCCAAGGATTGATCAAATGGTAGATGCCACCATAGGATATGAGCGGTTAACCTTCCTGGATGCTTATTCTGGTTATAATCAAATTCCCATGAATCCAGTTGATGAAGAGAAAACTTCGTTTGTTACTGAATGAGGGACTTATTGCTACAAAGTCATGCCGTTCGGATTAAAAAACGCTGGAGCTACTTATCAGAGGCTGATCAGCAAGATTTTTAAGAGCCAAATGGGAAGCACTGTCGAGGCTTATATTAATGATATGGTGGTCAAGAGTAAGAAGAAGAGCGATCATTTAGCGCACCTGCAGGATTTGTTCGATGTGTTGCGCCAGTATGGGATGAAGCTTAATCCGGCCAAATGCTCATTCGGTGGAAGCTCCGGTCAATTTCTGGGACACGTGGTCAATCATAGAGGAATTGAGGCCAGCCCAGCGCAGGCAGAAGCCCTGATCAGAAATGCAGAGCCAAAGACAATTAAGGAGGTGCAAGCACTTACAGGTCGGATAGCTGCACTGAGCCGATTTATTTCCAAGCTTTCGAACCGTTGTAAACCTTTCTTTAATACAATTCGAGGGCACGGAAGGTAAACCTGGGGGGATGAGCAACAACAGGCGCTAACCAGCCTGAAGGAATACATGCGTAATCTTCCGGTTCTGTCTGCTCCTGAGCCGAATGAGAAGCTCTTTCTGTATCTTGGGGTATCCAATATCGACTAGTGCTGTTCTGATCCATTGCAAAGAAGGAAAGCAGCTCCTGGTGTTTTATGTTAGCAAAACAATGTCTGAGCCGGAAAGAAGGTACTCCAGGGCTAAATGAATGATCTTGTCGCTGGTCAACGCAAAAAGGAAGCTTAGACATTATTTTGAATCTCATCCGATCGTCGTTTTAACAACTTTCCCTTTGAGAATGATCCTGCACAAACCGGACCTATCGGGGAGAATGACCAAGTGGGCCATTGAATTGAGTTCATTTGATATTGCATACGAGCCCAGAACGGCAATCAAAGGTCAAGTGGTGGCGGATTTCCTACCTAAATGTGATGCTGAAGATTTGGTGGAGTATTATAATTGTTCCTTGTGGAAGCTCTTCGTGGACGGCTTCTCGAATCAAATGGGGGCAGGGATTGGAATCCAATTGCGAACACTAGAAGGAACTACGCTGAGCCAAGCGATAAGACTTGAGTTCAACGCAACCAACAATGAGGCAGAATACGAGGCGTTGATAGCTGGGCTGAAGTTGGCTAAAGAACTGAAGATCAAGAATCTGATTGCTTATAATGATTCACAACTAGTCATTCGGCAAGTCAATGGGGAATATGAGGCCAAGGATAAGACCATGGAAGCATACCGAATTGCGGTTCTGCGTGAGGCGAAAGGCTTTGATCAGATCAGGTTCATCCAATTGCCGAGAGAGTATAACGAAGATGTCGACCGCTTGGCTTGTAGTGCATCCAGTTCTTGAGAGACTTTGGCTAGGGTCATCCCGGTTGACGTACTGATCCAGCCTTCCATTTTTAATGAGCTGCCTAATCCGAGCGCTCAACATGTTAATGTTATACCATATGAGCCGAGCTGGATTGATCCAATCATGGCTTTCATACGTAATGATGCACTCCCCGAGCAGAAGGACGAGGCAAGAAAAATTAGGTCCAACATGGCAAAGTATGCCATTGTGCGTGATCAGTTGTATAGACGCTTCTTCTTGGGTCCATATTTGAAGTGTGCTACCCCAACAGAAGCTAGACAGATTATGCGAACCATTCACGAGGGAGTATGCGGAAATCATTCAGGAGGAAGATCTTTAGCACACAAAGCAATGACACAGGGGTACTTCTGGCCAAACATGGCACGAGATGCAGAAGAATTCTCTAAAAGATGCGATAAAATGCCAGAGGTTCGGGTCATTGATACATCAACCACCTGAAGACCTGCACGTAATGGCCACCCCGTGGCCTTTCGCGCAATGGAGGATGGACGTGGTTGGCCCTTTGCCGACTGCAAGATTGCAGAATAAGTACGTTCTGCAAGCAACTGATTACTTCACCAAATGGGTAGAAGTAGAGCCGTACCCTAGTGTCACCCAAACTCAAGTAAGACGTTTCATCTGGAATAATATTATCTGTCATTTTGGCGTACCAAGGTCAATCGTGATGGACAATGGAACCAACCTCGATAGCAAGCAAGTGAAAGAGTTGCTGGATGAATATGGAATCAACCAGAAATTAGAAGCAGTCAGTCATCCCCAGGCTAATGGTCAAGCCGAAATCACGAACAAGACAATATTTGCTTGCATTAAGAAAAAGCTAGAGAATGAAAAAGGAAAATGGTTAGATGAGCTTCCGAACGTCTTGTTGGCTTACAGAATAACCCCAAGAAGGCCGACTGGAGAGAGCCCATTCGCTATGGCCTACGGCACTGAGGCGATGATACCAGTCGAGCACTTGGTTCCAACTGTAAGGAGCTTGGCGTGGGATCAAGAGCAGAATGATAGAATGCTGAGGTTTAATCTCGATTTGCTGGAGGAAAAAAGGGATGCGGCTGCAGTAAGGCTTGCCTCTTATCAACAGACGCTTGTGAATAGCCATAATAAGAAGGTGAGGCACAGAGATTTCGCTCTTGGCGATCTGGTTCTGAAAAGGAAGGTGGGAATAGTCAAAAAGATGTTCTCCCCATGGGAAAGTCCATACAGAATAGCAGAGGTCATAGAGAAGGGGGCGTACGTCCTAGAAACTATGGTAGGAAGGGTGGTCAATAAGCCATGGAATGCTACGTCTCTGAAAAGGTACTACCAGTAGAAGTAGAGTTTAATTTCAAGCAATACGCATGCTTTAAATTGCATACTTGCAAGTGTACGAAATTCCCAAGTTTTATAAAAAGTCTCTTCTTTGTCAAAAAATTAATTGACACTCTTCCCATTCAGCAAAGTTAGTGGCAGCTGGCACTTAAAGCCGAACGTCAAACACTTGCTCAAAAAATAAAAATAAAGCCAAGTGGCAGGAGGCGTTCAAGCCGAGCGCCAGGCATTCAGCAAAGTTAGTGGCAGCTGGCACTTAAAGCCGAACGCCAAATACTTGCTCAAAAAAATAAAAATAATGCCAAGTGGCAAGAGGCGTTCAAGCCGAGCGCTAGGCATTCAGCAAAGTTAGTGGCAGCTGGCACTTAAAGCCAAACGCCAAACACTTGCTCAAAAAATAAAAATAAAGCCAAGTGCCAAGAGGCGTTCAAGCCGAGCGCCAGGCATTCAACAAAGTTAGTGGCAGTTGGCACTTTAAGCCGAACGACAAACACTTGCTCAAAAATAAGTAAGATAAAGACAGAATGGTGACAAGGCCAAACGTTAAGCACTTGTGAAAATACACTGCAAAGCTGAAAATAGAAAACTTGAAGGATGGAAGTCATGCTGAGCAAAAGTATTGTCATTCATTACCAAAAGGTCCCAAGGTACATAGCTCGATACATGAATATATATCTATATATATATATATATATATAAACTGCTACTGGATGTCAGTTCTAATGATCTTCTCCAGGCTGTAACCTGTTATCCTCCCCACCATCATCCTCTGGACCATTGAGGTCTTCTCCATTCTCAGCTGCCCTATCATCCTTAGAAAGGGAGTCAAGATGAATCACTCCCTCAGCAGGCATAGGTCTATCAGCAGCAACTGAGGAATAGGGCACAATGGTAGAAAGGGGAAGAATATTCAGGGGATGAAAGGGTGGGACAATTCCTGAGGATGCAACCTCTATACACTCAATGAAAATATTCTCAGCCGGGTCGCAGGGTGGGTTTTGATAATTATTTAGGGGGTAGATATCCAGAGAAGCATCTAATTCATCTGGACCAGCACAAGAGCTTGATTCACCTTCAGGGGGAGAATGGTCAATAAAACCGTCTATGTACCCTTCAGCATATCGGATGGCACAGGTTCTGGTGAAGTGAGCAAGGAGAGCTTTCATACCCCCTTCGACTTTGCCGATCATGTTCAGCAAGGAAGACCGTTCGTTTAAGAGCTTTTCCTGTGAGTTTGCATGAGACAACCGTTCAGCAATGAATGAGCGCTGAAGGTCTCCCTTTTCAGATTTAAGAGAGTCCCGTTCTGTCAGAGCAACACTCTTCTCAATTTTCAAGACATCAACCTCATCCTGAAGGGAATCCCGTTCGGTCTTCAGGGTATCCCGTTCAGCTCTGAGGGAATCCCTTTCATTTGCCAGACCATCCCTCTCTTCCTTTAAGTCAGCAACCCCCTTCTCTGACTCGCTCAGCTTAGACTCCAGCTCAGCAACTTTGGCCTCAAGGAGATTCTCTGCTTCAACAGACCTTTTGAGGCCCATAGAGAGGGATTTAAGCTTTTTATTCAGAGTCTCAATGGTCTTTTGAAAAGTGAACATCCCGAATAAAGTCTGCATGAAGAAAAAGAAATTCAGGTCAGACTAGCTATTAAAGAGTCATAGTAAAAAAGAAACGCATTTCAATAAAAAGAAGAGTCACCTCCATAGCAGCAGCTGGGAACCGCTAGAACATCTCACCAAAGGATAGCTTGTTTTGAATCTCAAGGTCCTTGGGGGTCTAGAAACCCTTGTAGAAAACAAAGGAGGTGAGGGGGTCCTTGTATATTGAGTCAGTGGGGCCAATGGTTGATCCATCTTCACGACTGAGCAAAGGTCGCCATGGAAGAACGGAAGGAATCGGACCAGAGGTTCTGGCCGATCCGCCTTCAGGAATGAAGAACCGGGCAGGGGGCAATGGTTCAGTAACCCTGAAAGAAGCCGTCCTGATCCTCCGGGCTAGTGGGATATCACTCTGATCATGACCGCCCTCAGGCATTGGTCTTTCTCCTAAACTTTTTTCTGACAGACCAGCATTAGTTAGCCCTCCATTATCTTGAGAATTTCCAGCATCCTAAGTGCTCTCTGAGGAAGTATCAGATGAGATGTTGGAAGGCATAATGATGGGAGCAGCAGGACGGATCTCAGCAGTATGGCCCACAATAGGGTTCTCAGCATGAGTGAGCTCAGAAGGTGCATCAGCAGAACGGTTTGTGACTTGAATCACAGTTGGAATAATCACAACTTGCTCTGGGGCAGAGACAGCAAGGAAAGACGATGTGGAAGCAGGTGTAGATGATGGTGTGATAGCAGGAGAGTTAGAAGGGGTGGGAGCAGGACGCCTCCTCCTGCTGAACGATGGGATCTGAATGTTCTCCATTGTAGACCCTAAAAGAGAGATGTCAGAGAGATTGTCAGATGTAAGCAAATCAGTAGCTGAAGGGACATTGTTTAGCACACTTTCTTGCAAGGTGTCTAGCCTAGCCCTGCAGGCGCTGTAAACTAGTTCATCATGGGGAATTTGAAGGCATCTACAAAGAAAAGTGCAAAAACGGGGAAGACAACTTTTACAGTGGCATTCAGTAGGATGTGTTTTCAGCTTTTTGTAGCCAGATACAGAACATGCTCCAAAGGAAGAAGGGATAGAGAAGGATTGGCCGAGCAGTGTCTGCCAATTCCCACCAACCATGATTAAATTTCGTCTCCAACCTTTTTCAAATGAGTTCTTATCAGTGCAGATCGACCATTTGTCAATAGGGAAGAAGTGATAGTACAAATCATTTTGTGAAATCTTATTAATCCAATAGCAGAGGAGAAGGTCAATAATGTCAAGATTGAGACCCCTGTCACGATTCAAGAGCAGGAGGACTGAAATTACCCTAAGAAAGTTTGGGTTAACTTGTAGGGGGCAGAACCCCAATTTGTTGAAAGCATAACAAAAGAATGGGTGTAGGGGGAACCTAATGACGTTCAAGTGAACGGCAGAGAATAAAACTTCCCCAGGAAGGAGACCCTCACCAGATCTCCCGTCTAAGTTTATTGGATAGACTCTGAGAGAAACGTCGCGAGGAATGTAATTCTTGGATCGAATGGCGTTCAGGTTAGGGAGAGCCATAGAGAAGGGGAAGAGTCCTAGGCAGTAAAGGCATCTTTTTAAGGAGAGATTTAAAAAAAAAAACTGACCTTGAAAGTTTGTGATGAACGCAGCAACAGCACAGTAGCTAAAAATCGAAAAGGAAAGACTCGCCAGAGAAATTGAAAAGGATCGCCGGAATGTGCATGAAGGCAACAGAGAGTAGAAGCGAGATAAAAGAAGAAGGGTGAAGGTTGAAAGACCGGAATTTATAAAGAGGAAAAGTAAAGGCGACATGGAACTCAAAAGGTAAAGGCAAAAAGTGGCGCTGCAGATCTCGAAGCTTAGGTTTTTGTGCCAGCCGTTCGATTCCTCGTTTCATTGCTCTGAGCCGTCAGACCAAGATCGTGTCTTTTCAATAATCTCACCCTCATTAATGAGGAGAGAGATTATTAGGGGCAGATGAGGACACCAAAATGACCCGGGCTTGGTATGATTCGTATTGCAAAGGACGGGTCGGGTATGGACAAACAGGATGGAACAAGTTCGCGCGGGATGGGCCCAGGTCCATAAAGTCATTGCAGAAGCCCATATTAAAATGAGAAAAGTTAAGTCCAGGCAAAAGGGAGCAGATAAGGCCCAGGCTAGAGGAGGTTGTAACCGTCTATAAATAAGGAAAATCGAGAGGGAAAAGAGGTTAGAAAGCATTGGGAGTGAAGAAATTCTCTCTCCGTAATTGGGGGAAATTCTTTGTACTTTCAGTAATGGATGAGACATTTTCTTTACTTTTAATGTAATTTTTCTATTTAGCTAACTATCATTTTATTGATTTTCTCCGTATTTTTTTTTATCTCTTACTTGTTCTATATTGCAAATAGTGATGATGATCTAAAAGTTCCTTGGAAATGGTGTTACAGATGGGATGGGTTTGGATGGAATGTGGTACACATGCGATAAGCTTGGATGGAATTGAGACACAAAGAGATGGGTAATATTGTAAAACAAAAACAATCTAAAAGTTAAAAAGAAACACACCCACCAAACATCTTTTTTTCTCAAAATTCCATTGAGCAAAATCACTTCTATGAAGCCCTCATCAAGAAAGGCCTTTTGATTTTGGAAAGCTCCCCCAAACACATAAACCTAAAATTCTTAATTGCTCAAAGTCACAAAATTCATTTAGAAACACTTAAACCTAAAATTCTTAATTTTTTGCTCTAAGTTCTTATAAAAACCTAAAAATACTATTCTTAAGCCCATATTTCAAAGTCTTTTCTATTCCAAAAATGTATAATTATTTCCCAAATCTCTTTTCAAAATTTAAATTTCATCTTTCGAACCTATTTTGAATGTAATACGTATAATATGGTTTCCTTGAAAAATCATATTTTTCAAGTACAAAGTCTCCCAAATTTAAATTCTAATTTTTAGAAAACTCTAAGTCCACCGTATGATTTTTGTTATAAATCATTCTTTGCAATTCAAACTTCATTTCTCAAAGTAAATTAAATCAACTACATGATTTTCTTCTCTTCAATTCAAATTCTATTTCTCACAAGTAAATTAAATCAACTACATGACTTTCTTCAGTTCAAATTCTATTTGTCAAAATCAATTAAATCAACCACATGATTTTCTTAAAAATCAGTCTCCTCAGTCCTCAATTTCAAAGTCAATTTCTTAAAATAAATTAAATCAAATTAATAACTTTCTTAAAAGTCATTTTTATACTCCGAGTCAACATATCTTTCAAAAGTCTCTTTTCAAGTCTTCTTCTCTAAAAACCCTATTCAAAACATTATCTTGCAAGGCAAATTGCCGAAAGAACTCTCTTTCTTAAGAAGAAAATTATTTTTATTTAAACCCTAGTTTCTATATAAGCTAGGTCATTCAAATTGGATAAGTTTCCATTTAACATAGGTCATCCCAATTAGGAAACCCTAGTTTCCTAATTTCATTCAAGTACCTATGGGTTCACAACCCTTGGCACCTCAATTAGGTTTCCTTAGTTAGACCTAACACATAAACTCATGCACAAACAAATCAATTCTAGACTCATAAGTCAACTCTCTTTTCAAAATAAAATACGACATCGTTAAAATCAAGATTTTAAGAACTCTTAGGTCACTCTTTCGAAATCAAGTTTTTCAATAGCTCTTGTTCATTGTCATTCTGATGTTCAAAGGTGCACCCTCCTAGAAACTGTCTTTGAAAACGTACTTTTACAATGCACCCTTTTAGGGTCCATAGATTATATTTTCAAATTAAAGTTTTCAAGAACTCTTAAGCTCTCTTTTTTAAATCGGTTTTCTAAAACTCTTACATTTAACGAACATTATCTTCAAAATTAAGTCACTTTTTTTAAATAGATTTTTCAGGACTCTTAGGCCCTGTTTGGCATGCATTTTGTTTGTACTGTTTTTATTTTTGGGCTGTTACGATTTTGGTAACAAAAATATATTTGATGCGGCCTTATTTTATTTTACACAGTGCTAAAACACTTCGTGAACAGTGGTCCAAAAACCAAAATTTCAAAAAGTTGTTTTTTCTTATTTTGACAACTGTTCATAGCCCAAAACCATATTTTGTATGTTTATGTTCCAACATTTTTACAGCAAAACATCGTTTCCAAACGTGTTTTCGATTTTTTTCCAAAACACTCTTACAGCAAAAATACAAACAAAGCGTATGTCAAACGGACCCTTAAGTTTCCGTTTCTAAGTAATTCCACACTATTTTTAAAATTCTTTTTCTATTGACTTTTATGCTGACACTTTAATAAGCTAATTTTAAAATGTTCAACCATATTAGACCTGATTCCTATCATGTTATACTCATGGTAAGATACGTAGCCAACCTAGGAAATTCCCATGCTCGGTCACATTATTTTCAAAAATCGTCATTTTCCTCTAGAACTCTTATATCCAAAACATCTCTTCTTAGAATCACTTTCTTTTTAAGTTCATGTATGCCTACTAAGGCATAGATCCTATCAATTACTGGTATAGTGGTATGGTATAGCTTTTGAGGTAATATTAAATCATGCATCTCTTGATGTCATATTCTATGTTTCATAAAACACTGGACTGTGAATGCCACATGAAAAATAAGTTAATTGTGTCTCACGGATGTGTGGAGTTGCCTAATACCTTGTGCACAAGTAAACCCTGAATATGTTAATCTGGTTCACGAAGCTAAATGGTAGTCACGCATCAAAGGTCCACATTAGACATCTTATGTGTCAAAATAGTTAAATATGCTTACAAAACTACCTCGACTTACTTTTAGGTGGTGACTCCAAATAAATGTTTATTGATCCTATTCATTAAGTCTCATTTCCCCATAATTTTTTTAAGTAAAAAGAGTAGTCACAGAACATCTAGATTAGTTAAAATAAACATAAAATGAGATATTCAAGCTAAGTCTCAATCCAAAATCGAAAACCCAACAATGATATCACAATATTTGACAATGAATGTCGAGTTTGAGTCACAAAATGAAAAGAAGTTGATGATTTTTTGTGACCCATCTCTTTATTGTATACTGTGAATCAACAAATTTTGAGAAACGGAGGCCAAACAAATGATGAATGAACAATGGATTTGAAATAATGATGTGTTTTTATAGGAAGTGGTGAACAACGATGAATGATCTGCTGTCAACATCTCTGCGCGTAGATCTAACGCATAACCACACGTCACGCACTCACCGTCGTTGCACTCTTTTTCGGTGTTTGATTCCTTCACCATCATCACAGCGATCTTTTATCAATATCTCTTCATTGTCGGTGATCATCCTCTTCACTGCTCACTGTAGGTGCTCGTTTTTTCTTCTCCATCGGCGATCTTTTTTCTTCATTAACGGAATCATCAGCAACTGAAACAAGGATTTCATATTTAATCCTTCACTTTCAGCGCCATCAACAACCGGAATCGACGATTCCAAAACCAAAATTCTTTACCATCGGCGCTCCTTTTCAGCACGCATCATACCGGCTCACACCAGTTCTTACCGCCGGCGCTCTTTTTTTCAGCACGCATCTCACCGGTTCATACCAGTTCTCACCGCCGGTGCTCCTTTTTCAGCACGCATCTCACCGGTTCATACCAGTTCTTAAGACACCTCTGAAATCGCCTCCAATGATACGCAAATCAACTGTATGTTATGTAGTGATGGTGAAGAGTATGGGCTCTGTAGTTTGGCTGATTCTGTTTTTATAAAACTAATTCATTTGAAATTTCTCATCCTATTGGGACTAATCCGGTTTAGTTTGGGCTCAAGTACGCATCTCATATTTCTACAAGTTATGGACCGCTCTGAAATTTCTCATCCTATTGGTACTAGTTTAGAATGTTCAAACCATATTATTTGAGTCCAAGCTATGACCAGCTTCCTCAAAGACAAGAAATTGTAGCGCATTGTTACTGGAGATATTTTTGAACCCGTGTAGGAAGAAACCGAATCGAAAGAAAAATTTGTTGATCGTTTTGAAGAATGGGACAACAAAAATCATCAGATCATCACTCGGTTTCGCAACATCTCTATCTCCTCCATTAGTATCGAATTTGGCCGTTTTGATTCGGCAAAATCCATCTATGATTTTCTGAAGCAGTGCTACACCACTACTGATCTTGTCCATCAGTATTAACTTCTGACCAATTTTCATAGCAAAACTCAACAGCCTAGTCAATTTATCAGTACCTTTGTTTCTGAAATGGATGCTATTTGGGATCAACTGCCTCTCTCTGAACCTACTTGGTATTGTGGCACTAGAAAGTTTATTACCTATCGAAATCAATAACGTGTCATCATGTTTTTCATGACTTTTCATAATACCTTCGAACCTATTCGAGCCTCTCATTCATAGGCGTCCTCTGCCTACCTTAGATGATGCTATCATTGAGCTTTTTTCAGAAGAAACTCGACTGATTACATCTCTACCTCAGGCTATAGATGCAATTCTTGCTACTCATTGTACCAGAAAGAAACCAACTTCATTTCTCCCCTCTCCAAAGGGGTGAACCTACTGTCACAAAACAGATCATGCTCTATTAACCTTCCCACCAAAATCTACAAGTTTTGTCACAAGAAAAGCCCAAGTCACTACCAGAGTGACTGTCCCAAGAAGTGGCAATCTCGCACTAATTCTTCTAAAGGTTCTTCATCCAGTAACAATAATACATCTTCCTCCATCTCTGCTGTCACCGCTAAGGGGTCATGTCCTCCTACTTCTACCGTCATAATAATGACTTCCAACGATATCGAGGCACTCCTCAAGCAATTTCTAATGGAACTTCTCCTTCCACTGCTTTGTAAGCCACTTCAAGTAATTCTTGGTTTTTTTATTCTGGCTGTTGTAATCACATGACCTTTGATTGTACAATGTTTTCTTCCCAACATCCTGCCACTAATACACCTACTATTTATACCACTGATGGATCTCACCTACATTTCAATCACATTGGTCAAATTTTCAACCCTAATATCTCACACTCTCATACCTTCCACATACCAAAACTTACAACCAATCTTATTTATGTTGGTCAGATATGTGAACTTGGACTTAGTGTCATTTTTTCTTCTTCTAGTTGTTACGTGCAGGATTCACAGATGAGGCAGATCTTTGGGATAGGCTGTAAAGTGGGACGTCTCTTTGAGCTCATCCGTCTTCACATTCCTTCTCATCGGCTCTCTACAGTTTCCACTATTGCTTTAGCAACCTCTACTCCTTCACTTAGTCTCTGGCATTCCCAATTAGGTCATACGTCTGTTGGGTGTTTACGCTCCTTAGTATCGACAGGTCAATTAGGTTTAGTTAAAATTAATGATGTAACTTGTT
The DNA here is from genome assembly GCF_030987335.1 of Cornus florida. Lineage (NCBI taxonomy): Eukaryota > Viridiplantae > Streptophyta > Magnoliopsida > Cornales > Cornaceae > Cornus > Cornus florida. The sequence continues at coordinate 49,694,266 of NW_026775571.1, read as the reverse complement.
TACCTTATCAACTTGCAAAACAACTAGCTTTACCTTTCAATAAAAGAACATCTATTACTTCTGCTCCTTTTGACCTAATACACTTTGATGACCTTCACCTCACACTACAATGGGGGATCCAAATACTTTGTTATCTTCATTGATGATTACTTACGATTTACTGGCTATATCTCTTGAAAAATTGCTCTGAATTACCCCAACTTTACTATGATTTTGCAAACATGATCAAAACCCAGTTATCCCAATCCATCAAAATATTTCATGCTGATAATGCAATGGAGTACAATGAAACAAATTTTTTAAAATTTCTTCGATAACACGGCACGATCTCTCATTCTTCTTGTCTTGGCACATCTCAACAAAATGGGCAAGCTAAACGTAAACACAGGCATATCTTAGACACTGTTCGTTCCCTCCTAATAACAAGTTCCTGTTCTGAGCGTTTTTGGGGGGAAGCAACTCTCACTGTTGTATACACTATCAACCGTGTTCCCATGCCTATTATTGGTAATCAATCTCCTTATGAACGTTTATATGGTATTTTTCTTGCTTATAATCTTCTTAAGGTTTTTGGATGTGCCTGCTTTGTCTTACTTCAGCCTTATGAACGTACCAAATTAGAGCTTTGGGCTCGATTATGCTATTTTCTAGGTTATGGAATTAAACACAAAGGATATAGATGTTGGGATCCCATTTCTAAACGTCTTCGTATCTCTCGTCATGTCATCTTTTGGGAACACAAAATGTTTTTCTCTTTCTCCAAATTCCATGTCTCTTCATCATTTACTTCATTTTTCTTTACTGATTCTTTAGTTAATCTCTTCCCAGCCGACACAGATACAACATCTTCATCTGAGTTCCCAAACACTATCTTATTTACTCCAGATACTACGTTTCCATCTGAACTCTTACAAATGGCCACACCTGACGAATCTGCTGGTCTTGTCACTGAAACTTCTTCATCAAATACCATCACCACTGATCCACCTCCTTGCCATTTTGATCGGGTAAGAAAACCTTTTAGTCATTTATGTGATTTTCAGCGTTTCTCTACTATCATGTCTCACCATGAGCCTCAATCCTATGGCGAGGCTAGTTCTAACCCCCTTTGGCAGCAAGTTATGGTAGAAGAATTACAGTCTCTTGCATAAGCTCATACCTGGGACATGGTTGATATTCCCTCTGACAAAACTATTGTTGGCTCTAAATGGGTTTACAAAATTAAAACTCATTCTGATGGTTCAATGGAATGATACAAAGCTCGTCTGGTTGTAAAGGGTTTCACCCAAGAATATACCATTGACTATGGGGAAACATTTTCTCCTATTGCTCGACTTACTTCTATTCGTAGCCTTTTAGCTGTTGCAGCAGCCCACAAGTGGGAATTGTTTCAAATGGATGTGAAAAATGTCTTTTTCAATGGCGATCTCATTTAAGAAGTTTATATGAAACCTCCTCCAGGATATGGCCATTCTCCACATCAAGTCTATAAACTCCGTCGAGCACTATATGGTCTTAAACAAGCTTCAAGGGCTCTAAGGGCTTGGTTTACAAAATTTAGTTCTACAATTGGAGATTTTGGATTTACTTTAAGCTGATATGATTCCAGTCTTTTTATCCATAAGACTGACTCTGGTATTACTCTTCTTTTATTTTATGTTGATGATATGATAATTACTGGAAATGATCTTATAGGTTTCTCTGCACTAAATTTTTTTCTTAGTCATCACTTTGATATGAAGGATTTTGGGTGCCTCAGTTATTTCCTAGGCTTGGAGATTCTCTCTGATTCGGATGGCTATTATCTCTCCCAAGCCAAGTATTCCTCTAATATTCTTGCTCGTGCTGGACTCACAGATTGCAAGACAACTCCCACTCCCATTGAGACCAATGTCAAGCTCACTCATCTAGATGGTATACTCCTCAGGGATGCTACATTGTATCGATAGTTGGTTGGTAGTTTCGTATATCTTACTGTTACTCGACCTGACATCGCCTATGTTGTGTATCTTATCAGCCAGTTCCTATCTGCACCTCGATCTACTCACTATACTACGTATCCTTCGTTACATTAAAGGGACTATGTTTCAGGGCCTTCACTTTTCTTCTCATTCTTCACTTGAGTTACGTGCCTACTCTGATGCTGATTGGGCAGGTGATCCGACTGACCGACGTTCTACTACTGGTTACTGCTTCTTCTTTGGGAACTTTCTCATTTCTTGGCACAGCAAAAAGTAATCCGTCGTCTCCAGGTCTAGTACAGAGGCAAACTACCGTGCCTTTGTTGATTCCACACAAGAACTTATTTGGCTTTGATGGCTCTTAATAGATATGGGTGTTTCTCATTTCACTGACACTGTTCTCTATTGTGATAATCAAAGTGCTATTTACATTGCTCATAATGATGTCTTCCATGAACGCACTAAACATATTTAAATTGATTGTCATGTTGTGCGTCAACACGTTGCAAGGTACTGTACGTTTTCATTTTGTAACTTTCGCTGATTAAACCGCTGACATCTTTATAAAAAGCTCATCTGCCAGGCAGAATTTGGGAATTAGTTTCCAAACTCAAGTTGGTTTCTGCTTTACCACCTTGAGTTTGAGGGGGGATGTTATAGTCGTTGTATAGATTATTGTCGTGACTGTTATCGTGATTGTTGTATAGCCGTTAGTGATCTCTAGTTATTTATTTCTCCCTTCGTACATGATTCAGATATCTTCAATATACATAATATTATATCCCTTATTCTCTTATAGTCATATATCTCTCTAATATGCATCAATTCTGCACAACCTATCCTTCATAGCTGGCAAATTGAATCAACAATTAATCATTAAAAATACAAAGATTAATACGAATCGCTAAAAACACTTTAATTCACTAGAGTTTGAGCAAGATCTATACAGTTTTATATTGCTTGTAAGCTGTAATACACAAAATCAGTATTCCCTTTTCAATTACAAAAATAAAAAAAATAAAAAAAAAATTGTAACTAACAAAAAATTCGGAACTCCTTTAACGTCTCATAAGCTGCTCCACTTTGCAGTGCAATGGAAAGTGTTCAATGATGCCTTTGTCAAACCATCCCTTATACTGATACTTGGGTTAGCTTTTGTACCTTCTCTCAAACCTAATTAATCTGTTCTCATCTACCAATATTTTTAGATCCTTTGAGTTTAAACCTGGTACATTAATCTATGTAGCTATCATTCACCACTTTCCAAACAAGATCAACCACTCATATGTATATATATAAACACACGCTACTCATTAATCACATGATTCACACACACACACACACACACACACACAGATATAGATTATAAAAGAATCGGTGCTAGCGGGCTAATCGCGTACGTAGCTTTGCTAGTTGGGTCAAATTCTAACCTTTTAGAGAAAATAAAAGCCCTAAAAGAATACCTAGCGGATCTTGGAAGTGAAGTGAATAGCATAGCTTCAGTGGCAGGCCGCGCCTTCTCTTTGGGACTTATCTTACCGGTCCCTTCCTAGGATTGGAACAAGGGTGATCTTGAGTGACGGAGTTGATGTCGGATGATTAAAGAAAGCTAGGCCTAGTCATCATTTGACTTCAACCACTCCCGCTAGAACGAATAGAGGTGGCCACTTATGCCCGAGTCACACACTAGGATCCTTACCCTTCGTCACATTAATTCATTTTAGGGTTTTTCAGAATGTGAGGCTTTGTTAATCTACTGACTCCCACCGGCGCTTCATGTTCACGTCTCTTTCTAAATGAAAGAATAGTGTCCACCAATAAAATCATTCACCGATAGCACTTTTACAGGCGGGATTCCGAAAAAATTCCCTTTTTCCTCCTCCTGAAGCTATCTCAACTAAGAAGCATAGCAGGGGTGAAGGCCCTTTCCTTCATACCACACATGGAGATCTTTCCATTGATAGATAAGAGGGCCTTTGCTCTTCCCTAATCGTGGATTCGTTTGGGGTAACTTCGAACGGCAGGCATGCTTCTTTCTTTTTTTCTGGTGGGGTTTTTTTCTTCTCATCCAATTGTTCAAGTTTGTTTTTTCTTGTTCATTCCTCATTGCAACTGTAGCTCAGTGTGCTAAATAATGTTCTCTATCCTCTTCCCGATTTTATAAGTGCCCCGATGGAAAATCCTGACCTACACTTTCCATCGTTCCTGCCACCATGCCGTAGAACGAAAAACACCACCTACGGGACCAAAACTGGAAACAGGTTCCACCTCTGCCGACATCTATTCATGAAGGCTTTGTCGCTATGGTGCCCCTTCTTAACATCCAGAAAAGAAGCTTTGGGGAGGCTCGGTCAGGATTTACTATTCCCAACTATTACCACACCTGTCATGGAAGAGGGATGATTAATTAGTACCGAAGGAGTTTGCATTTGAGGGTGAACAATACTGAATAAGTGGAGGAAGAAGACCCATTTAAGGGTATGAGGTTACCCCTTTTTGCTCATGCAAATGTTTCACTGTGGAGTGAATGAATTTGAGGTATGGACAAGCGAGGTCTCTTTTTCGAGAACTAGTGAGGTCGCTACTAGCGACCACTTTGTTTATAGCTTTGCTTTGTATTAACATGGGCATACGCTCTAAGAAAGAAGCTTCAACAAAGCAAAAGGCTTGCTAATAAACAAGGAGGTCGTCATTGACGATGACCTCCTATTGTATGGGGGATCGATGGTGCCAGCGAGGTTGGCCAAGCCTCGTAACTACCGTAGTAAGAACACGTGGCGGTCGTACAAGGGATTGATAGTGCCGGTAAGGTTGGCTTTATACATCTTCGGGCGCGTGAACCCGAACTTGAAGTTGGGAATGATGGAAGAATCGAAAGAGAAGTTCTAGGCAGCTTCGGCCACGGTGGAAAGTAAGGTTCGCAGAGGGTGAGGGTTATTAAGGATTGTGGAAAAGCGATACGTATAGCCTTTATGTCTGTAAATATCTGTACATATATTTGTGACACCTTTTATATATATATATATAATAACGTATTTAATTGAAAAAATAATAGGTATAGTTTTTTTTCAAGCTTGAGAAGTTTTAGAAGAAAAAAATGTGAGGGTTTTAGAAAGAGAGGGTGAAGAGGAAGAAGACCTAAGAGTATATTTGTAATTTTTTTTTTTTTTTTTCATAATTGGATTGTGTAAAAAAAAAAAAGATATTTACAGGCGCACAGAGGGCATACCCTCAGAGAAGAATTGAAAAAACAATTCTGAAATGAAAAATTCAATCAAAAAGTAAAACAACAAGCAACTATCTAAGAAGATCTTGAATAGCAACATTGTAGATATCAAGTACTTCAAATAAAATTGTCTAGCAGCATCTTGTGGTTGCCTAGATAAATGACCATGCAACCTTCCATTTCTTTCTTGCCAAATAGTCCATAAAGTAGCCACAAAAATTGTATAAGTTAACTTACTAGTCTGTTGAGAGAACCAGTTGAACAAATCTTCAAAAGTGAAAAATGAAGAAATATCATAATTCCAGCCCATAGTATCCTCAATCCATTTCCAAAAAAATATTTGCAAAAGGGCAGCCAACAAAAATATAATCCCTTGTATCACTCTCCTTTAAACACAAAGAACATCTTGAAGCTAAATTCACTTTCCTCCTCTGTAGATTTACCATTGAAGGCAGTTTATCATGGAACAGAAAAACACCAAACACAGACCATCTAGGCCGAGATTTACCCCCAGCAAACCTTAAACCAGTTCACCTCTAGATAGGATATTCTACAATTTTCCTAAGTTGATTTAAAAGAGATAGGGCCACCATCCCATATAAGACTATCTTCTCTAGCATGAATGATTAGAGTCTGCACATAATCTTTGATAGGCCTAAACATATTATTTTGTAAAAGCTCCAACTTCCATACTCCATTGCCCAGTAGATTAGACAAATGAGCATCCCATGAAAAACCAAGCCTTCTAACAATTCTGTGACCAAATTTCTGGATCATTGTTTGACTTTCACACCAAGGGTCTGTCAAAAGCTTAAATTGATGCCCAGTACCAATAGAAAAACTGATGTTGAAATGCATGAGATCCCTAGTATTAATCAAGTTCTTCCAAAGAATAGAATGAGAGAACTTTGGAATAGCATTCCAATAAGTAGATGTAGAAGATCTTGAACCAAAGATCCCAAATTCTGTCTGAATTTTGCAAATAATTCCAAGCCAACACACACTGAGAAGTATGCTGCAAATCAATCAATTTTCTGATACCCAAACCTCCTTCCTTTTTAGGCCTACACATCAAATCCCAACTCATAAGGTGTAATTTCTTCAAATTCTCTTTACTCCCCCAAAGAAAATGTCTACACAGCTTTTGAATACAATTTAAGACAGCAACTGGTAAGGGAAAAACACTACACCAATATAAACATATTAGAGTAATAATTATCTTAATTAACTCTGCCTTTCCAGCAACTGACAGTAAGTTATTACTTGAAACAGTGAGCTGCTTTGAAATCTTGTCAATAAGCACAATATAATGAGCTTTCTTAAGACCTGTAGAACACAATGGAATGCCTAAATATTTCAAAGGAAAGACCTCTTCTTTGCATTGCAGCAGATCAAGAATAACCCTTCTTCTACGAACAGCCTTTGAAAAAATTACACTTGTCTTCTGATAATTGATCTTCAAACCAGAGGCCTCACCAAAAATTTTAAACATGTCTTGCAGGGATCTAGCATTAGATATAGAAGCTTTACAAGTGATCAACAAGTCATCTGCAAAGAAAATGTGACATGTAGTAGAACCAGCCTTCAAAGCAGTATGAGATAACTTGAGCGTACCATTAGAAACTTCAGAGTTCATAAATTGGGTAAGTTGATCAGTCACTAAGGTGAAAAGAAGGGGATAAAGAGGACATCTTTGACGAATTCCCTTTGTAGGTTGAATAAATCCTACAGGAGAGCCATTCAAGAGAATCGAGTATCCTGGTAGATGACAGCAGAGTTGAGATCCAATTAATCCAGTTTGAACTAAAACCAACAGCAACCAGAGCTTTCAAGAGAAAATTCCAAGAGAGTGAATCAAAAGCTTTAGAAATATCAACTTTCAGAGCCATAATAGGATGCCTGCATTTAAATTCACTAACCATTTCATGCCCCATGATAATAGCATCCTGAATTTTCCTACCTTTTATAAAGGCATTCTATTCCAAACCAATTAAATTGGGCAAAACCAGAGAGAATCTAACAACCAATATCTTAGAAATGATTTTGTAAACTAAATTACAAAGGGTTATAGGTCTGTAATCTTTTGGTTTAACAACATTTTCTGCTTTAGGAATCAAAGTTAGAAAAGAACTACTCACCCTAATAGGCAGATTTCCTGAACTAAAAAAGTGATGCACAGCTGCACACACTTCAAGCCGTATAATGGACCAAAAAGATTGAAAAAATCTAGCTGGGAATCCATCTGGACCAGGAGATTTATCAGGATTGAAATTCATAACCACATATTTAATTTCCTCATCAGATATAGGAGAATCCAAGACCAATTTATCTTCAACAGATAGTAGATACCTAGTCTTAATATCAAATGGACACTCAGCTGCTGCTCCTTGATAAATACCTTGATAATAATCCACAAATGATTTACTTATCACAGCTGGATCAGTAGAAACTTAACCAGAATCAGTTTCAACATATGTAATGGCATTGAATTGTTGATGCTGTTTTAACTTATGACAAAAGAATTTAGAACACCTATCATTCTCCTTTAACCACAAAATTCTAGACTTCTGAGCAAAAAGAATCTCCTGAGATGATAGAGCATCATGGTAATTATCCCTAGCTTTTTGTTTTTCTTCAAATAAGACATCTGTGGGGGACGCTAAAAGATCCACTTGGATATCTTCCATATGCTGCTTAGATACCAAATGAGTTTGTGTTCCAAATTTTAATAGCTGCCTTAACATTTCTCAATTTTTTGAGTAATCTATGAATTGGATTCCCTTAAACCTCTTCATCCCAAGATTTTTGAATCACATCACTAATACCCTCATGTAAGCACCAGACTTTTAACATTTTAAAAGGCTTAGGACCACTAGCAAAATTTCTAAAAATGTTGATAATAACTCCATAGTGATCCGAGGAAGTAGAAACTGAATAAGTCATTTTAGTACCTATAAAAAGCTGAAGCCAAGCATCATTTAGAAAAACCCTATCAATTTGAGCCATGATTCTTTTGTCTTTTCGCTGCTTGTTACACCAAGTCCACTCTTCATTAGAAGCAGTTAATTCCACCAGGCTTGCTTTCTGAAGACTGTCATTAAAATCATCTAGGAGTCTTTGAGGAACTATGCGCCCACCCTTCTTATCAGAATGATATCTAGTAGTATTCTAGTCTCCAATAACCAACCAAGGACCTGCAACCATAAAAGCTTGCAAAATCAAATGATCCCACAATCTTCTTCTTCCTACTACATAGTTTGAAGCATATACTGGAGTGCAGAAAACCATCTCCCCAGTTTGAATAATTTGAACTTGCAAAAGAATACTTTGATCCATCTCTTATATCACATTAACTGAGAACAAAATTGGATCCCAACCTATCCATAGCTTCCCTAAATCATGAGAATTGTAATTGTGAATCCAATTCCAAATTTTGTTAATTTTCCTAGATATAGAATCAAACTTAGGCTGTTTCACCCTAGTCTCCTGTAAACAAACAAAATGAGCATCATTAGACTTAATCTATTGCCTCACCTCCTTTTGCCTTTTAGGCTTATTCAATCCCCTCACATTCCAAGAACAAATCATTGAGAAATTGGAAGATGGGAAACACCCCCTTTACTTCTAGTAACTCTAGAAGTAACCTTGGACCCTGTAAAATTTTTGTTCTTAATAATAGAAGGCTGCAATTTTGTTTCAGCCTCTTCAGAGATATTAATCACTGTTTTCTCCTTGGGATCACCATAATCATCAACTTTAGTCTTATTATTCTGTGGTTTCCCAGAACTTTTAACAATATTAACATTAGAGTTAACACCTTCAACCCCTTCTACACTTGCACTTAGAACACCCTTGCCAGCCCCTCTCGCAGAACCTTCCTTATGTGAATTTACCTTTGATTTCCCTGAAATTTTTGCAATAGCAGTAGAATTGCCACCTTCAACCCCTTCTATACTTGCAACTTTTCAAGCCCCACACACAGATCCTTCTTTTATCAAATTCTCCTGCTGTGATTGAATAACAACAATAATATTACCATAAACATCCCCTTCTGTACTAGAAGAAAAACCATCGTTAACATCCCTACCCATAGATGCTTCTTTAATTTGCTGTGAGTGAACTGAGTTAGGGGTTGTCTCTAACTCTAATGCAGTCTCATCCTTATTTTTTAACTATAGAACTTCAACTACTTCTTCTCGGATTGCCTCCATTTCCCTACTCTTTGGTAAAACCACCACCAATAGTTGATCTATAGTCTGCAATAGTTGGAAGGCATTCGTAGTAGAGAGAGGTTCAGCAACAACTTTATGAATCTTCGGATCCTTTTGAGTCATTTCTTTAAACACCAAAGCTTCATCACTGCTGACAAGTTTACCTTATTGCTTGACAATCCATTTTTCCACTACTTTTTTGGGCTTAGCTTGAATAACCTTTTGTGGACATTTAATAGCCACTCGAACTCGAACCAAGATGCTCTAGCACTACTTCCTAAGAGCAGCGTGTCTACCGATTTCACCATAGCGGCTTGCTCGAACTCATAATAGCATATTCATATTCAATCGTTGAGATTAAATGGGTCAAGTCAATGCAATATTTTTTAAGAAAGATTTAAAATGATGAATAAAAATTCGTTCAAATTGAAATTTGAAGGTTCAGTATTTTCATGTAGGGTGTTAGTTTTATTTAACTTAGGGCTTTCGTGTGTTTATGCTCTCTTAGAATTAATTGAATTGTTGTAACTAGATAGTTCTGCCCTCAATCCAAGGATATAACTCAAAATAAAATGTCTTTTCTCATTTTCATTTTTTAATGATTCATTTCTCATTTATTTGATTTCATAAATCTGAAACAAAAAAATGCATTTTATCATAATAATTATATGCTTTTAATTTAACATGTTAATTTTGTCATTTTATAACCTAATTAACGGGTATGGAGTAATGTGATAAGGTTTTTTAGTTTAGGGGTTGTTTAATTTTAGTTGAATTGTTTTGCACAAATTTAAAAGTAGAGGGGGGTTATGTCATTTTACCCCTATACACATAAGTACATGGGTGCATGAATTTGGGGATTTTTTGAAAATTAAGTTTAGGGTGTGCTTGTGTGTAATAGTAAGTTAAGAAGTGTAAGGGTCACAGTAAGGGATACTAGAGTCTTTTTAAGCTCATAAGAGCATTATAGTAATTGACTTATATATTATTTGTCAAGTGACGTTCACATGGCTTTTTTAGGAATATTTGCAATAAAATAGGATAATTCGGGGAGTTTTCGCAAATTTTGTAGTTCAAAGGGATTTTCTGCTGATTTTATAATAGTTTGGGGAGTTTTCTGCATTTTACACTTGAAAATTTGTAGTCAATTTTTTTTTTGGGTAAAGGACAATAAACCCCCCTGAACTTTCAAGCAAAAGCACAAAACCCCCCTGAACTAAATAATGCCCCCTTAACTATTTAAAAAGTATAATTTCAGGAAAATCTAAATTTGCCGGCACCTGAGCTAACCGAAAATGTTGAATTACAAAATTGCCCTCTAGTAACAACAAATGATATTGTGACAGCACAAATACCTTATCACCATTATTTTTGGACAAAAAAATCTACATCATGTACTGCCACATCATTAATAATAGGGACATTTAAGTAATCAATCCCCTAATCTTCTCTCTACAAACCACCATCTTTCCTTTGAACCAGTCGTGGCGGCACCACCACCATCACCACCAGCACAGATGCGGAGGTATCATTCCAACTATCCCCATAACCACCACCATCTCCACCCCCATAACACTAGCGAGAATCATGGCTAACTCCTAATATTTTGTCTCAGACTCGACTTGGCAAATCAAACCATAATAATCATGAAATCAATGTCTGCGTGTCCTTTCCTAGCAGCCATAGCAATTGTTGTTGTATGAATCTTCGGAATCCTATACCGCCATGAAGAGGAGGGATCCCACAACCCTTTATCACGCTCACTTTCTCTTTCTGTCTGATGCAAAGTATTATTATTATTATTTTTTTTTGATGGCATGTGGGTCACAATTGTCTTCAATCACTAAGAAGGCGTGTTCAAAGTATAACCCACAACTTTGGTATATACAGAGAGAGAATGAGAGGGTTAAAGCTGAAGGTGGAAAGGGTGGTCGGCGGGGAGACGGCAAGGATTGGCCGGTTGTGGAGTAGCGGCAGATGCGGCGATGGACAGTGATGAGCTCTGGTGAGACAGACTTGGGAGAATTTGCGGCGGCTCGCGGCACCGGCGAGGAACAACTGGATGTTTCGGCAGTGGGCGGCGGTGAGACAAATTTGGCGACTATTGGAGAGTCGGTGAGACAGAGATGGCTACTGTTGGAGAACCAGTGAGATAGACTTGGGACGATTCGGCAGTGGGTGGCGGCGAGCTTGATGACAGTGGAGAGCAGCGGTGTGATGATCAGTGGTAGGGATTGACGATGGCAGAGATGACAGCGGAGAGCTGTGGTGGTTAACGATGGTTAAGAAGACAAGAAGACAGCTGTGATGCGGCAAGACTGAGTTCGGCCGTTGGACTTGCAGCGAGGTTGATGGGGCTCGCGGTCGGTCAGTGGTGCAGCAACGGTGAGCCCAAGGTTGAGCTGAGTTCGGTGAACTCAGGTTCTGTTGTTGAATACGACTTCCATCTAAGATGGATGGCGGCGGCGATCTCGGCGGAGACTTGATTGGTGAGATCGGTGATGGCAGAATTGGCAGGTGAGATTTCGACGGTGATGGCAGATATCGGCTTTGGTGTCAAATGGGTGTGAACATGAGTGTGGTAGAGGAGATAGCAGGGAACTTCGTCGATGTTGAGGAAAATGACGCTGACGCCGGTGAGCTTGAGCACGCACTTGACCGGTCGTTGTTGATGGCAATGGCGACTTGTGAAGAAAATTAGGGTTAAACAAAGATGTTTTAATTTGGAATTTTTATTTATTTATTTTCTTAATAGTAATAAGGGTAAGGGCTCGTTTGGCATGCGTTTTACTTTAGGCGTTTTGTTTTTGACTAAAACAGAAACAATGTTTTTACTATTGGAGTGTTTTGGCAAAAATCGGAAGCACGTTTGGGAACGATGTTTTGTTGTGGAAATGTCGGAAACAGAAACATAAAAAACATGTTTGGTAAGCCATGCGTTTCAAGAATTTTGAAAACAAAATATGTTTGGTAACTCTAATTGTTGTTAAAAATAAATAAAACAGGAAACAAAAAACATGTTTGGTTATCATTGCTTGTAATTTATTTTTATAAATTTTAAATATATTTATAAATTTATTTCTATATAAATAGTCTATATATTTTTAATAAATATATTGAAATTTGAATACACAACCACACACACACACACACATATATAACCAAAGTGTAATTACAGAAGTGTTGCTTCAGCGAGACCAATGTTTTGGCATCAACTTGAGTCTTGATGACATGTAGAGTTTTATTTTTTTTACTGTATTCTTATGATCTAGATATTAAGATCACCTTTTTCATTTATAATCCATCTATTTAGAGTCAAACTTCACAAAACATCTATCAAGGAATCATAAAATAAATAAATAAAAAAAGAAGCACCCTGCTAGAATGGAAGCTTGCAAGGAAGCTTCTCAAATCATACTCATTCTTCTATATTAGGAAAAATGACAAAGAAATTCAGAACAAATTAAACAGTATATTAAATTAAATAGGAGATATAATTCAAAGTTCAAACACAATTCACTTCATTATTTACAAATTTCAACAATAGGATTCAAAAACGAAAAAAAAAGATGCTTACAAATAAAAAGATGTTTCCTTATGTTTTCCTTACAGGAGACATACTTCAAAAAACACAAATTTCACTTCCATGGAACAAGCTTCAATAGTAGGACACGTCATCTTCATAACAGCACACATCACCTTCAAGAAAGTATCAACACACTTCACATCTGTAATGGTAAAATTTAAGTTGAAAAATATTAACAATAATAGCAACAAATATATTACATATAAAAGAAAAAACATACCATCAGTTTCAGAAAGATCAAGAGTGCCCAAGAGAATTCCAGATTCGATCAGCAATAGTATTACGCAACTGATCCATTTCTCGAGGAGGATCGTCACCATCAAATAAATCATCAAGCTTATATTGATTTCTAATGAAGTTGTGTCAAAAACACATCGGCTGACGGGATTGAAGCCCAGGTCTCCATGGCAACAACTTATTTATTAAAAAAATCAAATAACAGCGTATCCCTCAAAATGTCTATTATCTACCTAGCATGAACTCATGGTTCCTCAACCTCAGCAATGAGCTTGCAAAAGAGAGCACCAAATTTTACAAGTTCCATACAAAAATTTAGATTACTAAATAGTTCATCATTGGGATATGAACATGTAAAAGCAAAATTATAGAAGATTTGTTTAAATCATGAAAATTAGATGAGGGAGACATAAAATTTAACATTGGTATAATGGATGCACAATATGCCAAAGTCAAAACAAGTGACCTCAGTAAATAAATTTAGTAGAAATTACATAACAAAACAACCATTTTTAAATTAATATTATTGCTATAAGTTTCTCCAAACAATGAATCATGCCAAGTGATTGAAGCCCAGGTCTCCATGGCATCAACTTATTTATTAAAAAAATTATCTTATAATTCTAGATAAAGCTAAAATTTCTAAAACCCATACGACAAGTGGAGTCTAATGGCACAATACATTGTAGGACAATAAAGCATCATAAGTATATTTGTGCTAAAAAAATGAAGCCAAAAAGAAAAAACAAAAAGAAAATATTAAAATCAAACAACAGCATATCCCTCAAAATGCCTATTATCTACCTAGCATGAACTCATGGTTCCTCAACCTCAGCAATGAGCTTGCAAGAGAGAGCACCAAATTTTACAAGTTCCATGCAAAAATTCAGATTTCTAAATAGTTCATCATTTGGATATGAACATGTAAAAGCAAAATTATAGAAGATTTGTTTAAATCATGAAAATCAGATAAGGGAGACATAAAATTTAACATTGGTATAATATATAAAAATTAAGAATCTAAAGTGAATCAAAATTTTGACTCTTACAGGTTGATTCAAAATATATAAAAATTCAAATAAGCAATGCGAAAGATTCCAACATTTCTTCTCTTTTCCTTAATCTTGGAAACAGAAAGGGAAAAGAAAAAAGAAAAAAAGAAGAAGAAGAAACATAAGTAATATAATAATAGTTGACTCTATGAGATAATCATAATGATATAATAATAGAGAGGACAGGAATAGTAAATCAAAGTGAGCATTTTTTTTAATTTTATTTTTCATATTCTTTGTTCTTGATATTCTTCATTCTTTTAACAGGATCAATAATGTTCTATAGTTTCATACATATTCTGAGCTAATGTTGTTTGGGTTCTCTCTTGTTGCAAATCTTGTAAGAGTTTGATGAAAGGGTTTCAAGTTATGATAAATTTATTGAGTTAATTTATACTTTGATACATATTGGATAAATCTGACTATACTCTATGATTTTTTGTGTATTGCAATTATGTTTCTATCATTTCTTTAAATAGTTTTCTTCAATACTCAACTGAAAAATGAAACCTCTGCTAGAGTGTTGGGTGCCCATTTGCATTTTACATAGCACACAATTGGTAAGTACATTAGAAGTGAAGTGAGACTGGAAATAGTACTCCTCAATACTCAACTGAAAATTGAAACCTCACATTCATTAATTGATCAACACAGTCTTCTATTTAACTACATAGTATTTCATAGTATTGTTGTCTAGATCAAAAGGGAAAGGAAGAGGGAAAAGGCTGCTACAACATATTGGAATGAAAGTTAAATGGCAGATCCTCAAAAGTTTTCTGATAAACATGGGGACATTAACAACTTGAAAATTTCTTTTAGACGGGGACATTAATGGGAGGGTTTTCCAAAGTAATGACTCCGGGCACCTTGTTTTGCTTTTTTAGTATAAGCAGTTAATAATCTTATATATATATACACACACACACATTATTTCTCTATAAAACTATCCATTGCTCTATTATGAAAGAAAACATTGAGTTTTCATTGGTTTTCATTACTTCGTCATGTTTGTAACAAGTCAAGCTTGATCTGATTATTTCAATCTTTTGTATATGGTAAGAAAATCCAGAAAATCAATATATAAGATGTAATTTTCAACATAAGAATGGATAAGAGAGACACAGTAGAGCAAAACCCAAGTTGAGTCAATAATTGTGTATATAATATCATCCCATTAGCATGTGAGTGCAATGAATATGGTCCAGTTCATCAAGCAACTACATTAATACTACAATGTATCCCCCCCCACCCCCCCCCCCCCCCCCCCCACACACACACACACACAAATTTCAATCTTCTTGTTGTCTATTTATTAATGTCTTAAAAAATCTTGATCCATATATATTACTATTTCTACACATACGTGATCATATATATATATATATTATGTATGTATATATTACATGCTCACACTTGATATCATACTTATATAGTAAGATGGAGTCTACACTTAAATATTAGGCAAAATAAAATATATATGAATCGCAACAAACTCTCTGTTCCTAGCTATTAGCTTAGGCATGCAGTAATGGAGAGTCACCATTCCCGTCACCACTTGCCATTCATACTTGTTTGGTAATCAGTTTGATCACTCACATAACAATAACAATCAACCCAAAGACGTGGACAAATGAAGATGATGATGTTAAGTCATTATCATAAATAAAATAAAAAAAAAAAAAAAAACAAACTTAAGATTGTATTTGTAAATTAAATACTAAAATGAAGCCTCATCAATGTCTCCTTGGTTTCTGACAATATTATTTATTTCTATAAATTTGCTGAGCTCGATCTCCCCATCTGATCCTCCTCCAATTCAAATGCGTAATATAAAATATTGTTTAATTTATACATTTCAAAATAATTTAAAGTTAGCATCCAATTTGAAAGCGTCTCTTAATTGTACAGAACAGCCAGGGGTAGCTCCTTGGATTAAACTTTAGAGCTTCATACATATATATATAAAACTGTACGTACTTTAGAAAGCTAGCTCAGTAAGGGTCAATGTTATATCAAAATTCTCAAGAGACATTTATCATGACAAATTACCTTCATTCAGAAAGATAAAAAAAAAAAATTCTAAATTATGCCATGTAGTGGTCACCTCAATCATCAATTATTAACTCGTTAACTGTGGCTATGGTGGAAATTTCAAAGAAATTGTACTCTTTATTTTTCCAATTACATTTTATGAAGAAAAAAAAAAGGTCATGATGGAATGTTTCTTACTTGTACTTTTCTTTTTCTAATTCAACTTTTATATACACACCCAGAAATACAGAAAAAGAAAACTACAAGTATAGGTGCATTTTGGTCCTTGGAAAGATGTATTTCTTAAAAATCTGATATAGGAGTAGAAGAGTTTAAACAAGTTAAAAATTTTAATTGTTCTAAATCACCAAATTTTCATAAAATAATTTCTGAAATGGAATACCTCAAGAACACAAATAAATCTAGAAAAGCATTAAGGGCGTCACAATCAAATCGACTGAAATATGGGGGGATTCACGCAGCAAGAAGAAAGAGGTTTTTCGGAATTAAAGCAACATCAAAGGAAACTTTAAACAGGAGAGAAATAGAAGAGAGAGAATACTCACAGTATATCGCAGTCGCCTCCCAAATCGCCTCCTAAATCGCCTTCTCTAGGGTTTCAGAGGAGAGAGAAAAGATCGGGCGAAATGTTGTAAACGACGTTTTGAAGTTACTTCCTCCGACCGAACTTACTTCAAGCGCTATAGTTCTTTTTATTGGGCTACAGTTTAGAAACAACAAAAAACACCAATTCGGTGTTTCACTTTTGGGCCCAAATTGTGCACTGTTAAAAACAATGTTTTTGTACTGTTTAAAACAAAACAAATGCTACCAAACATGTTTTTGGGCCTGAAATGGAGCCTACAACAAAAACAGCAAAGTAAAACACTAAACAAACAGACCCTAACTCAGTCATTTTGAAATTATATATTGGGTCAGGTGATGAATAGGTGCCGGAATAGTGTCAGCTGGTTTTTTTTTGTAGAAAAGGAAATAAATTAGGGGGTTTATTGTAAAAATAGAAGTTTGGAGTTTTTTTTTTTTTTTTTGGAGAGAGTAAAATTCAGGGGGGCGGGGGGTTTATCGCCCTTTACCCTTTTTATTTTTTATTTTTTATTTCTCGACTCCGATATATGAAGAGAAGCGATCCAAGCGCGCATGTTTTGTTGTCATTTCCAAGATAAAAGGCCGATAAGTCGGTCAATCGGACGCGAAGTATAATGGAGAGAGGAGAGATGAAGAGCCGGTCGAAGATGATCCATATGCTGATGCTGGTGGGGCTTCTACTCTTCAGCTTCGTTCACAATCTCACGGCATTGTCGGTCACCGTAAACGACGAGGAATGCGTGTACGAGTACGTTCTCTATGAAGGCGACACCGTATCCGGGAACTTCGTCGTGGTCGATCACGACATCTTCTGGAGTTCCGATCACCCCGGCATCGACTTTACTGTAAGCCCCTTGCTCATCATCTCTATCTTCTTTCTATATATACATACAAGCACACTGTTGTCTCGTGATCTGCAGCTTTTAGTTCTGGTCCATTTTTATCAGGTCTATCTGATTGGATCTTCGTACTTTGATAGTCAATATTGTTTCTCTGATTTTTTTTCTTTTAGTGAATTGCTTGAATTTGTTTGGATTCGGAAGCTTAGAGTTGATTGAAATTAGGGTTTTGGTTTGTTTATTCTATATTTATGTTTATTTTACAGTTTCTTGTTCATTTATGCACCAAGTTGCTTGTGATAGTGCAATCAAACTCTAATTTGCGAATGAGCCATCACCCGAATGAGCCATCACCCGAAATTAAATTCCAAAATGCTTTACTTGAAGAGCGACCTCTGTGAACCACAGACAAAACATTTGGCTAACCTAACTTGGTTATAGTGGAGAAGATTTGTCTTTGTTTTAAGGGTTAATTTCAGTGACACCCCCTCAGCCTTTTCCATTTTGACTCTCAAACATCTTTTGAAAAATTCGAAAATAACTATATGTTACAGTCTTCGTTAAAAATATGTAAAAACATAATTTTGCTCATAATTTTTTAATCTTTGTTATTCCCAAATATTAGATTACTTAAATGACCATTATACCCCCTTTCTTCCCTCCTTTTGCTTCTCCTCTGCCCAATGCTCATGCTCATCAAGTGAAGCTCTCTTGATTCTTAGTAGATAGCCGTGTGAGAAACTAGTGATCATGGTTGTTGCAGACATGGACATTGAAGCCCACCTTGGACCCAATCCTCTGTAACAAGCACCTAATCTTCACCAAACGCAGAAAACCCACTTGCCATGCCGGCGCTCAACCCCTGCACCGCCAGCACCACCTTCGAATCCGGCCTAAAACCACTACTCCCACCACCACTCTCATCTTTTCTACAGCAATGGTAACCAAGCCCACTCCAAATGAATCTATGGGCCATTGAATAAGATGCCCACCACACTGCATTTGAAGGGCCATAAGTCAATATGGATATCCCAAATCCCCTGTATAGCCTCTCTATCCACCATTGTATCTATGGGTGCTAACAGTGGAAGTGATGGAATTGGGGCCACCTTGAACCATCGGCCTCTGGCTCGCAACATCAATGGGTAAGTCCTTAACATCTAAAACCCTAACTATACAAAATCAAGAAAACAGACAACAAACCCTAATTCTAAAATTTCAAAATCATACAGCAGTTCTATTTTTATGGAGTATATATGTATATGTACGTCTGTGTGTGTGTGTATATATATACACGTCTATGTGTATATATATGTGTGTGTGTATATATATATAATTTGTAAATTAACAAAATTTTTAGGGATATTTTAGTCTTTTAATCTAATTCTTTATGTTAAAGGATTGTTTGGACAAATTCAAAGGGTGTTTATGTTATTTTACATCGTGTCATAATTGTTGAACTAACGGTTGGGGTGTTAGTGAAAAACGGAGCAAAAATTTGTAATGTGAGTGATAGTTATTTTCGAATGATATTTGAGGGTGAAATATGGCCAAACCTGAGGGGATAGGCATGTCCATAGGTTCCATGATGCCAAAGTCAATGGATTCTATATGAGTTTCTCACTCGTCACAAGAGCTCAAATTGTGCTTGTATATGTCCTGAGAACACAAGAGAATATGGAGAGCTTAAAAGAATTCTTGGGGAGTTTTTTACAAGTTTTTGAGAGGACATCATAGATTTAGAAAGTTCATAGAGTTATACTTCACATCTCATTAAATATTTGAAGATCACCAACCATCATCCTTGCATCTTCACGTCTCATTGTGGACGGGCTCACTGAGACCGATGGATCTGGATTTACAAAAAAGTTTGGTGTAAGATTGACTTAGAGGAGGTAAGATAATTTAGGTGATTGTTAGGATAAGTGTCTGGAAACTAGAGTTATACTTCTTTGTTATATAATGGATTGATTGGTATTGGGTCCATGTGGTTTTTTCCTAATAGGGGTTTACATGTGGAATGTTGTGAATGAACTGGGAAAAGTCTTGGGATTTTTAAGGGCTAGCTTTGATTAAATTATAGACAAGATGAGAATCTTATTAAAACAGTTAACTTGTAAGAATTGATGATACATCAACTCCTACCCTGGCCTCTCGTATCCTTCAAACTAACATATTAGAAGCTTTTCAAGTGGAAGATAACAAAGTCTGTGCGGTGTATGGCACAGTCTTTGTTAATCAAATTCATCTCCCTCCCCCAACAAGCAAACAGCTTTCTTCTCATAGTTGTTTGTGTGCAGTGATTCTGATCTCATTATTAGTTTGTGTGCAATGATTCCGATTAGCAGATTCCCCCCCCCCCCCCCCCCCCCCCACCCCCCCCCACAAAAAAAAAAAAAAAAAAAAAAAAATCAAATTCCAATTGTCTTGCTTAATCAAATGTTTGGAAAAAGTTGGAAGAACATGGCTTTGAGCAGAAAAGTTTCATGAGTCTGGGCAAAATTTGAAATTCAAGACTATGATTTTATTTGGATTAATAGAATAAAATATGTTCCTTGCACTTCACAGTTGAACAAGTTACCTGTTGGTTAATTAAGATTAATAATAAACAAGTTCAGTGTTCAGTTGGATAAGTTTATTCTTTAGGGAGAATTTGTTTTGTGACATAAGATTCAAATATATCATGCTAGAAAAAGGTAGCATCTAACCTGTTTTAAAATACTCGTCCTATTTTCTGGCGAATAGAAAATATTGGCACAAGACAGTCTCCACATGCTCTATCCACCTCAAGCTTTGATTCAAGTTTGAGGGAAAACTTAGTCCATGCCGCAAGAATGACGTAAGAAGGAAAAGCAAATCCTAAGTTATTTCTTGCATCATTCGTATAATGATTTTTTCTAGTCGAGAGAGTGTCAGCCAATGCTGCCTGGGTCACGTCGGAAATCTCTCCTCCCAATCTCATGAAATCAAGAATCTTTCTAGTCGAGAGAGTGTCAGCCACCAATGTAATGGCTGCCTTCTGCCACATTGAATTCCAAGCGAAAAGCTGTAGCCAATCAGTCTAAGAATCACCCTGAAGCATCAAATAGAAATATGAAATGTATAGGAATTGTAGAATCGAATAATCAACCCTATTTTTTCCTTCCCGTTGATTCCCCCATGACACCCCTTTGGAAGCATGTCTTTTGTTTAAGAAGGACTTGCAATTTGTACAGATGGCTCCTCCTTCGATGATATGGTTTCCTGCCAGCAAGGCTAGATGACTTTCTACAGGACTCTTCACACAACTGAGAGGGGATCGCTATGATCGTTACTGTATTTCTGCCACTCAACCACGTAAAGGAATCCCCCTACAATGGCAAATCAATAAACTGCTAGGTGTTGATATAAATCCTGAGAACCACTCCATGGCCAGCGTCCACCTCCCTTGGAAAGATCTCTTTTAAGGGAATCGGACAACATTGAAATTCCCTTCGACACACCAAGGGCTAGCCCACCACCTCGCATGTCCTAGCTCAACCCATAAGAAGGACCCCCCTCTTTGCGCCTCTACCAGACCATAGAACCCTGAGAATACCCAAGTGGACCGATTCTCCTCCATGGAGAACAAGCATGAAATAGAAAATCATTCCTTTCACATATCGACCTTGGACGACCTTGGATGCACATCTCCTATTGCACATGGTCAATATACCTCCAACAGAGCCAACAACATCAAAGAATTCACACTCTACAAACCTTCACCCCATAAACTCCTCACAACGATCAGAATCAAAATCCAACTTAGACTTTTGCAAGCATATCACCGGAGCACCTCACTTTCTCAATGATAGGTTCGCCACTTTGCATTTATTTGGGTCATTGAAACCCAGGACATTCCACGACACTACTCGAAGCTTCAAGTGCAAGCAATATAGTCCCCTTTCCCCCTCATCCTTCCTATACCTTTCCTTCTCCACCCCCATCCTCCCATCATAATTCACATATGAAATAAGGTTATGGAGCTTCCTCTCTCCCCTCCAAGAAGAGCTTCTCTTGCTTCTAACCACTTTCCATACTGTATTGAGGGAAATAACTCAACTGTCTTCTCTTCATTTCCCTCACATGTCAATCCCAACCTTTTGCTCAGCTCCTCTATATATTCCATCAAGTATGACTCCTTTTGTTCTCCATACAAGGTGAGAGAGTTTTCCTTCTCTCTCTTGGGCTCCACACCTCCTAATCCACATCCTCCACCCGCATAGCCACCTCCATGGAGCAATCAAATGGGTCGTTCGGGAGACCATCCCCTTTGTCCCTGCCCGATCTTTCCAAATTATTCCACTCACTGGGGGTACTGGATCCAAGTGCTCCATTCAATTGCTTCAAATCCTCCTACGATTCACTCTCCCTCCCTACCCCATTGTACTTGCACAATTGCTTTAACAAAACAAGACAGAATCTTCCCTCAAATGTAATTGTATCCCCTTCCCCTCAGGGAAGGGGATTCCCTTACCCCTTGATCCTTCAAAGTCACATCTAGTTTAATACCATAATATGTCAACTGTTGGCTTCCTGGACCTCCCTCTGTCGGCACAATCATCTTCCCAGTGCTATTTTGATCATGTGCATGGGTCTTGGACTTTGGCTAACCGTATCCCTCGCAGAAGCTTTGTCAAAAGTCCCTACTCCATCTTCGCTGGAACCCCCCACTCCATCTTCTGATCCTAGTGGACCCACCGAAGTTGAGATGCAGGGGATATCTGGGCTTTATCCATGCTTACTACCAATTCTCTTCAACCCATTTTCCTTTCTCGACCCACGTCAAACGGTTCCCTCTCAGTTGCTTCTTGATTGGTTGGCTTGGCCCACTTTTTCTAGGCTTTTCATATCTTCCATATCCATATGTTTTTGCAACCCAGTCTGTTGTGGCCCAGAAGCATATGCACAATTCTCTTTTTGATTAAGTTCGATGTGCACACTTAACATATGCGTCACTTCAATTTAGTTAGGACAGACTCACCCTCTCGTTGTGAAGCCTGGCCCATCTCCTTTTGTTTTGCTGAGACGAACCTCCTTGACCCATTTGTCTTTGGGCCTTTCTTTTCCGAGACTTGCTGGCCCAACATCCCTTCTCTTTGGCCCAAAATCCCACCTTTTAGCTTAATGTTGTTGTCCAGTACTGGACACTGTCCCAGAGTGAGGCCTGAGTTGATATAAGGTACCCCATGCCTGGTACGTGCCTCTCTTAATTCAAAATCATAGTATTTGCCAGCTGCCCCTTGTACGAGTCCTTACTCCTTCCTATTGTCAACACGTGTCGACAACACCCATAATGTCAACATGTGTCCTGGCATCCTCCTTCACCCCCGTACGCATCCCCGGCACGTTCCTCGCACTCCATCTTCTACCTCTCCTTTGCAACGCACCTTGTACCTGCAATTGTCTGTTCCTCTCTTCCAAAAACTACAACCACTCTTCCTCCGTCATTAAGGTGATCTCATTTTGTCCGTTCAACCTCTTCGCTGTCGGGTGAAGCTCTGGCAGTCTCTCCTCTGCCAAAAAACACTCCATAACATAGTAGTTGTTCATCATTAGTGAGGATCTACAGTGGGATCTCATTTGACTTCACCGCGATAAGGATTTTGCTCACTAAACCTTTTCTTTGCTTCCACTTGTCGAAACCCTCCGCAAGCATCTCTGATGGCCTTGAGCAAGGCGGAGCACCAAAGGTGAAGAGGTAACCTGTGTAATAAAATTCTCCTCTCCTCCTCCTCGAGGACTCTAGAAGACCCAACCCAAAAGGACCATATCTTGAGCCTAACCATCGCTTCACCTCATATTCTTCTTCCATTCATAAAGACCCTAACAACTTCGGCTTGAGTTGTTAAGCAGAATAGCAGTAGGGTGTCTGGCAGTTGTGAGACCGTGACACAACGAGATACGTTCCATGCCCTAGACGCCATTGCTCGATTTGTGCAAGGCTGCTGACCTTGCAATCGAATTTTCCCACCAAACACGATTGAATAACCTCTCTTTGCTTCCCGATTCCTTCATATCCAGGTAGAAGTCAAAGCCTCTCTTCGACTTAGACATCTTGACAACTCCATCCCGTGGAAGTTTAGGGATCCTGGCTACATCAGTATAAGACTGGGCTTCATCCCTAGTGAGAATCATCTTCATCTTTTTCTCTGATAATTATATTTCTCTTAACATGTTCTCTCATAGATTTTATCACAAAGAGGGGATTACAATTATATAACCATTAAACAACACCTATTAGTTACCAAAATCTCTACCAATGCTTTAAAATCTTTGTTTTACAAGTCCTATCCGTGTTACCCTTATTTTAATGGACTCAGCCACTAGTACTACATTATAAGGCAGCTTCAAAATACTGGAAATGTAGGTCGTCTAGTTTTAGACATGAGTAATTGTATGGTTGTTTGTATTTTTGAGGCTAGCGAAATAGTATGATTAGGAATTGATGGCATAAAGTTATACTAAAAAATTTAGGGCCTGTTTGGGTAATGCTGCTTTTGCTAGTGTTCTTTAGCGAAGCAAAAGCACAAAGCATGTTTGGTAACGTTTGCTATCATTTGAATAGAACCGAAGCGTTTCCAAAATTGAGGCCAAAATCGGAAGCATAAAAATGATGCTTTTGTTTGCTTCTGCATGGTAGCAAAGCACTGTTCAAATTTATTTATTTATTTTTCTTTCTAAAATAACATTTTTAACTAGTTATTCAAATTTTCAAACTTGCAACACTTTTTACTAAACATGCTTTCATGTTTTTGCTTCCAAATATTTTGCAACAAATTTACGTTACCAAACAAGCTTCCAAATAGTATTGAACACACTCTTAAGCAGAAACATTGCTTTTGCTTCGGGTCAAAGCAAAAACACAAAGCAAAAGCAGTTGTCAAATGGGGCCTATAGCTTTTGGATAGATTGGAATTGCAAAACAAGACTCATAATTTCGCGCTGCATTCCTCGAATAGTTGGAACAAGGCTTTGCTAATTTGGTCCATTTCACAAAATGAAAAGGGGTTTTAGAAAGACAGGATACTTCTTGGAAATGCAGCACATGGTTTTCTATAATTATATTAAGTGGTACAGTCCTAAATTCTGAACTCAACTATACAAAACTTTTTCCCAATATTCTTAGGATTCATGTTCATGTAGTCCTAATGATATTTGAAGCTATCAATGCAACCCTCCTCTTTTTCTTAGTAGGGACTTCTTGTGTATACGGCGCTAACAACACACGCTGAGTTAACCAAATTTCCTTCCTTGTTACCTACATAGTTCACAATGCACTGTTTCAGACTTGTTGCAAACTTACTTGGCTGGATAATTTATGATCCACTCCTTACCATATGAACACAATTTGATTTATTAGACTTTTGTTATTTAAGAATGACAAATTAATAATTCAAGAATCCTTATCTCTGGGTTTCCATGCAGGTGACGTCTCCAGCCAGTAATACGGTGCACACTTCGAAGGGAACATCCGGGGACAAGTTTGAGTTTAAGGCACCACGAAGTGGAATGTATAAATTCTGTTTTCATAATCCTTACTCGACACCTGAGACTGTCTCGTTCTACATACATGTTGGCCATATTCCAAATGAGCATGACCTCGCCAAAGATGGTTTGTTCAATGCTTATGTAAATATATTATTGTTGTAGATTTTAATACATTATCAGTTATCACCTTATCTTTATTGTTTCTTTTCTTTTTTCTTTATTATTATTTTTTCAGTAATTAATATTTACGTAGTTTTCAACTGTGGACGGCTATAAAGTGTTAGACCTTCATCATGAAATATTGATTGATTGTTGAATATTTTTAGCCAAGTAACATGTTTGAAGCTTATCTGCTTACACCAAAAGATCTCTATAATGCTACTCTTTCTTTGTGGCTGGTTACAGAACATTTGGACCCTATTAATGTTAAAATTGCTGAGCTGAGGGAGGCACTGGAATCTGTCACAGCGGAGCAGAAGTACTTGAAAGCACGTGATGCTCGTCATCGTCACAGTAAGCTGCTTTCTCTTTTCTTGAAATTGTAAATTTGAATTGGTGCAGTAAGCTAGTAATTTTGTGGATTTTTTTTCTATAATTTGTTCTATTAGCTTTCTGAAAATTTCCTAGTGATTCATATCTCTTGATCACCATATGTTGTGGGTCTGGGGTTGGATGTTGTGCTGCCACATTCTTGTAGGGTGTTGCACATGATGATTCCCTGAATCTAGATGATTTATGTATCTGTATTTGTGATGTATTTCCAGGGACTTTACTTCTAACATACATGCATGTCTGAACTGAATTATTTTCTTCATTTTAGATAAACATTGAAGTTTGTGTTGCATGATACTCATTACTCGCATCATTGCCAGTATCATGTGTTTTTTATTTTTTTTTATCAGGTAAGTATTCACACACACTTTTTGTCTCGGCTTGGGCTTGAATCCCTGTTTGAGGATAGGGAGGTTATACCATTGGGCTAGAAATTTTAGAAATTGTAAAAAGTTACTGCACAATAATTTCTGTACCAATGAGGCATTAAACACGTTCTACCTTAAGAGGGGCAACATATCAGGTGTGACGATGTGAGAACTGTGATTTGAGCATTAATTTGAAATCATACAATCAGTGATGCCAATGTGAGTCACATGGAATTCCTTCTACGGGTATGAGTAAATTCAAAGCGCTGAGGGCAGCCTTTTTGTGCATACTCAATTTATCCTCTTTAGCACCCTACATTAGTATGGGAAAATTTGTGTAGTGGCCTCTAGATACGATAAACTAACATCAACTCATTTTGAAATGGTGAAGCTGATATTAGAAATGTAGATAGTGATGTTGTGACTGATGGATGTGCTAATATATTGTCAGTCGTTGATGTTGTCCCAAAAATCATTAATAGATTGTTAGCCCGTAACCCTAGGCTCTGATTGAGAGTTGCACAATATCAGTGATCTAGACCTAAAGTGGGGTGGAATGGTCTTGTTCATTGGATAACTAATTTAAACAACTTCCGGAATTTAACTGAAAAACATACGAGCGCAGGATTAATTTGTCATCCAGAGACTCTAGTAGTGTAGTAAGATAACTAGTTGCCCCCTTCTTGAATGGCATAGTCGGCAATGATTGGGCCTCTATCTTGGCACCGCACTCTACCGGCACCTGCATGTCGTGCTCTCCTCCACGATGCACATGGTGTTGGTAAAGGGAATGGGGAAGGCCTTCACCTTGTCGAGAAACTCTATCCCAAAGACTAGATGGAAGTCGTCTATGAGTACCACTGATAGATCAATATAGCCACCCCCCTCTCTCCTATGCTAGCCTTGATGCCGCCTGCCATGCCGTGGATGGCCTTAGCTGCCAAGTTAATTGCCTTCATGGAGCCCATGTCCTTGCTATACTTGAGGCCCATCCTCTTGGCCGCCTCTATGCTCACAAAGTTGTCGGTTTCCCCGTACCACCCATTGATGTTTGCCTTCACGAACATCAGCCCCTTAGTTGCCTCCTTGGGGACCTCCGTCTTGGCCTTGATGGCGTTGAGTATTTGTAGTGACCCCATCTGCGCTCCTCATGCTGCTGCTGCTGCTCATATTGGCTAGTCATGATATTGAGGGTCGTCTTCCTAGGGCAGTCCCTTGCCCAATGTGGCCCATCACATGAGAAACAGTTGCTCTTGAGCTTGGACGCCTCTTTGCTCTCTTTTCCCTCTTCACAGTTGCCTTACTTACGGGACCACCCCTTGTGTAGCGTGGCGCCCTTGTTTTCCCCACTTTTGTTGGCATTACGCCCCTTATCCTTTGGCTTGGAGGGGTCCTCCTTAGAACTGAAATTGATAAAGGACTCCATCTCCACAATAGTCGTGCCGAGGTCTTGCACCCTGTGTTGCCTCAACTCTGTCTTGGCCCATGATTGTAGGCCATCCATGACGAAGAAGAGGGAGTCTTTGTCGGATAAATCAGGATTCTCAAGAGTCAAGGTAGTGAATTCCTTCACATATTCCCAAATCAACCCAACTTGGGATTCCGTTACTTTTTCTTCCTCTTCTTCTTTTTGATTTTATTCATTAATGTGTGCGCGCGCGTTTGCGCATGTGTGTGTGTGAATTGATATCATGGGAGGTAACAGCCTTGCAGTGGTAATTAATAAAACTAGTCCCACGACTCTTTAGTGTGTCATCTGGTAGCACAGATGAGTCATCAAATTAGATCGGTGACAAGATTACGATTGTGATTCTATGATTGTTATTAGCCGGATAGTTTGCTAATCATCGCAATGTCTGTATTTTTTATGCAGCTAATGAAAGCACAAGGAAGCGCGTCATATTTTACACAATTGCAGAGTACATTTTGCTGGCCCTTGCAAGTGGATTGCAAGTCGTGTATATACGCCGCCTGTTCGATAGTTCGGTTGCATACAACCGGGTTTGAGGTACCATGTTGAAGCTGCAAGGCTAGTTTATGGTCTCTGTAGTAACCAACTCGGCATTGTTTGGAGCATATAATAGATGAGGTTGGAGAAACATGTATTGTGTGTAAACAAAGTAATATGCTAGTTAGTAACATTTATACCTTGTTTTGATTTACACCACCACCTCTGAAGTATGATATGCTTAGTTTACCTCTAATGGATTTAAAAGATGAATTTCTGAGTGCAGAAAAATTAGTGTAATTGAAGTAAAATTGTTGTTATCAATATTGAAATAATAAATGTAGTTTTTATTTTATTTAAAATTTGAGAATTTTGCATTAAATTTGTGATTTATTTTTATTTTTTTAGTAGAAGTGAAGTTGAAAGTGTAAAAAATTGGAGAAAGTGGAACAAGTAGCTGATTCTGAAACAAAATTTCCACAAAATTTCCATTCTGAGCTATGTGACTCGGGATATATCTAGTCACTGCCTTTTTATTGCCACTGATGTTTAAATCTTTAACATGCTTTGCAATCCTGGTATCACGAATATGAACTTTGAACATTCACTTTCAAAAAAGAAAAAAAAAAACTTGATACATTCACTTTCAAAAGTTCGACTTTTCGGGATGAAGTACCTCATGAAGTATTCATTCGTGGCAATGACAAAGACGGCAATCAGAAAATATATGAGTGAAGGTTTTTTAAATTTGGTTCTTTTGTGTTGCGTTCTAAATTGGAAAAAACATGTTGCTCACATTTTTTTTTTAATAAAAGGTGTATGTTACATTGATTTCAAATAATTAATCCTCTTTGATGTGTTCATCACTTATATTTTTATTTATTTATTTTTGTTTAGTAATCTATACTTTATTCATTAAATTGCTTTAGTTATATATATAAGTAAGAATTTCAAGATATTTAAAAAAAAAAAAAAAAGGATTTAGGCAAAGTTTAGTTGAATTTCGAAATTATTAATCAATAATAAACCTTTAAGAGAATAGAAGAAGTTTACCTTTTCTTCTCTTGAACAAAATGATGTCTAAGCAAACAAATAAAAAAATTAACGTTTAGACCCAAATATAACATAAAATTTAGTATTAAAGTATTTTAAAATTTATTGTGCATCATTATATTAGTAAATTTTTTTACAATTATTATTTTATAACTCATATGAACTTTTTCTTAATATTATATACTAAATACAATCCCCGACCTCCTTTTGAAAGGTAAGAGGCTGATACCACTAGGTTACTGGCCGGTTGATTATTACATATATTATATGAATAATATATATAAATATATCTATATTTATTTAACTATTCAGTTCAGTCTTGTAAAAACCCAAACCAATGATGAAATCGGAATCAGATCGAAACCATAAAACTGCATACCAAATAATCGTTTCGATCCGATTTAGGGTTGAACAATTTTTTTGTGCACCACTACTTTTAATATAATATATTGTACTCCACAGTCCACACCTTTTTGCATATAGCTGCAATTCAGACACATTAGGTGAGTTGTATATACATGTTGAGCGCAACCCAATATACGAAATGTTCAACCCGAGTCCAACCCTACATCTACCTTTAACCTTAGCTACTAAATCTGAGCCCAACCTATCATTATATTTTTAAACTCAAGATTGGATTTCGAGTTAGACAGTTGGGTTAATTCGAGATACCCATTTGGTCATATTCGTATTGAAAATTTAATGTAATCTTGAATCAGTTGCATATTAAAATTACTCTTAAAAAAAAGTTATAAAAACTATTGTAAATTTTGAATAAATTACAAACAAATTCTTATAAATTTAATTCTCCTAAATGTTTACATCCAAAAAATTAAGATTTAACAAAGTAGGCTGAAAAGTACTAGAAAAAGGGGGAAGTTGAAAAGAAAAAAAGGTGATCGTAATTTGAATATTATATATAATGTATTTAAAATAAAAAAATATAAAAATAATACTCCGTATTAGAATTGGGGTTTGAGTTGGACTCGGTTGCTAACATTTTAACCTAAATTCAAACCTAATTAAGTTTGGATTGAGATTTTTCCGGACCAACCCGGCAATAAATCAGTTAGACTTTATTGGGTTGGGTTGCCCGGCCCACCCATAGACTTTTTTGCTTTTGAGAAGGGAGGGTGTAGGGGTTTTAATTTCAGGGTTTAAGAGCGTGACCACACTGCTTCCTGTTTTGGCCTCAACGATACACACTGGCGAATAACCTGATAGAAAACGTAGAAATGGATGATACAGAGCTAGAAGTTGAAGAAGACGAAGAACAAAACTGGGAAGATTGGAAAGCAGACGGCGAGGACGATGAAGAAGGTGGTTTGGATTCAAATATACTCTGTTTGTTCTGCGATTCCAACTACAGTTCTAGTGATGCGCTCTTCGAACACTGTAATTCCAGTCACCGCTTCGATTTTCACGGCATCAGGACAACCCTAGGCTTGGATTTCTATGGTTCGTTGAAGCTCATTAACTACGTCAGATCTCAGGTGAATTTTTTTTTTAAACATTTCAAATCTAAGTTTATTTTTAAATTTAAGATTTTTAAATTCTTTTGCTTTCTCAGCAAACAAATAGTGTTGGAGCCGATGTTTTGTTTCAATTTCTAGAAGTATGTTATTCCTCAGTGACTCTTGCGTTGGATGGGATACTTATTAGGATTTGATATAAGTACTTCCAGACATTTTTTAGGGATTGGAAACAAGATTAACTATGTATGAGGAATTTACATTCTTTCAGATTTTTATGCAACCATAGCTTGTTTCCAGTCTAACAAGTCGTGTATGTCCTCAAAAGCCAATAATTATTTCTTTTATTGGATTTTTAGTTATGAATTTTATCATTACATTGCCCACATATATGTGTAGAATGTTATGGATGTTATATTAATTATGCAAAGTCGAAGGAGAGTTGCTTGAATCTGAGTAAGAGGCAAAATGTTTGGATTGCTAAGTGAGAACTGATGAAGAAAATCTATAGAGAGTTCTTCTAAATCAATGAACAACAATCATTTGTAGGTAAGGTTTTTATCTTCTAACATCTATATATGGGATATACTACCTCCGTCCCAAAAAGGATGTCACTTTTTGGGAACTGTGGCATCCTTTTTGGGATAGAGGGAGTATATAGAAAGGCAATCCAATGGGGAGCGCATCCCGCTACAATTGCACAAAGGCCAAAAAGAAACACTATACTCTCAAGCTTTCCAAAAAGAACATGATATCCTTTACAGATTTACAATACCACCCATTAGTCCCAAAGAATAAAGTAGTAAGAAAGTAAATTTGAATGCCCAAATATGAGTCTCCTTCCCATCGAAGGATCTCCTATGCCTTTTTCGCCATAAGCTCCACCATAGACAAAGAGGGGCAACCTTCCATACATCTCGAGCTTGCTTCCCCACCATACACCCTCTCCGAGCTTCGAGCGTGGTCCTCGTAGAAAGTAGCATGACCCAACTCACTTCAAACAGGCCAAGAATCAAGACCCAACCATCCCTAGAACTGGATAGTGCAAGAGGAGATATTTAACGGACTCCTCCGCCTTCTTACATACGCAACACCAATTGACTATAATCAATCACCTTTCCTCAAATTATTGATCGTCAAATATTTTTGAAAGTTGTCATCTATTTGAAAAATGCCACCTTTAAAGGGGCTTTTGTGTGCCAAATTGCCTTCCACGGAAAGGAATCCACCAATCTTACATAAAATGAATGGACCTCAAATCTCCCATGGGCTAAACAACAAAGCCAAGAACTGAACAATTGTTTTTTTTTTTTTTTCCTTGTGAAAAAACATTTGTAATGGCATTTGATGTGGTTAATGCGTATGTAAACTGAAAGGATATATGCACATTGATTTATGTGATCTTCTTAGATGATATGTCGAAAATCCAATTCTTAAAGAATTTTTGATGAGTTGTGTTGCATATCTTGAATTGTTCCTTTTGTACATTGATTTAATTGAATTTATTTGCAATATGTATATTAATTTAGCTTATCCATTGAATTGATATGCTGAATTTTTCTTTATTTGATCTTGAATAGTTGTGTTTCATAGTTTAATTTTATTTTTCTGTACATATATTTAATGTGCATTTTTATCACACACATATCTTACCTCAATCAGGTTTCATCAAGGCCCAATTGACCTCTGATACCTCATTGTGCGCTGAGTCTTTTTAACAATTATGGTTTCAAATGTCACTTTGTCAATATGTTGGATAAATGAAATCGGGCATTCACATCTATATAACTTATAGATAGTTGTGAAGAATACACTGCCATGTTCTGTATGATGAGAAGAAAACCCTTTGAGTAACTATTTTTAATTATCAAGCTGCACTTGTAATTTTTAGTTTGGGGAGGTTGCAGCATACAAGATGCTAAAGGCTTGAGATTTCTCATTTGGTATTTTCTTATTGTTTCACCAGGTGGCAGGAAACAGATGTTGGAACTGTGGACTTACCTGTCAGTCTGAGCAAGAACTACGGAATCATTTGCATGAAACAGTCAGTTATGAGGTCAACATGCTTCCATGGGATGACAACAAATATCTTAAACCTTTCATGCAAGATGATCCACTCTTGTACAGTTTCACTGAAGATGAAGAATGTGAAGATGAGGAGATTGCATTAGTTGACAAGGAGGAACTCTGGAGGGATTTGAGTAGTATTGAAAATATTTGCATGGATGATGATGATGATGCTTTAAAAACATATGCATCTGATTGCAGCACCTCTTGTGAGAATGGAAAGATGGAGGTTACTTCTGGTACCAACCACAATATGAACGTGGCAAATCCTTTGAAGAAGGTGACAGACGATGGTATTCATGTGAAAGAACATGGTGATTCATT
Source organism: Cornus florida (assembly GCF_030987335.1). NCBI lineage: Eukaryota > Viridiplantae > Streptophyta > Magnoliopsida > Cornales > Cornaceae > Cornus > Cornus florida. Next base: position 49,661,224 of record NW_026775571.1, on the reverse strand, counting down.
TGGTATAAAGCCAATAGATAAGCATTTCAGAGTTCCTTTTAAAAATGCTGTAGCAAAGGAAATGAAGAATGTTAATCAGAATTATTTTGGGTCATACAGTTCATTTGGCATCCATAGAGAGATGATAAGCGATAAGGTATCAAGTTTAATCTTATATTTCCTGTAGAAGTGAAACTTTTAGTTGAATTCATGAGAGGGTTTTATACAAAATATTGCAAGTTCATTGTCAATATGCGCGTCTAGAAACTCACATTCTGGTTATATAGGTGAGAACGGATGCTTATGAACATGCCATATTGAATAATCCTTCTCTCCTGCGCGATGCTGTTGTATTAGATGTAGGTTGTGGAACTGGCATACTGAGGTGAGAAGGCATTTTTCTACTTTTCTAATTTTTTTTTATGTTTTTTCATATTGGATTTTTGTTGTCGATTCAAATTTATCTTTATTTGTATTGATTTTGGAGGAATCCATAATCGGTGATACTGTTGAGGCCTGCTATGTTGGTGACTTCCTTCCTCCAGTACTTCAAATTCACAAAATATACGATAAGTAATCTAGTTATGACTATGAGTACCAGTGTTTTTAGGAATTAACAGTTAATTTGCCAATATATGATTCATGTGTGTGACTGTTTGTGCATGTGCATATGTTTTAGATCATTTAGTATCTTATCATATTTTATTCATTAAAAAGTATGTTAAAATAGAGTACTGAAAGATGATAGACTTTTAACTGTTGGCCGTCATGCTAGAATTGACTATTGAGGTCTTTACCACATGATGATGGAGATTAAAAAAAAAAATGTCTCGCTTAATTTCATTTGGTCCTCAGCTTGAAATCTTGATATTTCTGGTATTTGTGGAAGATAAATGAAGGAGTTTTACTCTCTTTTTCTAACTGGTTTGCCTTAAACGGGATTTTTATTTTTAATATTTTCTGGTAATATTGTGCAAATTTCCTACTTCGGGCGATAGTGGCTTTTTCAACCCCCAAACTAACATTTTTTTTTTTTTACTTTTCTTTCGGGGTATATATTATTAACAAAAAAGTTACAATATGGTAAAATATGACAAGTGAAGGCATCCCTTCACCAAGAGCTATCAAAAAGGCAAGAAACCAACGGAACTTTAAAGAAAGCTTTTAGTACAAATCTACAACCTTTAAAATCAAAACAAAAATTGAAGATCTTGGACCCCAAGGTTGACAGAATGGAGACTTCCAAAGCATGCTTGAAGTTCAATGGAACCAACAGAATTGAGAGCCTAGGCCTGCAGCCATTCCACACCAGAGGATACAAATAGACTCTATTGCCAATAGGTCTGCATTTGTTCCAAATGGCCTTTAAAGAGATCCTGCCATGCTTCCAGAGGACAGATTCATCCCCAGATAACAGCCTTTTGGACTGAATGTAAGCACTCACCTCAGCAGGGAATGCATTAAGAATTATTGACAATAATGGACTGTAAAGTAGAATTCTTAGGCAAACCAGACAGAAACCATTTTCTATGGTTAAATCTTTGCTGAAGATTCAATCCATCAGTCCAAGGATCCAGAAAAATCTTGAAGGATCTACCATTACCAATCTGGAAATATGCATTAGCAAGCATGAAATCTTCCACAGCTACAATGCTCTTCCAAAGGGAAGAGTCTGTAGGCTTGACATTGCAATTCCAGAAGGAAGATCTCTTTCCATAATTCTCCTTGAACCAGCTACCCATAGCGCATCTTTGCCCTGCAAATAATTCCAATCTAAGAGGCATTTAGATGCATAGTTGACATCTGAACTCTCCTAATACCCAGTCCACCTTCAGTTTTGGGCAGGATAATAGTAGACCATCTCAAGTGATGAATCCTCTTCCTGTCTTCACTAGAACCCCAAAGGAAGCTTATGACGTTAGAATCAAGGATTTTCGTTCCCTTAGATTTCTAGTTGTTCACTGAAGAACAATAATAGCTGTAAGAGGTTAGATTGTTCTAATGAGCTCTACACTGCCTGCTAAAGAGAGTTTCAGCCCATTTGAAACATAAATATGCCGGTTGTTTTTGACCCCATAACTTAAATGACCTCCCTTTTGTGATTGGTTGGTTTTGACCCCATAACTCATGGATGAGCCACATATGTTCTGCCTCTACTTTAGGAAAAGGGGCAAAGATAGATGAATTAGGGATTTGATGTAATTAGATTTTATTTTAATTGTTTTTGTTATTTTTGGTAATGTTCTATGTTCAGAGATATTTTAGTATTTTAATATTTTAGGGTTTGTTTATGTTTTGCCTAGATAAAGGCTTTTTTTTTTTTTTCGTAGTTGGTACTCACACACACTTGTCTCTTCTGAGACTTGAACCCGTGACCTCCCTTTGGGAAGTAAGAGGCGGATACCACTAGGCCACTGCCCGCTGGTACCTATATAAAGGCTTAAATGTAATCAGACAATCAACTTTGAAATGTTGGATTATTATTGTGAGTTTGCGAACTCTTCCTGTATCTTGTCTCCCTCGTTGTTGTTGTTCTTATATTTCACTCCGTTTCTCATCCCCTTCATCTGTCTTCTCATTCTCATCCCCTTCTTTCTTTCTGGTTACTATTTAAACACTACTTGTCTTGCGTCAACGGTCTTACCATTTCTAGATGTTAGTGGATTTGTTTACCTGAGATTATGTACCCATGGGTTTCTGCGGTTGGTTTTACACGTAAAAATTGCTCTCTTTTAATTGCTTTACTTATTGTTGGATTGCTTAAAGTAAACAAAACGTTGCTTAATTTCAAGTAAAAAACATAAATGACGTATTCACCCCCCTCTGAATTCATAACTAGGATTCCTACTTTGCCTTGAAAGTTATATCCCGAGTTGTACTTCTTGTCTTGTTGGCTGATGCTTCTGACTTTATATGTTGCTACTAACATCACTTTTGTGATATTAATTTGTTTTTCACTGAAATGAGTGAACTTTTCACTTGATATATTTGCATGAACTCATTCACACATTCTCTTTAGTTTTTCCAACAGTTCGGTAATGGGACCTAATTGGTACTCTATTCTGAATGTTAATTATATAACAGGGGTGTTAACATATCTTATTTTTTATTCTTGTCTTCACTAGTCTATTTGCAGCCCAAGCAGGGGCTTCGAGGGTAATTGCAGTTGAAGCCAGTGATAAGATGGCTGGGGTGGCAACTCAGGTAAATATTCCTGCATTTATAACTGTGAAATCAACAATTTATCTCCTCCAGTAGTTTATCTTGCTTCTCGTGTGTGATTTTTAGACTTAATATTGGTGTTGTTTGGTTAAGTGCAGATTGCAAAAGATAATGGCCTTTTTTGGAAAGGTGCCAATCACTCTGATGGGGTAATAAGAGTGGTCCAAGGTATGGTTGAAGAGCTTACTGAACAAATTCAACCCCACAGTGTTGATGTTTTATTGAGTGAATGGATGGGTTATTGCCTACTTTATGAGTCAATGCTTAGCTCTGTGCTCTTTGCACGGGATCGATGGTTGAAGCCTGGAGGTGCCATTCTCCCAGACACAGCTACTATTGTGAGTTCTCTCAAGAGCATTTTGGTTCTCTTCTGTAAATCTTTTTAATAACAGAGCAAAATTCTATAAAAGACACGAAAGCACAACACAATAATATACGATGCAAACAGGGCTTGTACCCTCTGTCTCCTTCCACCAGGTGGCCTTACCCTTCTCTTGCCTCAGAATTGGGGTCCCCACCCTTTTCTGTGGCGCCGAACACTCTCTTCACAGTTGAAAAAAGCATCACCACATTCTTGCCAAGGAAGAAAAAGGGAAAAAAAAAACACAGCATCACCACATTCTAGCATGGCCAAGCTGTTCACCCCCAAACCTCTGATCCTCAACTTCATTTTGGGAAATCCCATCGCGAGGTTACAGTTCTGAAGCTCCCTTAACTCTTCTAAGCCAGCAGTCACCCGCAAATTTGTCTTCCTTGCCTTAAGACATCAAACCCATTGTACGGCTCACTCAACCTCCCCTTTGCTTGCGATGTGAGAGTATTGGTTTTTTAAATCACCTTTATCCCCGGGCCTAATTCCCCTATCATTGAATTAAAAAAATTCCATATCCCTACCTTCACTTGGTTGCTTTAATTGGAACCCGTCTCTCCAAGAGTTCACTTGATTCTCACATGCTGCCATGTCAGCCCATTTGAGACTTGAAATTTCAAACACCCTGTTAGCAATAATATAAGACATACCCAGATGCTAACTAATTGTCTTGCTGTCCTTCCACTCATCTGTCTGGCTGTCTGTCTTCCATGTGCCTCAAGCCTTTATGGGTCACACATTCTCTTCCTCTGCAGAGCAAAACTAACCACTATTACCTAGTATCTGGATGATAATTCTACCCAGATAGGTACCTAATATTACCCATGACCTGTACCAATTTGTTTTAACTGGCTAACTGTGTGCTCGACTTGAACTTCCATTCACCTATACCAAGATCCTAGTCAACTGGATATTGTTTCTTCTTGCTGTACCTGCATTTAATGAAACCTTCCTGTCTCTCTCTTGTAGACCCAAAACTCATGAGTCCACCAATGAAGCAGTAAACCAGAGACCCAAACCTACAACTGCTTGGTTTTAGCCCCATCTTTTAAAATACCAGCTTGCTAGAAAATCTGTCTTGCATCAATTGAATTGCTTTGAAAACCAAATTGGTATCCTCTCGGCCTCCTCATACGACACGAGGTCAGGACCTCATTTACTTCCAAGATACACATGCGCAAACATTCTACCTAAACTCTCTCAATGCGTATTTTCAACTCTCATTTGGAGTCTTTGGACTCTGAGAAGCAGTAGATTGCATGGATGTACTAGAAGGCCACCTCATCAGATTGCTATTGAAGCCTGTTTTGAAGGCTGTCAAGCCATAGGCCTGCCTGTGGCTGATCTAGATTCAGCTTTTTGATTGTGGTTTTTTGTTTCTTGTACTAGTGTATGCCCTAGTTAGTTTTTTGTCTGCCTTAGCCTTTTGACTGTTATCATGTACTCTATTTTTGTATCATTAAAATCAAACTCATTCAGGGAAAAAAAAAATTCTACCTAGAATACACCCATTTCTGCACCTTCACCATATTCAGTGCCAATGTATTCATGGAGTCAAATCCCCAACCAAATGCATTCTTAAGAATTTTTTTTTTTTTTTTTTACCCTTTACAGGAACCAATTCTACTTCAAAGTTGCACTTTGCCTGTTTAGCTCTGTGTTACATGGGCTCTTTGAAAGTAGGTTTAGTGCACGGGTCGGACACACTATGCTCAGACATGGGTATGAGATATGTGTCTGATATTACTATTGGATATGCATCTAAAAAAAATCTAATAATTCAATTTTATTATATTATTGCTTCAAAATGAGGGAAATGCTTATAATAGGATTGACCATGGATTTGAGCCATAGCACATGGTTTCATAAACTGCACGATTTTATTTTATTTTTCCTGAATAAAACTGCACAATTTTCATTAGTCTAGAAAATAAATTGGGCTAGCCCTATGCACGAGGCTCCCTCCACTGCAGGTCTGGGAAGGTCAATGTATGCAACCTTGTGTTATATTTTACGAACTTTTAACAGTGTCCATGTGTCCTTGGGGATTTGACACATCCGAATCATGGATACGTACCCTCACCTGACACATGTACCCAATTCCATGTAACATAGGTTTATCTATGTAACTTTGTAGAGATTTCCAAATCTTGGAAATCGGTCCTGCAATGGTCAACCATCTTCCTTTAAGTAACTGCCTGATTATAATGAATCTCTCCTACCTCTGCACTAGAAAAACATGTGGAGCAATACTTAAATCTTAAGGTCTGGGGGTTCCAAGACCCTGTCCATAGAAATATCAACGATTAACCTTTGGAACTGGGACTTCCACCAAGCATTTACATTCTCATCCAAGTCCTCATAGTCATGCAACAGTGACTGAACCATACCTCTGCCACTTCCTAATAATCTTGAAAAGAACAGTCCTAATGTGTCTTCATCCTCCATAGGACCAATGGACTCCATCCCAACCAGCCTGAATAATTAATTTTCTTGTCTAAGCTCTTCCAACAAAACACCTAACTCTTGATTTGGATTTTGTAATTACGACTAATACTTTTACTTACTCCTAATTTCCTTTTCAGTTTGTTGCTGGATTTGGAAGGGGTGGTACTAGTATTCCGTTTTGGGAAAATGTGTATGGTTTTAATATGTCCTGCATTGGGAAGGAACTTGTTGAAGATGCTGCTCAGGTTCCTATTGTCGATGTTATTGACAGTTGTGATATAGTGACCAATTCTGTGGTTCTCCAGGTTAGTAATTGATATCAGCTTTTATTTTTGGCAGAAATATTACAAAATGGGCACTAATTCATGTTGCGGCAAATGGGTCACCTTTTGCCATTTTAGAGTGCGAATTATTCTACTTTGAGCATTAAAGAGATGAAACATTTTTTTTAAAATGGTAAATGGTAAATGGATGAAGCATCTTTTGAAGAAATGAAGCATGTAGTCTTGTAGTCCAATTTCCCTTGATTGAGTTGGAACTGGAGTTTGAGCGAGTGCTTGGAGCACCTAATATAAGATACCAGTGTCCCAGAGTACTATGAAAACCTTTGTAAATGTACGTGCATATGTTGGTACATATATGTTTATATATATATATTCAAGTCATGACCATCTCTATATAATTAAGCTTTTTTATTTTTGGATAGGCCTCAACAAAAAACCGAAGAGTAACGGCAACAAGTGATTGAGTTTAGTAGTCTCTCTTATAAAATTATAGATTCTAGAGATATAGTAATATGGGGAAGACAAAATTGTTTCAAGCACCGACACAACCAGAAGCGTCCCTTGTTTCAAAGAGAGGACGGGCTATTCACATTTCATTTGATGGTCTGAGGCGAATTGAAAGCTAAGTAGCAGTAATTCTAAAGATTCCTCGAGGGAAAATAGAGATGTCTCCTACGTTACCCATAATATGTGCAAGAATCGACCTAATTTCATAGAGGCATTCGGTCTGAATGCTACATGAAGAACATAAGCCAGATGACATAATGGGAAGACCTAGGATGTAGAATATCAATAAATGAGTGATTTGGTAGATTTGGATTCTTATATATCCACTAGTGTGGTACTTTATTAATTATACGATGCATATAAGATCCATCTATATAGATACCATCATCTACATCCAGAAAGCTGTATGCTTTGGAAGAATCTTGTACAATTTGGGAAGGGTTTTGATTGATGAAAAAGAAGAATCTACTTCAACCGATATGCCCTTAGGCACGGCTATACATAACATAGAAATCACACTTGGAAAGGGTGGACAATTAGCTGAACCAGTGGGTGCTGTAGGAAAACTAATTGCAAAAGAGGGGAAATCGGCCACATTAAAATTACCTTCTCGGGAGGTTCATTTGATATCCAAAAACTGCTCAGCAACAGTCGGACAAGTAGGAAATGTTGGGCTGAAGCAGAAAAGTTTGGGTAGAGCCGGATCTAAACGTTGGCTAGGTAAGCATCTTGTTGTAAGAGGGGTAGTTATGAACCCTGTAGACCATCTCCATGGGGGTGGTGAAGGGAGGGCCCAAATTGGTAGAGAAAAACCCACAACCCCTTGGGGTTATCCTGCACTTGGAAGAAGAAGTAGAAAAAAGGGATAAATATAGCAAAAATTTGATTCTTCGTCACCGTAGTAAATAAGAGATTGAACTTGAGAGAAGTTTGAGCAGTATTAAGATCACCCCGAGCTGCTTTGACAGCATAATGAGAAATTTGAGTTTATTTCTTCGTCTTTACCCCAAAAAAAAAAGAAAAAGGGAGTAAGCTGTGACACGTCCACTTAAAAAAAAAAAAAACCCTTTGTAGCTTATCATTTATTATAATTTTTTTTTTATAAGCTTAACACAAAAGTGGAAAAAGAAATAATAGTAACTTGGTCTAGGGCCACCATTATACCTACAGTGATCAGACATACTATTGTATTCATCATAATGGGAAGGAACATTTGCCTGTTTATATGACAGATTGTATGGTTGGACACAAATTAGGAGAATTTTTTCCTATTTTAAATTTCCGAGGACATGCAAAAAGCGATAATAGATCTCGTCATTAATAAAATAAATTTAATGCTTATCATTCATTAGTAGGAGGAAAGCCTTACGCTAAAGAAGAGAAAAACATAAGTATAGACTTTGGGTCAACATATATGTATGTCTGCTTATAAAGCGCAAAGAGTAATTGATCAAATTCGTGGACGTTCATATGAAGAAACACTTCTGATACTAGAACTCATGCCTTATCGATCATGTTACCCCATTTTTAAATTGTTTTTTTATGCAGCAGCAAATGCCAGTTGCAATCTGGATTCCAATGAAAGAAATTTAGTCATTAGTAAAGCTGAAGTCAACGAGGGTAGTACCGTTAACAAAATAAAGCCTAGAGCTCGAGAACGTAGTTATCCAATAAAAACATCTACTTGTCATATAACTACTGTAGTAAAAAAAAAAAAAATCCTAATATGTAGAGATAGACCATCTCAACGATTTTAAAAAAAAAAGACCTAGATGGAAAAATAAGTAGATAGATTTGACATATAAAGATATATATAGTTGTGAGGGAGTATGGGACAAAAAACAAATCCAATTGGTTTCAAACTTGGTATAACCCAAGGTCATCATTCCCTTTGGTTTGCACAACCAAAAACTTATTCTGAGTGTCTCCAAGAAGATAAAAATATACGGGATTGTATTAAGAATTATGTACAAAAGAATATGCGAATATCCTCTGGTGTCGAGGGAATTGCGCGTATAGAGATTCAAAAACGAATCTATCTCATCCAGGTCATAATCTATATGGGATTCCCAAAGTTATTAATAGAAAGCCGACTGCGAGGAATTGAAGAATTACAGATAAATCTACAAAAATAATTTAATTGTGTGAACTGAAAATTCAACATTGCTGTCACAAGAATTGCAAAACCTTATGGAAGCCCTAGTATTCTTACGGAATTTATAGTCGGACAATTAAAAAATAGAGTTTCATTCTGCAAAGCAATGAAAAATGCTATTGAATTAACTGAACAAGAAGATACAAAAGGAATTCAAGTACAAACATATTTTTTTTCTTTTTATGAATTAAGCAATGAAGTTTTATGTTAACAACTGATCCCATATAACAAGTGCATGGCAACATCGTCAAAATTCTGATGGAAAATTTCTGAAAATATGTGTCTAAAATCCTTGATCCCAAATCTTCGAAGCCATGCTCCCAATGTTTGCAATCAATGGTTAGCCAATAATCTGCTCCCAGTCTGCAAGCTGAGGATTGGAGGGATCATGGTCATGCCTAGGCTTATCAGGGCACTTATCCTTGTACCCATGAATTTTTGGCTTCATTAATTGCCTCTTGCATTGACTTCTCTGGATACTGTGATATCAATGAGCCAATAAACCGATTGATCATTGGGGCCCCAATTTTAATTTGTGATATTGTGGCCAACTTCTACCTTTTCCCTAGTTTATATAACTTCTGAATTATATTGAAAGCAATTGAAATTTTTTTGTGGTTACTTCTTCAAAGTTCGCAAACTTTCTTGTCTGATGTTACTTCAATATAGTCTCAAGACACCATTTATTAGACCAAGTACTCTAGAAAATGCCATTGAATTTCTTTCAAATTTCGCAATTTATTTATGCAGGAAATTTTATCCATGCAATTTTGTAATCTTAACTAAGTTTGAACATTCTTCAAGATAAGTCACACTTCTTAAATTATCCTAAATTTATCTAGTGAACATGCTAATTATGCGTGCCTCAAGCTAATTAGCATGCTAATAACAACAGCACCGATGCAAATCTTGAGAGTATGTTCCCAAGCTATTAATTAATAGTTACCCAAAGTACCGGTCTTCAGGCCCTACGGACCCCGCCGAATAAATCAAAGCAACTACTAATCAATACAAGAGTCTATACCTTTCTCATGCTTGAGAGTTATTCTCCATGACAGTAATGAGGAGCAAATTGTTACGACGGCTCTCCCAATTCGCATTCCTTATCGTAGATCCAGTTCATCTCTTAATTAATAAATAGTTCATCCTTTATTACCGACCATGAACTATTTATGATAACGTAATTTTTGTAATTTACATATCATATGAACGCCCTCATATACATATAAATACTTGCGTAGTCAAGTGGACACCTCGATTCAAATACCGAATCGACCAATACACATTATTAACCAATTATATATAAAGCATCTCATTAACCACAGATTTATGGGACAAAAATTGTCTTATACAATCCATTAAATTTGTTATGCTAGGGTATACAAAACCAACATTATGATGCTTTAATTAACTGATGATTTGCTCATGTTGTTGTTAGGTCAATGCCAATAGGACTTAGTTTGACAAATTTTGTTGAACAAAATTAGATTCTCTAACTTTTGTTTTGATTTCTAGTTTAGATTATAAATTTTCAAAAGTTGGTTATGGAAGTTACTACTAACGACTCAAGGTCGAAGGAGGGATTTTGAGCTATATTCGAGGATATATGTGTCATATTCTTCTACAAGGGTAAGAAGGTAATTTAACATATTGATGCACTCACCAAGATTACAGTTCATGCATGCATAATTAGGGGTTTGGCTTTTTACATGATTTGATCTTATTTGATTCCCTAAGTTGTTTTCAAAGCGTGCATTAAAGTTTAGTCGTTCGTAGGTGGGAGGTCACACAGAATATAAGGTGACCCTCGCCTAATCTTCCTAAATGCCAGCCCAGCTTCAGAGGAAGCTGAACAATACGTCCAGCTCCTTAAGAAATGGTTGGGCATATTTGCCTGGAGTTGTGCTAAGTGGCCCAGGCTAGACCCCAAAAGTTCTATAGTGCATCCTGTTTTCGTTTTTGGATTCATCATTTGCGGAAATGGTGAGTGATTATATGTGTTGACACCTACTGCTGCGTACCACAATAATAGAGTTCAACACAACCTTCAATCCATTGCATAGTGATTGAACTCGAGAAGCGAAATTTGTTGATGAGCAGGACACAGTGGAGACTTTCGAGGGAAAGTTTGGTATCTTGTGTCAAGGAGGTAACTAAAGGGATTTAGAGTTTTGGGAACTGTTGACCGAAGTTAAACTTTCTTTCTTGTAGTGGATTTGGCTTCCTAGTCTAGGTTCCAAGGTTTTACCCCTTGGGGTTTTCACGTATAAATCTGTGTGTCCATTGCTTTACTGCTGCAACAAATTTTTACTACTATGGATTAAATGATATTGTTTTTTGTTATTTATTGAATTTAAAATTTTGGTAATTTAGTTTAAATTCATAAAGTAGTCAAATTCAGTAAGCTGTTCTGCAGGACCTATTCAGCCCCCTATAGTTCTAGATCATAGGCCTTGTGAGACTCTCTATTAGAACCTCGGATTCTGGTCCTAACCATGAGGTGTATTTGTAGCAATTGAGGGTTTTTTTGGATGTTCATTGGGTTTGAGTGGTCGATTCACTTTTTGCAAAGCATCTGAATTTAGTAATATATCATTTGGAATGTAGCCACTTGAGAGAACTGTCTCTATTTCAAAAATCATGTTAAGCGTTTTTTAATTTCTTTTTAAGGAAACTTAAAATGATCATGAACTGACAAATTTTTTTTTAATTAATGTGTTCATTCAGGATGATGGGATTTTCCTATTAGAATATTTATGTAAATAATGAATTGGACCATTCAAATTACGGAGAGTCCCAGTGGGTCCTCATTCAGTCGTCGTTTGGAGAATGCTTTTTCTAATTTATATCTACATGAAACCTAAGTGTCGGATGAAATTTGTAAGGGCCAATCAGTTTTTTTTTGTTGACGTAATGAGCAGACACCGCTTCTTGCAAGTTAACTTCTTTATCAAAGTCCAACTTATTTTACGCAAAAATTTCATTTCTAGCATGATGATTACTTGTGCTATACTTACTTTTTTATTAATTTTTTTGCAGACCTTTGATCTGGCGGTTATGAAACCTGAGCAAGTGGATTTCACAGCAAGGGTCGAGTTAGAAACAAAGTTGGACGATCTCACGAACGAATCCGTGGATGTAAAACCCAAAACTTCGTGTTACGGAGTCGTGTTGTGGTTTGAGACTAGTTTCACCAGCAGATTTTGCAAAGAAACGCCAACAGTGTTGTCCACATCCCCTTACACTCCTGCAACGCACTGGTCACAAACAATCCTTACTTTCCAAGAACCTATTACAATGGCATCTGGAAAGCCCAGTGCAGCAGACAGCTCGGCAGCCATTGGTACTGATGCCTGCCCTGCTGTGAAAATCCTTTTACGCGTAAGCATTGCCCGTTCTTCAGGTCGCAGTATTGACATTTCTTTGGAGACTGCAGGGATTGGTCCCGATGGACGGAAATGCAGTTGGCCGGTGCAAATGTTCCATTTATAATTGGAAGTGTATCGTTGATCGATTACTGTGGTCAGCCAAGCTATTTTGTTTTTAACAAGTTTGGCACAGTTCTTTAGCCATCTTGTTTAGACCATTGTCTTTTTTCTTCCCTAAATTTGTTGTTTCTTTTCTTATAATTGTATTATATATATACATACAAATATATGTATGTATGAATGTATGGTAGTGTAACTTACATATTGTTTTGAGAATAATACTATTTCTTGATGGAAATTGACTCCATGACATTCTTTTATTTTAAGCTGAAGTAAAAATATATATATATTTTTTTCAGGTAAAATATTTTTTTATTTTTACTTTGTCGGTATTTGACAAAAGGTCTACGTTGAGATTGAGGTCGAGTCCATTGAGCTGGGCATGTAAAATAACTTGTCGAAAATTGATAGATAAATTATTTTTGTTAAATTTTAATTTTTTTTTCTTCGTAAATTCTTCTTTGGCACCCACAGTAGAGATCGGATCGGAGGTATTTGACCCCCAAAAGGTATTTGGGTTTTAGATCCTTGATAAAAAAATATGTTTTGAAAAATATTTTATTGCTAAACAAACGGAGCCTACATGTTGGAAAGACAAGTTTATTTGCAATACTAAGGTGATTAATCTGCTGCAGTAAGTGCTCTAATATGAAGAACCATGAGCGGAAAATATTCTTCCAGGTAAAATAAACTGAATTTTAATATATTTTGTTTTTCTTCATAAATATTTTACGACAAACAAACACTAAAAAAATTAAAAATATTTTTTAAAAGAATATTTTACTTCCAAACAAAGGTAGTCCTAATCAATCTTGAACAATAATTTTGGTAAGTTTGATTCTGATGATGTGGGTGTAATTATATTTTTTTGAACTGAATTTTATGTTGAAAGTTGATTAGCATTGATACGAAACTTTTAGTGCTAGTGAAACTTTGACACAAACCTAGTTTGATTAGCACGAAAGCTAGATGATTTTTCAAATACTAAATTTTATATGGTTCTTTAACTTAATTTATTTTGTAGTCTTATTATTTCTTATTATAGAAATGGTATAATTTTGTTTGTGATTATTTTTATTTATATTATTTAATAATTTTTATTAGAAAGTATGAATGACAATATGAAAAAAAAAAAAAAAAAAAATAGATACATTAATTCAATCTAAAAAAAGTTCTTGATAAATTTATATAACTAATAATCAAAACGCAACAAAAACATTTAGGTGAAAATTTAACAAATGAATAATCAAGACATCTAATTATTAATTTTGCATCTCAAAAAAATAAGATGAATAATTTTTATTTTTAATATTGATATTTAAATAATAAAATATCACTTTAATATTTTTCATCGAATGATATTATAAATTAGAATATTTTGCACATATTCAAGATTTGATATTATTTCTTCTCTCTATTTAAGAGCTTCTTCACATTTCTTTGCTCGCATCTTTGGCTGAACAGGAACAGTTGGCACTTCAATCGGAAGCGCGGCAATCCCAAATCTGTTGTTGATTGTGCTCTTTTCAGTTTCAATGAATTCTGGGAAGCTAAAACTCAAGACGGTCGTCTGACCTCCCCTCACTTCTCTTCTCCACCTCATCGTTCTCACCGGCTTCCACCGACTTTTGGTCGTCTCAAACTCAATGTGGATGCAGCAATTCCGAATCATATTAACGGCATGGGCAGTGGCTTTATTCTCCGCAATCATCAAGGCATTCCTCTTCGTGTTGCAACCTATTTTCTTGAAGATTCTCACCCTCCTGAAGCTGCCGAAGCTAGATCGATCAGACATGGCATTCATCTTCTTGCCAATTGGGGTTTCTTCAACGTTGACATCGAAACTGATTGTGCAAATCTTGTCAACGCCTCTCCTTCCAGTGAACTCGCTGCTGTCATTTATGAGGATATTAGATCCCCTTATCAGCACCTCACCAGGCCTCACTCTCTGCTGGGCCCCTAGATCTGCCAACAAACCGGCTCATCTCCTAAGCCAATGGGCTGCTAGGAATTCTTCTTCTTCTCTATCTTGGGCCTCTCTTCCATCTTGGCTCTCTTCAGCCTTGTCCTCTGATTTTTCTTTTTCTGCTTAGTCTCTCTTCATTGTCAGAAAAAAAAAAAAAAAGGGTCAAATTTCATCATTCTCCGAGAAATTCATAACATATAACATATCTCACCTGCACATTAAAAGGGCATGGCTTTTGCACAGAACAAGTCACATAAAATATTTTTAAAAAAAAATCAAAATATTAGGAGAAATATATCCATGTAGAATGCCTTAAAATTAAGGAATGTAAACAAAAATTTAGTAATAATAATACATAGTCTCAGAATTAAACACATCGGACTAAAATTATATAAGAGAAGGTATAGATGATATTATCATATTTAATGATGTTATGATAATATCATCCCCTACTTACATCCAGTATCATACAAATGTTAGAAAGAAGTTTTATGACATGGTAGCATATGTGATGGATGTATGAAAATAATTCACCAAAAGATAAAATAAATTACCTATCCTTTTTTAAGCCTTCACCTAGGGACTAAAATTATGTATGGGAAGGTATAGATGACATTATTATATTTAATAATGTTATGATGATGTTATTCCCTACTTATATAAGATATTATCATACAAATGCTAGAAAGAAGTTCTATGATATGGTAGCATATGTGATGCAGATATATGAAAATAATTTACCAAAAGATAAAATAAATAACCCCTTCTTCTTTAAGCTTTCGCCTTTAGCTTTTGTCTCAATACCACAACATATGTAAAGGGGTTTTGGATGTCAAAAATTTAAGTAAAATATTTTATTAAAATTTAACAAAAATAATTTACACATTAACTTGCAATAAGTTATTTTATACGCTAAACCCGATAGACTCGATATTAACCTCCACCTAAACCCTTACCAAATACAAAAAAATAAAAAAATAAAACACGTTTTATTTGAAAATGAAAATATTTTCTTAGAGATATTTTACATTCAAAAGGAAAATGAGATTTGGTAATTTCTTGAATTCTCTAGTAAATGGGTTTTATAAATTCCAAAATTAGTGTTCCACTTTGATAATTTAATTAATAATTTTTAGTTGTATTAATAATTAATAAATATTACTACTATAAATTAATTATAGGGGAAAAATCACATAACCCTTCTATACTATCATTTTCGTCCAAAAAGCTTCCACTAAAATTAAACAACCCTTGAACTAACAAAACCCAACAAGTTGCCCCCAAATGACAAAACTGTCCGTATAAGCTAATTGTAAATTTAAAACTTATAATATTATTATAAGATTACAAAAATACCCCTGAGTTGGTAGGTCTACTGTTCATCTCCATCTTTCTTTGATTTCAAGTACCAGAAACCTATATTTGTATACACCTGTTAATATTCAAAAATCAATTTTAGATCACGTCTTATATATACATGTATATTATATGTGCATATATAGTGAAAGAGACTCTATGTCGTGCTTGAACAAAATCAGTCAAAACATGATTGTGCTTTAACTATGATCGATGCCCAAGAGAGATTTAGGAACATTCGATTGCAGGTTATTGGGTTTGATTTTTGGGTGTCATTTAGTTTTCAATGCGGGTTATTGGGTTTGATTTTTTGGGTTTCTTTTAGTTTCAGTGCATTATTGCTCGTGTTGCCTACTATCTCACCACCACTTATCTTCCATCTCATCGGTATAGTCGGTACAATTGATGGTGATTACGTGGGGCTCACCTTGTTTCTTTCCTTTTTGGACCAATATGACATCGTCCTCTATCGGCGAACCCATTTTGGAAACGCCGGCGATAAGAATTGCCGGAATTGCAACCAGAATCGGCGAGTTGGGGTGTCCTTTGGCGGCAAACAGAGGGAAAATGTTGTCGGAGTCACACAAATAGGTTTAGATCGAAATTTTAACTTGACCAGGTTGGTGATTGTGGCAATGCCGCTACAGAAGGAAGGCTTCACGATAATACTTTGATTTTTACCTTGCTGGCGGTGAAGTTGTCAAATTCGTCCTCGAGCTTCTGTTGCAACTCATCGGAGTCGGTGTTGACAGAGAGGACGATGGCGCCCCAATCGGTGCCGTAGAGGACGGAGGTAAGGCGGACGTGAAGGAGGATCACGCCTTCCCTGGGGCGGAGGTAGTTCTGTACCTCTTACTTGACGGTGAAGGCACTCTCGTTGCTGAGGTCGACGACGATAGTGATGCGGTGGTGGGCTTAAACGGTGGAGAGGGGGAATCTAGGGGAAAATGGCTGGATATGGGCCGCCGGTAGCGGCTGAATCAGAGGGTTTTTTTCTAGCCAGGATTATGGTTTTGGATTTATAGAATTGTGTTAGTTCGTGTGAAAGAGTGTAGAGAGAGAAAAAAGGGACAGAGATGGTGGCAATTAGGGCTGCAACTCGGGCAGGTTGGGCGGGTTTGAGGTATAACTTGAGCCCAACCCATCATATGAAATGATAAACCCAAGCCCAACCTTAACCCTATCCTTAACCTTAACTACTCAACCCGAGCCCAACCCATCCTTCTACTTTTAAATTCGGGCTTAGATTCCGGGTTAAAATTTCAGGTTAATTCTGGTTACTCATATGACTAATCTATATACTGAAAATTTAATATGATCTTGAACTAGTTTTAGATTAAATTACTCTTACATAAGAAGAAATTTAAAGACTTTTTGTAGATTTTTAATAAATTACAAATAAATTTTTAGAAAATTAATTTTCCTAAATGCTAATATATAATAAGTTAAGATTTAACAAAAAAAAGTTGAAAAGAAAAAAAGTAATCATAATTTAAATTTTATATATAATGTATTTAAAAATAAATATATATATATGAAAATACTATTAAAATTCGGGTTCGGGTTGGCTCGGGTTCCTAGCACTTCAACCCAAGTCCAACCTTAATTAAATTCGGGTTGAGATTTTTCAACCCAAGCCCAACTCTAATTATAAAAATGATTGTCCAAGCCCATAAAAAATCGGGCTGGGCTCGAATTGGGTTCGGGTTACCCAACCCAAGTTGCACCCCTAGTGGCAATTGAAGGGTGGTGGTGGTGGCTCAGGATATTTTTGTAATTTTATAATAATATTATAAGTTTTAAATTTACAATTAATTTATAAGGGCAGTTTTGTTATTTTATATCGATTTGGAGGAAACTTAATGGGTTTTGTTAATTCTGAAGGTGTTTAATTGTAGTAGGGGTTTTTTGAATGAAAATGATAATACATGGAGGTTAAGGGATGTTTCCCTTAATTATATTATAAAAAGTAATAATGCATCAACTTTTCACATAAAAATATAAATGTAAACACTAATTATGGAAGAGGGAGGGAGTAATTTGTTTGCCGCGCCAACCGGTCAATGAAAAATCAGAGCTTGGTTGCAGTCACAGCACCCCTATTGGAACAGTCCACGGAGTAAGCAGCGCAAGCAAGAAGAATGAGTCTCTGGTCCAGAGAGTGTGTCAAAGATCATCTCTTCACAAAGGTTTGCGCCGTTCAACATCACCAACTTCACAGAGGAGTGCTTAATACAACTGGTACTGTAAGATTTCAAAATCTATTTCTTCTCCGTTACAGATGAAGATGAAGAATGCTGCCTCCATATTCTTAACCCTCACCCAAAACGTCCCCCAATCAGGCCTCCGCACACTGGCCAACCGTTACGCAGCCCAGCTTCAACTATGTTGCCCTCCAAGCCCCATCTCCTACTCCCTAGCCCGTATGGTCCATGCCCACATGATTGCTTCTGGGTTCAGACCTCGTGGACACATCCTCAATCGCTTGATCGATGTCTACTGCAAATCGTCCCATCTTGTGTACGCACGCCAACTGTTCGACAGAATTCCCGAACCAGACATTGTCGCGAGAACGACGCTAATAGCGGCCTACTCTGCTGCTGGGAATCCCGATGTGGCGCGTGAGATATTTACTGGAACCCCGTTAAGTGTTCGTGACACTGTTTGCTACAATGCCATGATCACAGGCTATTCACATAATTGTGATGGTCATGCGGCTATTGGACTCTTCCGTGACATGAGGCGGGACAATTTTCTGCCTGATAATTTTACTTTCACGAGTGTACTTGGTGCTTTGGCACTCATAGCTGATCGTGAAAAGCATTGCCAGCAGCTGCATTGTGCAGTTGTGAAGTCAGGAACAGAATTCGTCACTTCTGTGATAAATGCACTAATATCACTCTATGTTAAGTGTGCATCTTCTCCATTAGCATCTCCGCGGTTGTTGATGAGTGCTGCTAGGAAGTTGTTCAATGAGATGCCCGTGAGGGATGAGTTGTCATGGACAACAATTATCACGGGGTATGTAAGGAATGATGACCTTGATTCTGCTCGTCAAGTTTTTGATGGGATGAATGAAAAGTTGGTGGTTGCATGGAATGCAATGATTTCCGGTTATGTGCATAATGGGTCTGTGCCTGAAGCACTGGATATGTTTAGAAAGATGCATTTATCAGGAATGCAGCTGGATGAATTTACATACACCAGTGTTCTCAGTGCTTGTGCTAATGCTGGATTGTTCCTGCATGGAAAGCAGGTTCATGCTTACATTCTACGAACGGAAGGAAAACCTTCACTTGATTTTTCTTTGTCTGTGAATAATGCATTGATTACATTGTATTGGAAATGTGGTAAAGTTGATGTAGCACGGAAGATTTTTAATAATACACCCATCAGAGACCTCGTTTCATGGAATGCAATTTTATCAGCATATGTGAATGCAAGACGAATTGATGATGCTAAAGCTTTTTTCAGTGAGATGCCAGAGAGGAACCTTTTGACATGGACTGTTATGATATCAGGATTTGCTCAGAATGGGTTTGGCGAAGAAGGCCTGAAGCTATTCAACCAGATGAAATTAGAGGGTGTCAAACCTTGTGATTATGCATTCGCAGGAGCCATTACTTCATGTTCTGTGCTTGCAGCATTGGAGCATGGACGTCAGCTCCATGCTCAGCTTGTCCGGCTAGGTTTTGATTCAAGCCTTTCAGCTGGAAATGCACTAATAACAATGTATGCAAGATGCGGCGTTGTTGAAGCTGCAGACTGTGTGTTCGTCACAATGCCTTATGTGGATTCAGTATCTTGGAACGCTATGATTGCAGCTTTGGGCCAGCATGGACATGGTGCTCAAGCAATAGAACTTTTTGAACAGATGTTGAAGGAAGACATATTACCTGATCGGATAACTTTCCTTACAATTCTTTCTGCTTGTAGCCATGCAGGTCTAGTCAAAGAAGGATGCCGTTATTTCGATTCAATGTATGACACTTATGGTATAAGACCAGACGAAGATCATTATGCCCGTTTTATTGATTTGTTGTGCCGAGCTGGAAAGTTTGCAAAAGCTAAAGATGTGTTGCAAACAATGCCTTTTGAGCCCCGCACACCTATTTGGGAGGCTCTTCTTGCTGGTTGCCGGATTCATGGAAATATGGATTTAGGGATCCAAGCTGCGGAACGGCTCTTTGAGTTGATGCCTCAACATGACGGAACATATATACTCCTGTCAAACATGTATGCCAACGTGGGTAGGTGGGATGATGTGGCCAAGGTGCGAAAAATAATGAGGGAACGAGGGGTTAAAAAAGAGCCAGGGTGTAGTTGGATTGAAGTTGAAAACAAGGTTCATGTATTCTTGGTCGATGACACTGCGCACCCTGAGGTGCAAGCTGTGTACAATTATCTTGAGCAACTGGGACTGAGGATGAGGAAATTAGGGTATGTTCCCGACACAAAGTTTGTGTTGCATGATATGGAGTCTGAACAAAAGGAAAATGTTTTGTCTGCTCATAGTGAGAAGCTTGCAGTTGCATTTGGCCTCATGAAACTTCCCCCTGGAGCCACAATTAGGGTCTTCAAGAACCTTAGGATCTGTGGGGATTGCCACAACACATTCAGGTTCATGTCGAAAGTGTTGTCAAGAGAGATTGTTGTGAGAGATGGAAAGAGGTTTCATCATTTTAGGGATGGTGAATGTTCTTGTGGAAATTATTGGTGAGCTGAGAAGGGTAAGGCAGAAAGACTGAGGAGTTATTGAGGCCGAGACGTGTCACCAAGAATTAATATTTTGAAAATTTACATACAAATTTTACAACAGGTTTTGAAGAATACCTGAACCTCATTTAATAAACGAAATAGAAGCTTGAGGAGAACTACTCACCCTTAAAATCTCGTGGCAGGACTGATTTGCCAATGCATGATGTTAGTTGCTTAGAAACCTTGTTGCGCAATTCTAGTTATTACCGCACCTTGTGCAATTTTTTTACCAGTAAAATATGTCTCCGGCAACTGTTTTCGCATATGGTCAGACAAGCAGTGGAAAGACATACACCATGAGTGGGATTACAGAATATACAGTAGCAGAAATATATGACTACATAAGAAAAGTACTATGAAAACTATCCTTTTGTTTAGCATAATGATACAAATTCTGTGTGTTGGAGATCTACAATGATTCTGTCAGAAACCTCCTCTGTACAGATAGTACTCCACTAAGACACCTCAATGATCCAGAGGTGGATATTTTACTTTATGATAGTTGATTTATTCACTGGGAATGACCAAAAACGTCTTCAATCCTTGTATCTTTTGTCTAATGCAGAGAGGGACGGTGGTTGAAAACTTACAGAGGAGACTTTGGAAGATTGGAGCCGTCTAAAGGTACTCCTCTCTATCTGAGAAGGAAAGGACACAAATACTATTCATGTTTCACTAGATGGAGAAGTTTGGTTTCAAACCCTGGTTCGAACAGGAGGAGTACGCCATGCTAATGTGTTTTGATGATCCACATCTCAGGGTCAGGTGTTGATGAGCACATTGAACTATCCATGTGCCTGAGAGCTCTCACAGCCCATGCACAACGCTAATGTGTTTTGATGATCCACATCTCAGGGTCAGGTGTTGATGAGCACATTGAACTATCCATGTGGCTGAGAGCGCTCACAGCCCATGCACAACGACGCAATTATCAGGAGCGTGCTTTACCACTGAGCTAATAGCCCGTCATGCTAGCCTTCCATTGGGGGGCCGCTATGCCAAAAGCAAGAGAAGACATTATGCGACTGGTAGTGGTAATTCCATTTTTGCAGCTCAAAGGCAAATAGGGCAGACCTTACTGAACGAAATGAGCTCCAGATCTCGTCAAATTCTGCAATTGGTATGCCTATCGCTTTCTAAAGTAGTTATTGTCTAATTCCTAGTTGATAATAGTGTTTTATCTAACTTACCAGATAATGGATTTAATGCAGACAATTGAAAGTTCTGCTCGCGAACTTTTAGGTACTGAGAATTCAAGCACTCTCAGCCAGTGTGGTATGAAATGTATTTCAAATCAGTGTGCAGTGAACAATTGTCTTCCCAAGGATCTTCTTAGTTATGTTTTTAGAATATATCAAATGAATAAAAAAAAAAAAAAAAAAAAAAACAAAAAAAAAAAAAAAAAACGCAAGTTCGTTCCATTTGAAAATTTGCTTTATGAAAGCTGTGCAATTTAATTATTATTTTTATTTTTACATAGGATTGTTTTTTTTTTTTAAGGACTCAATATTAATTTTTTTTTTTTTTAATAATTATTTTAATTTTAATTTTGTTTTGCATTTGATATTTTTTGGAGTCCTAAAGAAAAGAAAAGAAAAAAGAAAAGAAAAACAAAGCAATTGAATTAGAGTCATTTTGAGGTTTTATGTAGAAATTTATGTCATATCTTTCCCTTTTCTACTTGATTGCGAAGTTGGCGATTTTGGTAATAAATCAAGTTTACACCAAAAAAAAAAAAAATAAAAAAAAAAAATTCATAATGTGTTCGGACGAACACATTTTTTCCACAATCACATTACATGTTGGAGAACGTGTAGGCATTATTTCCCATGTAGAAAGACGACTTTATTTAACAAATTTGTATAAAATAAAAATTAATAAAAATTCAAAAAATGAATGCACAATATAATTGAAAAAAAAAAAGTTGGTAAATTTCTAAGAAAGACAATGTAAATAATATTTAATGGTATATATATCATAATGGTAGGTATAATGCTCCAATTTCAAAGCAAGTTACAACTTTCATCTAAACTCATTCAACGTGCTATAGTCAATTAAAACCCATCACACAATATCCTTCCATGATTTATAATCATCTAGCATGCTTATAATAAAGAAAACTAGATACACATTGCCACATACATCACCCAAATTCGCTGTATCCGAATCGCTAACCGGGCCCTTATCTGAATCCGAGGTCATGCAAGGGTACTATAGTCATTTCTTATTACATTAATACTTTAAGGCCCAACAGGGGCAAAATGGTCATTTAACATAATTATGGTGGTTTTAGACTTCAAAAGGGTAAAACGGTCATTTACTAAGGTCATCCAATGATTAGGAGGAAGTTCGAGAGTAATATGGTCATTTCCGTGGTTAAAATATAATTAATGTATTTTATTAGGCTATATAATAAATACTAGCAACATTAAAGGCCCGTTCACTAATAAGAATAATTCCTATTTTTTACTACCAATTCCTAAAATATAAAGTAAGAAGTAAAATCATGTTTATTAATATAATTTTACTTTCTTACTATAGAAAGTATTTTCACCTTTAATGAAGGAAGGAGAAAGTGAGAATTTGTTACTTTCTCTACTTCCTACACTTTACACAAAAAATACTTTCTATTTGTATTACTGTAGCATTCACTCATAATCTTCGTATCATCTATTCTCACATGGCACCCATCATCCACTCCCTCTCTATCATCATCTCATCCCACCCACCGGTGACAATGGAAGACATCACCCACCGGACTTTTTATCAGTACTGCTCTTTCTCTCTCTCTCTGGACGAAGACAAGATGATGCTGACGAATTTCAGACCACCGGAATCGGAGTCTCTCTCTTTCTCTAAACCACTGTAACTTGGAGTCTTTCTCTTTCTCTCAACCACTGTACCTTGAAGTCTTTGAATCGCAGTCCATTGCATTTGCAATAGTTTGTTGGGGCTTTGTTTGGGTTTAGGTTTTCTGGGATTTTTGTTGGGCCTTCTCTCTCTCTCTAAAACTCACTCACTTTCGTATCTCTCTCTGTAATCACTATAATCAAACTCAGATTAAACATTTTTTTATTAGAAAGGGAGAACCTTTGGGCATCAGAGAGGGATACCCAAATTCGCACACAATATATAGAGAGAGATTTGACACCTATATACAGATGTATAGAGAGAGAGAGAGAGAGAGAGATGTTTGATGGGTTTGTTGGTTTTCTTTTCTTGTTGTTAGTATGTTCTTTGAAATGGGCAGAGTGCTACGGATTTCCGAAAATAGAGAGATAGAGTGACCATTTGAAATGAGTGTGTGTCAAGTCCTTTCACCTGCACACCTGTTATATTTGAGTTTCAGTCCGAAGCTTCAAATCAATGGAGCGAAGGGAAGCTTTGGGAAGTTTTATCAAGTAGGCTTTTGGGAGCGACTGCTACTGGAGGGTAACTACTCAAGACGGATTTTGATGTCATTCCAAACCACAACACAGGGACATTCGGAGAGAATTGCAGAGAAGGATATTTGCAGAGAATGAGATGGGTTTTGGTGAGCAATTTTTGCAAAATCAAAATCATAATTACTAAACTTGATTTCTAATTTTTTACTTTCAAAATATTAAAAACATAAATTATAATTGAATATGATTTTACTTGGTATTTCAACTTTGAAAATAAAAATTATGATTTTACTTTTGAAGAAAGTAAAAATAAGAAAGTGAAAGCGTTAGTAAACATGCCCTAAATGTGTAATAAAGGGTAAATGAGGAAAATCAAAAGCAACACTAAAAAGCACGAACCGGTGAGAATACTACATGTCGATTGGTTTAGGACATTTGGTCAACGGGTGAGAAATTCATGTCGACCGATACAATTACACAACGAAAATGCACTAACATACCATTCTATGTATACGTTAAAATACCCCCAAATAAATCGATCACTTCCTTTTGTACACTCAAACGAAACCGCTTTAATATAATTTTAGGCTTATCCATTCACATATGCTGTGAAATATATAACATATATCCACATGTAGAGATTTAATAAAATTAAATTTAATTATATTTCCAAAATATACATAATATGCCCAAAAGAATATAATTACAAATATCGTCATTTACATGCCCAAAATGCTCTAAAGGTTTCGAAATGGTCCGAAAGAATATAAATACATGGTTAAGGTCCTTAACTACGAAATTACAATGCATTTCAAGAATTTGCATTAACTATGCATTTATTACAAAAATATCAAAAGACGCTCCCGTTAACCCTAATTATACTTGTGAGGGTCTGTTGTCAATCCAATCCTTGTAATAACCTAAAAAATATTAAGGGAAGGGGTGAGCACGGAGGCTCAGTAAAAGATGCCTAAGGTGATAAGTGCTTAAATGTTGCACATTTCAGCACCTAAGCTAAGGTATTTCAGTCTTCGCATATATCTTAATTTTATGTTTTAGTCCTAATTTATGTTTATGTGTATTTCAGGGCAATAAAGTTAAAATGAGCTAAGAACGGTCCAATTAAGCCTTTTTGGAGTTAAGCAAAGATTTTCAGACAATGGCACAAAGCGGTCAATTTCGGGCCTTTGATGATGTTCCCAAAGATGGAGAAGCAAACCAAATAGCCCGGGGCAAAAATGGAGCTGAATAAGGCTTAAAGGAATTTGTCAACTCTGGGGGGATCGATCCCCAGGGTGGGGGATCGATCCCCCAGGACTTAGCAACATTACAGTTTTTATTTAATTTTTGGGCTCATTTTGGGAACTGTTGGGCTTTAATGAGATTGTTACTTAAGGCCCAGTGAGCCATTAGATTAGGGTTAGTTTTAGTTTTTATTTAGGTAAAGATTATTGGAGAAATTAAGAAGTTTTTATTTTTTTTTATTTTTCTGTATCGTAGTATCGTATTTTCTCTCTGGAAAAACACGCGAAAAAAGAGAAAAAGCAAGAACAGGCTAGGGTTTGGAAGAAAAGTTCAGAGAAGATGAAGCAGATGATGGGGATTGTCCTGTCTTCGACTCCATCAACCATGAGTGGCTGATTCTTCTACTTAGGGTTGGATAAACCCTAAGCATGTAACCTATTCTCTCTCTCTTTTCATACTTTTTGGGGATTAATTTATGTAATTAGTGTATAGTCTTGAATATTATGAATTAAACTCTTCCAATTGATTATCTGTATTAATCTCATATTGTCTTATGTGTGGTTGATTGATAAACAAATTTTACACATGAATTCTTTGTTAATTGATTCTTGTGATGGCTATGCATGGTATTGCTTAGTTGTAATTGTGTTTCAAATTGATGAAAAATGCTTCCATTTGATGGATGGTACTACATGTTTAGGTTAATTTGTTGTCTAATTAGTTTTGAATTCATGTTTAATTAGTTTAATTTAAGTTTAATTAATTTAATTGCAATTCAATTATTAGGTAAGTAGACCATCCATACTTATGTTTGAATTCCATACTTTTTGTCACAATTGCATTATCTTCTAGATTAATGTGTGTTAAATTTGAAACTTGGATTGATAAATTATGCTTTGAATGGGTGAATTACACTACACTTAGTTTAATTGTCATTAGGTAGTTGATTCATGCTTGAAATTGATGGTTTACACTTTTCATTGCACTTGTTAGCCACATATAGATTACATAGTATTATTTCCCCAATTAGTTGAAAGTGAGTGAGTTAGGGAATGTGCTTAGTGGTGAATCCTACACCCTAAGTCTCTTTCCAATCTCTTAAACTCTATTTCTTTATTGCAATCATTTAGGTTAAAATTAGTTTCAATCACAAACAAAACCCTTTTGGCAATCACATAAGCACTAAAGTAGAATTCAATTCTGGAAAACCTATAATTGTTTAGATCTCTTGGGACGATCCCTGCTCACTTCATACTCCATAGTATAAGTGTTTAGTGGTTTTATAAATTTTAAAATATGGTGCCCACTTGACATTATTTCTAAACCTAAAGGGTTGTGCATTATTTTGTGCACACGCTCGGTCGCACCATAAGGCGCCAACTTTGGACTCCCTTGAACCACATATCACACATTGGGGATTGAGAGGAACCGGGATACTTAGGGGATTTTATAACATTTAAATCATAAGTCAATATTAACAATAACATTTAAGCAATCCATCAAAATATTGTATAGAATGCAATGCAATGCACATCGTTCCCCAAACTTGGTCTCTACCGACCCTAACTCACAAAAAAAAACTGCTAACGGACTTTACCGAGGCGATATTGAATTACTATCCTTGGTTTCAAATTCGCCAACCATTTGGGGGCCTAGTAATCAACTTTTTACGTCCTAAACCAGCACGTGCTCTCTCTAGGTGGAATTAGCATCAGACCGCGAAATCTGATTTATTTTATAAAAATCCATTTCATACCATTTCTCATTTAACTTTCTCACCATGCCATGCATGTAATTCAATTTCATCAATTTGGTTTCAATCTCATTCATATGCAACAATGGCATAAACATAGCATTTTCTAGAAGTAAGGTACAAATATGACATTCTCATAAAGTGAGCATAATATGGCATTCTCGTTTAATTCAATCACAAGCATGCTCTTCATAGAATTCATATCATCACAAATTATGCTAGCATTCACTATTTAAGAAACGTTGCACCAAGGCCATGGTATACGCATACTTAACATGAAATTAAACACATTTTTGTCCACGTACTAACATGCTTTCACCACTTTAACATATTACTGTCATGTCAATTCATATTTAGCATTCAAGAATGAAGTTAATAAAAAATCATAGCATGAATACTCAATAAAAGGCAAAGTTTGAGGCATTAGAAATACCTACCTCAAGTGTGCTAGCCGAACAAGCCCAAAGGCTAAGCCTAAATTCGAAATTCCCCCATGCCCTTGCAATAGTGGTATCAAATGGAAGCCCTTGTTATGCTCTTCAACTTCTCCTTCTTGCCTCGCTCACAAATCTCACCCTAACCCCCAAAAAAATGAGCTTGAAACATGGAAGATATTTATGTGTGTGTATATATATATATAGAGAGAGAAAGGTTAGAGAGAGAGAGAGAGAAAAGTGCCGAAATGGAGAGGAAGACAAGGGTTGGCCTTGTTTTACAAAGAAGAATGTGGTCCTAGCCTTGCCACTTGTCAACATTAGGTAGGTTACTAACTTTAGTCAAGTTACTAACATGCCCTCACCCTTCCTTTGCAATGCCATCCAAGTCCCTAAAATATCTCCTCAATGTCTACTTACATATATATGTATATATGTGTGAAATGATCACAACGCCCACAAAACCAAGAGAAGTTTCCGAGCTCGGAAATTGTCCTGACTTTTGAAAAAAATCTAAAATTAATCCCATCGCTTCTAAATGACTTAAAATAGTTAAAAATGCATTTATAAAACTCTCGGCTTGAGAAATGGCCTAAACGGCCCTTGGGGCCCGCGTGGCAAGCAAAATGATGCACAAAAAATAAATAAAATAAAATATAAAAAAAATTCAGAAAAATCCGGGACATTATACATAAGTTCCATCTTTTTCATATTAAGTATATACAACTTCTCATGGTAATCACATAACACATAGATTGACACAACTTGATTATACAAGCATACTATCAAAATTTTGATATAATTTAGCATGTGAATTTTATATACACTTTACCATTTTGAAACATAATAATGAAATAAAGATCATGACATAAGAGGCAAGCTTTACATATTATCACATGTATCTTGTTATATCACATAATATCAAATAGAAACTTATAACAACCCAAGACTCTCTGAATTAGACACCCCTACCTCTTAAGATGCATAAAACCCTAACTTGCTTGCTCCAAGCTTGAAACTCCACCAAATCAGAAGCCAATACCACCAAAATGAAGAGGAAGAGAAGAGGAACAACTTTTCCTCTTGGAGCTACCATAAAAGCCTCCACCCTTACCTTGGCCGAAATTCCAAGATGCCCCAATGGCGTCCAAAATCATATCATTATGTAGATCAAAGCATGCTCAACAACTTCTCTAACTAGCCTTTATTTCAAATCCTGTTTCCAGAAACCCGAATTTTTAAAGTGGCTTAAATTTTTAATTTCTTTCTATGGTTGTGAAGAAAAGGAGGTGAGGAATAATTTTTCCTTCTTGAGCACCCTCAAAATCGTTAAGGGCTTCAAATTGAAGCTTTTTCAAACTTATACATGGAGAGCGTGATATATGGTTAGATATAGAGAGAGGAAGTGTGAGGAAGAAGAAGATGAATAGTGGCCATAGTTTGCTAAACATTTTATATATATAGTCCCTACACAACTTCTTACTAATTACACCATTTAACCCCAATGTCTATAGCTAATTATTCCCTTCCTCCAAGCAACTTTCATAAAATTACTCTAAAGCAACAATCCACTGGAAATATAATAACAGTGCCCTCCAACGGCCTTTCATTTAAGCCCTCGCCATTCCCGTGCAATTGGGCAATCCTGGACCCATACGGAACATCTCGATCAAAAAATCCAAAAATGACCATAATGAACTCAAATGTGTTTCTCAGGGTTCTAAACCCGAAGAAACATCACAAATGACTCCCGGAACGTCGTGGCACGTATCCCTATGCATAAAAATAAAAAAATATCAAAAAAATGAAAAATAACACTGATCGTTACAAATAGCGCTAGTATATATATATATATATGTAACGACCCGGTCATTTGCCTTCCTTTCCTTTTTCCTGAAATTTTACGAATAAATTTTTTTCGTTTAATTTTCTTTTCTGAGCTCTGTTTCGTGTCGCTTAGTGTCATCTCGAGTGCTCAAAATTGATTTTTGGGACTCTTTTCCATGGATTGACAACTTCCTTTGAGGACCGAGTCATTTTCACATTTTTCGTTTTTCGACACTATGCGCTATTTCGTCCTTTTCCCTATTCTGTCTTATCTCCGTTTCTCAGTTTTTGGCACAACCTCACTTCTCATGCTCGGAATTGGTTTTTGACTTCACGTGCCTTCATCTTGAGTGGTTTCCTCGAAATACATATCTTTACTTTTACAAGAAAGTACTCTGGTTGCTCCCGGTGCCCACAGGGGCATGGATGCACAATTCTTTAGAATCTTTTTCATTTATTGGGGTATTTTTCGTAAATATCTTTTGAAGATATTTTATTTCAGGGGTATCTAAGATAATATCTTTTGGAAGATATTTTCATTCTGGGGCAGTTTCACAGTTAACTCTTTTTGTAGGAGTCATTGTGCAATTAACGAAAGTTATTGCAAAATATCTCGTCTGGAGCCTGGATCCTCGTACGGGATTCATTTTCATATTTTGTCTAGTCATGGACTCTTAGAATTCCGTTCTGGTCATTTTTCTCCAGTTTCAGAGTTTCTGGACTCGGTTGTCGCCGAACTTGTTCGGGGCATAACTTTCTGCTCGGGACTCAGTTTTCAACGCTGTTTCTTCCGTTGTTCATATTTTCTCATTTTGAATCTTTTTCATTCATGGAGTTTTGCCGTTTGAGTGCGTCTGCTCAAAATCTACTTTTCCAGACCCGGCAAGGCCCTTTCGGGGCACTTTTTGTGATTTTCTATAAATAGGGAGTTTGAAAAATTAAAACAGAATTTTTCTCTTCTTCCCCACAAGTTCTGGACCAGATCCCATAGCCTTCCATGGCTGTCATCTTCTCTCTCCTCTTTTGGTTCACTTTTCTTTGATGAAAAGTTTTCGGCCTTAATGTTTAATGCTTGTTTTGACGCTGCGCATCTTATGCCCTTATTAGAATCCATTTCTAATGATTTTTTGAGTTCGGGTTTGGAGTCAAGTTGGGATTTTCACGGGGCTTCTTGCGGATTCTTGTTCACAGTGTTGTCCCCGATGAAACCTCTCGGTATCGTCGGATTCGGAGTACTTTTGTTTCGGTGGGGATTTGAGATTTTCATCTCAAATTGAGGTAGGGGATGTTCTAGGTTTAAATTCTTGTTATATGGCATATTTGTGATGCTTATACTACTTGTTTGCATGATTAAATATAAAATCTAAAGATTTTATTATTTATTTTTCTTGTACGGGATCTAATTTTTCCGGTTGCTCGTGACTTGGTTTAAACATGTAGCATGATATTATATTGCCCCATGATATGCTCATTGTCGTGTATTAAAATTAGAGCATTTAAATAAGTACTAAAGCTTTTATTTAATATTTATCTTAGGTGAAATATTAATTCACATGGCCTTAACTAGCTTGAAATCAATATGTGTTAGCATATTAAATTAGGCCTTAGCATACTCTCCAACATAGTTGAATTTGAAAGTAATTGGAGGTGTTTTGAAAATTAGTAATTATTAATTAATTAAATTAATTAATTTGTCCCGAGTGCACTATTCACTCTATTTGAATTCCGACTTGATATTCTTGATTTACATGCCATATAACTTCACATATATTTGATTTAGAATATTCGGTTAGGTTTTGAAACCTTTTATTTAATTAAATTCCGTTTAAGATTTAATCTTCATGGTGATATACAACCTGGAATTGTATTATGGCATGCTAGAAAATTAAGTTTTGGTATGGTTGTTCACATGTATTAAATTGGGATTTATTGCATGAGAATTGCAACTTTTGTTTTATATTTAACTTTAGTGAAAGTTTAATTCGCATGATCGTAAATTGAATGAAATAAACTTGTAATGTGATATTACATTAGTCCTTGGCATGTTTTATAACATAGGTTAATTTGAGAGCATTTGGTTAAGTTTGAAAATCTAGAGATTTTAATTAAAAGAATTAATTAAAATCTATTTTGTGGTCCCATTAGCTTAATTATGGTTTTAGCTTGATATTTATATTGGCCATGACTTGTTTACTAGTATATATTAATTTGGGACTATTTGAAGTTGTTTTAGAACCTTGGGATTTAAATTAGCATGATTTAATTAAAGTTCTACTTTGTTGTTCTAACAACCTAATTAAGTTTTAGAATAGATAATGGTAATTAAATTCCATATTCTACCTTGTTGTTGTATTTAAACTCATGAGCTTATATTTTCAATATTGAATATATTGTTATCTTGCGTAAT
Organism: Cornus florida; assembly: GCF_030987335.1. Lineage (NCBI taxonomy): Eukaryota > Viridiplantae > Streptophyta > Magnoliopsida > Cornales > Cornaceae > Cornus > Cornus florida. The sequence goes on along the minus strand of NW_026775571.1, from coordinate 49,629,639 downwards.
GATTTACACACTTCATATTTAACGTCATTCATGCATAGCGTGTAACGAATCGCACACTGAAGATTCGACATTTATCATATCATATTAGTTGTGGACTTAGAGCATGTATTGTATAGGTTTCCAAATTTGGTTGTGTTTGGTAAATAGTTGATTATCTTGCATATTCCTGTTGATATATGTGTTGTTGCACAACTTGTTGATTTTGGAAACTTGGGGATGTCGTTGTTTGGCTATGGCTAGGACGTGGTTCTAGTACGGGGGATAGTCCCTCTATGTAGTCTAGTGTGCATATAGGGAGGTTACCCATGGGTTAGTAACCCTAAAGTAACTATGTTGTCGGTCTGATCAGGCGTGACGTCCGAGTATCCACTTTGTTTGATTTCGCATTTCATTTTCAAGTTAATAACTAGATGATGTTGTAACTTGTTGTTTCTTATTTGTCGTTCCATTTTAAGTTACATGATGTTAACTTTGTGAAATTGTGCTTTATGCGTTGTATTGGAAGTTCCAATGTTGGTTAAATTGCATCGATATTAAAAATTGTGTTTTGACGTTCTAATAAAGCTTAGGATTGATCCTATTGATTTATTTATAACTTAGACGTTAGGTGGCATGACCCACTTCTGTTGTTTTCGTGCTTTAAATTTCAAGCTGATAGCTTTAAGAAATTGTATTTTGCTGCCTTGTATAATATGCTTTTATGTGGTTAGATTGCATTAAAGTTGTAATTTGCGTTTTGATTGTTCAGCATGGCCTAGGATGATTCCTTAGACTTATTTAGAACATAGACGTTAGGTGACATGATCACTTTAGTTGTATTCGAGATTGCAAGTTAATACCTTTAAGAACCTATATCTTGTTGCTTTGTATAACGTGCTTCCATATTGTTTAAATGGCGTAGATGATGTGATTTATGCTAGAAACACTCTTAGGTAGCTTAGGATGCTTCCTGAGTCTCATTTCGATATAGACGTTAGGTGGCATGAACCCCTTTAACATGTTTCACCTTAAGGTGATAAATTTGTAAAATGCTAGGTCGATGCATGCTTATCTCCTACGAGTAGCTTTATGTTACTCACCCCTATGATACTGGAGCATATTTCAGGTACGAAGACTTGGTTCGTGAAGCCTAGCATTCCTTGGATGTCATATAGCTTTCAAGTTTCCATTTCATGCAAATGTTAGCATGAAATGTCATTTTGTAGACTTATATGTCAAAATATGTATATTTGATTCTATGTATGTAATGTGTACTTAAGTACACTCCTTTCAATGTATTTGATATGTATGAGATAAGGCCGGAGGCCAATGACCACTATATTGTATTCCATGTACTTTTTAACTTCATGAAATATTGTGAAAATCTTGAAAAATCGCAAGTCATTGCTTCACCATGGTTGCATCGGATGTGGGAATTCCATTCTCATTCTTTTATAGGGTTTCATAAATCATGTTTGAAGTGTGGCCAAGGGCCAAACGGTCATTTGATTCCGTTTTGTATTTTTGGATTCTGAGTTTTCATTCCAAGTTCCATTTTTGCCTTTTTGCTTGTTGGGGGGGGGGGGGTCGGATTTTGCATCGGTGGTATTTTTAAGTCGTGGACCATTGTAGCACGTCCTAATAGGTAAGTTACGTTTGCGTGCATGATCGTTTCTGGGTAAAACCTCATCCTTGGTGATTTGAGCCTCTTGTGAATTCATTTCGCAATTTTTTTTTATATTCTGATCTAGGGGCATTATAGACTTTTCATTGTAGTTTTATTTTCTTTTTTCAATATGGTTGAATAGAAAACATGATTTTAGGAGGGGTTTCTTTTCTGTGTTTTTCCAGAAAATGTCGTCTTAATATCGGAAATCGCTTACAAAGTTCAGCTCTCAGTTTTTCAATTTAGCAGCTTTTTGGACCTCCATGACCAGATTTCATGGATGGGCATTTCGGGCATTCTACATTACATTGTTTTTTTAATTCTCTTGTAATTCATGTAGAAAACTCAATTTTGAAAGGGGTTTCTTCTTTGTGTTTTTGCAAAAAAATTCATCTAGGCCTCCAAATTCAGCATGTGTTCTGTTTTTTTTTTTTTGAAAAAAAAACACATAGCAGCTTTTGGGCTGCTGGCAGCCTTGTGTGCACCCAGCGCTCACGCGGCGTGAATGGGTGTGCGCATGGGCGCGCATGGGGGCTGTCATGGCCCCCTCATCGGGCCGCCGCGATGTCAATTCTTCTTTTGGGCTTTTCTCCTTCGTCCGGACTCCGATTCAAGTGAATTTTTTTTTGAACTTGACTAATTTTTCGCTGTCTTTTCAACGGTGTGCTCGGTTGCACACGGTTCTTCCTGGATAATTACCAGTTGACCCTTTTTGCCTTAAGTGCTCGTTTTTCTTCGTCATGCCATTTCTCCTTCGTCTGGACTCCGAATCATGCGATTCTTGAGTCCATCTTGATTAGTTTTTCGTTGTCCTTCCAACGGTGTGCTCGGTGGCACCCGAATCTACAATTTTCAGAAATAACTATTTTGCCCTTGGGGGCTTATTTGTCATATTTTTGATCTTTTGCTTCCGTATCAGTTCTCATTGAGTTCCACGACCTCATGGAAGGTCACTTTGACTTCTTAGAGTCTTGTTTTCTATTTTCGCTTCCGCATTTCGGATCCGTTATCGGATCATCCTTACGGTTCATCACAGGACACGCTGGCTTAAAAACTAGGGTCGTCACAATATATATATATATATATATATATATGGACCAAATTCTAATTAATGGTGGATTATCGCAAAAAGTTATTAAATATTTTATTTTATTTTTTCCTAAGTGGAGGAATTTTTTTCATAAATATGAACAATAATGTACATAAAACTCATAGGGGGATACCCCTATCCAAAACAACCCAAAGCAACAACTAAACAAATCTGACTTCACCTATTATAGGAAAACATCAAAATTGTATCATGTAAACTTAAGCCTAAAATATCTTGAACCTCCCAAATAATACATTTAGCAATCTCACTTACATTGGAAGACTTATCAGAATGAAATCTTTCATTCCTCTCCTTCCAAATAAAGTAAAGGGTAGATGTGTATTAAATATTTTATTGTTTTACCAAATGGGCAATAGGCATGGTACAAGCCCTCCTCAACAAAGGGAAGGTCTAGTAATAGGCAGGGGCGGAGCCAGCATAGGCCCCGCTAGGGGGGGGGGGGGGGGCATGCCCCCCGGGCCCATGTTGGCCCATTAGTTTTAATTACAAAATGCCCTATAATTTATAAAACTTTTTAAAATGCCCCCCCTAAAATAATTTTTTTCTAGAAAATGGCCATTAATTTTTATTATACATAGGCCAATAATTTATGAAAATGTGAAAAATGCTCCCTGAAATAATTATTTACCCTTGGGCCAATTAATTTTTATTGCAAATAGGCTTATAATTTATAAAATTTTACAAAAATTCCCACTAAAATAATTATTTTTTAAAAATATCATTAATTTTTCCTTTCTTTTCATTCTTACTCCTCATCCTCTTCTTCTTATTCTTCTTCTTTTTTATATTTTATTAAAAAAAAGTTGAATTCCTTTATTCAAACAATTTTTTTTTTTTTTTTTTTTTTTTTTTCTCTTCAAAGTTTGGTAATTAAATTTGTTGCTAAAAGGACTCTTAAGGTCGATATTTTATGTTTATTTTTTTTTAAATAATTATTTTTTAAATTATTAAATGCTATTATTCCACCATTATTACAGTTCTATTTTTTGACTTATTGTCTTACATCACTATTCGCTTGAAAAAAAATATAATTTATCATCTTTAATACCCCCCTCGGGAAACAAATTATTGGCTCTGCCCCTGGTAACAGGTGTTTGTGCCTCCATCGAAGTATGTGTTTGTATTTGCTTTAACCTTCCAAAAAAAAATCTATTGTCCCTTTTATCAGAAAAGAAACCCTATCATATAAGGGAAGGTCAGGTGATAGGTGTTTCGGCCTCCACCAGGTATGAGTGTGTATTTGATTAAATAACCTTCCAAAAAAAAATAATAATAAAAAAATAAAAAATCTATTGTCCCTTTTATCAGGAAAGAAACCCATCACACAAGGAAACTCCGTTGAAGGAATTCTAGTAGAATTTGAACAAGGAAACTCAGAAATTATAGTAGAATTTTGTTGGGGATAATTAACTTCCTCTAACCCACTCAATGGTCGGCTGGTGTTGAGAGTTAAATCCCTCATTCATCACACACAGTGGAAGCATCATCATATCACATCAATATAAGCATATATGGAGATAACAATCACACATATCAACGCATAACACAATACTTTACATGGTTCACCCAACTCTAGGGTTACGTCCATGGGAGAGAGAGATTTCACTATTATCAAATCGAGGAAGAAAATATATAACCACATGTCAAAACCCCACTCACTCACTCATCATCTCTTATGAGGCCACATGTAAACAATAGGGAATTACATATACTCTCCCGTCTTCTCTCTCTCTCTCTCTCTCTAAACCCCTTACATATTTTCTCTCTTCTCTCTCTCTCTAAACCCCTCATACCCATCTCTATTTATAGAGTCTTCAAAACTCAATTCCATATTGGACAAGTATTCCTCAACTCCAATTCCTTGTTGGATAAGGATCAACTTGCCTACAAGAAGTTACCATATCCATCTTTAACTCTAAAATACAGGTATAACTTCTTTCCCAAATCTTTAGCCTTTTTTCCTAAGTCTTCTGGATTCCAAAACCAATCAGGAAACTGTTTCTCGCAGCTTCCAATACGAAAAAGGAAACTAATTTTCTGCGCACAAAATTTGAGCTACAAACCCAACAAATTTGAACTAGTCCGGTGTTTGGGTACTTATTTATTTATTTTTATGTTGGCTACTATAAAAGAAAGTGCTCATCAATTGATTTAATAGCAGAGGAGAGATGCTGAATGAACCAAAGAAAGACAATGAAGGTAGAGGAAAGTCTATGAAGGTAGAAAAAAAGATGAATTTTTACCCAATAATCTTCCTCATGATCTCATAGTAGACATACTCTCACGCCTACCCGTCAAATCTCTTGTATGGTTCAAATCTGTATCCAAGTCTTGGTTCACTTTATTCACTAATCCACGCTTTGCGAAGATGCACCTAAACCGATCCCAAAAGCGCATGAAGATTGTTCTTCCATGTGAAGATTCGGCATCGAGACTGGTTGTGTTTTCCAGCCACAATATTGATGACCCGACTGAGAGGGTCAAGTTCATTGGTTTTATGTTTAACTTCTGAATCATTGTGTTCTTTCAACTATAGAATTCAATAGATTGCCAGATTTACTATTCTATGGATCATATATTTCGTTACTCAAGATTGTGGAAATCTCACGCCTTTCATATGATGGAGATGGAAGTAGTGTGGCCATATATACACTAAAAGCAAATGTTTGGAGATGGATTCAAGACATTCTCGATGTTGTTATGCCTTATAAACTTGCAACACTTCTAAATGGATCCTTCCATTGGTTAACTAAAAGTTAGTTTCTCTTAATTTAGCGGACGGGAAATTTAACTATTTTTTTTTTACCCGAGTTTGATTTTGATTTTGAGAATCCAACGGATGCTTACTTGTTTTCAGTTATTAGAAAATGCCTTGGTATTTGCGTCACAATATTAGATATTCCTTACTGCTATAGTACATCATGTTAATGATGGAATATGGCAAGAGAGAGTCTTGGACTAGTCTTGGCCTTAACTTTCCAACTCCAACTCAAAAAGTGAAGCCTTTGGATTACTCAAACAAGGATCTATTTGTTTTGAATGATCGTTGCTTAGACGTATGCAATCCAGGGAAAAGTACAAATAGGTATATATAAATTCCCTCTGACACTTAGATTTCATAGTCTTCAAACTGATAATGCAGAGACTTTTTTTAGAGACCATTGTTTTGACCTGTCATCGTAGTTGATTAATTTGGAGGAAGCTGATCCTTAGTTAAGGAATTGTTACGTGAAAGTGGTTGGATTGAATTGAACAGAAAGTTGAATGATGCAGGTGCGTGAAGGCGAGTTCGAGTCTTGAGACTAGTCACTTTTGTTTTTCATGCTAGATTTTTTTATGCAAAAAAAGTGTGTTCTGTTACTATAACATTTGGTTTGATGAGGCCAGAGACTTTAAATTATTGTTCTCTTTTCAAGTGCATGGCTTAGATCTTGTTATTATAGAGCTTCTCAATATTTGTAGGGAAGAATAGATTTGTTGGAGTTGCACTGCACAATCAACCGAATTTGATTCCAGTTGTTGTGGCAGAAATGCAAAATAACAACGCACGCTATTTGAGGAATAAACAAGCAATCACGAAGAATAAAAAAAATCACACATAAGGATACAAGATATACATAGTTCACCCAAATCTTAGGACTACGTTTATGGAGCACACCGAACAAATTCACTATGAAAAAGATAAAGAATTACAAGGAGAATTCTCTCTCAACCTCTCTCAATTGCTCTCTCTTGTATTGGCACAAATTTATCTCTAATTTTCATACACTCTAAAATCTTATTAGAGTTGATATTTATAAAGTCCCTAAACTTTTCCTACAAGAACTTGCCTTTAGTAGAATCCAAAACTAATAAGGAAGTTAAATTAGATCAGGAAACTGAATTTTCCTTAAACCAATAAGGAAGTTAAAACAGATTAGGAAACTTAATTTTTCTTAAAATTCAGTACTCTTGAAGTTTCCATATAATTAAATCTTCCTAAAAAACAATTACCTAATCAAACTCCATAAAACCACAACAACATCCCACTTGGAGACTGGAGCACTTGTAAACTCATTCTATCTTCTTCTCATGCATGTCCCTTGCATGTCGGTGTGCTTCTCTCTGTCTTCAAGCTAGAAGATCGACTGAAGCGATGCACAGATTCAGTTTCTCCATGGTCACTGGGGTCAACATATCAGCTGGATTCTTGGTGCCAAGTATTTTCTCAAGTGTCAACACCCCATTTTCTAACAAAGATCTAATAAAGTGATACCGAAGTCCTATATGCTTGGTCCTTGAATGAAATGCTGAATTCTTTGCCAGATGTATCGTACTCTGACTATCACTGTGCAAAACATTCTTCACCTATTCGAATCCCAACTCTGTCAACAAACCTTGTAACCAAATCATCTCTTTACTAGCCTCTGTCATCGTCACATACTCTGCCTCTGTAGTAGATAACGCTACAATCCTCTGTATTTGCAAAACCCAACTAACTGCAGTTGTACCCACCATGAACACATACCCGGTTGTACTTCTTCTATGGTCCACCTCACCTGCAAAGTCTAAATCTACATAACTATGTAGCTTCACTTCGCCCCTTTTGAAACATAGGCATTTGTCTGTGGTACCCCATAGATATCTCAATATCCACTTCATTATTTCCCAATGTAGCTTGCCCGGATCCTTCATGAACCTGCTTACTGCTCCCACTGCATATACAATGTTTGGTTTTGTACACACCATGGCGTACATCAAACTTCTAATGGCTGAGGCATATGAAATTTTAGCCATGAAGTTTTTCTCATCCTCTGTCTTCAAACACTGATTTTGAGATAATCGGAAGTGATTAGCTAAGGGAGTACTCATCGCCTTAGCATTATTTATGTTGAACCTCTTCAGAACCTGTTCAACATACTCAGCCTGAGACAACTGTAAAGTACCTTTCTATTTATCTATGCTAATCCTCATCCCAAGAATCTGCTTCGTTGCACCAAGATCCTTCATCTCGAATTCACTAGACAACTGCTTATTCAATTTGCTGATTTCAAAATCAGAACCTGCCACTAACATGTCATCAACATAAAGTAAAAGGATAATGAAACTTGACTTAAACCTCTTAAAGTAGCAGCAATGGTCAGCGTTGCACTTGTTGTAGTTATGTCGCTTCATAAAACCATCAAACTTCTTGTACCACTGCCTCGAGGCTTATTTCAAACCATACAAGCTTTTCTTCAACTTACACACTAGTTTCTCTTTCCCTTTGATTGAGAAACCCTCCAGTTATTGCATGTAAATCTCCTCCTCAAGGTCACCAAGGAGGAAAACAATTTCGACATCTAACTGCTTGAGGTGCAACCCTTCTGCTACAACAATTCTAAGAACTGAGTGAATGGTACTCAGTTTCACAACCAGGGAAAAAATATCTGTGTAGTCAATGCCTTGCTTTTGCTGAAAGCCTTTGACCACCATTCTCGCCTTGTATCTCTTGGAACCATCATGTTCCTCTTTCACCTCGTACACCCATCAAAAACCCTCATCTGTTTGCTCTGCATTAATGCTCTTTGGATCATCATCCAACTCAACAAACTCAGGCTTACTCTGCACAGGACTAGTTAACTGTGCTGTATCTTTTTCCTTGTACATTACCTTCTCATTGAAAATTACATCTCTACTTCTGATGATTTTCTTGTTTAGATTATCCCAGAGTCGATAACCAAACTCATCTCTGCCATACCCAATGAAGATGCATTTTAGTGACTTGGGGTTGAGCTTTCCCCTAGCATGGTCACTAATATGCGCATATGCAATACAACCAAAAACTTTCAACCATGAAAGATTTACCTCTTTGCCACTCCATACCTCTTCTGGTATTCGATGTTCCAAAGGCACTGACGGTCTACGATTAATTGGGTAGGATGCTGTATTGACTGCTTCTGCCCAATACTGTTTGGGTAGATCCGAATGTATGCGCATGCTTCTGGCTCTCTCTGTCAATGTTCGGTTCATCCGTTCTGCCACCCTATTCTGCTGTGGGGTTCCTTGCACAGTCCTATCTAATCTGATCCCATTATTAAAACAGAACTTCTTGAATCCAGTGTCTTCATACTCATCACCATTGTCTGACCTCAACCTCTTAATCTTCAAACCTGTCTCATTCTCCATCATGGCCTTCCACTTCTTGAACACATCAAATACCTCAGATTTGTGCTTCAAAAAATAAATCCATACCTTCCTCGTGTGATCATCAATGAAAGTCACGAAGTAGGATTTTCTGCCAATGGATGAGACAATGGCTGGCCCCCAAACGTCTGTGTGAACTAGCTCAAGTTTCTCCTTTCTGAGATCTCTGCCACTCTTCTTGAAACTGACCCTCTTCTACTTGCCCATCACGCAACTCTCACAGAAGTCAATATCAATTGCCTGTATGCCTAGTAGTTTCTCCTTTGAATGCATAATTTTGAACCCCTTTTCACTCATGTGACCTAGTCTCTGGTGCCAAAGGTTGTGATCTTCTCTGTTTTCTGCAACTGCTATAGACCCACAAGCACTGGTAGTTGTGTAGAGAGTGCCAGATTTCTTACCACGTGCAATGGTCACAGCGCCTCTAGAAACTTTCCACGAGTCTCCATTGAAAGTTGTAACAAAACCTTCATCTGATAATTGTCCCACCGAAATCAGATTCTTCTTCAAGTCAGGGATGTGTCTCACATCCTTCAACTTCTAAGCTGATCCATTCAACTTGGTTTGCACTTCACCCTTGCCATCGACGCTGCAAGGCTGATCATCACCAAGATACACCTTGCCAAGGTTACTCGGTTCATAACTATTAAATAGCTCTTTGCTTAAGGTGCCATGAAACGATGTACCAGAATCTAAAACCCATGACTCCGCCTTGCTCTCTAAAGAGCATATCAATGCATCATCTGATTCTTCTGAGACAACGTTTGCTTCAGTTTTTCTTTCGGTTCCTTTCTTTGGAAGTCTGCAATCAACACGGTAATGTCCCTTCTTTCCACAATTCCAACACTCAACGTCACTGAGATCTGTGGAATTCTTGATATTTTGAGACTGTATCCTTCCATTCCTTGACTTGGATATGCCTTTGTTTCTATTACTGTTGCCCTTCTTTTTGTTTGAACCTCTGCCTCTACTTTCAACATTCAACGCCGAACCATTGGTGGAAACCCCTGTTATTTGCCTTCTGATTTCTTTAGTCAGAATCATGCTCACAACTTCATCAAACTTCAACTTGGTTTTCCCTGTAGAGCTACTGATCGCTGTAACTATGCCAGTCTAACTCTCAGGTAACTGCCCTAGAATTAGCAGTGCTTGGACCTCGTCTTTGAAGTCGATATCAACAGACTCTAATTGCCCAACTATCTCGTTGAACGCATTTAGATATTCATTGAACTTACCACCTTCGACCATCTTCATGTTGAACAACTTCTTTATCAAGTGCACCTTATTCGCTGCAGAAGGCTTTTCATACATACTAGAAGGGGCAACCATGAGAGACATCGTTGTCTTCTCGTTCTTGATGTTGAAGGCGATTGATTTTGACAACGTCAATCTGAAGGTGCCAAGAGCCTTCCTATCAAGTAATTCCCATTCTGCATCTTTTGTATCCTCTGGCTTCTCTCCCAAAGGTTGATACAGATTTTTCTGAAACAAGAGGTCTTCAATTTGCATCTTCTAGAAACTGAAGTTTGTGCCATCGAACTTCTTGATCATGGATGTGGATGTCTTATCTTCTGATGCCATTACTCTCACTTGAACAGACAGATTTGATCGAAAGACTTTCAAAATTTAGTCAAACACCTTCTGTGCCCTAGGTTCTCAACAAAGGCTCTGATACCAGTTGTTAGAGTTGCACTTCACAATCAACTGAATTTGATTCCAGTTGTTGTGGCGGAAACGCAAAATAACAACACACGCTATTCAAGGAATAAACAAGCAATCACTAAGAATAAAAAAAAGTCACATACAAGATATACATGGTTCACCCAAATCTTAGGGCTACATCCATGGAGCACACCGAATAAATTCATTATGAAAAAGATGAAGAATTACAAGGAGAATTCTTTCTCAATCTCTCTCAATTGCTCTATCTTGTATTGGCACAAATTTATCTCTAATTTTCACACACTTTAAAATCTTATTAGAGTTAATATTTATAGAGTCCCCAAACTTGTCCTACAAGAACTTGCCTTTAGTAGAATCCAAAACCAATAAGGAAGTTAAATTAGATCAGGAAACTGAATTTTCCTTAAACCAATAAGGAAGTTAAACCAGATTAGGAAACTGAATTTTTCCTAAAATTCAATACTCTTGAAGTTTCCATATAATTAAATCTTTCTAAAAAACAATTACCTAATCAGATTCCACAAAACCACAACAAGATTAAATTAACTGTATTTCAAATTTGTTCTACAACTATGTTCATTAATTTGTTGAGTCTTTATATAAATTTATTGATGGGTTGTGTGGAGCCTGATAGATACAGTACATCAATTGTTTGGAGGGTATTTTAATAATTTTCGCACTAGTTATGTTGCCTTAGTATCAGGGTTTTTTTTTTTTTTTTTTTTTTTTTTTTTTTTTTTTTTTCATAGTGAAAATCCCTATAAACTTGAGAACGTAACTCTAATTTTGGGTTAACCAAATAAAATTTGTGTATTCTTATTTATGTGTGTGTTTAATATCGTTCTTGTATTTTCTGTTTAATTTCGCAAAATTTATAACACAAATTAATGATTCCTTTTGAATGTAATTTCAAATGGTAGCTTCAGTTTTACCTTGAATAATGCAATTCGTAGGTAAAGATGGTACTTAGCTTTAGTATTCAAGAGGGTTATTAATGGAGCTAAAAAGGATTATATATTTTTTAATTTGAATATATTTTGATTATATTAATATATATATCACATCAACAACCGACCAAGACATTGACATGACATATTGATGTTGGCTGAAGCCTGAAGGGGAAGTTAAAACACATATGATATGTAACATATATGCATCTATCTTTTCTATGTTAATTTCGCTCTTTTTTCCTCTGAACAAATATGTTTCCCATATTGATGTCAATTGCTTTCCTACGAGATAGAATGAGAGAGACATGTACGATACAATCAATTTGATTGCAAGTTTAAATATATTTTATTTCAGAAATTTAGATTATTAGTTCAACTGCAATGCACATGATAAATAGATATTGGCATATTATTACTCCTCTTTCACTGGCCGGGTAAAAGTCAGTTAAATTAGAACTTTTGTAAATGACGTATACATATCAAATATGTGTGGAATTCACTTCCATTTATTGTTTGGATGGTGGCTGGTCAAGTTTGAGTAATGACCAAGTTTATAGCTTTTGTCTTAGAAGTGATTAAGTTAATCATCAACTTTTCATACTCTACAAGATGACTGCATCTATATATATGTGATGTCCTCATTGTGTATTGAGATAGAAAATGAAATCAATGAAAAATATTTCCAGATTCTCCTCTAAACATTCTCTCTTTCATATTATTCTAGTTTGCATTAATATTTATTTTCATAAGACATTATCAGCACGAGTTTTAGCCACATGAGATTTGAACAAGGAGCTCTCTTTCCCTTTTTCTATCTCAACTCTATATATCTCTTTTGTGATATTAGTTTTGATAGATTGTTGGGTTTATTTGCTTTACTGAATAAAATTGTATTTCTTACTCCAAAGGGTAAGAAAATGTTAATTATTAATTATTGTTCATGAATTAATTTGTCCACTTAAGTGATATATGTGCTCACACTATGGTCGGTTTTACTGCCTTTACTATTCAATGATCTACTAACTATGGTTGGTTCTACCACTTTTATTATTTAATGATCTATATTAACTATGGTCGGTTTTACTGCCTTTATTATTTAATGATCTACTAACTATGACCGGTTCTACCGCCTTTATTTTTTAATGCTCTACTAACTATGGTCGGTTCTACATCCTTTATTATTTAATGATCTTCTAACTATGGTTGGTTTTACCGCATCTATATATATGTGATGTCCTCATTGTGTATTGAGATAGAAAATGAAATCAATGAAAAATATTTCCAGATTCTCCTCTAAACATTCTCTCTTTCATATTATTCTAGTTTGCATTAATATTTATTTTCATAAGACATTATCAGCACGAGTTTTAGCCACATGAGATTTGAATAAGGAGCTCTCTTTCCCTTTTTCTATCTCAACTCTATATATCTCTTTTGTGATATTAGTTTTGATAGATTGTTGGGTTTATTTGCTTTACTGAATAAAATTGTATTTCTTACTCCAAAGGGCAAGAAAATGTTAATTATTAATTATTGTTCATGAATTAATTTGTCCACTTAAGTGATATATGTGCTCACACTATGGTCGGTTTTACTGCCTTTACTATTCAATGATCTACTAACTATGGTTGGTTCTACCGCTTTTATTATTTAATGATCTATATTAACTATGGTCGGTTTTACTGCCTTTATTATTTAATGATCTACTAACTATGACCGATTCTACCGCCTTTATTTTTTAATGCTCTACTAACTATGGTCGGTTCTACATCCTTTATTATTTAATGATCTTCTAACTATGGTCGGTTTTACTACCTTTATTATTCCACTAACTATGTTCGGTTTTACCACCTTTATTATTCCATTAACTATAGTCTGTTTTACCACCTTTATTATTTAATGATTTATGGCCGATTTTACCACCTTTAATGTTTAATAATTCACTATGGCTAGTTTTACTGTCTTTGTTAATTATAGTGGAATTATAATAGTTCATATTATATTGTTGTTTCAATTAATGCCATTTTATTATTAAGATATATGTTTATTTTTGTACTATGCTAAATTGTATTCTTATATTGTTGTTACATCTAGTTATTCTGAAAATGTCAAACTTGACAAAGCTGGAATTCGTGGCCTTGGACATTTTTGGCAAAAATTATTTATCTTGGATTCTGGACACTCAGATCTATTTAGATGTCATGGGTTTTGGAAACAAATTAAAGAAGAAAATGATCTATCATTACAAGATAAAGCGAAGGTCATGATTTTCTTTCGTCGCCATATTAGTGAGGAGCTAAAAACTGAATACCTGAAAGAGATCCACTCAGTTTGTGTAAAATTTTGAAAGAAAGATATGATCATAAAAAAATTGTTATCCTTCCAAAAGTTCGGGCTGATTGGCAGCAATTGTTGTTTCAAGATTTTAAAACTGTGGCTAAATACAACTCTGTCATATTTAAAATCAGCTCTACACTGAAATTGTGTGGTGATACCATCACTGATGAACTTTTGTTGGAAAAAACATTCACCATATTTCACGCCTCGAATGTACTTTTACAACAACAATACCGATAGTATAGATTTGAAAAATATTAAGAGCTGATATCATGTTTACTTGTGACTGAGCAAAATCACAAGCTTTTGTTAAGAAACCACCAGTCTCGTCCCATTGGACCGACACCGATCCCTGAAACATATGTTGCCTCATCTCGTGGACGTGGACGTGGTAATAGACATGACCTTGGTGGTAGATATGGCTATAATAATGAATACGACCGTGGTAAAAATAACTACCACAACAATGAATACGACCGTGGTAAAAATAACTACCACAATAATGAATATGGTTGTGGTAAAAATCACTCTTATTACCATAAAGGATATTAATCCTCAAACTTTTACAATCAGAGATCCATATCATATCCCAAAGGAGAGATTATAATAAAATGAAACAAGTAAAAGGGAAGAATGTGGCTCAACCTCCCATGGCACATGATAATATTTGTTATCGGTGTGGAACGGCAGGGCATTGTCAAAGCATTTGTCGTATGCCTAAGTATTTAGCTGAAATTTACCAAGCCTCCATGAAAGAAAAGGGGAAACGAAAAGAAATGAATTTCATTGATCATGATGAGCCAGTTGACATCACAAATCTGGATGTATCAGATTTTTTTGAGGACCGTGATGGAAAGATTGACCATTTGATTGGTAATGAAAAAGTCCACACCAATTAATCTTATTTTCATTTTAAGGTCTTTCTACTATGTTATCTTCAACAAGTTTTTATTTTCCTTATATTAAAGTTTTTTTTTAGTATCCAAGTTTGTATTAAAGTTTCTTTTATTTTATTCCTTTCTCTTTTAATAAAAAAATTTGTATGAATAGGAATGGATTTAACTAATTCCAAAATAAATGGTGAAAATATATGTCTTGCAGATAGTGGAATGATACACACAATCTTTCAAGATCAAAAATATTTTTCTCAGGTAACTTTGACAGATGTTAGTGTCAGTACAATATCAGGTCCCACTGACTTGATTAAAGGCTCTAGATGAGCCAACATTATTTTACCACGTGGAATAAGATTACAAATTAATGATGCCTTATATTCTACATGATCTCGAAGAAATCTGTTGAGTTTTAAAGACTTGTGTCGTAATGGGTATCATATTGAGACCGCAACTAAAAAAAAATGTGGAATATCTCTACATTACTTCCATTACCTCATGCAAGAAGCTGATACTAGAAAAACTTTATGTTTTCTCTTTTGGGTTATACTATACAACCAGCAGGACAATTGATTCAAATGTTGTGATATATAAAAAATCTTATGACCCATAACTTTTTATGCTTTGGCATAATCGACTTGGTCACTCGGAAGTACAATGATGCGTCGAATTATTGAAAATTCACATGGACACCCACTAAAGGATAAAAAAATCACCTTACCAAATAATCATTTATGTACCATCTACTCACACGACAAGTTGATTATTAAACCATACCCTTCAAAAGTCATTGTTGAATCTCCCACATTTTTACAGCAAATTCACGGGGATATATATGGGGCAATTCATCCACCATGCGGACCATTTCGTTATTTTATGGCCTTAATTGATGCCTCAATGCTATAGTCACATTTTTGTTTGCTTTCTACTCATATTGTTACATTTGCTAAACTTCTTACTCAAATCATCAAATTATGGGCATACTTTCCTGATGATCTAATTAAGACAATTCGTTTTGATAATGCCGTTGAATTTTCTTCTTAAGCTTTTGATAACTATTGTATGTCAGTAGAAATTAATGTTGAACGTCCTGTTGCACACACTCATACTCAAAATGGTTTGGCAGAATTTTTTATTAAAAAACTTAAGTTAATTGGTCGCCTTTTCCTTATGCGAACAAAATTACTTGTTACTGCGTAGGGACATACCATATTACATGTTGCATTATTAGTTCGTATACGACCAACTTCTTACCATAACTTCTTACCATTGTAACTTATTTTTGGTCAACAACCAAATATCTCTCACATACAAATATTTTGTTGTGCTGTATATGTTCCAATTGGATCACCCCAATGCACTAAAATGGGTCCTCAACGTAAACTTGAAATTTATGTGGGTTTTGATTCTCCATCTATTATTAGATATCTTAAACCCCTTACAAGTGATGTCTTTAAAGCATGATTGCTGACTGTCATTTTGATGAGGCTGTTTTCCCACCATTAGGGGGAGAAAAGGCACATCAACAACGTAATATTGCTTGGAATGTCCTTAAATTGTCCCATTTTGATCCTCGCACAAATCAATGTGATAGAGAAGTTCAGAGGATCAATCACTTACAAAATGTTAAAAATTAATTACCTAAAGCATTTACTGATACAAAGAAAGTAATAAAATCACATATACCATCTGTAAATTTTCTAGCACGAATTGCTGTCCCTGAGGGACCTTCTGTTAGTAGTGCAGCAAATGCATCTAAAACATACCTGAAGCATGGCAGACTAGTCAGTGCAAAAGATACTGCTCCTCGTAAGAGAAAATCACAAAGAAAAATTGGCACTCCTGAAGAGGCCACAAAAAAAGCAAGAGATATTATTGATCAATATGAGATTATAGTCTTTGATAAGGAAGAGGCTCTTGATAAGGCCCAGGTACCAAAAAATGATGAAATAATAAGTATTCATAATGCAAAGGCAACCAATGGTGATATGGCCCTTGATGTGGCATATGCCCTTGATGAGGCGAGGGTACCTGAAAATGATGAGATCTCAATAAATAAGGGAGGACTTGTATCTACCATATCTCCTTCCATTGAAGTTGGCTGATTTGGCTGTAGCTCTAAAACTAAAGGAAGCACCACTACCATATTGCAAGTAAACTCACCTGGAAGGCTACCAAAGCAAATTTTGTTGTTATTATTGGAACTATTGGAGATTTCTATGTTAGTTCCATCTTTTATAGGAGAGTCGTCTACCATCAAGGAGTCTCCAACCTCTGAAACAAGGTCTAGCAAGTCATTAGAATCTCATTCTTTAGATGGTTATTTTAATAAGTTTGATGGCTTTGTTATTTCCTTTGGCCATTTGGACCATCCATGGTCTTTCTCCCATAGCTTCCTTCTATCAGCCCTCTTTCTCTGTTGCCTCTGTTTTTGTGTGCAGGTTAAGGAAGAATTATTGCGAACAAGAAACTTAGGATGATCTACCATTTTCCACCTTTCGAGCTGCGAGATAGGAGGCTTTACCATTCTTGGACGGAGATACTCATTCCTTTTTATGACCCACACTTCCGAGGCCAGTTTTGGCCTGGAATTTCTGTCACCTTCAAAGGTTTTGCCATGCCTACTACTGCTTTCATACTTTTTGTTAGGACGGGACCTCACCTATAATGACCCAGTCATTTTCCTTCCTTTCCTTTTTCCCTTTTTTACAGATTTTTTTTTTTTCGTTGATATTTTCTTTCCCGTAACCTTACTTTTCGTGTTCGGAGTTGATTTTTGGCCTTACGTGCTTTCATTCCATTTGGTTTTCTCGAAATGCGGAGCTTTACTTTTAAGAAAAGCTCGCTGGTTATTTTTTTTTCCCGCAGGGGCGTGGATGACGAGTTTCTTCAGAAACATTTAAGTTTCTTGGAGTGTTTTTCATAAATATCTTTTAAAGATATTTTGTCTTGGGGGTTTTTAAGAAAGTATCTTTTGGAAGATATTTTTATTTGGGTCACTTATGCAGTTATCCTTTTGTGTAGGGGCCTTTGTGCATTTAACGAAAGTTAATTGTAAAGTGTCTCTTTTGAACTTGGATCCTTATACGGGATTCATTTTCACATTTCGTTGAGTTACTTATTCTTATAATTGTCTTCTGGTCATTTTTCCCATTTTTAGGGTTTTTGACCCCGATTACCGCCGAACTTGCTCGGGGCATATCTTTCTGTGCGGGACTCAGTTTTTAATAATGTTTCTTTTGTTGTTCATTTTTAATCTCAAATTGAGGTAAGGGGTTGTTGTATGTTTATATCCTGAGTGTTTTAGTGTTTTTGGGGCTTAATATATGTTGTTTACATGCTTGGTAAATCATAGTCTTGTATATAGATGGAAAGCCATTGAATTGATTAGGGTTTAATGATTTAAATACATGTTTAGTATATATATATGTGTATAGCTTGTTGAATTGTAGCTTACATAAATATTGTATAACTTGTTTTATGATTTAAAGCATGCCTAGCATATATATTTATATATATTGTGTAGAGATATCATGATAAGTAATGGCTTGATGAATTATAGTTTATATGCATTATATAACTTGTTTAATAATTCAAAGCCTTGGAAGCATGTATATCTTGTCGTAAGTAAATTGTTTCATTTACTAGGTTGCTTGATTCTAGAGACTTTTTATGTTAGGATGACAATCTCTTGTAAAATAATATATTTAATTACCTTGTGAGCATATTACTAACTTGTGGTAAAATTAGCACTTGTGACTTCCTATGATGGTAATTTGGCTTAGCATGATATATGATATCATTGTCTTGTAAAGTTTGTATAATACATCTTGTATAGGTATATTGTTTATTAAGAATATCACTAATGTTTACCTTGAAAGCTTGTTACTAAATTATAAGACATTTAGTACTTGTGGCTTATGATGGTAACTTGATTTGGTTATTATTTGATATTCTTGTTTATGTATAAATTGCCTATTGAAGTTGTGACAATTTGTATGCCATTTAGACTTGGAACTTTAGGACATGGTTTGTGTGGCTTCAGCTTTACTTGTGTATGGAATGTGGTTTCTTGCATTATTTATTTGTGTACGAGTTTTAAGCTTGTTGATTTTGGAAAGCTTGTGAGGATATAAAATATGTGATGTCTAGGGTTTGGCTCTAGTATGAGAGACAAGAGTTTCATTATGTCATAAGTACGCACTAGGTAGTACCTTGTGGGTCGTAATTACCCAGAATAACTTATACATGTGTGCAATAGGTAGTGCCTTGTGAGTCGTAATTACCCGGAAACACTTACTTGGTCTAGTGACCATATGCCCTACTCTTTCCACTACTTGATTTCGCATTAAATTCCAAGTTGTTAATCATGGATTACTTGTAGCTTATGATTTGGTGCATGAAATTTCATTTTTGGTTTAGTATACTTGAGCTTGTATACTTATATGCCATGTATATCAATATTGCATAGTATACTTATGGATGTATACTTGTATATATATTACGTTTTTATATCAATATTGTTTAGTGTACTTGTGGATGTATACTTGCTTATATTGAATATTTAGTATCAATATTGCTTAGTATACTTTGGATGTATACTTGTTTATATTGAGTATTTAGTTTCAATATTGTTTAGTATACTGGTGTCTTGTATATTTGTTTCGTGCTTATTTCGTTTTAGCTTAGTATACTTTTGCCTTGTATACTTGATTTACGTGTATTTCAATATTAAATGTATACTTGTGTATGTGTACTTGTATATTGAATATCTTATTATAACATTGTTTAGTATACTTGTAAGTGTATACTTATATGTGGTTCATTGCGTTTCAATATTGCCTTGTATACTTGAGCATGTATACTTGTATATTGTTTTTCATTTCAATTGCTTATGTAGCTTGGGATGATTCTTTAGTTCACCTTGGAACATAGACGTTAGGAGGAATGATCCCTTGTAATGATCTATATTGAACTTGCATGACACTTAAAACTTTAGGGTATACGCATTCACTTCTTCCTACGAGTAACTTGTTTAGTCACCTTAGTTTTTGGGATATTTTTTAGGTACGGATACCTTGGTTTGGGATGCACAACATCCCTAGGTCACCTTGTTTATTTTGGAGTACTTTGATGTATTTTAACGAGCATGCAAGTGTTAACATGTATTGTTTTGCCATTTTTTAAGTTGTAATTCATAGTTAGGCTTAAAATGTCACTTTTGCTTTGAAACATGTAACGTGTACCTAAGTACACTTTTTGGCCCTTATTTTGTATATATGATATGTGGCCGGGCCAAACTTCATTTGAAATTACATGTATACACTTAAAGTGGAAATTTGCCTTTAAAGGGAATTTTATGAAATTAAGGGTTTTGACATGTCGTTTTTACTTTGGAGTATGCACTGTGTATGCAAATTTACTTTTTGAGGTTCATATATTTATGCACTTTGGATTTGTAAATTGCTTTTGAAGGCAATATTAAGAAATTCGAGGTTTTAGCATGTCATTTTCAATTCGGGTTGTGCAAAGTGTGCATGAGCACACTCTTTAGGACTCTTTTAATATGTATGATGCATGGCCAAGGGCTAAATGTTCTTTTGAATGCATCTATGTCCGTTGGTTGAAAGTTTTGCTTTTAAATGACTTATTTTGCAAATTTGAGGTTTGATAGGTCATATTTTGCATCGGGGGTATTTTGAGGTCATGGACCATTTTAGCGCGCTTAAATATCCATATTAAGTTTGCGTGCATGTTCGTTTTTGTACAAAACCCCATCCTTGGTGAAATGAGTCTCCTATGGACTCATTTTGCTTCTTCTTCTTCTTTTTTTTTTTTTTTTGAAAAATCTGGTTTAGGGGTGTTTTGAGGTTTTTTCTTTGGAAAATAAATTCCGGCCTTGATATGGTCACATAGAAAATGTAATTTTAAGGGGGGTTTCTTCTTTGTGTTTTTCCAAAAAAAATTCGTTTGAGTATCCGAAATTAGTCGCTGATTTGGATTTTCTGTTGCGCACATTTTTTTCAGGGAAAAGTTTGATTTAAGGGGTATTTTGGGTATTTCACTTGAAAAAAAATAACTTTTCTTGACATGATCATGTTGAAAACATGATTTTTTAGGGGGGGTATTACTTCACAATTTTTTTTTTCCAAAAAATATCGTTTAAGCCCTTAAATTTGCATTTTTATCCCAAAAATTTATGCAGGCTAGGCTGTTGTCAAGGGGGCTATAGTGCGTGCGCGGCGTGCGCCGTAGGCACCCATGGTGCCCCCGTCTAGCTAGCCTTGACGCTCCGTTTTCAAATAGTCATATCTCCTTTGTCCGGACCCCGATCAGGCGATTCTTGAGTCTATCTTTATTAATTTTTCGTTGTCTATCCAATGGTGTAGTCGGTATCACCCACATATTTTTAGAAAGGACCATTTTGCCCTTGGGGCCATACTTGGTCTACTTTTAACCCTTGCTTCCGTTTACATTCTTGTTGAGCTCCGTGGCCCCATGGAAGGCCGCTTAGGTGTCTTAGGGATGATGTATATCCCTAGAGACCTTGCTTAAGTTTTTACTTCTGCATTTGGGATCTGTTTCGAATCAACCTTCGAGTCTACTCCCATTACAAGAAAAATAATTTGTTAGAACGCCCTTTTTACTACGGTTTTAAAATAACCATGGTAGAAGACACTTTCTACCACGGTTTTAAAATAACCTTGGTAGAAAGTATATATTTTACCACTGTTATTTTAAAACCGTGTTAAAGATCCTTTCTACCATGGTTAGAGAAAAATTGTGGTAGTAATTGTATTTTTTACCACGGTTATAAAAGAACCATGATAGAAAGTGAATTAATTTCACTCAGATTTAGGCCCACTCTTTCTACCACGGTTAATGAAAAACCGTGGTAGTAAGTTATTCTATCATTTCAGACCACACACGTTCAATTTTAGGGCAAATCATTTCAACCTCCCAAATCGCCTCCATATCTATTCTCGTTCTCAACTCTGAACTTGCCCTCTCTCTGTCTCTACGACTGCAAACTATAAAATCTACAAGAATCAGATCAGCCTCCCAAATCGGCTCCATCTCTATTCTTGTTGTCAACTCTGAACTTGCCCTCTCTCTGTCTCTGTAACTGCAAACTACAAAATCTACAAGAATCATATCAGCCTCCCAAATCGCTTCTATCTCTATTCTCGTTCTCAACTCTGAACTTACCCTCTCTCTGTCTCTGCAACTGCAAACTACAAAATCTACAAGAATCAGAACCCATATCGGCATATCATTTTAGATTGTTCAAAATACCAAAACCCATATCCTTCAGTTTCCATCGCCCGCTGTTCCAGTTTGGGTTTGCCGTTCGCAAGCTTCAGCCGCTGGCCCTCTGTCTCTCAACTCTCAAGCCCTCTCTTTGCAACTGCTAACTTGTATGTATGGGTTTTGTTTTAATTTTTTTTTTAAATCAATTAATTAAGGTCTGTAATTCTTGTTTTGAAAACTGCCTATTTAGTGAATTTTTTTTGCAGGATTTAAAAGACTAATTTGTAAATTTAGGTTGAAACAAGCTGAAGGCCCTTATACAAGTAAGTCATTTGTTCAATTATTCAATATAAATATTTTTAGGGCAAAACATTTCAGCCTCCCCAATCACCTCTATCTTTATTCTCGTTCTCGACTCTGAACTTGCCCCCTCTCTCTCTCTCTGTGCAACTGCAAACTACAAAATCTACAAGAATCAGAAGTTCAAAACCCATAATTCAGTTTATCTATCTGTCTACAAGAATCAAAATTTCAAAACCTATTACTTATATCAAAACCCATATCGGCGTATCATTTCAGATTGTTCAAAAAATCAAAACCCATATCCTTCAGTTTCCATTGCCTGCTATTCCAATTCGGGTTCGCCGTTCGCAAGCTTCAGCCGCTGTCCCTCTGTCTCTCAACTTTCAAGCCCCTCTCTCTGCAACTGCTAACTTGTATGTTTTATTTTATTTTATTTTATTTTATTTTATTATTATTATTATTATTTTTGCAGTTAATCAAGGTCTGTAATTCTTGTTTTGCAAACTAAATCCTATTTGGTGAAATTTTTTATGAAATTTTTTATTTTTTTTTTATGAATTTTAGTTATAAATATTTGTGAAGATAATGAGTGAATTTATGGAATTATGAAATTTTAGTACTGGGTAGGGGTCAATTTGATACTGCATACTTTTATCAGAATTGGGTTTTTGGTACTGGGTAGTTTCACAGTTGTAATTTATTTTTTCTTTAGTTTGTCTACTGTTCTTGTGAACTAGCTAATTATTGAGGAGTTATTTGATTTTGTGTCTCAATTAAAACTTGTATGATTATATGGTTTGATTTGATATGGTGACTACTGCTTTAGCCTCTTTCAATTGTGGGTGTAAATTCTTAATACATTTGGTATCTTGGAATACTTTGTCCTTATAATGTTAAAATCTTCAGAGTATCTTTAGCTTAATAAAGATTTATGAGTAGGCAGCTATTGCTGGCATTTATTTGATTGATTCTTTTCAATTTGTGTAAATATATCCTTGTACCAATTATTAATTTAAAGAATTTTATGACAAATTGGCAATATGATGTTAATTGGATATAGGTTGGATATTATGAAAATGATGGGCACTCTCAGCAATTATACTTTAGAATTTCATGTGGCAGTTCTTGTTGACTCTAATTGTATTTTTTTTTTTTGGGTCTTATCAACTTTAACCTGATGATATAACTATTGTGTGGCCATGTTAAAAAGACAGATGTCAGCAAATTTTGACCATTTCCTTTCCTTTATGCAGTGTGTGCAGCTCCAGGTTCAAAAACATTCCAGTTACTCGAGATGATACACGGATTAACTGAATAGGGTTCTTTACCTAGTGAAATGGTGATTCTATTTCTCACTCTTGGAATTGTATTTTTAGTCTCTGTTTTGCAAATGTGCCTTATTATTCGTTTGCATGATTGCATTTTCTTTCTTTTGTAATGGAATAGTTTTTCTAGCATTCCAATGGTATGTAGTTATATTTTCTTTTATACTTTGCTTGGTTTAGGTAATAGTAAATGATGTTGACGTCCAAAGGTGTAACCTCCTTATCCACCAAACAAAAAGAATTTGCACTGCTAACTTGATTGTCACAAATCATGAAGCGCAACGCTTCCCTAGTTGCCATTTAAATAACAATCATTCTACATTTAACTTATAAGCTCACTACTTTTCACAAAGTTTAAAAATAGTTTAGTTCTTAATGACATCTTTGCCCGAACCTAGCAGCTTGTGATGCTAAAAGCTTGGTTTGGGATTCGACATGTATTACCCTCACTTGTTGAAAGTTTAAAATGATAATCGTCTTTGTCAAGTTAGACTTAAAATTTGTTAGTAATTTTTCTGTTGGTAAATTTTTAAGTGATCTCATCTCAGTGCCATGTCTTTTCTTTTCGATGCCTGATTTCAAATATTATGAATTTAGTGAGAAAGATAAGTATGTTTAATTATTGTATTTTGTTCCTTTGTGTCTCCCTAAGTGTTGATGTATGATCTGCTTTGAAATCAAATTAGTTTCAAGTAGTTTTATGGGTAATTTTGGTAGAAGATAAAGCTAATCACAGGTCAATATATTTTGCGTCTTAAAGGTAAAAATGATAAACTTCAGCTACCATTGTACTGGGTACATTTAATGTGGTTTCTCAGAACTTGGAGATTCTGAAAATATTATATTTGAACATAAGCTGTTGATGTGGTTTAAACACAGATAGATGAATCTTCACTTGATTCTACCTGATGCTTAAGTTAAGAGCTTTAATTGGGCAGGTTAACCATACTTTTTAGTGATTCTATATTTGATTATTCCAGGTATCGCTTTGCTTAAAGTTGGTGGAATAATGGTTTACTCAACTTGCTCTATGAATCCAGTTGAGTTTGTGGCTGTGGTTGCTAAGGTAACATGTTGATGTTTGTCGTGACCTGAGTTTTATTCAACCCGGTACGTGAGTGATGACCCGTGGATTGACCCGTTAACGGATCCAAAATGCAGAAGCGAAAGATAAACTATAGTCCTTTGAGATATAAATCATCTCTAAGACACCAATGTGACATACCATGAGGTCACGAAAGCTAAAGAGAGCAAAAGAGGAAACTAGAGTTTAAACGGGCTAAATTCGTCAATTAAGGACATAATGGTCAATTCACAATAAAAAGGATAAAATTGACTCTAAACAAGTCAAACAAGGTGAATACAACCTAATCTAATCATTTCACGACACTCCAAGAGGTTCTAGAAACTTTGGATAAGAATTCCCACAAAATGCCCTTTCCCGGTTTAAGAGAAAACAAACACCCTGTCACTAAAATATGAATAACTCTCATTGTGATTGGAATTTGAGAATGACATTGGTACCATTGGAAAGCTGACTCAAAATTCATGAGTTTAGGCTTAAGAATCACCCTATTTGGGTTAGAAACGAAGGAGATATAGCCTTTTGAAGTTGGAAGATCAATGCTGAAACCAATTCTGGAAGCTGCGCATATAAAAGCTATTTAGGTCGACCGAAATGGAGTTTCGGTCGACCTAAATGACCAAAATTTTTACTAAAATCAGGTTTTTGAGGTGTGGATGGTTTGGTAGACCGAAATGAGCCATCGGTCGACCGAAATAGGCCTAAACAGTAAAAATGGCTACTGGAAATGGACTTTTACTATACCATGAAGTTTTCAATTGCATTGGTCGACCAAAATAGAGTTTCAGTCGACCAAAACACCTCGAAAAGCTGCTGCAATTCTAGGAAAAAGGTCATTGGTCCAATTCTAAGGTTGTGCATGCATTCCATATGATCCAAACATGCTTAGAAACATTCTCTAGCCTGAAAAGAGCATCCCTAACATGCTAAAACAAACGGGAACTTGAAACATACTCCAATGCATGAATTTTTATATAAAACTTCATAATTTATCCATAATTATTTCAAAAGTCAAAACTTAGGAGTTTTGCGAGATCTGAGCATGCACGCAAATGTAAAATGATGTAGTAGACGCACTACAATGGCCTACGGCCTCATTACAACCCAATTACAATTTTTGACATGTCAAACCTCTAATTTTCACAATAGGCTATATTTGCAATACTTGAAATTTTAGAACATGCTTGTGAACATCAAGTTAATGGCTCTTGGCCTCATATTGTATATACAAAACAAGTATCAAAAAGTGTACTTAGGTACACATTATATATTTCAAGGCAAAAATAGCATTTTTACACCAAAATGATACTACATGCTAACACTTGCATGTTTTCAAAAATACAATAGAATACTTCAAGGTATCAAGGCAACTTAGGGATGTGATGCATCCCAAGCCAAAGTTTCTTTACCTATAAAATAACCCAAACAACTAGGGTGAGTAATCAAGTTACTTGTAGGATGTGGTGCATGCGCATACTCTATAGTTTCAAGTATAATGTGAACCAAACATAGACCATCACAAGGGTGCATTCCACCTAATGTCTATGTTTCCATAGTAGTCTAAGGGATCATCTCAAGCTATACAAATGTTGAAACAGTAAACACGTAGCATCCAAGTATACATAAACAAGTACACTAACCACATTAAAACTATGATTACCAAATCACAAGCTGCAAGAAATCCATGATTTATAACTTGGAAAGTAATGCAAAATCAAATAATGGAAAGACTAGGATATGTGGCCACGAGACCATACAAGTTATTTTGGGTAATTACAACCCACAAGGTACTACCTAGTGCGCACTATGACTTAGGAGAATTCTTATCCTCCGTACTAGAGCCAAACCCTAGCCATCAAACATTTCATATCCTTACAAGCTTCCAAAAATCAACAAGTCCATGACATTTACATAATATCAATGCATGAAACTATCTACCAAGTACAAGTAGAGTGAAACCACACAAACCATGTTCTAAGGTTGCATGTCTAAAGTGGCAAGCTAATGATACTACACATTATGCTATATGAATTTAATATTAATATAGATCACAATTACTAACCATGCAATATAACAATTTACCTACAATTAATTACAAGTGCTACATACAAGATTTTCATACTAAACTTTCAATGAAATCTATATTACTTAACGATACAAGTGTAATTTCAAGATATTCATCATAAACCCTAAATGAAATCACAAGTATTAGGCAAATCATTAAACAATAACCTACCTATACAATTTAATAGTCATATACATGCTTAAATCCACAAATCCTAAGTCAAACATATAAAATCTCTATTTATATGCAAATATAAGAATTTAAAAGCATGTAATCAATATATATCAAGCTCCAATATATATAAAACCCAAAGAGGATAAACATACAACCACCCCTACCTCAATAGAGAATAGAATCTCTATAATCCATGGCAACCAAGCTTAAAAATGAAAAGCCAAACAAGGGTGTTATAGAGGAGAGTGAGAGGAAGATAAAGTGTTTCAAGCTTATAAGTCTAAGGTGAGTGGAAGGGGGCCAAAAATGAAGTCAAATCTAATAGTCAAGCTTTTCTCCAATGGTGGTTAGCTTAGGGCTCTTGAGAGGAAAGAGATGAATGAAGAAAAATGTGAAAACCTTAAGTTAAAAGTGGTGGAATTCTCCACTCACTATGTGCTCTTGCACTACCTCTCTCACACACACACACAATGCAAGACCAATTGTGAAGCCTACATTTGTCACCATCCTATGTAAACTTCAAAGACTTAATATTGAACCTACACTTGTTAACCATCTATGCCAACATGTGCCCCTATCCTAGGCCAACAAATGGGTGAATCTCCACCCCCTATGTGTCAAGAGATTAAGTCTCCAAGTGGTTCCATCATAAAATCAACAAATGGCACCTTAGGAATGTGACACTTGTCACAATTTTCGTAAATTGCAAAAAGGTCATTTTTAAAAATATCTTTCAAATTAAATTGTAAAATGGTCCCTAAGACGAAAAATAATTACTTTATCTAATTACACAAAAACCCTTTAAGTTTAGGATAATTACCAAAAAGTCATGCTCTCATGCACTTTACAGGAAAAGTAAACATTTAATATGCTTTTCTATAGAAGTAAAAATGTAGATATCATGAAAATGAAATATCATGGATGTATGCCAAGCCGGAATCAAATCCGAGCACAAAAGGTGAGGTTATAAAAGGAAAAATGGAAAAATGACTAAAGGACGAAATAGGGAAAAGACGAAAAAAAGAATTTCCGAAAAAAAGAAAGGAAGGAAAATGACCGGGTCATTGCAATGTTATTAAAAGGCTTGTTATAGCTACAACTATGAAAACATGAACAATTTTAATCTTGTTCTTTTCGGTATTAATAAAAATTCAAATTTTTTGTTTTTTATTTTTCAGCTTAATGCCACATTGTTTAACATTGACACCAAAATTCTAACATTCTCAGTTTTTTTTTTTAAAACATTAAATCTTATTATGTTTGTGCTTGGATGTTTTTCTAATGATCCGCATGACACAATGATATGTACTTATCTTTTAATTTTTTTAACTTGTTTTTCCTTCCTATTCTATTTTCTTTCTTTCTACGGCCTGGGATGTTTCATTTTCTTCAGATTCTGTGGAGGTGAGGGGGGTCTGTTGAACTTTTTATTGTCTCCAGTGAGCTTCCTCAGCTTGTTCACAGACCAGGTCTTAAGAAATGGAAGGTATTTTCATTTTTCGAATACATATTTGAATTAATATAGATATATTGTCTCTCTAATATATATAATTTTGGCAACCTTACAACTTGGCAACTTTACAACTTGCTTTACATTCTCTTACTTTAACTGTTACATTTTGTAGGTCAAAGCTAGGATTGCAGCTCCTGTTACTTTTTTTGTTGCCCTTATATTTTTTTTATGGCTCATGATCAAGAAGTTGCATATATGGAAGAAGGAAACTTATATAAAGCAAGAAGATATGAAGAATTTTTGTTTTATTTTGGTTAAGTAAAGATATAAGGTGTGGATCATGTACATCTTTGAAATTTGTATATATTTTTGTACAAAACCATGGTTTGGAATTGGTTATATATATATATATATATGATGTTATTGGCCAGTTGTAAGTTATTTTGGTTATGATGCTATTTTTTATTTATAGAGTTTGCTTCTGGAATCCTTGCAAGGCTAGTAGTAGGGCCAAAAAGAAGGACTCATAGGGGCTATACATTATTTTTTTAAAAAAAAATTATATAACACTTTTTACCACGGTTCTGCACTGTGGTAGAAAAAACACTTTCTACCACGGTTTTGCAACGTGGTAGAGAGAACGGTAGAAAGTCTTTTTATCACGGTTTTGCACCATGGTAGAATGTCTCAACTTACTACCATAGCTGTTTTCACCACGGTTCAAAACCTTGGTAGAAAGCGTTTTCCACTATGGTAAAAAATTATTTTTCTTGTAGTGTCCTTTCCACGCTCCTTGGAAGGAATTCTGGTTTCCTTACTGCTGACCTTCGTTCTGCATAGATTTGGCTTTCCTTCTCTGGAATATTCACAGTAACAGTATTTTCCAACTGTTGGAAAGTAAGCCTGTCATGAACCTTCCTTTTCCGCCCTTAGTCATTATTGGAGAGCCTCTCCTTCTGCTTCTTTGTTGGCGAACTTCTGTGGTAAGCTTCACTCTAACTTTTACATTTTAGGCAACAACCTTGCTGGATTAAGGTGATCTGAGCTTCTCGGAGTTGCCTTTCAAACTCGGCCACCGTTTTTTCCATAGGTGTTGCTGCTTTAGGAATTTCCAATTTTCCACTCGCCCCTGGATCTGTCAAGTCCACATTTTTTCTAGGGTGTTCCGGGGTTAAAGAAGTGACATTTGTTGCAACAACCTTGGGAAAATGATTTCCATCAACGCCCATCACTTCTGACTTTTCAACCTGCCATCTTCAATTGCTTTTTGCACAATATTGTGAAAAACTACACAATTGTTACCTGAATGTCTCCACAAATTATGAAATTTGCAATACTCTTTCCCGGCCATTCCCAGCCATTTCAAAGGCCTTTGGCATCTTATGGCCTGTTGTGAAGATTAATTGCTTGTCAGCCACGAGCCAGTAAAAAATTTGCTCTGCTTTAGAAATGTCAAAAGAATAACTCCTAGTAGAGTCTATCCTTTTCAATTTCAAACTGGAAGTAGCCTGCAAATTGGTTGTGGCCGCTTTTGGTTTTGCCAAGGCCTCATAAGTACAAGCCTTCTTTATGTTGAGCTTAGCCACATTTACTTCAAAATCTCCTTCAGCTTCAGTGGCAAACACCTCATAGTTAGGATCACGGTAGTAAGTACCATTGGAAGAGCTTTTATGGTCTTGCTCTTCATGAAGGAGCTCTTCGTACTTAGCCACCCTGCCGGCTAAGTCGAATAAGTCATGAAATTGTACTCCTTCAAACTTCTTACGAAGTTCCAATTCTAGGCCGTTCACAGCCATTTTCACATACTCTTCCGGTGGCAAAGACAAATTGCATTTGTATTTGGCCCTTCTAAATTTGGAAAGGAAGCTGTTTACTGACTCTCTAGGTAGCTAATGAAGTCTGGAATACCACTTGAAAGCATAACCATTGACATTTTAGGCTCAGTTCTATAGAACTGAGTATGGAACAGGTCGTCAAACTGTTGCCAACTTTGGATAGAGTTTGCTAGTAAGTTGGAATACCACTTGAAAGCATAACCAGCCAGTGTATTTGGAAATAAGCGTACCTTTAGCCATGGATTGGCTATTTCTCCACATTGAACAGTGAAACGGCTGACATGTTCCAATATGGATTCTTCACCCTTTCCATTGAACGTTGCGAATTCTGGAATTCTGAAATTCCTTGGATACTCGACTTCATTAATGAACTCTGGATAGAGCTTTCTGTAGGCTGGTCTTCTACCCCTTTGAGTTAGTCCAAATTCCTGTTGGAGGAATTTTGCAAATTAGCCTTTGTCAAATGCCATAGGTTACAGAAGGTTGTTATCTGGCCAACTGATGAGCGCTGAATATTGCATATTCGAGCCCCTAAATACACATATGTTAAGACTTATAGTGATACTTTTATCCAGTTTTAGACTGATTTATGTTTATTTTATATTTTTAGGTACTTTCCCAAAGAAATGGTTAAAACCGAACTTTTATGATGAAAAGACTGACATTGAAGACTATAGAGTCATTGCCGATCATTTGAAGCAAACCAAGAGTCAAAAATGGTGATTTTGGAGAAGTTCAAGTGTCAGGGCACAAGCCCAGAACCAACAAAAGCAAGAATTCCAACCAAGGCAGTTAAGGCTCGAGCCTAGCCCTTAAGGCTCAAGCCCAAATTCAAGGTGCTCGAGCCATAACAAGAGTGCTCGAATCCAAATTACTTCAGAATCCCAAGAGTCACTTTGAAGACCTCCAGAGTTATTAGAGCTCGAGTCTTTGTTCTCAAAGCTCGAACCCAACTCCCAAAGATCGAGCCCCAATACATGGTGATCGAGCACTGTTAAAGATTCATCTCCAAAATATTCTAAGTGTTGAAGAAAAAGATGCTTCAGAAATTATTTGAAGAAAAATGGCTAAGTGTTGAAGTCAAGCTCGAGCCCTACCTCATGAGGCTCGAGCTGAAACCCTAAGGCTCGAGCCCAGAGTCACAAGGCTCGAGCCCTTGCTGTTTAGTCAGACTTAATTAATGTGGGATTTGTCTCATTGAAGGCCTTTTTCATCCTAGGTGGGCCCAGAAACCCTAAAGCCTCTCTAATCCTTATTAAAAGTTATTCTTTTTTCTATAAAAGGAGGCTAAAGGCCACAAAGCAAAGGGTCCCCTTCCAGTTCTTCTTTTTAATTTTAGATCTCTCAATTTGTGTCGGCTTTTAGGGTTTTGAAAGGAAGTCCCCAATAGAGAAGTGAAAACCTTGACGATGAAGACTACACCAACATAGATGATTTTTAGTGTTGTCATGAGTAGCTAATTCATCTCTTAGGGCATTGATGTATCCCGAATTTAAGTATTATGGTTTGATTATTTTAACTTTGGGATTTATATATTTATTTATCTTCATTGCATAGTTATGAACAACTGATTACGGATAAGTTGGTGTTTTAATGAATTAATGGTTTTTGAAGAATTAATATCTCGTCTTAGATTTAATTATTCTTAAACTGTTCTCAACCTATCCCTATTGGACGGTATTGGTGGAGGCCTATCGGACATAAGGATGGAGATTATGTAATGGTGTTCGAACGTTTTTTTTATGAATGTAACTTTTTCATAATCTATGCCTAGGGAAGATGAGTTATACCGCAACATTAGTTAGAAGTAAATAGGTAGATAATTTGTGAGAACCAAAGATAGATTATAATTAACTAAGTTCAATGAAATATCTTTCTTTAAAACCTGGATTAAATAAATGTTATTGAGTTCAATCCATATGATACATAAATTGTGAATTCTTAAGGTTGAATGGTTGACCATAATGTGAGATTCGTGGTGAAATCAGTCCCTAAGTATCTCTATCCCTGATCTTCTCCTTTTTAATATAGTTTAGTTTGTTTATATGTTCGTGACAATTAAACAATCAAATTAGCTTCTCCTTAAATCAAAAGAATATTAATTAGACACTTGAATAACCAACAATCCCTGTAGTTTGACATCTTCTATAGAGCCCCATCCTACAAGGATTCGTGCTATTCCGAGTGGTTACAATTGACACACATCACCAACCTTGAGGTTGGTTAACCTCTTGATACCCCCCCCCCCCAACATGCCATTGATAGTGGGTTAGCTTCAAGAACGTTATTCCTCCAACGATTTCTTTCCCCTTGGTATGGAAGTGGCACCCTTGGAAAAAGGTTGCCCCCCAACCGTTATAGGAATGACCATGTATGGCCTTGGAAGTGTAGCCGCTACTGGCTGAGTGTTCACAGGTGGAACATTCTGCTGTCCTTGAGGAATGTGATATGACCATAGTTCACCAAGCTAATCATGCCAAGTCTGCTATGGAAAGGCCAAAGGTGGAATTCTGGACTTACTGAGTGACTGGCATGGGTATTGATTATGGAATGGTCATCTGCGCCACTGGAGCGGCCACAGGTGTAATTGGAATGTAGGTCTATGCCACTAGAACAGACTGCATCTACTGTTGATTTGGAAGGAATGAACCTACATATTATTGAAAGGAACTACCTTTAACAAATGTAGCTAGCTTGTTGACTTGTAAGGTTGACTATTGAGTCCTTTCAGAATTGTTTGGCGGGGGGGCCAAAGCCTGAGCCAAGTTTCCAAAGGACCGTTCTAACATAGATTCAAACCTATGAGAGATTCGGTTCACCGTTTCTTCTAGCTTCTGCTCTTGAGAATGAATGACTCTTGCTTGGTCTTGAGTTACCTTATCTTGTTGCATAGCCATCATATGGATGTTATCCATGATGGGTCTGTTTGCCATTATTTGAGCAAACCTTTCCATCAAATCTTTTTCCTCTAGTGCAACTCGTGAACTTTCGACTGGAAGTTCATTGGTGTGATACCCCCGGATTTCCGAATATGGGTTGGCCAAGCCCACGCTCGAACGCTCGGGGATATCAAAAACAAATCAACAATAAACAAACGTAGAATACAAAAGAATAACTAAGAAATGATAAAATGTTGAAATGAAACTAAAATGATAATCCATTACTTAAATCCTCAGAATAAATTTTCATTAATAAATTCTTACGATACAATTAATCCTTAAATAATACTACTCGGGAATCTATACTGTGTGGACCCCTAGAAAATCCAAAATTGAATATGTAATGACCCGGTCATTTTTCTCCCTTTTTTTTTTCTCAAATTTTACGGATAAATTTTTTTTTCGTTTAATTTTCTTTTTCGAGTTCTGTTTCTCGACGCTTAGTGTCATCTCGAGTGCACATAAATGGTTTTTGAGACTCTTTCCCTTGGATTGACAACTTCCTTTAAGGACTGGGTCATTTCCACATTATCACTTTTTGGACACTATTCACTTTTCGTCCTTTTCCCTATTTTGTCTTTTCCCCGTTTGTCACTTTTTGGCAAAAGCTCACTTTCCATGCTTGGAGTTGGTTTTTGACTTCATATATCTTCATTCTAAGCGGTTTCTACGAAATACGTATCTTTACTTTTGCAGTAAAGTACTTTGGTTGCTCCCGGTGTCCATAGAGGTATGGATGCATAGTTTTTCAAAATCTTTTTCTTTTCTTGGGGTGTTTTTCGTAAATATCTTTTGAAGATATTTAATTTTAGGGGTTTTTAAGAAAATATTTTTGGAAGATATTTTCATTCTAGGTCATTAGTGCAGTTTTCACTTTTTGGAGGGGCCATTATGTAATTAATGAAAGTTATTGCAAAAATCCTCGTTTTGAGCCTGGATTCTCATATGGGATTCATTTTCACATTTCGTTGAGTTGTGTTCTCTTAGAATTTCTTTCTGGTCGTTTTTCTCCAGTTTCAGGGTTTCTGGCCTATGTTGCCGCCAAACTTGTTCGGGGCATATCTCTCTGCTCGGGACTCAATTTTTGATACTACTTCTTCTATTGTTCATATTTTCTCATTTCAGTTCTTTTTTGTTCACAAAGTTTTACCGTTTCAGTGCGTCTGCTCAAATTTCACTTTTCCGAACCCGGCGGGGCCCTTTCGGGGCACTTTTAGGGTTTTCCTATAAATAGGGGGTTATAAAATTAAAAAGTTATCTTCCCCTCTCTTCATACACGACCAGAAGCTGCCATGGCAGCCAAGGGGGGCTGCCACCCTTCTTCTCTCAATTAAACCTTCTTTCCTTTGTTAAAAAGTCATAGTGACCAACAGGCCTGTGGCCTAGCAGTATAAGGCTCTTACTTCCCAAAAGGAGGTTAGGGGTTCGAACCTCAGTGGAGGCAGTGTGTATGAGTTTCCCAACTAGGAAAAAAAAAAAAAGAAGTCATAGTGCCTTTGCGTTTTGTGTTTGTCTTGACTACGCGCATCTTTCCCCTTTATTAGAACCCATTTTTGGCCAAATTTTGAGTTTGGGTTTGAGGTCAAGTTAGGATTTTAGTAGGTCCTCTTTGGAGTTTAATGTTCACGGCGTTGATCCCGAAAAAAGTCCGAAGTATTTTCAGATTCAGAGCCGTTTCATTTTGGTGGCTTTTGAGATTTTCATCTCAAATTGAGTTAGGGGATGTCTTAGGCTTTTATTTATGTTGTATTGATGATTTTATAAGCTTATACCACTTGTATGCATGTTTTGTATTAATCTTAGAATTTAATTTAATTATTTTCCTTGTATAGGATTTAATTCTCAAGGATGTGTATAACTTAGAATTAAAATATAGCATACTAGTAAATTTGGCCTTGGTATGGTTGTTGACATATATTAAATTTGGGTTATTTGAATAAGAATTGCAAATTTTATTCAATATTTTTCTTTTGTGAAAGATTAATTCCCATGGTCATACCTTGCATGAAATTAACTTGTGATAGGTTATTAAATTAAGTCTTGGCATGCTCTTTAATATACTTTAATTTTGAAGCATTTGGATGAGTATGAAAATCTAGAAATTTTAATTAAATGAATTAATTAAAATCGATTTAAGGGTTCCATTGGCTTAATTGAGTTTTAAACTTGATATTTGAAATGACTAGGACTTGTTTACTAGCTTATATTAATTTGGGACCATTTGAAGTTACTTTAGAAGTTAGAGATTTAATTATCATGATTTAATTAAATTCTACTTTGTTGTTCCATTGGCTTAATTAAGATTTTAAATCGATGTATGTAATGGCCATGCAAAGTTATTTAATATGTGTTAATTAGGGATCATTTGATTGAGATTTGAAACTTAGAGAAATTAATTAGTTTATTTAATTAATTTCCGTTTCTATAGCGTTAATGATTTAATCATGTGTTTGACATTGGTTATATGTTTAAATCATGATTTTGGACTTGTATTAGATTCATGAGTTTATGATTTTAATGTTGAGATATATTATTATAGCGTGTAACGAATCGCACACTGAAGAATCGACATTTGTCATGCCTTAGTAGTTGTGGACTTAGAGCATGTATTGTATGTGTTTCCAAATTCGGTTGTGCATGGTAGATAATTGATTATCTTGTATATACATGTTGATATATACGTTGTTGCATAACTTGTTGATTTTGGAAACTTGGGGATGCCGTTGTTTGACTACGGCTAGGACATGGTTCTAGTACGGGGGATTGTCCTTCTACAGTCTAGTGCGCACATAGGGAGGTTACTCATGGGCTAGTAACCCTAAAGTAACTATGGTGTCGGTCTAATCCGGCGTGATGTCCAAGTATCCACTTTGTTTGATTTTGCATTTCGTTTCAAGTTGACAACTAGATGATATCGTAACTTGTTATTCTTTAATTGATTTCCCGTTTTGAGTTTCAAGATGTTAACTTAGAGGAATCATGCTTTATGCATTGTATTGGAAGTTCCAATGTTGGTTAAATTGCATCGATATTGTGATTTGTGTTTTGATATTCAAATGTAACTTAGGAATGATCCTATAAATTCATTAGAACATAGATGTTAGGTGGCATGATCCACTTTAGTTGTTTTCGTGTTTTAGATTTCAAGTTGAAGACTTTGAGAATCTATATCTTGATATTTTGTATAATATGTTTCCATGATTATTTGAGTTGCATGAACGACGTGATTATGCTAGAAATAGTCTAAGGTAGCTTAGGATGATTCCTTAGACTCATTGATACATAGACGCCAGGTGGCATGACCCACTTTAGTTATTTTCGTATCTTAAGTTGCAAGTTGATACTTTTGAGAACCTATATCTTGTTGCTTTGTATAACATGTTTCTATGTTGTTTAAATTGCATGAATGATGTAATTTATGGTAGAAATGATCTAAAATAGCTTAGAATGTTCCCTGAGTCTCATCTTGACATAGACGTTAGGTGGCATGAGTCTCTTTGACTTGTTTCACCTTAAGGTGATATAATTATAAAATGCTAGGTCGATGCATGCTCATCTCCTACGAGTAGCTTTATGTTACTCACCCACATAATGGGGACATTTTTCAAGTACAGGGACCTTGATTTGGGATGCACACTATGTCATGGAAGTTTCGTGGACTTGAAGTATCATTTTCATGAAAATATTGGCATGAAATCCTATTTGTAGCTTTGTATGTCAAAACTTGTATCTTTGATTTCATCTATGTAACGTGTGCATAAGTACACCTTTTATGATGTATTTGACATGTATGAGATGAGACCGGAGGCCAATGACTATTATTTTGTATCATATGTAACTTTTGACTTCAAGAAATATTATGAAAATATTGAAAAATGACAAGTCATTATTTCACCATGTTTGCATCGGGTGTGGGAATTCCATTTTTATTCTTTTATAGGGTTTCATTAATCATATATGAAGTGTGGCCAAGGGCCAAATGGTAATTTGAAACCATTTCATATTTTTGGATTTCAAAATTTTTATTTTGAGTTCATTTTTGTTATTTTTGGCCGTCGGGGGGTCGTATTTTGCGTCGGCCATTTTTGAGAGCGACCATTTCCCCGTGCTTAAAAACACTAAATACGTTTGCGTGTATAATCATTTTAGCCTAGAAATGCATTTAGGGTCAAATGAACACTTGGTGCAAAGTTGCGTTTTCCTTGTTTTTGTCCTAGACTGATCAGGGGCGTTTTGGGCATTTCACAGTGAGTTTTTTTTTTTTTTTTTCTTCTTTCAACATGGTCAGGTAGAAAACGTGATTTTAGGGGGGGTTTCTTCTTCGTATTTTTCTAGAAAATGTTGTCTTGGTACTGGAAATCCCTTACAAAGTTCAGTTTTCTACTATGCATGTAGCAGCTTTTTAACCCTCTTGGCCTAAACATCTAGGGGTATTTTGGAAATTTTCTTTGAAAACTAAATTCCGGTCTTGACATGGTCACATAGAAAATGTGATTTTAGGGGGGGGGGGGGGGGGGGGTTACTTCACAACATTTTTCGAGAAAATGTCATCTCGGACTTGAAAACCCCACGTCAAATCTGATTTCATGTGCGCACCTACACTATTTGAAAAAGTCTGTTGTAAGGGTATTTTGGGGATTTCATGTCAAAAGTAAAATTTTCTTTTGACATGGTCAGCTTGGAAAAATGATTTTAAGGGGGGTTTCTTCTTTGTGTTTTCCATAAAACATCGTTTAGTACCTCAAAACGGCGCATGAACTTCAGCATTTTGTCCAGGTTACTATTCATTGCTGCCAAAACACTATTCACGGCCTTGGCGACGTCAAAACTTTGTTTTGACTTTTCTTTTCCATCTGGAATCCGAATCAAGTGATTCTTGAGTCTAACTTGATTAATTTTTTACTGTCTTTCCAATGGTGTGCTCGGTAGCATCCAGATCTTGCTAAAAATTACTATTTTGCCCTTAGGGCTAAACTTGTCCGGTTTTCATTTTTTTTTTTTTTTTTTTTTTTAAATCGCTTCCGCTATACTTTCTTATGAGTTTCGTGATTTCATGGGAAGTCACGGATGTGTGTTGGGAATGATGTACATTCCCAGAGACGTTGCTTACATATAAAAGACTATTTTGCCATTGGGGGACTTATTTGGTCTTTTTCTGATATTTTCTTCCCCGTCGGTTCTCGTCGAGTTCCGTAGCCTTAGGAAAGGTCACTTTGGTGTCCTAGGGATGTTGTATATCTCTAGAGACTTGTTTTCTATTTTCGCTTTCGTATTTCGAATCCGTTACTGGGTCAAACTATGATTCATCATAGGACGCACTGGCTTGAAAAACCAGGGCCGTCACAGAATAAGTAATAGTCATAAATGTCAACATTTGAAAACTGAAATATAACTGAAACTCCTATGTAATATCGGAAGAATGAAGTAGACTGGTCTCTGCTCAGCACAAACCATCTCGACACCTGATGAATACCTGAAAAATAATTATGGGTCAGGCCTATAAACAAGTTCTACCTTATTAAAGTCCAAGCAGAGATCCGATACACGTATACATTTTAGTCAACTTAACAATAGCTAAACAGTATATATATATATAAATACACAATATAGGATGCTCACAAGGATATAGGCCTGCCTCAAGCTGAACAGTAGGCAACATGCTAATCGCACATAAAGTGGGTGTGAGTACCTAGACCTACCAGGACACACAGATGTCTACTATAACCAGTTATCCATCTTAGGCAATATACGCACCCTAACCATGATCCTGAGACTCAAGCTCATATCATGGCATATAACTATATATATATAAAATCCGTCCTATCCAAACATTAAAGTTAACCATGGTATGTTATCCAACTGTTCGTTGACCTGACACGAATAGGTAGGATTTAACATTTTAGTTAATCCGTCCCTAGTAAATATGAATAGGCAAGACTTAACATTTTTAGTTAATCCGTCTATAATATGCCACCATCCCATACTGGTGCATACAGTGCATACAATCAATAAATGATGCAAAAGATATAATGTCACATCAAATAAATCTAGTAATAAGCATAATATAAATCAAATATATACATGACCATATTATGTAGCCAATACATGATTAAAATCATATATCTTTCATTTAAATTGGTAGAATAGTTTTAAGTAATTAAATCCTCCATTATCAACATACAAATTCAATTAAAATTTCATAATGATTTAAATCCTTAGCGTAATAAAATCAGAAACAATACATGATGATATTATATTGCTAATACATGATAAAAAAATCATATATCATTCATTTAAATTGCTAGAAAAATCTTAAGCAAGTAAATCATCCATTAACAATATGCCAATTTCATTAAAATTCTATATTGTTCAAGTTATTAGCATACTAGGGTTTACTATGCATTTTAGTATTTTTTCATGTCTATAACAATCATATAAATCATGCTTTATAAACCAATCAACCCTAAAACTCCAAAATCCAATTTCCAGAACCTAAAAACATGTCCTAGTCAAACTTTCAGCAATGGAGCTGCCTCCTTCTAAAAGTGAGCCGCTCCATCCAACCTGGAGCCACCTCCATTCTTGCTACTCTCCGTCTCCTTCCTCTCCGGTGACCTTCGGACCTTCTGTTCTCCTCCGTCAAGGGTCCTAAAGGTCTGAACTAAGTCCCAATTAACCCTAAATAATTATATGAAGGTACTATGCATCTTAAACATGAATCAAAATAAGGTTTAATACAACAAATATCAAGATCAAACACGAACATGTATCAACATATAAAATCTGTTTTAATTCAATTTAAGCATGCATCATAGATCGATATAATATTTGATTACTCTTGGAATTAACCTAGGCATGCATAGAACATAAATCTAAGGGAGAAAGTAGAAGAAGAACTTGTCTTTAAGGATTTCGGATTAAAACCTTAAACCACCTTCTCTTTCCTTGATTCCGGCGACCTTGGTTACCGTCGGACTCTCTGCTGCTCTGGCCCCATCCCTGAGTAAGCCTCCCTTCCTTCCTCTTTCGTCCGGCATTAACCTTGGCCAAAAACCCTCATCTTCTCTCTCAATTTTTCCTCTCTATCTCTCTGCCTCCACAATACATGAATAGGGTTTTGAAAACCCTTTGGCATACTATATATATATATATATATATATATATATATAAGCTTAGTCTGAAAACTAACTTGATATATAGATTTATGAATATAATATATATAATTTATAATTATATATATAATTCTGACTATGTATAAATATTTTCACTATTTATAATAATAATAATAATAATAATAAAATCCTTATGTACATATACACTCATATATATATATGTACAACTATCCATGGGTAGTATTCGTACTCGTTACACCTCCTATCCAAGTAGTCTATGCGACCCAATTAGTTAGTCCATTACTACTATCCATATCTATCCTTTTAAATTAAAAATAAAATAAAATAAATATTTAATCTACCAAATAAAATTAAAATTAAAATTAATTCTCATAATTTACGCACATAATTTAATTAAACAAATAATATAAATAACACATAGACAAATAGCCAATAAATCAAGTAACACTTAAATCAATTAAACACATAAGCCATTAGCCAAATAATCTATTAAACAATTAAAAATGCAATTAAACTATTAAAAATGTAATTGAAACAAATTTATAGATACCGAGATTATCCTTTTAAAATTTAGGGTATTGCATTCTTCCCCCCCCCCCCCCCCCCCCCCCCGACAAGAGGAATTCCGTTATCAGAATTTGCCTTTACTTTCTTCCATTATTTCTAAAAACTGTGAGCGAATGATATCTTCCTGTTCCCAAGTAGATTCAACCTCATTATGATGGCTCCACTTAATTATAATGTATCAAATAGTATACATGGTTCCCATATTTAAGAAACATAATAACCGTACTACAAATAGGTTGTATCTAACAACAACTTAATCTTACCCAATATTTATTCAAGGGTAACGATCCATAGTCCTCCAAGTTCCATAGAATATATGCACAAAACTTCTATGCACCCAGCGTTAAAGAATTTGTAACGCAAATCTATAGGCTACTGCCTCAATATAAACCAAATCTATGAGAAGTCAATTTAATAAGTAAAACTGACCTTCCTCCAAAAATTGCCTTGCTTCCTATATGGAAGACATCATGAGCAAACTACTTCCGATAGAAAACTCTACGAGTTCGACTATTTACGAAAATCTATTGCCGCCTCTAAACCGCGCGCAAACCATTACAAATTAGAGTATTTCTCTCTGACGTGTCTTTAAATGAAATAAGGGTCTGATTGTACAATACTTACTTCTATTTCAAACCAACAAATGAGAGGTCTGCACTATGTAATATACAAAACGTCAAACGTTGTCACACTAACCTCCTTGTGCCAACAATATCACAGATAAAATTCTGAAAAGAGAAATAAAAACTTCCAATTGTCCATGAAAACCTATGATATATGCCTCAAGCATATCCTCCACGATCTAATTTAATTTCTCGAGTAATTCCTCCGTTTAGAGTTATGAGGTAAAGTTGTTGCTCCAAAACCTTCAGAAAACTCCTTCAACATAGCACTTTTCATCCACTAAAATGGATATCCACATGCTATAACACCACTATTAGTACAATGTAAAACTGATATGTAGTTCTAAAGTGAACATTACTCTAGTTAATGTCCATAGTCGAACTTGCTCAATCCATCTCTTTTAACCCATATGGAAATCAAAATTCCAATGAAATGTCGATAATTCCAACCCACCATCCACTCATGTTTAGTCCTATTCCCGTTATAAGAAGTGGTAATTTTTTTTTTAATAATATCCAATTATCAATTTTCCACCTTTCTAATAGGTGGTACTCTTTGAGACAATTATGTACATGTCCATACTTATACAAGGTCACTAAAACTGCCATTTGATGTCCTGATGTACCTTACAACCATCTGAGTGCACCGAAAAATTTATGAATTTTATATCTCACTCACTCTGACCTCCATAATATCAATTACAGAATCTACAATTCCTCCTTCAGTACCTTAAGCTTTATTTGAGTAAAGTAACACCTCCTCCAGGGTCAGCTCTGATATTCTAAGTTAACTTCCTTAATTACTTTGGTAATAACAAGTGTTATTATTACACATGCTATAAATTCAACTGATAATTCAACGAGTAACCAAAAGATTTAAATATCATATCGGTTATTAAGAGCATCTACTTCCATATTCGTTTCCACTAGATAGCACTTAATGTAAAATGTGAATAACCACTTCTAACCATCTAAGCCGTCTCGTGTTCCGTTATATTCCTATGAATTGATGTCCTACCAGTTCAAAATAGACAAGAATTAAGCTGATTTAATTTATCCATCAACCAATATCTCAACCAAAATTTTGATTCTTGTGCAAAGTTAGCAATCCCTTAACAAAATCCATGGAAAATGCTCTCTCATTTCCACTTCGGTATAGGAAATTGCTGCAATGGATCTAGTGATCTCTGATGTCAATCTCGATTATCTAATAAATATTAGACTTGGAGACAAAATATTTATGCCCCTCTTTTTGGTTGTCTACCAAATATCTGCTTTATATCATGAAGCATCGTATCTCCACCTAGAATAAATAGAGAACTAAAAGTTGTGACCTTTTCTGGTTGTCTACCAAATATCTGCTTTATATCATGAAGCATCGTATCTCCACCTAGAATAAATAGAGAACTAAAAGTTGTGAATCTAAGTCCTTGCATCCTCTCTTCAATTTGTCTGCAGAAAGTACTGTTAGTCTAGTACCACCAGCTTTCATCTACACCAATTATTTAAATTGGAGCATCTTCAAAAGCTAACTTTGTAACTAAATCCATGCACCACTGATCTGTGATAAACTTACCGATAAAGAAAAAAAATCGACAGGTAACTCTATTCATCAAAAGTCAACTATCATTTTAACTCAACAAAAGTCAACAAACTACGACATTTCCATACACACCGTGCACCACTTCTTTATATATAGGTGATCGGTCTCACCACTTGTCTTTGACACGCCCTATTTTTATAACCCAAGTAAGT
Source organism: Cornus florida (assembly GCF_030987335.1). Classification (NCBI taxonomy): domain Eukaryota; kingdom Viridiplantae; phylum Streptophyta; class Magnoliopsida; order Cornales; family Cornaceae; genus Cornus; species Cornus florida. Next base: position 49,586,348 of record NW_026775571.1, on the reverse strand, counting down.
GTCAATCAGACTTCTTATCTAACTTCAAAAGAATATGAAACTTTTCCATCCTCCAAATAAGTCCTCAATTTCCTAGCAATAGCTAATTGTTGCAAATTGTGACCTAAGAAGAAAAAAAAAAAATTCCCATATTATTTATGCAAGTGAAGAGACTTTGTTTCCTTCTCCATGTACAACACTGACAACTCCTCCAAATAACACCCTCGTGAATAGATTCTTGATTAAGAATAAACTGATGAAGATTTATTCAGTCTACTATCCTCACTCGGTGTTATTCTAATAAGTGCCTAAACCAGTACGAAATCCTCTTTCCGACTTGGTGACAACTTCTGGAATTTTTCTAAAAAGATGTTCTTTAAATCCATCACCTCTAATAACCCATCGTAGCATTACAGTGGTCTTTATTTACCACAACCTCATGAATACCGAAACATTAACAACCACCATTATCATTGCATTGTAATCAGATATGTATCCAGACCTATTGTCAAATATCAAACTAATCGTATTAGATTATTTGACTTGTAGTAATGGTTTAACTATCCCATCCCAAACAACATACCATAATGACGCATGTCTATGTCTGATAGATTGACTAGAATTATCTATATCTACCAAATCCTATTACCACATGCTCACAATCCTAGCGTAATATAGTGTTATTACCCCATGGTGTAAAAACAGTAGTTGGCTGATCACATACTTGTGTCCCCAACTAAACCACATTCCAAATCCCGAATAACTAACAAAAATAAAACACGTATGACAAACATAATAACACAAAATATACTCTTACTTAAGACATCGTTTTTTCTAGGAAAAATCTCCTCTGAAATCAACTTACAAAATTGTTTCAAACAATTTCTATTTTATTTATTTTATAGTTTCGTAGGTACCCATCTAACCTTGAAACATAGCCTTTAAACATAGCTTAAAAGCAACATATGTTTGCCTAAGCAAATACGGAGGGCTTAACCCTCATCCTCCTTATACACGGAAATGTAAACTGTCTAACTTGACTTTAATAAGCAAACTAGAACGTCACAACATAATATCAATGCTCTCCCGAATGTGATATAAAAATCAGATGTTTTGTTCTGATAAGAGCTCCATCAGATCCCCAAAGTGCTAAAGAGTATTTCTTATATACCTCCTTTAGAGATGATAAGAAAGTTTAACTATATATAGATTGATTAACACCTATTCTACTAATATCATTCGTTATACTACTAATAAATAAGATCACCCTCGCGCGATCATTCATCTTCAAGATTTAGTACCCTCTTTCTTGGATACTCTGAAATCTCCTCCATTAGGATCCTCTTCGGGCTCCTCCTCTTCACTTTTCTCCATTGTGAGAATAATTGAAGTCGTGTTGGTCCCGATATGCGGTGACCTATCACATAAACCTAAATCCTTCCTTGGCTTATATTTTAAAGTAGTGCCAACCGTATCTAAACCTTTGATCCCTAATTCTGCCCTAAGGCAACGAAATCAATAACGTACTCCTTTACTTCTTTGGGTCTTTATCTCTTTCGCCTTGGACCTCATCACCTTTTTAGTGCCAACCATTCTGTAACTACAGAATAAAATTGACATAGGCTCCTCCTAATGAATCGTAAATATAGTACAACGAATCCTAATATGGGCTCTAAGTTTTAAGAGATGCAACGCGGAAGTCACATAACAAAAGACACTCCTAAGGACACTTGAACCTGGAGTGCTCTGATACCAACTATGATACCCCCAGATTTCTGAATGCAGGTTGGCCAGGCCCACGCCCGAACGCCCAGGGATATCAAAAACAAATCGGTAATAAACAAACAAAATACAAAAGAATAACTAAGAAATGATAAAATGCTGAAGTAAAACTAAAATGATAATCCATTACTTAAATCATCAGAATAAATTTTCATTACTAAATTCTGATGATACAATTAATCCTCCAATAATACAACTTAGGAATCCATACTGTGTTGACCCCTAAAAAAGGCAAAACTGAATAAGTAACAGTTATAACTGTCAACATCTGAAAACTGAAATATAACTGAAACTCCTATGTAATATCAGAAAAATGAAGTAGACTGGTTTTTGCTCAGCATGAACCATCTCAACACCTGATGAATACCTAAAAAATAATTGTGGGTCAGGCCACGAACAAGTTCTACCCTACTACAGTCCAAGTAGAAATCCGATATACGTATACATCCTAGTCAACTCAACAATAGCTAAGTAGTCTGTATATATATAGATACACACTATAGGATGTTCACAAGGCTATAGGGCTGCCTCAACCTGGATAATAGGCAGCATGTAAAATGTAGATGAAGTGGGCATTAGTATCTAGACCTACTTGGGCACATAAATGTCTACTATAACCAGTTATCAGTCCTAGGCAATATACGTACCCTAACCATGATCCTGAGACTCAAGCTCATATCACGCCATACAACTATATATATATATAATCCGTCCTATCCAAACATAAAAGTAAACCATGGTATGTTATCCAACTGTTCGTCGACCTAACATGAATAGGTAGGACTTAACATTTTAGTTAATCCGTCCTTAGTAAATATGAATAGGTAGGACTTAGCGTTTTTAGTTAATCCGTCCCAAATATGTCACCATCCCATACTGGCGCATATAATGGATACAATCTATAAATAATGCAAAAGATATAATGTCACATTGCATTAAATAAATCCAGTAATAAGCATGATAGAAATCAGATATATACATGACCATATTATGCAGCTAATACATAATTAAAATCATACAACCTCCATTTAAATTGCTAGAATAGTTTTAAGCAATTAAATTCCCCATTATCAATATGCAAATTTAATTAGAATTTCATAATGATTTAAATCCTTAGCATAATAAAATCAGAAACAATACATGATGATATTATATTGCTAACATATGATAAAAATCATATATCATCCATTTAAATTGCTAGAAAAATCTTAAGCAATTAAATCACCCACTAACAATATGCCAATTTAATTACAATTCCATATTGTTCAAGTTATTAGCATACTAGGGTTTATTATGCATTCTAGTATTTTTTTTTTTTTTTTATGTTTATAACAATCATATAAATCATGCTTTGTGAACTAATCAACCCTAAAACTGCAAAATCCAATTTCCAGAACCCAAAAACACGTCTTAGTCAAACTTTCAGCAATAGAGCCGCCTCCTTTTAAGAGGGAGCCGCCTCCATCCAACATGGAGCCACCTCCATTCCTGCTACTCTCCATCTTCTTCGTCTCCAGCAACCTTCGAATCTTCTGTTCTCCTCCATTAAGGGTCCTAAAGGTCTGAACTAAGTCCCAATTAACCATAAATAATTATATGAAGGTAATATGCATCTTAAACACGAATCAAAATAATGTTTCATACAACAAATATCAAGATCAAATAAGAACATGTATTAACATATAAAATCTATTTTAATTCAATTTAAGCATGCATCATAGATCGATTTAATATTTGATTGCTCCTGGAATTAACCTAGGCATGCATAGAACACGAATCTAAGGGAGAGAGTATGAGAAGAACTTGCCTGTAAGGGTTTTGGATTGAAACATTAAACCACCTTCTTCTTCCTTGATTTTGACGACCTTGGTTACCGTCGGACTCTCTGCTGCTCTGTCCCTATCCCCGAGCAAGCCTCCCTTCCTTCCTTCTTGGTCCGACCTTAACCTTTGCCAAAACCCCTCTTCTTCTCTCTTGGTTTTTTGCATCTCTATCTCTCTACTTCCACAGTAAGGTTTTCTGAAAACCCTTTGGTAGACTATCAATATATATATATATATATACTACTTATAACAATATATATATACTGCTTATATATATATATATATAAGCTTAGTCTGAAAACTAACGTGATATATAAATCTATGTATATAATATATATTTAATTTATAATTATATATATAATTTTGATTATGCATAAATATTATCATTATTTATAATATATAATAATAATAATTATTATAAAATCCTTATGTACATATACACCCATATATATATGTACAACTATCCATGGGTAATATCCGTACCTACTACACCTCCTATCCAAGTTGTCCATGCGATCCAATTGATTGGTCCATTACTACTATCCACATCCATCCTTTTAAACTAAAAATAAAATAAAATAAGCATTTAATTTACCAAATAATATTATAATTAATTCACATCATTTGCGCACACAATATAATTAAACAAATAATACAAATAACACATAGACAAATAGCCAATAAATCAAGTAACACTTAAATCAATTAAACAATTAAAAATACAATGAAAACAATTAAATAAATACCGAAACTATCCTTTTAAAATTAGGGGTATTACAACTGGCTTGCATCTTTTCAATTTCGGTAGGGTCTTGGATAGACTTGCCCTGCTTTCTTCGACCGGCCATTGAACAATCTGTGTAGATGTCCCGCCGGGCGTGTTAATATGTTCAGCTCGTGAAAATCGTGGTCCTTTCCAAGTGTGGAAAGGATTGTCGTGAGTTGCGGGCGTGTCAGGAATTACTGTCATTCGAAAGTGGAGGTCCAAACAATATTCCAGTTGGAGATTGCAGAGATTGGGCGATTGTACGAATGACTAGAATAACCACCTTCGAAGGTTCTTTTTTCCTCGAAAAAAGACTTTTGGACTGTTCTATGACTAGTGGAAAGTAAGACGGTATTGAAAGTGTAAGGTTGGAAATTAAAGGACGTAATTAAAGTTCAACTGCTGGAATGTAGGAAAGGAAGTGCAAGACTTGTAATTGAAGATATGGAAAACTACTTAAGTGAAAGTAGTGAAAGGAAGTACTGGACTAAACTCAAATATTATGAGAATTCATTGCTGAAATGAATGCTATATAGAATAGCGAAGTATCAGACTCAGCTTAAAATAATGTTAATTCGTGAAATAACAAAGTGCTAAGTTTAGATATAATGTAAATTCATTGCTGAAATGAAAGATACATGAATAACAAAGAAGTTGTATTGATGTGTGATGTGCGCTGAGCAAGCCTTGTATGTTACGCCTTGGTGCTCTATTTATAGAATTTTCTTATATGCAACAATTGATATGTGGCAACTTCAGCAACTTCCACTTGGCTTGGCTTGAAGCTGCCAAGTGTCCTATATCTTCATTAGTTCCCTTTTATTCTGCCACCATCTTCTTCCTCCTTTCTCTATTTAAGACACACGAGTCCATTTACTTAGCCCTGTTATCCATCATATTCGGTAACTTTCCTTCAGTTAGTAGTAGTAATTGCATGAAGTACCACCACTTTCAACTGACGTGCTCTTGTTTGGCCAAGTGTCCCACGCTTGTAGTAGTCTTTTCCTTCTGTAGAATCCTTCTATTTATATAATTCCATATATATCATGCATCTATATCTGTATCTGTTATTTGTAGACCCACGTTCCCCTTAATCCTCAATAACTTCCTTCTGTTGAACTTTCCTGTTTGGTCTTCGCTTCCATAGCATCGTGGCCTCTGTATTTCAGTGACTTCTCATCGCGGGTCATATTTCAGTATATATATATATATATATATCCAAAAATATATTTTGCCATTTTAAACCACCACGCAATTCCCTTTTTCTTATGTAACGTTGTTGACTTAGCTAAAAAAAACTATTTGAATTCTCTTAAAAATAAGGAGAAAATTCAGCACCACGTTTGGCTTGGTCAACTCTGGTCTTGCCACTTTTGGTAAGTCTTCATTTCTAGAAGGGTTTTGAAAACACATGGTTTAACCAAAAATTCACAACTCTTAAAAGAAATAATGTCTCGTAGTAAGTTCATATAACTCGCCATGTTGCTCTTTTGTATTGGCTTATCAACACGTGTCAGCAACTGATGGGTTAGATGAGTCTTGTATAACATAATTGCATAAGGTTGCATCTACTGCAGTTTTATATCTATGCAATCCTTCCATCCTTTTATTAAAGGACACCACATGGTGGGATTTAATTGGACCATTTATTTCCCGTATGAAATAATGTAGTTCTAATACTCTTAAATGAAATTCTACCAAAGTTGTGATCCAGCGTGTCAAGTCTCGGGCTATCTTAGATGCTTGGAAAACACCCGTTAAACAGTGGATTATTGCTAAAAATTATTAAATATTCAAATTTTATTTTAAAAGAAAAATATATTTATCCGATGATTTTAACAGATTAGTTAGGCAAAAACACGTGACTGTCCAATTATACCTCCCTCAATTTCTCCCTTCTCTCTCTTTCTCTATCTCTTTCTCTCTAACAAACCCATTTTTTCCATATCGGTTGGGTCGGCGAGGATGAAGACGGAATGGACCGGTGAGCAAAGAGGATGATCTGACCGGCGGTAGCGATGGGCCGGCTGTGATGGAGCGATGGTTTCATCTTGTCTTGAGGTTGGCGTAGAAAGGGTTAAAAAAACTCCGATTGACAAGCTCGTTGAATTTGTTTTTTAGCTTGAATTTTGTTCACAGATGCAGTTCACTTGGTTGTCGTGCTGGACTCACCTTTGCCCCATTCGCTGGAAGATCAAATTAGTTGTAGTGGAGGGTCTTTGGCAAAGAGTTTGATTCCAATTAAGGAAATCCATGATGTCCCTTTTCTAATCAATATTCAAAATAAGGCATTTACAACGATTTACTGCAAAACGGCTCATGTGGAATTCAAGGGATTAGAGGTGTCTAAATCAGATCCAAAAAACCATCTCTCACTTTGCTCGCACGGCGATGATGGAGAGATGGCGACGGCGAGCTCGGAAGGTGGAAGGCTCGGCCGTGATGAAGAACGGCGGCCGGCGAGCAAGGAGAACCTCGGCGGTGATATCACCCCTAATATCATGGCTGTGAACTGCGGCTCCGGATTATGGCGACCAAAGAGGATTCGGGCGGCTGTTCACTGTAGTTTGTTTGTTTGTTTTTTTTCAGAACTCCTGCATCAATACTGTACTTAGAAAATTGAAAACCAGAGAAAACGATTTTTTTTTTATTTTATTTTTTCAAACATTGAAGGGTAAAAATAAAAAAAACTGAAAACAAAAATCGGTGGTGATGGATTTGCAGTTCTTCGGATAAGGTTTTGGGTTGATTGTGGTGATGGGTGGTGATGGTTTTGGGATTTGTTTGGTTGGTTGTGGTTTGTATGAGGAAAATTGGCTTGATTGTGGTGTGGTGATGGGAGGTTGTGGGTTGCCCTTGGTGGTGATGAAGGTTTGGGTTTGCTGCAGGATGGGTAAATGGTTTGTAGTTTTGCAGAGACGATGAAATCGACCTCAGTTCCTCAACTGAGGAGGGAAAAAGCAAGACAGGTTTTTTTTGGGTAAGTTGGTTGCCAGGTGGACTGCCATGTGAATTGTGCCAAAGTAATCGGTCAAAATGATTGGTCTCCTATCAAGACCCATTTTAAAAAGGTTGGGAAACTTAGAAACCCTGTCACACAAGGAAACTCAATTTTAGTAGAATTTGAACTATTCCGGGTGTTTATTTTTTATTTTAAAATTTTTTATATTTATGTTGGCTACTATATAATTATTAGATTGTGGAGAAGAAGCGTAACGCCGTGTTTTCAGGCTTATTTTACCGTTTTCAGTTTTTTTTTGACTCTTAAAGATAAAACTATTGTGAGAGTTCTACTATACTAAGGAGGGAAAGAAACCTATCACAAAAGGAAACTCAATTTTAGTAGAATTTGAACTATTCCGGAAACTCAATTTTAGTAGAATTTGAACTATTCCGGGTGTCTATTTTCTAATTTTTATACTTTTGTAACTCTCAAAACAGAAGGAAGCTCAATTTTAGTAGAATTTGAACTATTCCGTATGTTTATTTTTTATTTTATTTTATTTTATTTATTTATGCTGTTCCCCAATTGATTTAATACCAGAGGAGAGATTGTGAATGAACCAAAGAAAGACAAAGAAGGCAGAGGAGAGGCTATGAAGATAGAAAGAAGAGATGAATATTTACCCAAGAATCTTCCTCATGATCTCGTAGTGGACATACTCTCACGCCTACCCGTCAAATCTCTTGTACGGTTCAAGTCCGTATCCAAGTCTTGGCTCACTTTATTCACTGATCCACGCTTTGTGAAGATGCACCTAAACCGATCCCAAAAGCGCATGAAGATTGTTTTTCCAAGTGATTATTCATCGAGACTGGTTGTGTTTTCCACCCACAATATTGATGACCTGACTGAGATGCACGTGGATTCTGTACTTCAGTTCCCAAGTACCACTGCTGAACCATGGGTCACGTTCATTGGTTCTTGTGATGGCTTGCTATTATGTTTAACTTCTGAACCATTGTGTAATTTGTTTGAACCTTCCAAGAAACTCTACCTGTTCAATCTTTCAACTAGAGAATTCAATAGATTGCCAGACTCACTCCTCATTAATAGATTATATATTTCGTTACTTTCGTATGGGTTCGGCTATGATTCGTGCACGGATGATTACAAGATTGTGGAAATCTCACGCCCTTCATATGGTGGAAGTAGTGTGGCCATATATACACTAAAAACAAATGTTTGGAGATGGATTCAAGACATTCCTGACGTTGTTATGCACCGTAAACATGCAACACTTCTAAATGGATCCCTCCATTGGTTAACCAAGTATACGAACAAGATACTTTATCTTAATTTAGCGGACGAGAAATTTCAGTATTTTCTTTTACCTGAGTTTGATTTTCATATAACTGATGCTGCCTTTTTGTCAGTTCTTAGAAAATGCCTTGGGATTTGCGTCCCAATAATCGATATCCCTGCATCAATGGTAATGATGGAATATGGCAAGAGAGAGTCTTGGACTAGTCTTGGCCTTAACTTCCCAACTCGAGACGTGAAGCCTCTGAATTACTCAAACGAGGATGAAATTCTATTTGTTTTGAATGATCATTGGTTAGGCGTATGCAATCCACAGAAAAGCACACAAAGGTATGTACAAATTCCCTCTGACACTCGATTTCGTAGTCTTCAATTGAATTATGCAGAGACTTTTTTAGAGACCATTGTTTCGACCAGTCATCGTAGTTGATTGATTTGGAGGCATGCAGCTGATCCTTAGTTAAGGAATTGTTATGTGAAAGTGGTCGGATTGAATTGAACAGAAAGTTGAATGTTGCAGTGCGTGAAGGCGAGTTTGAGTCTTGAGACCAGTCACTTTCGTTTTTCTTGCTAGATTTTTTTATACAAAAAAAAAATGTGTGTTCTGTTACTGTAACATTTGGTTTGATGAGGCCAGAGACTTAAAATAATTGTTCTCTTTTCAAGTTCATGGTTTACATCTTGTTTTTACAGAACTTCTCAATATTTGTAGGGAAGGACAGATTAAATTAACTGTCTTTCAAATTTGTTCCACAACTATCTACATTAATTTGTTGAGTCTTTATATCAATTTATAACACAAATTAATGATTCCTCTTTTGAATGCATGTGTAGGAGTTTTCGGTAACACAATAAAATAGGTATATACGGAGGTGATATCTTAAACACAAATATGAAAGAGAAGTAATGTAGTTCTGGTGACCGTACTTCTCTTTCTTTTTTTTCTCTACCTCATTCCTTGTGAGAGAGTGCTATTTATAAACCACCAACCATGCTAGGTATTAACCAATGGTTCGCTACATGCCTCGCCCCTACCTATGACCACCTGAGTAGTCATGATAGTCCTAGGGACCTAAGTGGTCAAATCCCTTTATCGAGCCTTACACTATGTTGTTTCTCTCTTGCTTAAGGATAGATTAAATTAACTGTATTTTAAATTTGTTCCACAACTATGTTCATTAATTTGTTAAGTCTTTATATCAATTTATTGATGGGTAGTGTAGAGTTTGATAGGTATTATACATCATTTTTTGAAAGGTATTTTGGTAATTTTTGCACTTGTTATGTTACCCTAGTATTCGTCACCTCTCACTAGACTCTACCCAGTGAGGATCCAAGGGCTGAGATCAAACCACCTCAGCCCTTTTTACCACATTACTGTCTAATCAGCTCCAACTCAGTGCCTAGTCAGCAACTTAGTCAACATAGTCAACAAAGTTACGGACGTACTCTTTTTTTTTACCATATATACTAATACAGCAGCCAAATCGCATCTCTAATTATACAATATACACTTATACATTATATATATACAAATCCTATACAAATCTTATATACAAAAATATATTGGTGTTATTTAGTATCCAAATATACGTAAAACAATATATTATATACAAAAATATTTTATTCCATTTCTTTTCAGTAAAATTACAAATCTCAATACAAAATACTCTTATACATTATATATATACAAACATATATATACAAATCTTAAATACAAAAATATATTGGCACAGTTTAGTATCCAAATATACGTATAATAATATATTATATACAAAAATATTTTATTGCTTTCCTTTTAAATAAAAATATAAAAATATTTTATAACAATATACGTATAACAATATAGTATATACAACATACACTTATACATTATATATATATAAATTTCAGTATCCTTAACAATATATTATATACAAAAATATTTTAGGGCGAATTACAAAAAACCCCCTTCACTATTACTCACTTGCAAAAAACCTCCATTGTGACAAGAAACCCCCCTCAACTATACTGAGGGGGGCATTTTAACTTAACACTGTGTAATGATTTTTTGGTACTCATTTTTTGATATAATTACTCCTCAAAAATACTATTCATCTTCTTCGCATCTTTTAAAAAAAAAAAATTCTTGCAAACCTAACCTCTCTCTCCCTTTGCTGTACACCCAAACAAAGAAAATTAGGATGATGGATCATCCCCACCTACCCAACAAGGAATACTACTGGCGTCAACTTGGAACCCCATAGAACCCACACACACACACACATATACACAAATATAAACACTATTCATCTTCTTTTTTGCATTCTTATGATAAAATAATAATAAATAAATAAATAAATAAATTCTTAATTCTTTCTTAAGCATCATTGGAGCCCAAGTATATCCCGACAAGTATTTTCCTTAATAAAATAAAAGTATAAGGTAGAAACCTAATTAATTTGGAATATAAGACATTATTGCAGCAGAAATGTTCTTGGATTGATTGTTGCAGCATTTCATGCGATTCTTTACTTGTTAATAGTTACTGAACATGTTTTTTGTTTCCAATTTTAAATTATGTGTTACAATAAAGATAAAGAAAGAAATAAAATGGGGAATGTAAAAACTACAATTTTTTCTCATAAAGGTTCTTGTATGGGATGTCATGAAATATCAGTTTGAGCAAGAAGCAAAGGGAGGCCAAATTTTTTTCTAAGCGCACAAGAGGAAGACTTGTTTGGCTTTGTGAAAACCTTCTGTTTTCGAGAAAGAAATGTTCTGTTTGTACACCAACATGCTTGTGGCCTAGCGGTACAAGGCTCCTACTTTCCAAAGGGAGGTCAGGGGTTTGAACCTCAGTGGAGGCACTACGTGTGAGTCACAACTAGGAAAAAAAAAAAAAAAATAGTGTTTGTACTTGTGTGTGTGTGTGTGTGTGTGTGTGTGTGTGTGTGTGTGTGTGAGGTCTATGGGTTCCAAGTTGACACCAACAATATTCCTTGTTGGGTAGATGGGGATGATCCATCATCTTAGTTTTCTTTGTTTGGGTATAACAGTAAAGGGAGAGAGAGGTTAGGTTTATAAGAAATTTATTTTTTAAGATGCGAAAGAAAAAGATGAATAGTATTTTTGAGGAGTAATTTGTTCCAAAAAGTTGTCTTAAAAAATCATTACACGGTGTTAAGTTAAAATACCCTCCCTCAGTATAGTTGAGAGGGGTCTTGCTAAAAGTATTCATAAGGGGAGTTTTTTTGCAAACGAGTAATAGTCAAGGGGGTTTTTTTGCAATTCGCCCAATATTTTATTCCATTCATTTTCAGTAAAATTACAAATCTTAAACATTGATTATGTATCGGTATAATTCAGTATCTAAATATAAATTTATTTGAGATTTTTGGGTTTTGAAATAATTGATTAATTTTATAGATTTTAGGGTTTAGAATTGTGAAATTGAGTTGTGGAAGTTAATTTTTTTAACGTGATAGGAAAATATGTTGATGTTATTTGCAATTCATACATGATACATGTCTAAAAAAGTTGTGATAATAATAATTTGGTTTCTCCAACTTTTGTATTGCATACTGTTACAAAAAGTAAGTGATGGAATATGTAAAACTTCCAACATATATGTTGAAAGTATTTGTGGCTCTTATTATTAATTTAGGAATTGTGAAATTGAGTTATAAAAGTTATTTTATTTATTTATTTATTTATTTTAACGTGTTAGGAAAATATGTTGATGCTATATGCAATTCACACATAATACATGTTTAAAGAAGTTATGATAATAATAATTTGATCTCTCCAACTTTTGTATTGTATACTGTTACAAAAAGTAAGTGATGGAATATGCAAATCTTCCTACATATATGTGGAAAATATTTGTGATTCTTATTATTAATATAGGAATTGTGAAATTGAGTTGTGGAAGTTTTAGCGTATTAAGAAAATATGTTGATGTTATATGCAATTCATACATGATACATGTTTTAAAAAGTTGAGATAATAATAATTTGATGTGGAAGTTAAATTTTTTTAACATGTTAGGAAAATATGTTGATGTTATATGCAATTCAAACATACATGCTAAAATAAAGGTTGTGATAATAATAATTTGATCTCTCCAACTTTTGTATGGTATGTTGTTACAAAAAGTAGGTGATGAAATATGCAAATCTTCATACATATATATTGAATATATTGGTGATTCTTATTATTAATTTAGGAATTGTGAAATTGAGTTGTGGAAGTAAATTTTCTTAATGTGTTAGGAAAATATGTTGATGCAATATGCAATTCATACATGATACATGTTTAAATAAGTTGTGAGCATAATAAATTCATCGGTATGCTGTTACAAAAACTAGGTGATGAACCCGGATTGCCACCATATAAGATAAACTTTGATACAATAATCACCACTGGATTGCCACCATATAAGATAAACTTTGATACATTATTATGAATAAAGGTACAAGAAATTCAAAATAATAACCTAATACTTATAATGATCAGAGCTTCAACTTCTCGCTGGATTATAGGAAATATTTTGGGGGAATTTCTCATTTTCGAAAATTTTAGATTATTGCCAGAATATATGGTGATTTTTTCGACTTGATCTCCTTTTGTTTGCTATGCCTCTTTGACCTTCACCAAGAGAGTTTTTTACACATAAACATAAATAACAAAGTTTTGGGGAGAGTTTCTTCACCGGATTTCAATTTTCAGAACGGGATTTCCTATTTGATATTTCAGACATAGTATATATAGTATAGTTTTGGAGGAAGGTCAACTTTCCTTTTGGGAAGAAATTGAAAACTGAAACTCAATCAAAATGATGTTTTGGGGGAAGGTCAACTTTCCTTTCAGACATAGTATATATAGTATAGTTTTGGGGGAATGTTTCCCATATTCATTTCAATTGTAAAGCTAAATTCAATCAAAATGATGTTGGAAACTGATCCGAAGTTGAACAAATTAAACGTCTGTCAAAAACCTGTATAAATAATGTTTTATGTTCCGAGTTTGGCAAATATCTTTGCAATGCTCTTATAGGAAAATGTCGAGTTCTAGAAATCGGAATAGTGAGGAAAAAATAAAAAAAAAGCCATTATTAAATTTAAGGGTTAATTTTGTAAAACTGGCAGGAAATGCCATTAGCTGCCAATATTTACTGCTTATGAGTTTTGGCAGTAGATGAAACCAAATAATTTGTAGTGCAGCTTAAATACAGAAATATGCCCCTCTAGCTTTATACATTTTTCTCTTTTTTATTTTTTCCTTTTTATTTTTATTTTTTTTAAACACATCACAGATGCAGGATGCAGCTTATCTAGCTATAAAAAAGAGAGAAATTATAACTTTAGCTGGCTTATTGAGATCTCCAAAACTTTGCTCTTTGGAAACCATTGTTGCAGCAACAATAGTCTTCAATGGCCTGAACAATTCCCAGTAGTAGTTAAAATCAAATTAATATACAGGCAGGAACGAACCTAGTAGCAAGTGAGGGGGGCAAGCAATTGTCCCCCCTGAATTTTTAATTTTTTACTAATATATACCCCTAAAATATTGCTAATTCCTCCTTGAAATTATTACAAACACCCCCCCCCCCCACACCAAAGCTATAGTTCTAGGTCCGCCCATGTACAGGTATTCGATCAGCCCCTCAGGTCCATATTAACTTCCACATGAGCCATCTTAGCAACTCAATCGAATTCAAGAATATGGCGACATTATCTTTGATTAGCCAAGTTATCTTTTTTCTTTGTCTTATCAATGGCATGCAAGTATAATTACCAATATATATATCAGGTCAAAAAATTGGAAAATAAATAGCTAACTTAGAGTTTATTTTAGCTTCATGTCAAGCATGAAGCTAAAATTGCTTAAGGCCTTTGTGGGGACGTTTACGTGGCATTGGAACAAAAACATCAAGAGTATACATATATATAATATGCCGAAATGGTGTCTTATTCACTGATGAGTAAAAAAATAAATAGTTAACCTACTTAGAGTTTATTTTAGCTTCATGTCAATCATTATAGATAATTGTAGAAGAAAATGTATAACGCCCTCGTTGCCACCCGGATGGGTGGCGTGGCACCGGATTAAGGACTGGGTTTGGCTTTGATACCAACTGTAACGGGTGGGCGCTCGCCCATTTACCTAAAAGCTCGAACTGTTAGGTAAGGCTGTATACCCACCCATTTATACCCAATCTCTTTCCCATCCGATTCCGATGTGGGACAAAATGACCCTCGTTTCCGATGTGGGACAAAATGACCCTCGTTTCCGATGTGGGACAAAATGACCCTCGTTACACCTATCCAGTATCTTAGATCCCAACAATCAGGAGTATTATATATAATATACCGAAATGGTGTCTTGAGCAGTGCAAAAATATGTTTTTGATGTGGCATTGGAACAAAAACATCAAGAGTATTATATATAATATACCGAAATGGTGTTTTGTTCATTAGTGAGCAAGAGATCATTATAGATAATTGTAGAAACAATGACTCCGCTCAGGCCGGTACTGGCGGAGATCTCACTGAGCAAGGGTGTGGCTCACGCGCCTTCCAAATCACCTACGACTCAACTGGACCCAACCACTTCTAATTCAAATTCAAAATTCCCGGCTTTTGAGGGAGCAATTCAAAATGTGGTAACCACTGCAGTCAAATCCGGAGGTGACAACTCCTCACCCACCACCTCTTGTCAGATTCAGACTCTGTACAATTCCCTCACCTCAGAGCAGGAGCCCTCCCATTCATTCTCGTTCCATCCGATCCAGATACAACTAAATTCTGACCAAGCCCTTCAACAAGTAATGGAACAGAGCTTTGACCAACCTCAAAAATTGACCCAACACTTCATCCCACCAACTGAATGTTCGCTGGCCTCTGAGAGCTCCCCCCATCATGCCTCGGTCAGCTCACCTAAATCTTGGGCTACAATTGCCCAAGCTCAGAATGAGAATTGGAGCTTTGATTGCCCTGAACCAAAAGACGGTGAAGGAGGGAAAATTGTGGAACCACCGGATGGAATCAAAGAGGAAGGAGCTTTGCAGTGGCAATCTTGTTTGGTTCGAACCTTTCAGAAAATGATGTCTTACAAGCTCATTCCCAGGATGGCACACAAATTGTGGTCTAACAGAGGGCTTTTGAAGGTTGTTGGGAGCACAAATGGAACCTTCTATTTCACCTTCGACTCAGTGGAGAGTTGCAGAAACATTTTAGCAGGAGGACAATGGTACTTGGCTGGTAAGGCAGTGACTCTCCAGGCTTGGTCTCTTGAACCTCGAAAGCAGAATCCTTTTGTCAATTCATTGGCAATCTGGATTCTTTTCTATAATATCCCCTTCCAATTCTGGACCCCTAAGGGATTGAGTTATATCGCAAGTGCCATTGGAAAGCCACTTTTTGCGGACAAGAATACAATCAACAAAAGCAGGATAGACTATGCCAAGATCTGTGTTGAAATTTCTCCTCAATCCACACTTGATAACTCTTTCCATGTGAAGAAAAAGGATGGAACTCTAGCTGAAATTAACGTAAAGTACCCCTGGAAACCCCTCTCTTCCTTTACTTGTAACTCATTTGGACATGTTTCTACAAACTGCACAACTGTTCGTTCAACACCTATAACCACTGATACATGCACAACTGCCCAAACTCAAGAATGGGTAATGGTCTCTAGAAAGGCCCCAAAATCTTATACTTCCCGCTCTAACTGTAATTCCATATCCACCAGTAACCATCCCCCTCTTATCCATGATACCACACCAATTACTCACCCACCTGAGACTATGAATAATTCTCCACCCAATGGTCAAGACAACACTTCACTTGCTCCCACCTGAGATTGTTAATTCAGGGAAGGGGAAAGAAATTTGCTTATATGTAGACCTCTCATTGCCTTGTATTCCTGGAAAGACTAAGAGTCCTGAACCTCTGGCCACAGCTAATTCCTTTGATGTTCTCTCTGCTGAAAACTTAGAAGAGAATGGGGAAGAGGTAGGTGATGAAATAGAGCAGCTTTCAGCTTGTGAGAGTGATAATAATGATCCAGCTTACTCTCCAGTGGAAGGGCGAATGATACAACCAAGGAAACCAAAATTCTCAAAAAATAAGACGAAGCATGGTAAGGGGAAAGTTGTTACCTTGAAGGGGTTTAGGGGTATCTGTAGCCTCTCTAACTCTTCTCAATGATCTGGGCTACATGGAATGTAAGAGGGTTGAACTCTTCCCTCAAACAAGTAGAGGTCAAGAATCTTATTAGAGATTCAGATTTGAGTTTAATTGCATTGCTGGAAACAAAAATTAGTCTTGAAAATGCTAAGACAGTTCATAAAGTGATTGCTCCCAACTGGAATTTGGTTTGTAACTACACCTACTCAGTCTTAGGTAGGATTTGGCTACTCTAGAATCCACAAAAACTGAAAGTCTCTATCTCCAGTACAACAAGTCAAGCCATTAATTGCTCTATTTTCCTTATTGATTTGAAGATTAGGTGTTTAGCTCCCTTTGTGTATGCAGCAAACACTGCTTTGGAAAGGAAAAGTTTGTGGAGATGTCTTAACCTGCATGGTCAAGCTAATGTGCCTTGGGTCGTTTTGGGTGATTTTAATGTATTGCTTCATGTCAATGATTCCTTTGGTGGTGCTCTCAGGTGGACGTTTGGAATGGGGGACTTCAAGACCTGCTTGAATAAGAATGAGCTTGAAGATTTAAGATATCATGGTATTTTTCACTCTTGGACTAACAAAAGCTTTGGATGTGCAAATATTTTAAGAAAGTTGGATAGAGTGTTGGCTAATCAAGCTTGGATAGCAAAATTTCCTCAGTCTGAATGATGCTTCAAGCCATGAGGAGTCTCAAATCATGCCCCAATGATAATGAGCATTGGTGAAGTTAGTGTGAAAAGGAACCTGCCTTTTACATTTTTCAATTTCTGGACTTAACACAGGGATTTTCTCTTAATTGTTTCTCAAGGGTGGCAGCTAGAGGTTTATGGTTCTAAAATGTTTAGAGTTGTGCAGAAGCTTAGAGCTCTGAAGGGACCACTTAAACAGCTTAACAAGAAAGAATTTAGTGATATTTCTGCCAGAGTTCAGGCTTGTAGAGAGGACCTATATTCTTGTCAATCCAACTTGGACCTTAATCCCATGGATGATCAGCTAAGAAGCAAAGAAAAGGAACCGGTGGGCAAATTTTCTGAATTGTGTTTGGCTGAGGAGTTATTCTACAAACAAAAGGCTCAAATACACTGGTTGAAAGAAGGGGATCAGAATACCTCTTTCTTCATGAAATTTTCTCCACAAAGTGTAATAGGAGAAAAGTGGTAACCATAACAAGCACTGATGGGGTTCAGCTTCATAGTAAAGAACTGCAGCAAGAATTTCTCAATCATTTTATGGGATTGATTGGTCAACCTTACCAACAATACACAGGTATGGCGTCCTTTTTTCATCTCATTACCAAAACTGTTCCAACCAACCTTATTCCTTCATTATCAGCAATCCCTACTGATAGTGAAGTTAGACAATGCTTGCTATCCTTTCACCCCTTTAAAAGTCCAGGTCCGGATGGATTTAACTCAAGTTTTTTCATTCATTCTTGGCCAATTATTGGTCAAGATGTCACAGCAGCTATTAGGGACTTCTTTATCTCTGGATAATTGCTCACTGAAATCAATTGCTCATATATTTCCCTAGTGCCTAAAATTCCAAATCCCATAACAATCCATGATTTTAGACCCATTTCATGTTGCAATTTAATTTACAAATGTATTTCAAAAATCATTGCCTTGAAGACTTAAAAAGGCTTTTGATAGTATTCATTGGCAATTCATAATTGATACCCTAAACCTTATGGGATTTCCTGAATGTCTTATCCAATGGATCACCCAATGCATAACCACACCATCTTATTCCATAACCCTCACTGGTGAACTCTTTGGATTTTTCAAAGGGCAAAGGGGGATTAGGCAAGGGGACCCCATTTCTCCTCTATTGTTTGTCATTGCAATTGAGGTCCTCACCCAATCCATGAATCATGCCATAGTGAACAACCCTACTTTTAAATATCACTGGAGATGTAGCAAACTGGCCCTATCCCACCTTGCATTTGCAGATGATGTCTTATTGTTCTCTCATGGGAGTTTGTCCTCAGTTCAGATTGTCTTCCAGGCCCTTAAACAATTCCTTGAATTTTCTGGTTTAAGCATAAACCTATCAAAGAGCCTTGCCTTTTTCTCTGGTGTTGATAGTCAAACCAAAGCTGATATTTTAGCCTTACTCCAATTTGGAACTGGTTCATTACCAGTATCTTACCTGGGATTACCACTTACATCAAAAACCCTCAGCTCAACAGATTATACTTCCCTTGTAGAGAAAATCAGAGCAAGAGTGAAAAGATGGACTTTAAGGTTTCTTTCTTTTGTTGGCAGAACTGTCCTTGTTAAATCCATACTGTGCTCTATGCAAAGCTACTAGGCACAAGCTTTTGTCTTACCTAAGAAGGTCATTGAAGATGTTAATAGAGTTTTAAAGAGATTTCTCTGGTCAGGCCCTGAACTGAAGGCTTCTTGTGCTAAGGTGGCATGGGATGTGATATGTAGGCCAAAAATTAATGGAGGGCTAGGCCTCCCCAACCTTGAAATGACAAACTCAATTGCTAATTTGAAGCACATTTGGAAATTATTTGCTAGAAAGAAAGATAGCCTCTGGGTTGCTTGGTCACATAGGTACCTGATCAAAGCTAAGAGCTTTTGGGCTGTGAAACCAACAGCTTTAAGCTCTGGATTTTGGAGAAAGTTGTTGAAATTGAGAGATATGACAAGGGGTTTACTGAGGCATAGGGTAGGGAAGGGCACTGATACCATGATGTGGTCAGATTATTGGCTTTCAAATGGGCCTCTGCTCAATCAGATCAACTTTAATGATGGGGAAATTCTTCAACTGGACTTGAGAGTCAAAGTTGATAGGCTAATTTCCTTGAATCATTAGGTTGTACCTGACTCATTTGGTCACATTCCCTTCTTTGAATCACAGAACTTTCTCACTTAACTAAATGAACTGCCTAACCCTTTCACCAATGCTGATACAATTTTATGGTTACCTTCACCTAGTTGCAATTTCTCCCTTGCTCATATAATCAAATACCTCCTCCCTCCCACTTTCATTTTCCCATGGCACAAGACCATTTTGTTTAACATCATATTCCCAAGCATAGCTTTATTACTTGGTTAGCAACAAAAGAAAGACTCTATACTTTGACAGAAAACCTATGAAGCACAAACATCACATCAATGCTTGTTTTATTTGCCTAGCCAACAATGAATCCTTGGACCATCTATTCTTCCAGTGTGAGTTCTCAAGGGTGGTGTGGTCATTCATTCAACACACAATTAGGTTGTACATTCAGCCATCTAGTTGGAAAGAACTAATCTTATGGTGTTCTGCTCATCGAAGTGCTAATGATTTTCTGGTGCATAAGTTACTACTCTCTACTGCTGTTTACTTTCTATGGATGGAAAGAAATAATAGGGCCTTTAGGAACACATCCTCATCCCCAACCTCAGTCATTTTTTAGATTAAGAAATGTTTAAAAGGAAGATTAGCCTCAATTTAAGCTAAAGAATGCTTCTGATATGAGGAATGTTAGGAGACTTGAAGACTTGCAGAAACTGTTCTTGGATGGATGCAGCTATGCCTGTGCTCAGGCTCTAAATGTCCCTTAAACTTGGTCACCTTCAATGGAAGTGTTTATTGGAAGATGCTTACTTGGATGGTTGCTTCTTATGTTTGTATTGCATTAGGTTTACTTGAACTTGCAGAAGTCTGGGTCTGTAGCCTTTTATGTATTTTGCTTGCTAGGACTAGATTCCTAAAGTCTACAGTTTAAACAAGAATTTGCTATGGGCACATAAATCCCAACAATATGTCATTCAGGTGAAATTATCTAACACTTCTGGCAAACATAATACATTTAGGTAGTATTTAATTAGCTACCACCTTAGAAAACTTAGTAGCTTTTATAATACCCATCAGCAGCCATTGGTCACCAACCGCGTAGCAACCAAGCGTGTGACTGAAACAAAGAGACCTTTTTACCTTTTAGGCCTATCTAGTCTCTTAAATCCCAACAACCACTCAAAAGCATTTTAAAAGGCGATATAACATATGACACATACAACGATAGCCAGGCCGGATGAATGTGCCAACACAACATAAAGGCCACTCATGAATGCGATCATTATTGCTCCCAATGCATATATAATGCAACTACGAGCAAAGACATAGGCATGGTAACGCTTATTCTCATCTTTATAAGT
The DNA here is from genome assembly GCF_030987335.1 of Cornus florida. NCBI lineage: Eukaryota > Viridiplantae > Streptophyta > Magnoliopsida > Cornales > Cornaceae > Cornus > Cornus florida. The sequence continues at coordinate 49,565,416 of NW_026775571.1, read as the reverse complement.
GGATGCATATAAGTGGACGCATGTAGCATTAATGGTGAAAACCAAAGCAAGAGTATCGGACAGGACAAATGTTTTGAAGGCTGCTCGTGCTGTGAAAAGTGTCATGCCACGATTTGGCCCATCCTTGTCATCGTAACCACCTGGTAAAGTGAAACCAGCTGCGAAGGTTACTGCTACTATAAGTGTAGCCACTACCAAACTGTTCGCGCTATCTTTTGAATCAATATTGGATGGATCGCAAGGACCAACGGCTTCTTCACTTGGATTGTTGGATGGATTGCCAGGACCAATGGTCCCTTCACTTTGATTGTTGGATGGATTGCCCTGACCAATGGTTCCTTCAGTTCAAGTGTTGGATGAATTGCCAAGAGTAACGGTTCCTTGACTCAGTGATTTCAATTTGTTTCGGCAATCCACCTTTGCTACCTGCATTTTCTTCTTTGATCAATTTGAAAATAGTTGTACTAATGTACTGCTAAAAATTATTAATCATCTTTGTCAATCACTCTTACCCTGTAAATTCACACTTCATAAAGGTATTTTTCACAGCATGCTTAATCTAACAAAGATGACATGAACTTATGTGAGAGTATATCCTCATGTGAATCTATTTTGACAAAATTTACTTTTAGACTCCGTCCATATTCCTTATAATAGGTTTAGGGTAAAGTACATCAACACTTCCTGAGGTTTTCCAAAAAGACATACAGATACAACTTACCTTATTTTTGGACAATGACACCCCTTCACACTTGATAAAATGGACAAAAACACCCTTACAATGATGAATTGACTATATTACCCTTCAGTATAAAATTGACAAATATAACACTTTCTATTGAATTAAATACCCGGCCCTTTTATCTTTTTTCACTTTCTTCTTTTTCCCATCTCAAACCCTTTATCCACACACACAGAGCCACAGCCACCGCTACACACACACCCTGCCACAGCCACACACACACATACACCTCCATAACCACAGCTACCGCCACCGCCAAACCCATACAACCACCAAAACCTCTGTAATGGTGAACTAGACTCCGACCACACACGCCACCACAACCACCGCCACACACACCACCAAGAAAATCATACCACCAATGCCACTGCCGCTACCTCAATCGTGCACCGCTACAATGCCCATTGTAGCCGCCGTCGCAACAACACCCACCACCACACAACACCCACTGCAGCACCTACACACACCATCCCAACTTCGCAGCGAAGCAATTGTCGAAGTCACGAACGCCGACCAGACCAATTAAGATCGCCAAATCCATCGCTGCCATAACAGCCACCAACTACCATTGCTCGATGCCATCAATTACAAGGGCAACATCTTCTTTTCTTCGACGACGGTGGCGATCGAGAAATCCTCGACGTGTGGAAGATTCAGATCGGGGTCCCAAAATACATATATATATGTATGTATCCTGCCAAAGATTTAGATCAAGGTCGATGGTGGCTACAGATGTGGTTGAGGAAGGAGATGATGGCGGTGGTTGTGGTTGAGGAGATGGAGCAGTGGAGCATCGTGTTGCATCGTTTATAGAAGCCGGCGCGATCTGAGCTTAAACTGGAGGGACTCGGATGGAACAGTGAGGAGATCTGGCGTGGCAATGACAGTACTAACCGGCATCAGAAAGGAATGGTGACGGTACTAACCGACGTGGTAGGGGTGGCGGCTACGCAATAGAAGATGTATATTTATATATATATAAAGAGAGAGAGAGGGTAGAGGGTAATCGAGCGAAAAAGGCAATGGTAATTTAGTCATTTAATTATTTTGATATTTTATAATTAAAATTAATTAAACAGTGAAGGGCAAAGTAGACTTTTCACATAATTTTAGGCTCTATTTAGATTGTAATTCTCATAAGGGGGTGTCATTGTTTAAAAATAGGGTAAGTTGTATCTGTGTGTCCTTTTGGCAAACCTTAGAGGTGTTGCTGTACTTTACCCTTAGGTTTATTATTATTATTATTATTTTATTACGTTTATTTATAAATTTAATTAAATATTTGAGTGGAATATTTAATTAATTGTTAATTATCTCATAAGTCTTTTAGTATAAGGCAGGTTTTTTTTTTTTTTTTTTCATCAAAGTTGAATAGTTCATCATGATTCTCTATAGAACTATATATATTTAATTTTATCACTTTCATATATGTACAGCTAAAATTGTGCCGAAATCCCCTCTAAAATGTGGTGTTCAAAACAACTCGAACAATGCCTTGTATACAAGAGTTCAATATTGTTGTGGGATAGTTGAATATATATAGAGACCATAATATCTAAGCAATTAGAGAAAAGATTGGCATGCTTACCTTGGATGTTCTATCCTTGTCACCAAGTAATATATCGAATGGAGTGAATTTTTTCTTGTTGAAGGTCACTTCGTCCACTGTATGATTTACTAGCGGAGCATATATGTGTTTGATGGGTTTCACAGCATGCAGATGAACAGGTGTGTTTCCATCAATGTCATTATGATTTATAAGGCTACTGAGAAAGGAATTTTCTAAGATAAATTTGGTTATCTCATTTTTATCATGCTCCATGCACTGCGATGTGAAGGATATTTTGGTTTTTACTATTGATCATCTCCCAACAATCTGGACAGTATGAAAGAAGTACTTTGACGATATCTAGATTACCTTGACTAGCTGTTATGTGACGAGACGTCTTATTGCCATCGTCTTCTGCAACAAAGTATGCCACAGATTTATCCAGATCCAGTAGTCGTCTAACTGTTGATACATCCCCAAACCATGTAGCATAGTGAAGTAGTCTCCATCCATATATATCTTCTTTTTTGGTTAGTGATGGGCTCCAACGACATAAGATTTCTATGCATTTTGAAAGAGAATAACACAACAGATCCTTTGGGGAAAAAGTTGTGCAACATATACGATAAAGAAAAACATTATATTTTAAAGCAAAACATTTGGAACTACTTGTTCCTTACTTAACTAGCATTCTGCCTTTTTTTAGTAAAATACTAATAATAATAATAATAATAATTATTATTATTATGATTTTATGTTATGTTTCCATGATAAAATGTGAGTAATTATGGCAAAATAGACAGTCTCGGGAGAAAGTATACAATACTCCGAGTAGAGGCGGAGAGAGGAATTTGGTACAGGGAGACATATATTAAGCATGACACAAAACAAGCATCTAAAAAGTAAAAGTACAGCAATAGTGCATTAATGTGTTTCATGACTTAATTATCCTTTTTAACAAATTGCCAACAAAACTATAATGCGCGTAGAAAATGATTATCAAACATGTTTAATGACGTAAGCGGAAGTTAAGGTTTTTTAGTTGGTCTTGTATTCTGATGTCATGAATAATGAATACCCTCATAGGGTGGTGAGTTTTTTGTTTTTTTTTTTTTTTTGGGTAATGGTGCGTGATTGCCTATTGATGTCCGGTGTCAAAGGCAATAAAATTTGCTAGATCATGGTATTGTGATCTTATGAGGTGTTAATAAAGAAGTGTGTGGTTGTGGGCCTCCTTCTTTAAGGGAGGTAGATTTCAAGGACGAAACATTTTTAAGGAGGGTAGAATGTAATGTTTTCAATTTTTGCCATTTTTCATTTTTCATTTTATGGAATTTTCTAATTTTTCGAAGGTATTTTCGTCTTTTCTCGTTTTGTGTACTGGACACCTTGGGGTATGCCAAATGTGTCAAAGTGTTTGTTTGGGACATTTCCTTGAGTTCAGGACCTTTGGAAATGTATTGGTTGCCATTTCGGTAATTTTATGTCTTTTAGGTTAGAAGGTCCCATATGGGACCCGCTACAAGGGTTGTTGTGCATAGGGGTTGTGTCACGAGTCCATTGTATTTCATGCATTGTTTTATTGTGTACATTTATTTGAGTAAATGTTTAATGTGCACGTGGTGCTAAGTGATTGGTATATATATGTATATTAAAGTTATTAAAGAGATATTTTGTAACCTTGGGCCCCACAGGGGCATTAGTTATTGTAAATGGCCATGAGGCCATTATCAGACCTCATTCTCTCTCTCTTTGCTTGCAGTGTTCTCTCTATCCCTCTCTGCTGATTTTCTTTTTCTTTTCCAACTTTAAGCTAAGATATCTCTCTAACCTTTAGGAATTTGATTTTGCCACTTGAGGCAAAGTTGACGAGCGTGTCGAAGCCGACATTGTGATCAGAGCAAAGTGCCATTTGGTCACTCCTTGGGATTTTGAATTTTTGGTTGATTTTAGGGTTTTTTCTTCTTTTTGAGGCAGGGTGTTCTAATTTGCAATCTCTTTGATTTTTGTGATTCATCTCCCTATAATTAAAGTATGATTTGTTTAGTTGTGATTATTTCTTGAAAAATTGCCATGATGTTATATATATAAATTTTACCTCCATGTGAGTTTCGTGTTTAAGTGATATGTGTGTATATTAGTTGTCGACTTGATGTGAGAAGCATGCCAAAGTGATTGAGTTCTTGTATTAAATACTTAGTTGCTGAAAATTCGTGAATAATAAGCATGCTATAAATTGTGAGAATTTTTCTTTAATTGGTATGAAATATTGTTATGGTTAAATTGTATGAGATTATGGCCATTTGAGAAGCAAGAAGCATTCATACATTCCATTGGGAAGGAAAAAGGGGAAAGTGTTTTTAAAACAAATGAAATTATTTTGGGAAAATGTTTTCAAAAAGAGTTTGCGAAAATTGGACACCTAGGAGTCGCCTAAGGGTCCGTGGCGTTATTGTAGTCTAGAGGGGACTAGGGAGAGACGCTAGTGTGGTTGAGCTACCTAGGCAGATACGACGCATTGGAGTTGCCTTATGGTCGTGGATAGTTAGCCAATCCTCTTCTCATGACGCCTTGGGTCGGATTGCAATAACGATTTGGAAATGTGAAACGGTATTGTTTCAGAAATAGGGAGTAACATTTCATAGCATGGCATTTCATTAACATACATTGCACACTTGTTCGTCGGATGACTTGTATACGGGTTTTGTTGATGTTATTATTATTTACTTGTTTTCCGAGGTATGATCCCGTTCACTTGTATTCTATTCCTTATGTGGATTCACTAGGTCGTAAGAGGTGTGTCTTAGGCACTTCCTACTGAGAGGTTTGCTCACCCCATTATATTATTACCTTTTTTCAGGTCATGGGAAGGAAGTGGCTGATGACTCTCCACCCCAAGTTTGAATGAGGTTAGTAGACTGCTTTAATATCTTTTATATTAGTGATCTCATTTTTTTTTTTTTTTGTATAGCCTTGGGATGACATGTATATTATGTATCGACGTTGGAATTAACCTGTAATTTCCTTAATTTCAAAAGGATAGTCTTGGTATTTATTAAATTGTTTAAATTGCATTTATTTTTAATTGATTATTTATTTGTTTATTTTTGCATTGAATTTTGTATTTTCTTTGATTGCTGTTATTTGATTTATATTTATTTTCTTAAATTGTCTTTTTATTTGATTAATTGTTTAATTGTTTAATTGGTTTTAAGTAATTATTTAAATTAAATAAAGTGCTGAATATTATGTAACGTGGATTAACTACCTGTTTAATTATTATACTGATTTAATTATTTATTTAGTTAATGTACTATTTTCTTTATGGTAACTTAGGGTTACAGTTATAACTTGGATTAAAATTCACGTAAAGGTAGCCGCCGTATGTTACGATTTGGATAGTTTCTTGGCCAGTTAGGATTGGAATTAGGGCTTAGTCTCTAATTGTACATGGATTAGGGTTAGTGTTAATTTACACCTATAAATATATGTAATATGTTGGTTTAGGGTTACAAAACAAAACCCTATTCACTGATACTTATACCGTGAGATAGAGGGATATAGAGAGTGGAAACTAGGACGTTATCAGAGAGGTTCAAGGATACATTGGACGGAGTGCTTCTGGGTTGAACTAAGAGCACCCGAGGTGTAGAATAGGAGTCTCAGACGTGGACAGAAGCTTCAGAGACAGTGGTTTAGAGTTTCAAAACTGAAACTTAAGGCAAGTCACTATTCTATTCCTTCCCTTTAATTCGTGTTCTGTGCATGCCTAGTTAGACTCCAGGGATTTAATAAAGGTTAAAACGATTGTAAACAAACATAATAATATGCTTTAAGCATATAAGAATTTTGTTTAAACTCGTGAATTGACTGCTTTGCATAATCGTTGATTTTCTATTATTTGTTCCTTATGTGGTTTACGATTAAGCGTTGTTTTAATTGAGATTAGGAATACGTTTGGATGCCTTGTACTTAATCTGAGACTGAGTTTGAACTCTAGAACTAGTGCTTAGAACAATATTTAATTGTACTAAATTAATCTGAATTAAATCTGTTGTGATTTGCTTAAAAGTTTCTAACGATGGTTCTGTAATCGTGGTTTTAAAACTTGTGTTTTTATGCATGTTAGGATTGGATCTCAGTGGTTTAAATTCATCTAGGACTAAGATTGAACCAACAAGGAGAATTAAAACACATTACAGAGGCTCTATTAATCACCGGAGTTGGAAATGACAAACAGAAACGGACGACGACTCTTAAAGGAGGAGAGCCGGCTCACCAAAAGAGGGAGCCGGCTCTAGGGCTTGAGGAGCTGGCTCCACAAGGGTGTAGAGCCGGCTCCACAAGGGTGTAAAGTTGGCTCTACAAGGGGTAGAGCAGCTCCACATGAAGTGGAGGCGGCTCCACTAGGGGGGGAGCCGGCTCCGATGTTCTGGAGGCGGCTCCAACCTCTTTTCTTGTTTTTTTTCGGGGTTTTGGGTCCAGTTTGGCCTGTAGAAAGGTTTCTGGGTTGTTTCAATGGATGTGGGTGATCTGTATAGCTGTTTCAGAGATGTAAAAACTGTTTGGAAGCATGTTAATGTTATTGTGTTGAAACAGGAAATAACTTAAGGATTAAACAATGAAACTGTATATGAAAGGTTGGTTAGTTAATCTTAAAACTGCTTACTGCAAATTTGGTTTCTTCTGCATGATTTAAACTTCGCAATCATGTCTCAGCTGTGTTATAAGTATATAGTTATCTATCTGGAAACATAAGCATGTTTAGTTGAAATTAATTAATGGTTACCTCTTTTGATTGTTGCATCAATTGTGGTATTATTTGGAGGAATTAAATGTGTAGCCTTATTTCACTTATATAAAGAACTAGAATGTGATTTCTAAATCTTATACTAAATGCATTAATTGGCCATATACATGTTGGACTATATTAATGCTAAATCTGAGGTATGGTTGATAAGTATTCATTACTGTTTTGTCAACTTTGAAAACTGGAAGATGGAATGTACCGATATGGGACGGTGACATACTAGGTATGGACTAGTTTAAATACTAAGTTCTACCTAATTTGGATTAAGGTACATATTAACCATATAGGTTAAGTCCATCACCTACTTGTGTCGTGTCAACAAAATAGTTGGATGACTTAATATGGTTTCAAGACGGATAATTATACATATACCAGACCACTACACAGATGGATGGTATTTTGTGTTAGGAGGAGTACGGACTTTATATAGTTATTATATGGTGCCGTGGTATGAGCTTGAGTCTCAGGACCATGGTTAGGGCGCGTATATCGCCTAGGATGGATAACTGGACATAGGTGTTGTTCCCTGGTAGGTCTAAGTACACATGACCACATTATGTGTGATTTGCATGGTATCTCTACTCAGGCTGAGACAGACCTACTGGTCTAGCGAGTGTCCTATAGTGTGTACTATATATACGTATAGACTACTCTAGATATTGTTGGGCTATCTAAAATGAATCTGCGTATCGGATTACTGTATGGATTGTAGTAGAATAGGACTTACGTGTGGGCCTGACCCATTCTCTTATTTTTCAGGTGTTCATCAGTTCCTGGGTTAGAGCTTGGACGTGCAGTGCAGATACAGACATTCATTCTTCCGACTACGTAGGATTCCTTTCTATGTTTAGCTTTAGATTCTATTTATGATGTTTTAGTTTCTATTGGGATTTTTACTAAGGGGTCCCCTAGATGGATTCCCGAGTTGTTAAACTTATGGAGTTTTGGAGTATCGAATTTTATTAATTATATTTTAAGGATTTTCAATTAGCATTCCTTTAGTTTATTATTTTTATTTCTTATTTCATTTTGTATTCTGTGCTCGGTTACATATTGATTGTTTGATATTCTCTTGGGTTTGGGCCTGGGCCTGATCAAACCGCGTCTCGGATCCGAGGGGTATCACAGTTGGTATCACAACACTCCAGGTTCAAGTATCTCTAGAATTCTATCGTATAAGACTTCCGCGTAGCATTCTCTTTTGTTTAGAGCTTAAGTTTAGGATTCTTTGTATTCTTTACGGTTCGGTTTAATCGTACTGATGTCTGTCTTTTTGTGTTGACAGAATGGTCAATGTAAGAACTAGACTGAATAATCAGCGACGAAGGGAAGCGGCCCGTAGGCAGCGTCAGGAGGATGAGGGTTAGTATTATGAGGAGCAGGAGGAGGTTCAGCAGACTCGGGATCAGGAAGGAGATCCAGAGTATCCTCCTCACATCAATGACCTCATTCCTTGGGCTATAGAAGCAGGGGTAATAGCTGCACTGCGGAATCAGCCTCAGGTACAGCCGATACCGTTACCAGTACTGGTACCAGCACCGGTTGTTCAAACTGATACTTGAGAGAAGGCCAGGAGTTCTTTAACAAAGGGGAGCCCACCTGAGTTCACAGGCTCCACTGATGCGAGAACAGCTCACCAATGGAAATAAGATATCAAGCGACATCTTCGCTTAGTTTAGTGCATGGAGGTTCAGAAGCAGATGATTGCTACCTTCAAGTTAGTGGGGGATGCACTGTAGTGGTGGGAGTCTGTTACCACCATAGAGGAGAGGATGGCATTGACTTATAATGAGTTCAGTGCACGTTTTGAAGAGAAGTATTTCCCTTATGCAGTCAGGGCAGCCATGAAGACTGAGTTTCTTAACCTGCAGTAGGGGAACATGATAGTGGCGGAGTATGAGCAGCAGTTCACACGCTTATCTCTCTTTGCACCGGAGGAGGTGGATACAGAGGAGAAGAAACGCAACAGTTTCGTCAAGGAACCGATGTGGTCTATCAAGAGAGCTATTACAGGTAGTCCAACTTATACTACCTATGCTCAGGTGGTAGACGTCGCGCTACAGCAGTACCAGTTGACAGTGGACATCAGATAGGCCAAGGGTGAGAAGCGGGGTGACAGAGACTCTGCTAACCAGTCAGCTGAGAAAGGGAATGGGAACAGACACCGACAGAATGGCAAGGGCAAATTCCAGGGACCACAGCCTTGGAAGAAGCACAAGGGTGGTTCAGATGCTCCTAGGGATGTGGCACCTATTCAGCGATAGCAGAATGGGGGACCACAGGCAGGACAGGGTCAGCCACAGGCTAACCGACAGAGGAGGCCATTTGGTACTTTCCAGGGTAGTTGCTATACTTGTGGAGAGTATAGTCACACTTCCAGGCAGTGTCCTACAGTCAGACAGGGACAGAGACAGGGATAGGGGCAGCATGTGCAGCAGGGGCATAGGGCGCCAGTGCCTCTACCAGTTCCACAGGTTCCTCGGATTCAGGGACAGGCATATCTGGCTTTACCAGCGCCTCCGCAGCCTTAGGGACAGACACCACAGCAGTTACATTATGGCAGGGTGTACAATCCCATGCCACAGGATATGCAGGCACCTCAGGCTGTTGAGGGTAAGTTTCCTATTCATAGTTAGTTGGACGTGTTTTGTTTGATATGGGTGCTACACACTCATTTGTAGTTAGGTCATTTGTTGATTTGTTTGGGATGACGACTCGGGTATGCAGTAGATCATAGGGGATTTCTACACCGTTAGGTGATACAACTATTTTACATGAGAGTGATGGGCTTGTGGCACTAGATATTGGCAGACTCAGGTTTCTAGCCAATCTATTGGTCCTGGACATGCACATTTATGATGTGATACTTGGGATGGATTGGTTGTCTTACTACCATGCCCAAGTTAATTATTTTGATAGGTCTATTATGTTTACCATAACTGGTCAGGACATGTATGTCGTCGCTATGCTGTGTTCTAGGGGGGTCACTAGCACCTATTTGTTTCATGTGGAGGAGGAAACGGAGGAGGGGACTACTGTATCATTGGATAGCATACCAATTGTACATGATTTTCCAGATGTATTTCAGGAGATTCTAGGGTTACCACCTAGTCGTGAGATCGACTTTGTGATAGACTTAACTCCAGGCACTACGCCTATTGCTAGGGCACCTTATAGGATGGCACCCGTGGAGATGCGCGAGCTGAGGGATCAAATTCAGCAGCTACTTAGCAAGGGTTTTATTCACCGGAGTACTTCACCTTGGGGAGCACTAGTGTTGTTTGTGAAGAAGAAGGATGGTTCGCTCCACCTGTGTATAGATTACAGGGAGTTGAATAAGGTTACGATTCGTAACAAGTATCCTTCACCCAGGATTGATGACTTATTTGATCAGTTAAAAGGAGCTACCTATTTCTCTAAGACTGATCTGCGGTCTGGATATCATCAACTTTGGGTTCGGGAGCAGGATGTTCCGAGGACAACATTTCTCACTAGATATGGATCTTATGAGTTTCGGGTGATGCCGTTCGGGTTGACTAATGCACCAATGGTCTTCATGGATTTGATGAACAGAGTTTTCAGGCCTTATTTGGATCAATTTGTTATTGTCTTCATAGATGACATTTTGATTTACTCGAGGTCAGAGGACGATCATGCTAGATATCTGCGGATAGTCTTGCAGACGCTTCGTGAGCACCAGTTGTATGCCAAGTTCGAGAAGCGTGAATTTTGGCAATGGGAAATGAAATTTCTAGGTCATGTGGTGTTAGAAAAAGGAATAGCGGTGGATCCAGCTAAAGTTTCAGCGGTGGTTGAGTGGGGACAGCTTACATCACCTACCGAGATTCGGAGTTTTCTCAGTTTGGCAGGATATTAGAGGAGGTTCATCCAGGGATTCTCAAAGATAGCGGGACCACTTACCCATTTGACTAAGAAGGGTGTACGGTTGGTGTGGGATGAGCATCGTCAGAAGGCTTTTGATGAGCTGAAGACTAAGTTGACTTCTGCATCGGTTTTGTCTACCCCACAGAGCAGGATGGAGTATCTGGTCTAAACAGATGCATCTTTGCAAGGTCTTGGATGTGTTTTGATGCAGGAGGAGCGACAGATTTCGTATGGATCTCGGAAGCTTAAGCCTCATGAGCTTAATTACCCAATGCATAATTTGGAGTTGGCAGTTGTGGTCTTTGCCTTACGTATTTGGAGGTATTATCTGTTGGGTGAGTCCTTCAGGTTGTTTAGCGACCACAAGAGTCTGCAGTACTTGTTCACTCAGCGGGAGCTGAATATGAGACAACGCAAATGGTTAGAATTTATGAAAGACTATCACTTCTCAATACAGTACTATCCAGGGAAAGCGAATGTGGTGGCGGATGCACTCAGTCGCCGACCTGTTGGTAGTCTTTCTGCTCTATTTGCTACTGAGTGGAATGCGTTGAGGACGGTAGATGAGTTATCGGATGCTTTCATGGCTTGTATGGTAGTTACACCTTTTATCGTTCATAAGGTTTTGAAGGCACAACTCACGATCAGCAGTGCATTGACAAAGTTGCAGAGATTGCTTCCGGAGAGGTTCCCTTCTACTATGTTGGGACTGATGGAGGTTTGAGGTACAAAGGACGGTTAGTGGTACATTCTGCTGATGATTTGAGGAAGGATGTGATAACTGAGACTTACCACTCTGATTCTCTATTTATCCAGGAGGCGACAAAATGTATCAGGATATAAAGCGGCAGTTTTGGTGGGTAGGTATGAAGAGGGACATTGCTCTTTTTGTCTCGCGATGTAGTACTTGTCAGATGGTCAAGATTGATCATCAGAGGCCGCTAGGAGCTCTACAGCCACTATCGATACTGAAGTGGAAATGGGAGAGCATTTCTATGGACTTTGTGGAAGGGTTGCCAAATTCCTTCAAGGATCACAACTCCATTTGGGTTATTATGGATAGACTGACGAAATCAACTCACTTTTTGCTTATTTGCACTGATTTCACTTCGGAGCAGTTGGCGAGGCTTTACATTTCAGAGATTGTGAAGTTGCATGGCATTCCACTGTCTTTCATATCGGACAGGGATTCGAGCTTTGTGTCAGGATTCTGGAAGAGTTTTTAGCAGGCTTTGGGTACAGAGTTGCATCTTAGCACTGCTTATCATCCTCAGACTGATAGACAGACTGAGCGGGTGAATCAGATTATGGAGGATATGTTTCGGTCATGTGTTCTTGATTTCAAGGGCCACTGGGAGGATTACTTACTGCTTGTGGAGTTTGCTTATAACAATAGTTTCGAGAAGACTATTGGGATGGCACCATTTGAGGTGTTATACGGTCGACCGTGTCGATCACCTGTCTGTTGGATGGAGGTTCGTGAGAGCAGATTCTTGGGTCATGAGTTCATCAAGGATACTTCTGAGAAGATTGCTCTTATTAGGGATCGCATGAGCACTGACCAGAGTAGGCAGAAGAGTTATGCGGATCGTCGTACATGTGCTTTGGAGTTTCGGGTAGGGGATCAGGTTCTACTCAAAGTGTCTCTTATGGAAGGAGTCATGCGCTTTGGGAAGAAAGGGAAGTTGTCACCGCAATTTGTCAGTCCATTCATAATTACGGATCGAGTTGGAGCTGTTGCTTATCGGTTGACACTTTCTGAATAATTTGGATCGCGTACACAATGTGTTTCATGTTGCGAAAATTTCTGTATATCGATGTTGGGGAGATTGAGTTGCAGCCGGATGCAACTTATTTGGAGCCACCATGTCGTATTGTCGACCGTCGGGATCAGATCCTTCGTAATAAGGTTATCCCTTTAGTTCATGTCTAGTGGAGTCATCACAATGAGACAGAGTCCACTTGGGAACGGGAGGATGTCATTCGCTCGCAGTTTCTTGATATATTGGAAGAAGGTAAGAGCGAATTTCGAGGACGGAATTCCTTTTGTTAGGTAGGAAGAATGTAATACCCCTAATTTCACAAGGATAGTTCTGGTATTTATTAAATTGTTTAAATTGTATTTATTTTTGATTGATTATTTATTTGTTTATTTTTGTATTGAATTGTGTATTTTCTTTGATTGCTGTTATTTAATTTATAATTATTTTCTTAAATTGTCTTTTTATTTGATTAATTGTTTAATTGTTTTATTGGTTTTAAGTAATTATTTAAATTAAATTAAGTGTTGAATATTATGTAACATGGATTAAATACCTGTTTAATTATTATACTGATTTAATTGTTTATTTAGTTAATGTACTATTTTCTTTATGGTAACTTAGGGTTACAGTTATAACTTGGATTAAAATTCACGTAAAGGTAGCCGCCGTATGTTACGATTTGGATAGTTTCTTGGGCTGGTTAGGATTAGAATTAGGGCTTAGTCTCTAATTGTACGTGGATTAGGGTTAGTGTTAATTTAATCCTATAAATATATGTAATACGTTGGTTTAGGGTTACAAAACAAAACCCTATGCACTGATACTTATACCGTGAGATAGAGGGATATAGAGAGTGGAAACTAGGACGTTATCAGAGAGGTTCAAGGATACATTGGACGGAGTGCTTCTGGGTTGAACTAAGAGCACCCGAGGTTAGAATAGGAGTCTCGGACGTGGACAGAAGCTTCAGAGACAGTGGTTTAGAGTTTCAAAACTGAAACTTAAGGCAAGTCAGTATTCTATTCCTTCCCTTTAATTCATGTTCTGTGCATGCCTAGTTAGACTCCAGGCATTTAATAAAGGTTAAAACGATTGTAAACAAACATAATAATATGCTTTAAGCATATAAGAATTTTGTTTAAACTCATGAATTGACTGCTTTGCATAATCGTTGATTTTCTGTTATTTGTTCCTTATGTGGTTTACGGTTAAGCGTTGTTTTAATTGAGATTAGTAATACGTTTGGATGCCTTGTACTTAATCTGAGACTGAGTTTGAACTCGAGAACAAGTGCTTAGAACAGTATTTAATTGTACTAAATTAATCCGAATTAAATCTGTTGTGATTTGCTTAAAAGTTTCTAACGATGGTTCTGTAATCGTGGTTTTAAAACTTGTGTTTTTAGGCATGTTAGGATTGGATCTCAGTGGTTTAAATTCATCTAGGACTAAGATTGAACCTAGAAGGAGAATTAAAATACATTACAGAGGCTCTGTTAATCTCCGGAGTTGGAAACGACAGATAGAAACCGACGACGGCTCTCAAAGGAGGAGAGCCGGCTCACCAAAAGAGGGAGCCGGCTCTAGGGCTTGAGGAGCCGGCTCCATAAGGGTGTAGAGCAGGCTCTACCAGGGGTAGAGCCGGCTCCACATGAAGTGGAGGCGGGAGCCAGCTCCAATGTTCTGGAGGCGGCTCTAACCTCTTTTCTTATTTTTTTTTTTCGGGCTTTTGGGTCCAGTTTGGCCTGTAGAAAGGTTTCTGGGTTGTTCAATGGGTGTGGGTGATCTGTATAACTGTTTCAGAGATGTAAAAACTGTTTGGAAGCATGTTAATGTTATTGTGTTGAAACAGGAAATAACTTATGGATTAAGTAATAAAACTGTATTTAAAAGGTTGGTTAGTTAATCTTAAAACTGCTTACTGCAAATTTGGTTTCTTCTGCATGATTTAAACTTATCAATCATGTCTCAGCTATGTTACAAGTATATAGTTATTTATCTGGAAACATAAGCATGTTTAGTTGAAATTAATTAATGGTTACCTCTTCTGATCGTTGTATCAATTGTGGTATTGTTTGGAGGAATTAAATGTGCAGCCTTATTTCACTTATATAAAGAACTGGAATGTGATTTCTAAATCTTATACTGAATGCATTAATTGGCCATATATATGTTGGACTATATTTATGCTAAATCTGGGGTATGGTTGATAAGTATTCATTATTGTATGAGACGGTGACATACTAGGTGTGGACTAATTTAAACACTAAGTTCTACCTAATTTGGATTAAGGTACGGATTAACCATATAGGTTAAGTCCATCACCTACTTATGTTGTGTTAACAAAATAATTGGATGACTTAATATGGTTTCAGGACGGATAATTATACATATACCAGACCACTACACAGATGGATGGTATTTTGTGTTAGGAGGAGTACGAACTTTATATAGTTATTATATGGTGCCGTGGTATGAGCTTGAGTCTCAGGACCATGGTTAGGGCGTGTATATCGCCTAGGATGGATAACTGGACATATGTGTTGTACCCTGGTAGGTCTAGGTACACATGACCACATTATGTGTGATTTGCATGCTATCTCTACTCAGACTGAGACAGACCTACTGGTCTAGCGAGCATCCTATAATGTGTACTATATATACATATGGACTACTCTAGATATTGTTGGGCTATCTAGGATGTATCTGCGTATCGGATTACTGTATGGATTGTAGTAGAATAGGACTTGCGTGTGGGCCTGACCCACTCTCTTATTTTTCAAGTGTTCGTCAGTTCCAGGGTTAGAGCTTGGACGTGCAGTGCAGATACAGACATTTATTCCTCCGACTACATAGGAATCTTTTCTATGTTTAGCTTTAGATTCTATTTCTAATGTTTTAGTTTCTATTGGGATTTTTATTAAGGGGTCCCCTAGATGGATTCCCGAATTGTTAAACTTATGGAGTTTTGGAGTATCGAATTTCATTAATTATATTTTAAGGAGTTTCAATTAGCATTCCTTCAGTTTATTATTTTTATTTCTCATTTCATTTTGTATTCTGTGTTCGGTTACATATTGATTGTTTGATATTCTCTCGGGTTTGGGCCTGGGCCTGATTAACCCGCGTCTCGGATTCGAGGGGTATCACATAACCATAGTGTCCTTAAACGACCTCGGGTTTGGGTAAGGACCCGGTAAAAGATTCGGACCCCCGGGTTCGGGTCGTTACAACAGGACACTTCGGGATGGGCAGAAAATCTGTTAGCATGCCCATTTTTCTATCTAGTAGTCCAAATGGAATGCATACTTTTTTTAAGAGAATAAAAAGAAATTATTGAAGAAGAATAAGAGTAATAAATAAAATTAATATTAAGGGGATCTAATAATTTATCTACAAATTATATAAACATAAAATCAAACAAAAATTAATCTGTCGGGGGCAACTATCCCTCCCTCGGCTAAGCTGGCTCTGCCCTTTCTGGGGAGTGATGGGTCTCGTCGACTATCAATAATAATCAACCCTTAGCAATAGCACAAATCATTGTAAAATTGGGCTATTGGACTGGTAAGTCGAACCACTGGGATTGCTAGTTTAAGGCAACTAAGGTCTTTAAATTCACTTTTAGTTTGATGAAAGGGGTATAAAGTTTTGTTTGGTTTGTCACTTGATATTTGGAATTAAATTGTGCATAAAATAATTATTGTAAGGAAATTAGGAGGAGAGAAATCTAGGTAGAGAGGACTAGGGAAGTGAATCCACTACCAACCTTCTAACATTCTAAAATATGATTAACTTGGGGAAACAACATATATATGACCATGGAATGCAACGACACAAAATTGCTACATTACCTTCAAGAAATTCATGAAATCAATAGTCAATAATAACCTATCAAAGTTTTACATGCTTTGACTACCTAAACTAGGGTGTAACCATAGACATGTTCACTAAGCTAAAGATTATCAAGCCCCTAATCCAATGATAAAAGCATATGAAGTTAGAAATCAAGAATAGTCTATCAAAGGAAGGCCTTAAGCTATAAACTATCAACCTTTCTAAACATCATGCCATTAAAACCATTCCACAATCTTATTTTCATTGTCACTATGAAAAAGTAAGCCATACAATCATGAAAAATTATAATATAAGACAAGACAATAGCTTCAACATAATCATTTACAGAGATTAGAATTCATTACATCAAAATGAATGCTCTAGATTGTGGAATAACCGTATATATACATCATTCCCCCAAAATAAACCAAAAACTAGATCATGCTTACAAAGTAGGGCTTCATCACCTCCCTAGAAAAGGAGTTAGTTACCCATAGGAGCAATAGAGGAATGAAAAATGATGAAGAACCCTTTCATTTTCGCAGCTAGAGCTCAAGAACAACCCACACACTCAAGAACCTAATATTTCTCTCTTTAAACCTTACAAAAATGTGAGATATTCCTCCTCATACATCCCTCATAGCCTTCTATAAGCCACCATAGACTCCTAACCACTCCAATTTTGTAGTCCATAATCCCTAGGAGAATGCAAAATCACACAAATGGGTCAAGGGGACAGCCTTGAATGAAATAATACAGACCATGCCCACTTATCTGCAAAAGGGTGGGCGCCCATGGAAGCTCGAAGTTTCTGCCCGAAATGGGCTGGCACCCGCGGGTTCTGGGCGGGCGCTCGCGGGAGCATGATGCCTCTGGTCAAAACGGTGGGCGCCCGCACCTTCGCAGACTCTTGGGCCAAAACGGCGGGCGCCTGTAGCTTATGGGCGAGCGCCCGCAACTTGTAATTCTATCTCTGAGTTTTGCTCTTGAACTGCTATTTTATGCGGACTGATGACGCAACTCTTCTTCCTAGAACATTGCATAGAGCATTATGAGTTCTATGGATCACCTAACTTGGCCAAAAAAGACGGTCCCTGGCAACGGCATACTTTGATCTTCAAAACTTATCAAAGCGTCACTTTTAACTCTCTTTGGGGAACTAACCTGAAAATAAACAAAAGCATGCAAATAAAGCTAATATATATAGTATAATCAACTAATGGACTTAACTAATGCAAATAAGGGCACTTGAATATGTAATATTCGACGCTTATCACACCCCAAAACTTACATTTTGCTAGTCCCATAGCGAAACCAAAAATGAAACTCTTAACAAACTAACAACATTTGAAATGCTATCAACATGCAGCAATCATGGTGCAAGAAGATATCTACATAGCTCAAATGTAACTTGGAACAAACAGAAAATTGGAGATGGGATCATTAAGCAGACTATCTTGCATATATGAAGCCTTGATATAACAAAATGGTTAAACATATCTTAATTCTCATGCATCAACATCGTAGTCTATATAAATACTTCAATTGTCATCTCTTTAATAGAATTCAACTCTAACTTCAGTGAAAGTGTACCAGATTCCCAATATGTGGCTTTTACCTTCTTTTTCCAATTTCAAGACATAAGTCTTTAAATCATTGAATTTCCCTTTTGAATAAGGTCTCTAAAGCATGAATTTATTCAGAACACAACTTTTGTTGCCCTCTTTTCTTTTCTTTTTATTTATTTTTTTTTTTTTTATGTGATATATATTATGGTCGTGCAATGCCGAAGTCCCTTAAGCTTTCTAACCAACCCATGTTACAAGCGTTAGGCCAGCAACTCCCAAACTGGATGGCTTTAGGGTGCTAAGTGTAAAGGCACTCCTAGGGCTTAATAACTTGAATTGGCAAGGCTATGAACTCCTATGAACCATATTTATTTATTTTTATTTTTGTGAATGACTGTGCAATGCCTAAGTCCCTTAAGCTTTCTAACTAACCCATGTAGCAAGTGTCAGGCCAGTAATTCCCAAACCAGATGGCTTTAGGGTGTTAAGTGTAAGGACACTCCAAGGGCTTAGTAACTCGAGTTAGCAAGGCTACAAACTTAAACTAGTCATTATCTTTATTCATTTATTTATTTATTTATTTAAGATTCAATGCCAAAGATATCCATTCAGTAGGGTCATCAATTCAAATCAACTGAGTCAAAGTTAAGGTCAATCAGGTTACATATCTCACAATTAAGTTTCCGAAGTGCATCTGTGCAGAGTGAAGCATAAAAGAGTATGAAATCCGACCAAAATCCAATTGAAGCATTTATACAAATTGGTTTGAATCAACATGATTATTTCAGATTTTTTCTTTATTTTCAAAACTATCATTTGCCTCTATACACAAAGTATTAAACACATGCTTCAATTTCCAACAAGTTCCAAGATTACTCTATCATTGTTTTTCTAAAAAATGATTTTTATTACTTTACATGAACAATTAGCGCATGTAAAAAAAATGTAATACCAAAAATGCAATAATGCACCCCCAAACTTGAATGTCACATTGTCTTCAATGGGAGAAGACAAAGAATGAAAAGGGAAATGAAAAGAGGGTACAAAAAGCAATAATACCAAGTGGAGGAGGAAATTCAATGGCGGTGCAAAAATAAGCGACCTTGTGAATTCCAAGAGCATGCCCCCAAACTTGATTTCAAAAACCTGTCAAAAGATATCTATACATAACAACTATCATATGAATCCAAACAAAGATGAATATAAATACTGTAAAGTTATTTACCTAAAAACCAAATATCCTTGCAAAGAGCAAAAGACTTATAGTTAGAAGTGCAAAATAGGACTGGAAAGTAAATGCCCAACGTGGCCCAAAATAAATCCAAATAATACTACTAAAAGCAAAATAGATATGGAAAGCATAAAATCACTCAATTTGAGTGGAGGATGAACCATCGGCACCGCCTGGGGTACGGTCAAGCAGAGTCTGGAGCATGGTATGCAAAACCTACTGCCCCTCCTGAGTTTGCTTAAGGATGCCCTCGATGTTCCCGACTCGCATGTGAAGTGCATCAATACGAGCACTGAGAGAGTAATAATCAGCTTGAGACATGGCAGGCGGCGGTGGCACAACAGGGGCAGGGGTAGCCGGGGCAGGGATAACTAGGACAGCCGGAGCTCCCCAATCCAACTCATCACCGATGCGGGCTTGACGAGACGTCTTAAGTTGGACAGTGCTTGACTTCCAAACCCCAAGGTCAAAATAAAACTCGTCCATCAGCTTCTCATCATGATGGGTTGGCCGGAACCCTTGGTTCTTCAGGAGCCTGGTGACAAGATATAGAAAAGGAAGCGCCCAAGTGATGGCATTGCTCGTCTGCATCACAAATAAGTCATCATAAACCTTGAGAAAATGGTCCCAGGCAAGCTGCGGGACGCAAAACCATTGCTCTTTCTCAGCAGCATAAAGGGTGTTTAGGAAAGCCCCCTTACGCTCAGAATGCCTAGGGACGGGGAGGACATTCTTTGCAAGGACAGAGTCCACGACCAGAGCCGACATGGGAGGAATGACTTATTTGTGCTTGTTTTGTGACCGCCAGTATACTTTACTGGTTGTGGCAAATTTCCTCCACAATGTCAGACAATGTCAGCCTATCTAAAGGAGCAACGTATAGAACAACGTATAAAGGCAGGCCCGCCCCATCCACCGGAGAGTCCATTGGACATGCCAAAGTCGTGGCAAGGTCTTCAATGTTGAATTCAAAAGCTTTGCCATCAATAGAGGTCTTAAGGATGTCCGGGTTAGCATATAAATGAGACATGTTCAAGTAAAATAGGCGGACCACACGCGGATAGTTAGCATGAGCACATGGCTTGAATAGGGATGCGAGGCCACAGGCCGTCAATTCTTGGATCGCCCATGCCATTTCCAGATTGCTTTCGAAGCCATCTTGGATGACAAATTTAGCCTCGGTTTCGATGGGCCAATCCGCCTAATTTGGAGTGGGGTTTCTCCGAAGGGTCCTTCGGAAGAATAAGCGCGCTTGGAAGAAGTTTTGGGCGCCATTTGAGTGAAAAAGTTGGTTCGGGCAATTTATCGAACACCTGGCGTTCACAAAAATTAGGATGAGAGACAAAGGGGTATTAGAGATATAAAAGCCCCAAAATTTTGACATGCAATAGACAAACTACCACTCCCAAACAATCACCAATCCTCCACACATGCAATCCCGTCCTCCATTGATCAAAAATTTTAAAAAAGAGATAATAGAGAACTTATTAACAATGGAGGAACCCAAACAGCCCCTTGCTTGGTGATGGAAGATTGTGAAGTGGAGAGAGAGATGAGATGATGGAGTGGGGGAGGAAAATGAGATTGGAGAGGAAGGGACTGAGATGGAATGGAGAATTGAAAGGTGTAAAGGTGTAGGAAGGGTTCGGGGTCGTAGGGTGAGAGAGGGAGAGAGGGGTTTAAAATGAAAACATGGGCTTGTAAGCCCATTTTAAAGAGGCCGTGGATGGGGGCGGGCGCCCGCGGTTCACAAACCCATTGGTTTAATTGGCGGGCGCCCACCGGAAATTGGCGGGCACCCGTGGCTTGGATGAATACAACCGGTGAGGGCCCGTGGCTGCATAGTGGGGCCCCGTGAATCTTCAAACCCCCACTGCCCATTTGGGTGAGCGCTCGCGGCTTCCTTGCTGGCGCCCGCAAAAACTTAGGCAGATTCCTTCATTGATTGTTTGTGGCCTAACGGGGGCCGGGACAGGATCGAAAAATCCCCAAATCTAAAACTCAGGCTTTTATGGGTCCTAGATACCGTGTAAGACCCCTGGAATGAGAATCTGTGCTCAATTACCAAAGCGGTATTGTTGATGCCCGAAGTTCCCGTGATTTTTGGATTAGACGAGAAAATTGCAGTAATGACCTCGAAAAATTCCAAAAATGGTACCGAGACCTTAAAATGACCAAGAAAACCACATGTGACTTTTAGAATGCATTCGAGACAATTTTAAAAGAGGTCACATTTTGGCTATACTTAGCTAATTTTCGGAAAATTCTTGGCCAAGGCAACTTGAAGGAGGGAAGCTTGGAAATTGAAAGAATTGTTTCCCATGAGTGCTAAATTTAACATCAATAGCTAGATGAACCATGATTGCACATTAGTCTTTATAAATCGGGTTTGTCAATAGGACTTTTTTGACTTTTTGGATTAGGACTATGCCATCAACATAAGGCTTAAGCCGTTGGCCATTAACCTTAGAGAGAGATCCATCGGTAGGATCTTAGAGTTCGATTGTACCATGTGGAAAGATGGCAGTGATGTCATATGAACCATCCCACTGTGAATGGAGTTTACTGGGAAATATTCTCAATCTAGAATTGAAAAGCCAAACTTTCTGTCCAGGGGCAAAAGACTTGTTGACAATGTGCTTGTCATGGAATGCTTTAGTCTTTGCTTTATAGATTTTGGCACTTTCATATGCATCATTGCAAATTTCCTCAAGTTCATTGAGCTGCAATTTGCGATTAAAGCCGGCTTGTTTAAGATCAAAGCTGAACCTTTTTATGGCCCAATAAGCGTGGTGCTCTAACTCGACCGGGAGATGACAAGCTTTGCCAAAGACAAGTCGATATGTTGACATGCCAATGGGCGTCTTAAACGCTGTCCGGTAGGCCCAAAGCGAATCGTTTAGTCTTAATGACCAATCTTTGCGGTCTGGATGAACCATTTTTTCTAGAATATGCTTAATCTCATGATTAGATACTTCCACTTGACCACTCGTTTGAGGGTGGTAAGGTGTGTTAACCTTATGAATGACAGAGTATTTAAGAAGGACGGATTTTAGGTAGCGATTTCAAAAATGAGATCCACCGTCACTGATGAGGGCTTTAGGCGTGCCAAACCAACTGAAGATGTTTGATTGAACAAACTTTACCACAACTTTATGATCATTGGTTTTGGTAGCTTTGACCTCAACCCATTAAGACACGTAATCCACCATTACAAGAATGTACTCATAGCCATAAGAGGATAAAAACAATCCCATGAAGTCGATTCCCCACATATAAAAAATTTCTATGATTAAGATGGGAGTGAGGGGCATCATGTCTCTTTTAGATATGGACCCGAGCTTTTGGCAACGCTCACAAGATTTACAGAAGTTGTAAACATCCCGAAACAAAGAAGGCCAATAGAATCTGCTTTGAAGGACTTTGTCAGCGGTCTTCTAGGCACTGAAGTGAACCCCATAAGCAACAGTGTAGCAGAAATTTAGGACACTTGTGAATTCAGATTCGGGAATGCATCGCCGGATGATTTAATCCGAGCAATACTTGAATAGTTCTGGATCTTCCCAAAAGAAATGCTTGACTTGGGAAAAGAAGCAGTCTTTTTCTTGTTTGGACCATTTGGACAGAATTTTTCCTACCACAAGGTAGTTGACAATATCCATAAACCAAGGAATATTTGAATGAGAAATTTAGAACAGTTGCTTATTCGAAAAGGAATCATGGACTGCAGCGAATTTGCACGATTTCTCAATGAGTAAGCGAGAGAAGTGGTTGGCGACAACATTGTCTGTCCCTTTTTGTCCTGGATTTCAATGTTAAACTCTTAGAGTAAGAGTATCCATCGAATTAGGTGGGGTTTGGTCTCTTTTTTAGCGAGCAAATGCCTAAGAGCGGCATGGTCTGAAAAGACAATAAACTTGGATCCAAGAAGGTAAGAGTGAAATTTATCCAAGGCGTACACCACGGCTAGTAATTCTTTTTCAGTGGTCGTGTAATTCAATTGAGCATTAGATAGAGTTTTGCTAGTGCAATAGATAGCATGCGGAAGCTTGTCGACACGCTGGCCCAAAACCGCACCCAATGCATAATCGGATGCATCACACATGATCTCAAATAGAAGAGACCAGTTGGGCGGTTTCATGATTGGGGCTGATGAGAGAAGAGTACGGAGCTTCTTAAAAGCTTCCAAACAGGCTTCATCAAAATTAAAGGGAATATCCTTGGCGAGTAGATTACACAAAGGCCGGGATATTTTGCTAAAATTTTTGATGAAGCGGCGATAAAAACCGGCATGACCAAGAAAGGAACGGATTTGTCAAACAGAATTTGGAGGAAGAAGATTAGAGATCAATTCGGCTTTTGCCTTGTCAACCTCGATTCCCCTTTTAGAAATGACATGTCCCAAGATAATGCCTTCTTGGACCATAAAATGGCTCTTTTCCCAGCTTAGAATTAGATTTGTCTCCTTGCATCTTTAAAACACAAGTGATAGATTTTGGAGACAGGAGTCAAAGGAAGATCCAAAGACGGAGAAATCATCCATGAATACTTCCAAAACAATTTCAACCATATCAGAAAATATGGACATCATGCACCTTTGGAAGGTTGCCAGTGCATTGCATAGCCCAAAGGGCATGCGCCTATAGGCAAATGTTCCAAAGGGACATGTGAATATGGTCTTCTCTTAATCTTGAGGATCAATTACCACTTGGTTATGGCTGGAATAACCATCAAGGAAGCAGTAGTAGCTCTAGCCGGCTAGCCTCTCTAGGATTTGATTAGTGAATGGGAGTGAGAAATGATCCTTCCTAGTGGTAGAGTTGAGTTTTCGGTAGTCAATGCACACACGCCACCCGGTGATGGTGCATTGAGGCATGAGCTCTCCCTGCTAAATTTTCAACAATGGTGAGACCGAATTTCTTGGGACCAACTTGAGTGGGACACACCCACTTGCTATCAGAGATGGGGTAGATGATTCCCGCATCTAGTAGCTTAATCACTTCTTTCATAACCACTTCCTTCATATTAGGATTCAACCAGCGTTGTACCTCTTTAGAATGTTTAGCGTCATCCTCTATATGAATGCGATGCATGCAAATAGAAGGGTTGATTCCTTTCAAATCAGCCACTATCCAGCCAATAGCTTCTTTGTGCTCTTATAACACTGCTAAAAGGCTGTTTTCTTAGTCCTTTAAAAGGTTCAATGTAATGATGACTGGAAGAGTTTTGTTTGCTCTAAGAAACTCATACTTGAGGTGGACCGGGAGCAGTTTTAACTCAAGTTGTGGCGGAGATTTTAAGAAAGAGACCGGAGGAGTAGTTGAAAGTTGAGGAAGTGGTTCTCTTGGCATTTTCTAAGGAGGAAAGTCCATGATAGCATTAATGTCAAGGAAAGAGTTTACTTGTTGGATGGCTTAGTCAATATCAAAGTTTGAGAAGTTAAAGTGAGACATGCAAGTTTCAAAAGGATCCTTGCATAGAATGAAAGGGAGAGATTCTTCAACCACTTCATCTATCACATCAATAAGAAAACAATCATCCACATCGGAAGGATGTTGAGTTGCATGGAAGATGTAGAGTTTGACTTGCATATTTCCAAAGGCGATGTCCATCATCTCGGTTCAGCAATTAATTGAAGCGTTAGCTATAGCTAAGAATGGCCTACCGAGGATCACGGGAATATGCTTCTTTAGATCATGGACCGGTTCCGTGTCAAGAACCACAAAGTTTATCGGGAAATAGAATTTGTCCACTTTGATTATGACATCTTCGAGAATACCTCGTGGGTGCTTGACCGATCTGTCGGCAAGCTGCAAGACCACGGAGGTTAGCTTTAGATCTCCCAACCCAAGTTGTAAGTAAACTGAATATGGAATTAAGTTCACACTAGCTCCTAAGTCAAGGAGGGCCCTCTCTATCTTGTTGTCGCCAATGACACAAGAGATAGTTGGGGTGCCCGGATCCTTATACTTTGGGGGAGCACTGTGTTGATTGATTGCACTCACATTTTGAGTTAATCTTACCTTCTTTGGCAAATGATTTTTGGAAGTGCATTTTTGAGTGCACAAATCCTTGAGAAATTTTGCATAGGGAGGAATTTTCTTGATAGCATCCAAGAGAGGCAAGTTGATCTTTACTTACTTGAAGACTTCCCACACGTCTTGAATTTTACAACTTTTTGTTCCCAAAAAGTGTCAGAGTCTTGGAGACATTGAGGAAACGGAGCCTTAGGCTCATAAGAAGCCTTCACATTTGGGTTGACAAGCTTGGAATTTTCAGTGCTAGAATTTGGATTTTCAGGATTGAACTTTGGATTAGAAGAGAGGAGATTTGGATTTTTGGGAGGAAGAACTTTGTCATTGTTTCTTCCATCAATCTTGTTGTCCACAACTCGACCACTCCGAAGGGTGGTGATTGCTTGGACTTGTTCATGAGTAGGCCCACTCGGAGGAGGGGCTTCGTTAATCACATGCATCCCTCTAGGATTCTCAAATGGTTAAGCGGGAAGTTTTTCCTTATCTCTTTGAAGAAGTTGGTTCATTGAAGTAGCTATTTGTCCTACATGATTCTTAAGTTTAGCTATTGACTGAATATGAGAATGAACCATTTGGAGAATGGCCTGCAATGATGTCAAGAGTTGCTTGTTGGATTTCAACATTTGCTTGTTTAGAGATTCCATCATTTGCATGTTTGCAGCCAAAATCTCATCAGTTAGAAACACAGGAGGTTGATTAGAGACATTTGGATTATAAGGGGGATGGTAACTTGAGGAGGCCTGAAATTGCCTATTTTGAAATTGAGAAGAGGGCTGATTTTGCTGCCCTTGATTTTGAAATTGCGAATTTTGTGGGGCTTGTTGCCTCTACGAGAAATTCAGACGATCTCTTCATCCCAGATTATAGGTATTAGAATAAGGATTGTTTCTGGGCCTGGAAAACATCGCATTTGCTTGCTCTTGATTGGGACTAGGAAATTGCTTCGGCGTGTGGCAATCTTTTAAGAGATGGGAAGGACTAGTGCATGATGCACACACCACACTGGCTGAATTTTGAGACAAGGAAGGAGAGAGATGTGGTGCCATCAATTGATAGAATTTATAAGCTATGGCATCCACTTGAGAAGACTCTTCCCTCATTGTCTTCGATTGACATAGGTTGGTGTTCTTTGCGCTGGTTGAGGTTGGAGCACTACGAGAATTATGTTGCAATGAGTTTTCACTCAAATTCTCAAGTAAGGTCCACGCCTCATCCGCACTTTTAAACATGAACATTCCTCCATATGACAAGTCAACCATGAATCTATGTGGGTCGTTTAACCCAGCATAGAAAGCTTACACCAATTGCTATTTTGGAATTAGGTGGTACGGACTTTTCCTAAGGAGATCTTATAGTCTTTCCCAAGTCTCATAGAGTTATTCCCTATCGCTTTGTGAAAAGCTAAGAATGGAACGCCTCATTAGGTTGGTTTTACTCACTGGATAGTACTTTTTTAGAAATTCTTGTTGCAATTGAGCCTATGTTGTGATGGAATTTGCAGCAAGGGAGTTCAACCAATATTTTGCCCTATCTTTTAAGGCGAATGGGAAGAGATGCAAATGGAGGGCATTTTCAGGGAAGCCCCTCAGCTTGATGGTAAAATAGATTTCAAGGAACTCATCAAGGTGCTTATTGGGGTCCTCATGTTCCAAGCCATGAAAGGAAGGAAGCATTTGAATTATACTAGATTTGATCTCATATTGGACTGCATCGATGTTTAGCATCACTATGCAAAAAGGAAAGACATAAGTTGTAGGGATGAAAAGGTCCCTAAGAGTCATAGGAGCAACATTTAGAATTTCAGCTCTATCATTATGGATTCCCTCATTCCCGACATTTCCTTTATTTTCAGCCATTGTATTAAATTCAAGCTCAATTCCTCTTATATTTCCAAATTCCCTAAGGTTTCTTCTAAGAGTCCTTTCAAGCGAATTTATGTCAATTGGAGATTCAAAAGTTGGTAAGGATAATGACCTACGGCCAAACATTAACAACACACTTCACAACGAAAACAACAATTCATCATCATAACCTCTACATATGATGTTCCCTTTCTCCTCTATTATCAATAAGACATAAAATAAATGGCCACGACAAGGACCGATGCTTTGTACACAGTAAAACAATAATAGCCTCGACAAAAGCTTCATAATTTTACTATCTCTAATTTAATCACATGCAAGATATTCACAATTTTTGAAACCAGAACACTGAAAAACTTACCTGGAGTACTCTAGACTTATGATATTTTCAATTCTCCCTCGGCAAGCCTTGTATACCTAGAATCTCACAAGAATACTTAAAACACAAATTAATCAAAACTAACAAGAAAATATCCACAAGAACACAATATTCACAATCAAACCAAAGTTAATCCTTCAACCTCAGTTATAAAACCATTTGCAATCCCCACCAACGGCACCAAAAATTGATGGGTCTTGTCGACTATCAATAATAATCAACCCTTAGCAATGTCACAAATCATTATAAAATAGGGCTATTGGACGGGTAAGTCGAACTACTGGGATTGCTAGTTTATGGTAACCAAGGTCTTTAAATTCACTTTTAGTTTGATGAAAGGGGGTATAGAGTTTTGTTTGGTTTGTCACTTGATACTTGGAATTAAATTGTGTATAAAATAATAATTGCATGGAAATTAAGATGAGAGAAATCTAGGTAGAGAGGACTAGGGAAGTGAATCCACTACCAACCTTCTAAATATGCAAGAATATGATTAACTTGGGGAAACAACATATATATATGACCATGGAATGCAATGACACAAAACTGCTACATGAAATCAATAAGCAAGAATAACCTATCAAAGTTTTACATGCTTTGATTACCTAAACTAGGGTGTTGCCTTAGACATGCTCACTAAGCTAGAGCTTATCAAGCCCTTAATCCAATGATAAAAGCATATGAAGTTAGAAATCAAGAATAGTCTATCAAAGGAAGGCCCTAAGTTATAGACTATCAACCTTCCTAAACATCATGCCATTAAAACCATTCCACAATCTTATTTTCATTGTCACTATGAAAAAGCAAGCCATACAATCATGAGAAATTATAATCTAAGACAAGACAATAGCTTCAACATAATCATTTATAGAGATTAGAATTCATTACATCAAAATGAATGCTCTAGATTGTGGAATAACCATATATATACATCATTCCCCCAAAATAAACCAAAAACTAGATCATGCTTAGAAGGGCTTCATCACCTCCCTAGGAGCAATGGAGGAAGGAGAAATGATGAAGAACCGTTCCATTTTCGCAGCTAGAGCTCAAGAACAGCTCACACACTTAAGAACCCAATATTTCTCTCTCTAAACCTTACAAAAATGTGAGATATCCCTCCTCATACATCCCTCCTAGCCTTCTATAAGCCACCATAAACTCCTAACCACTCCAATTTCGTGGTCCATTATCCCTAAGAGAGTGCAGAACCACATAAATGGGTCAAGGGGACAGCCTTGAATGAAATAATGCATACCATGCCCACTTGTTTGCAAAATGGCAAGCACCCGCATGCCATGGGCGGGCGCTCGCGGGTTCTGGGCGGGTGCCCGCAGGAGCATGATGGCTCTGGTCAAAACAGCAGGCGCCCGCGGCTTCCTTGCGGGCACCCGCGCCTTCGCAGACTCTCGGCCCAAAATGGTGGGCCCTCGCAGCTTATGGGCGGGCGACCGCAACTTGGAGTTCTTGCTCTGAGTTTTGCTCTTAAACTGCTCTTTTACACGGACTGATGACGTAACTTTTCTTCCTAGAACATTGCATAGAGTGTCATGAGTTCCATGGATCACCTGACTGGCCAAAAAGACGGTCCCTGGCAACGGTGTACTTTGATGTTCAAAACTTATCAAAGCGTCACTTTTAACTCTCTTTGGAGATCCAACCTGAAAATAGACAAAAGCATGCATATAAAGCTAATATATACAGTATAATCAACTAATGGACTTAACTAATGTAAATGAGGGCGCTTGGATATGCAATATTCAACGCTTATCAAGGAGTATTGCAACTATCTTAAAGTTTAGTGAGTACCTTTGTTATAACAAATTGTTGCCGTATATAAAGCTGTTCTTTCATTTGCTCCACTGCAATTTGGTGAAGTGTAATTTTCCAAAATTTTGGACATAATCAAAGGATAATTTCAGTCAACAGCCACGAAATGTGGAGTCTCCATGGCATTATTGGGTAGATGTACCAATTCTGGATCTTCTTTGGTTAAAATATCAACGGCATCAAGATTATTACTTCGCACAGCCCCGTACAAGGCCGTGTCACCATCCACATTCCTCACTCTCAGCATCTCGTTGGCACCTCTAATCCCACTTTCGAGATCATCACCTTGTTTTTTGGCATATGCAATAAGTGCTTGTATTGTGTCAATGTGTCCTTCCCTTGCTGAAATGTGAAGTGAAGTCTCATCTTTGATATTCGACAAAAGAAGCAATGACAAACCGCACTTGGTCAAGATCTCTGTCACACAATGTGTTTGACCAAATTGAGCTGTAACGTGGTGGATTGTGTTGTTGTTTGGAGTCCGTTGGACTTTAAGTTGATCAGTATTTTGCCGGAGGACCTCAACATCTCCTTGCATTGCAGCCTTATATAAAATTGCATCCATCATATTTGTTACTAGTTGAGTGATTTCTGCTTGGAATTAGCCTCTTTTAGGTTCTTGAAGAAGCTTAATTTGTCCACGGTTGACTTTAGTGGATCATTATTGCTGTTACAACTTGCACTTCGAAAAAATAAAGTAAAAAGTATACAATACCTTAAATATAATGGAGCACAGGAATAGATCGGTGAAAATGGTCGGGGAAATGTTTTAAAAAAGACTTTGTTCAAATTGTAAAGACTTGAAGGGCTGTCATGTGGTTGATGTAACTTATTTTTAGTGTCAAATTTTGGTGATTGAATTTTGAATGAAAACTACATTAAAAAAAGAAAAAGAAAAAAGGGTTGGAGCAGGTGCTACTTGTTTGTCCTAAGAGGTAGTATGATGATGATAGTTATCAGTGAGTCTTCAAATAAACTGACAGAAGAGGTGGGAGAAACAGCCCGTCCAGTCGTGCACTTGCTGCTTTTTTAATTATCAAAAAGCAAATCGCTGAAGGTTTCCAAGCTGTTACATCATGACAATTGGTTATGTGCTCCCATCACTCATCCAAACCTCATCTTGTATCTAAGATTAGAATACTTCTATATTTATTGGTTAGCTAGTTATTATTTTAAACAAAAAAAAAAGGAAAAAAAAAAAAAAAACAAAATTATATAATTATCATGAACTCACATATTATTTCTTTCTTGTTCTGGCAAATAATATTTTTAAATCAAATTTATTTTTTTTACTTTTATTTTCTTTATTTTAGTTTTTTAATTCTCAATGTCTTGTAGAGTATGATTCATTTATTTCATAATTAAATTTAAGGTAAAGTGCAAAAAAATCTCCTAAATTATCAATCATTTTCACAAAATGTCGACGAAATTTAACTTTTACATTTTTGCCCTTAATTAAACTACCTTATTTTGTTATATTTTAAGTCTTAGATGCTGATGAGCCCCTGTAATCCCCACAACTAAAAAATGCACAACACAACATGCTTATCACAAAATAAGTTCATTTTTGCCGGATCACCAAACAAGTACTTGCACCAAACAACTCCCTAACGCATCATCCTTAATCTTCTAGTCGACTATCTCCAATCACTGTTCATTCATGGCCGCCACCAACCCCCCTCTTTCTCCCATAAACTCTTTTTTGATACTTCTACTAATGAATCAGCTCATTTACCTATTGATGAACTTGATCAACCACATGATGGAACTGAATTAGTTATTGAGAATCAGGCACGTTATCCCACTCGCGAAAGAAAACCTCCCTCTCATTTTAGTCTTTTGGTTGTAAAATATGACATTTCTCATTATGTATCTTCACATCATTTATCTTCATCTTATAAAATATTTGCAAACCAGTTATCATCCATGTCAGTCCCTAATAAGTTACAGGAAGCTCTTGACAGCCCCAAGTGGAAAGCTGCCATGATTGAAGAAATGGAAGGTTTATAGAAAAATTCTCAATGGGAACTTGTTAGCTACCAAAGGGAAAGAAGACAGGTGGTTGCAAAAGGGTATTCATAGTGAAGTATAAGGTAGATGGTTCAGTGGAGAGATTTAAAGCAAGATTGGTAGCTAAAGGTTATACCCAAACCTATTGGATAGAGTATCCAGAAACATTTGCACTGGTGGCGAAGATAAATACAATAAGGGTCCTTTTATCCTTGGCTACAAATTTAGAGTGGCCTCTTCAGTAGTTTGATATGAAGAATGCATTTCTTCACTGCAATTTAGAGGAAGAAGTATACATGGACTTTCCTCCAGGCTTTGTTAATTCTGTTAGTCACTAATTGACTCTAGAGGAGGGGTGAATAGAGTCAAGGGCCAATTTTTTGCAATTTATAAAGTATTAAATCTAACAAACTGTTAAGCACAGATAAATTGAAATATTCAAGCAATATATGGCACAAGCATAAGAGAGATAGAGATGAGAGATTGCAAACAATGACTCGGCGATTTAGCGAGGTTCGAAAACTTCTACTCCTCGGCTCAAGGTCCCCCTTGAGACTTCCCAAATTCACTAGAACCTCTCCTTAATGGTGGAAAGCAAACCTTCAATTGAAGCAAGACCTTGTTTCTCTTCCTTGCTAAGAGAACACCTTTCTCCTAGGCTTTTTTCTGGGTCACACCAACCCTTTACAATAACTTGGAATAGAAATGTATTGTACAATAAATCTCTCAAAGATAGAAGTACACAGTTCTGCTCACGATTAGAGTAAAGATGAATATATATATATGAAGCTCAGAATTACTACAGTGGAATGAAATATAAGAGCGGAAATGAAAGCAAAGGAAATGAAAGCTCAATGAATACTTCTTTAATGCTTTTCAAGAATGGTAGAATGCTCTCTGTAATGGTATGATTTATGTTGCAGACCAACCTTTATATTTATAGATAAACGGTGGTCAATATAGCTATTATAGGTGGTTGGGAAACAATAAATGAAAAAGTTTCCGTTGTAGTCCAAAACCCTAGAAGGAGCCGGCTCTTGTAAAACAAGAGGAGGTGGCTCCCTAGCCTTGAGAGCCGGCTCTCCATTGCATGGAGCCGGCTCCCACCCTCTGAGAGCCTGCTCCCTATTTTGGGAGCTTGCTTTTTGGTTGGAAGATTCATTTTTCGTTGAAAAATAGCTTACTGGAATGTTAAGAGTCTTCTCTATCTTTTATGGAGCCTTCTCTATTTCATAAAGCCTTCTCTAATTTTCATGGAGCCTTCTCTTTTTCATAGAGCCTTCTCTAAAAAATGGAGCCTTCTCCATTTATAGTATGAGACTTATAATGAATTTATTTAAGTCCTATCTACACTTCATATGATGTGAGGCTCATGTGTGAATGTGTTCATAAACTTAATGAGCCAATTTTATATTCTTTGAAAAATGAAATGAGAATGCTATGCATGAATTATAATTTTGAGCTTCAAAATATATTCAAATGAACTTTGACATTAAATCTTAAGCTCTCGCCATCCTATCTACCCTTTTCCTCATTTCCTGACCATGATCATTTAGGCTTGATGAAGACTTGCTGAAAAGCTTGAATGATCTTTGAAGTCCGACTTTTTATTTTTTTTATTTTTTGCACTTTGAGGCTTCCTTGAATCCGTAGCTTGAGTATTTGGAATGCTTGGAATGGATCTTCTAGCTTAACATTGAGGATTGAGTATTGATCAACTATATATCACTCAATGAAAATATTAGTACTTAAACATCATTAATGGTTTGTATCATCAAAACATAAGATTGATCTTTAGATAAAATCTTAGGCTAACAATCTCCCCCTTTTTGATGATGACAAAACATTGATGTGTTTATTGTCAATATGGAGTTGCATTTGAAAGAATGTTCCCCCTATCAATAAGCATATCTTGAATATCATTTCATGTTTGATTCTACAACAGATATTTTAGACATTTAAGAGCATTTAGATTTCATAGATATTTTTACACGTCTCCCCCTATCAATATGCATTTATCAAGATATATAATTAAAAAGCAATAAAATAGATACATAGATAGAATAACACATCTTCTCCCCCTTTGTCATCTCAAAAAGGCGGGGGCAAAAAAAAGTTACTTGCCATTTCAGGAAATAACAGAGAAAAATGAATTAAAGGGTAAATGAAGATCAAATATTTCATTTTATAGATAGCAGAATTTAATACATAAGGAGACTATGAACACAACTACCATATGACAGACAAAAGCATAGTTTATAAAACACAGCTAAAAAGATGCTTCTCTAAAGCAAATAAGTGCACACAAAAGTAGGTTTGAAATGGAGGGATATTGTTCTAAGGAGAGGAAGGTCCATATTTGTTTCAAAATCCTCATTAAGATGAGTGATTTGCATTTATATTTCGTCAAGTTGATTTTTTTGTTTTTTAAGAGTAGCTTGGTTTTGACAAGTGCCTTTGAGAATTTCTAACAAAAGATCACGATTGGTGCAATTCGGAGCTGGAACTTCCTCATCTTCAGCACTGTCATCACTTTCATGTTCTTCTTCATCCCCATCATCAACATCCTCAATCTCTTTTCCTCTATCTCTAGCCTCTTCAAACCTTCATTGCCTAGGATAAAACCACACTCCATTTGAATCCCTTTTTAGCCCCGTTGACGCAAGATTTGAAGTAGTGAGGATGTGTCGTGACCCTGGTTCAACTGCTTCACGACTATCAAGTGGAACCTTCTTATCCATAAATAAGTGAATGAGAACCATGGCATAATATAGAGAGACCTTTTTATTTCTTTTGCATGCAAGCAGGTGATGAAAGATTATGTATGCAAGATTAAAGTGCTTGCCATTTAAGACACACCAAACAAGAAAGACGTCCATGTGGGAGACTTTGATCAACTACCGGATTTTGGAAGAATGGAGTAGATAATGATCTTGTGAATCAATCGGGCTTCCATAGTTAATTGTTTGGTGTTTTCCTCTTTGGTATTGGTTACACAGGAATCATAACTCATTTGCCGAATAGCCTTAAGTTTGTCAAAACCTTGTCCATTAAACCATTTGGAAGGAGAATAGAATTAAATTCCATCCACAGGGTGAAGGTCAAGGATTCAAGCAATGCTACTTGTATCGAGGTGAAAACATATTCCAGCCACATAGCAATTAAGTTTTTCTTCAAGATGAATGTAGAACAACTTCACGAATTTTGGATAGTATCAATCATTTATCCTAACAAATGATCCAAGGCCAATTGCATCAAACAATCTATAGGTGTTGAGATTAAGATCATCGCAAATTTTGTCAAACAACACCATTGCCGTGGCCACTTTTCTTTGCTGAAAGTATTTGTCAAATACTCTTTTGTAGGTGAGGTTTTAATATAGCATAGTGGCAGAGATTTGAATTTGAGGAGGATTTGGTTCACTAGGGCCTGATTCATCATCATGTTGAGTAGTTCATTTTTGTCCACGAGAAGGATTCTTTCTACATGAGGATGAAGCCATGGACATTTCTAGAAATTAAACTGAAATTACAGAAGGAATTCTCTGAATAAAAATCCAATTAAAATACAATGAAAATTTCAAGACTCAAATTAGTTTTTACTGAAGATTAATAGAGGTACTTAAAAGGATTTTGAAACAATGAACCAATCTAGTTTAGATTTCACATTCAGTCAATTTGAGTGCTAAGACAAATTTATACTTGAAAACCCCAAAACAAAATTTTATATAACAAGATCTAGAGATTGAAATTGATAAATTCAGCCTAAAAGTGGAAATCCATTAGAATCTTGAAATATACTACCCACATGATCCATAGACAACATACGGTTATAATTTATTCAAAGATAAATTCAAAACAAAAGGGGTTTGATAGCAAAATTTTACACAATATATCTCTAAGATTTGATCTAAATATAATGGATCAATAGATTGAATAAAGGACAAATGGTAGTTTGTGCATAAATTTTGAATTTGCAGACCATAGACTAAGCAATTCTTATTAGAAGAAGTTTTTTTTTTTTTTTTTTTTTTTTTTTTTTTTTTTTTTTTTTTTTTACATGTGAAAGAGAAAAGCTACAGTACAATTAAGGGTTTCATGGAATGATGGATTAAAGGAGATGAGTTTAGAAATCAATCACTAGAATTCATTCAAAAAGCAAGAATCATATGAACTTTAAAAAGAGTATTGATGAAGGAAGCTTACTGGTAAGGATACCCAACAAAAGTCCTAGCTGAGATGCTTACCCATTTATGCTTCTGGAAAATTTTCTGAAATGATTCAATCTTAAGAACTTACGGTGAGGAAATGCCGAGACCAACCTGTTTCTAGTATTAATGATGGAGCCGGCTCATAAGTGTATAGAGTCGGCTCTAGTATGCTGCTTGAGAGATGCCGAGAGTAATATGAATGGTAGCAATGTGGGAGCCATCTCATATGTTTATAGAGCCGGCTTAATGAAATTTTATGGAGCCGGCTCTTTGTGAATGGAGCCGGCTCTTGATTGATGTTCTTATGGAGCCGTCTCTTCTAGTTTCTAGAGACGGCTCAATGGCTGGTAGTGAGATATGTAGAGAGATCCCGAGAGCAACAAAAAATGTAGGTTTTTGGGAGCCGGCTCTTGTTTTTATAGAGTCTACTCTTATGTAAAGGGAGGTGACTCTCTCTTAAAATTTTTGAGATCCCGAGAGCATACAATTTGATATCATCTGTGGAGACTGCTCTGCTTAGTATGGAGACGGCTCTTTTTCTGAATAGAGCTGGCTCTGCTGCTGCTTTGCTTTACTGCTATATTTATTCTTCTGAGGACATTCTAATTTCCCTTCTAAGCAAGCAAAATCTATCCTCTTGGAGTGGTTTTGTAAAAATATCGGCTAATTGCTTTTTCGTATTGACAAATATAAGTTCAATGTCGCCCTTAGAGACATGATCTCTAAGAAAATGGTACCTAATTTCTATATGCTTTGTCTTAGAATGCTGAATCAGATTTTTTGAAATACAAATTGCACTTGTATTATCACACATTATAGGAACATGATCAAAATGAAGTCCAAAGTCCTCAAGTTGTTGCTTAATGTAAAGCATTTGAATGCAACAACTACCGGCTGCAATATACTCAGCTTCCGTCGTTGATAGAGCTACAGAGTTTTGTTTCTTACAAGACCAAGATACCAATGATTGTCCAATGAAGTGACAAGTCCCGCTAGTACTTTTTCTATCAACTTTGCATCCTCCAAAGTCAGCGTCCGAGTAACCAACAAGTTCAAATGATGTATGCCTATGATACCAAGGATATAAGAATGTAGTATAACTTAAATAGCGAAAGATACATTTAACGGCACATAGATGAGATTCTTTAGGACAAGATTGAAAACGAGCACATAAGTATATACTAAACATAATGTCCGGTCTACTTGCGGTTAAATATAAGAGACTACAAATCATACCTCTATATTTTTTAATATCCACATTAATGCCCTTTTCATTTTTGTCAAGTTTCAAAGATGAGCTCATTGGAGTATTGGCATGTTTGACTTCCTCCAAGTCAAATTTCTTTAGCAAATTCTTAACATACTTAGATTGGCAAACAAAAATGCCATCAAGTGTTTGTTTGATTTGCAACCCTAAGAAGAAGGTTAGTTCACCCATTACGCTCATTTCAAATTCATTTTGCATACTAAAGGCAAACTTTTCACATAGCACACTATTGGTTGATCCAAAGATAATATCATCATCGTAAATTTAAATGACCAACAAGTTGCAATCAATGGTTTTAGTGAAAAAAGTATTGTCAATTTTTCCTTTAATGAACCCATTAACAAGTATAAAACCACTTAGTCTTTCATACCAAGCTCTTGGAGCTTGTTTCAAACCATACAATGCTTTTGTCAATTTGAAACAATGGTTTGGACAATTATAGCTTTCAAAGCCAGGTGGTTGTTCAACATACACTTCTTCTTCAATGAAGCCATTTAAGAAACCACTCTTTACATCCATTTGATATAACTTAAAGTTTTTATGAGATGCAAATGCAAGGAGCATTTTTATAGCTTCAAGTCGAGCTACAAGGGCAAAGGTTTTCTCATAATCAATTCCTTTTTCTTGATTATAACCTTGAGCAACAAGCCTTACCTTATTTCTCACATTTGTTCCCGATTCATCCTTTTTATTTCTAAACACCCTCTTTGTGCTAATGACAGTTTTATCTTTAGGTCTTAGAACCAAATGCCAAACTTTATTTCTTTCAAATTGGTTAAGTTCTTCTTGCATGGCCAAAAGCTAAGATTCATTATTTTCAGCTTCAAGAATATTCTTTGGTTCTAGTTGGGAAACAAAAGCTACATAGTTGCAAATATTACTTATTTGAGATCTAGTGCTTACTCCTTTAGATGGATCGCCAATAATTTGATTTATTGGATGATTAGGCACTTGCTTCCAAGCCTTAGGAAGAGTGTCTACATGAGAGTGACTATCTTTTGGAACATCTTTAGAGCGATCTTCAAGAGACAGACCATTTAAATTAAGATTCTTAATGTTCTTTTCAATCTCAATCACATCTTCATTATCATCCAATGAGCATCTAAGAGGGGGTAATGGTGATTCATCAAATACAACATGTATAGATTCCACAACCACTAGTGTTCTTTTGTTAAACACTCTAAATGCTTTGCTACGAGATGAATATCCTAGAAAAATACCTTCATCTGATTTAGGTTCAAATTTTCTTAGATTATCTTTGTCATTCAACACAAAGCATTTACACCTAAAAACTTTAAAGTATCCAATATTTGGCTTCCTTTTGTTCCAAAGTTCATAAGGAGTCTTATTAAGAAGTTTTCTAATGATGACTCTATTTATGACATAGCATGAGGTACTAACGGCTTCGGCCCATAGAGTTCTAGGAGATTTATGTTCATTTAACATAGTCCTAGCCATTTCTTGGAGAGACCTACTTTTCCTTTCAACAACTCCATTTTGTTGAGGAGTTCTAGGAGCCGAAAGATTATGATTGTATCTATTTTCATCACAAAATCTTTCTACATCTTGGTTATCGAACTCTCTTCCTCTATCACTTTTAATGGACTTAATCTTACACTCTTTTTTGTTCTCGACTCTCTTACAAAATTTAGCAAAGTTGTATGAGCCTCATTTTTGTGTGTAAGGAAAAATACCCAAGTGAGTCTAGAGTAATCATCAACAGTGAAAAATGCATAGAGTTTTCCACCAAGACTAGCAATTCTCTCCGGACCGAATAAGTCCATATGAATTAATTCAAGTGGTCTTGTAGTCATTATGTCCTTTTTCCTTTTAAATGATGACTTGATTTGCTTGCCTATTTGGCATGTGTTACAAGTTTTATCTTTAGAAAAATTAGTCTTTGGGAGGCCTTTGACTAATTCATTTTTAGATAGTTTTAAAATCAAATCCATACTAGCATGACCTAACCTTCTATGCCACAACCAACTATTTTCATTTGAGGATATAAGGCATTGACATCTTGATCACGTAATTCACACAAAAGCAAAGTATACACATTACCATTTCTTAGAGCATGAAAAACTTCATTATTATCCTTTTTAATAATGCATTTATCCGATTTAAACAAAACATCATATCCTTTATCACATAGTTGGCTAATACTAAACAAGTTGTGTTTTAAGCCTTTAACAAGTAAAACGTCATCAATAGATAAGGAAGAGGAGATACCAATAGTTCCAATGCCAATGACCTTGCCTTTTGAATTGTCGCCGAATGTAACATTTCCTCCTTTGTGAGGTTTGATGGAGCAAAATTTTGATTTATCTCCCGTCATATGTCTTGAGCATCCACTATCAAGGAACCATTTGTCCTTGGATGAATATGAAGACTTCAAGCAAACCTACAAAAGGAATTTGAGTAATCTTTTTTTGGTACCCACATTCTCTTGGGTCCATAAGAGTTAGGAAGAGGCATATAAGTCCCTTTAACAACCCAAACTTCTTTTGTCCTACATGGCCTAATAGGACAATGATTGATCTTATGTCTTAGCTTTTTACAATGATTGCATTTTGGACTAAAGGAGGAATTTTTAGCAAAGTAATTGTTCAAAGGTTTTCTCCTTTTCAATAAGCAAGAATCTTTATTGTGAGGATTAAATCCAAGCCCATCCTTAGTATAAGCATTTCTTTACTTTCCAAGAATGAGGCCTAAATTCTCTTTACCTTTTGTGAATTTGGCTAAGGTTTCAACTTGATCCTCAATAATGACTTTTAATGATTCATTTTCAGAAATTAACTCAATTGAGGCCGCTTCTTTAGCTAATTCTTTTTCTTTTTTCAAAGTTTCATTTTCAAGTTGAGATTTTTCAAGGTTTTAAGAGATGATAAGCTTTTCTCTTTTAAGGCTAGTACAGTTTTGAACCATTTTGCCTAATTCATCATGTAATTCTTTAAAAGCATCTAGTAAATAGTTATGTGCATCAACCAATTCATCATAAGAAGTTTCTAAATCAAATGAGTCATGATTAGAATTTACCTCATCTTCATCGGCCATGAAACAAACATTGACCAATATCGTCACTTTCAGATCCATTTAAATCATCATCCTCCTATGTAGCTCACATGGCTTTGCCTTTCTTTTTCCTTTCCTTTTCATTTTTGTAGGCATAGCAATCGGATTTGAAATGCCCCAGTTTTCCACAATGAAAACATGTAGGTGCTTTTCTTTTTCCTTGCTCACTTGATGAACCATTTCTTTTGAAGTTGTTACTCTTTTGGTACTTCTTCATTTGAAGGACTCTTCTCACGGTCTTGGTAATGAGAGCAACTTCGTCTTCTTCTTCTTCATCATTTGGAGCTTTATCAATTACGACTTCTTTGGTAGTAGCTTGAAAAGCTACATCCTTCTTTTGAGCTTATTTGTCTTCATCTCTATCATTCATCACTAGCTCATAGGCCATTAATAAACCAATGAGTTCATCTATGGGGAGTGTATTGAGATCTTTGGCCTCTTGGATGGCGGTCTTCTTGGCTTCCCAATTTTTAGTTAAAGACCTAAGAATTTTTCTCACATTGTCGGACGATGTATATGATCTTCCAAGAGCCTTCAAAGGATTCAAATGTTAGTAAAATGAGAGTACATTTCACTAATAGTTTCTTTGTTGTTCATGGTGAAAAGTTCATATTTATGGACAAGTATATTCATTTTGGATTCCATAACATGACTAGTACCTACATGGGTAACTTCAAGTTTATCCCAAATTTCTTTGGCCATTTCGCAATCCGAAATTCTATTGAATTCGTATTTGCTTAAGGCACTAATTGACTCTAGAGGGGGGTGAATAGAGTCAAGGGCCAATTTTTTGCAATTTATAAAGTATTAAATCTAACAAACTGTTAAGCATAAATAAATTAAAATTTTCAAGCAATATATGGCACAAGTATAAGAGAGATAGAGATGAGAGATTGCAAACAATGACTAAACGATTTAGCGAGGTTCAGAAACTCCTACTCCTCAGCTCAAGGTCTCCCTTGAGACTTCCCAAATTCACTAGAGCTTCTCCTTAATGGTGGAGAGCAAGCCTTTAATTGAAGCAAGACCGTGCTTCTCTTCCTTGCTAAGAGAACACCCTTCTCCTAGGCATTCTTTTGGGTCACACCAACCCTTTACAATAACTTGGAATAGAAATGTATTATACAATAAATCTCTCAAAGATAGAAGTACACAATTCTACTCACGACTATAGTAAAGATGAATATATATATGAAGCTCAGAATTACTATAGTGGAATGAACTGTAAGAGAAGAAATGAAAGCAGAGGAAATAAAAGCTCAATGACTGCTTCTTTATTGCTTTTCAAGAATGGTAGAATGCTCTCTGTAATGGTGTGATTTATGTTGCGGACCAACCTATTTATAGATAAACGGTGGTCAATATAGCTGTTATAAGTGGTTGGGAAACAATAAATGAAAATATTTCCGTTGTAGTTTAAAACCCTAGAAGGAGCCGGCTCTTGTAAAACAAAAGGAGGCAGCTCCCTAGCCTTGAGAGCCGGCTCTCCATTGCATAGACCCGGCTCCCAGCCTCTGAGAGCCTGTTCTTTCGTTAGAAGATTCATTTTTCGTTGAAAAATAGCTTACTGGAATGTTGAGAGCCTTC
Source organism: Cornus florida (assembly GCF_030987335.1). Lineage (NCBI taxonomy): Eukaryota > Viridiplantae > Streptophyta > Magnoliopsida > Cornales > Cornaceae > Cornus > Cornus florida. The sequence goes on along the minus strand of NW_026775571.1, from coordinate 49,523,780 downwards.
TCTATCTTTTATGAAGCCTTCTTTATTTCATAGAGCCTTCTCTAATTTTCATGGAGCCTTCTCCATTTTTCATGGAACCTTCTCCATTTACAGTATAAGACTTAAAATGAATTTATTTAAGTCCTATCTACACTTCATATGATGTGAGGCTCATGTGTGAATGTGTTCATAAACTTAATGACCTAATTTTATGTTCTTTAAAAAATGAAATGAGAATGTTATGTATGAATTGTAATTTTGAGCTTCAAAATATATTCAAATAAACTTTGACATTAAATTTTAAGCTCTCACCATCCTATCTACCATTTTCTTCATTTCTTGACCATGATCATTTAGGCTTGATGAAGACTTGCTGAAAAACTTGAATGATCTTTGAAGTCTGAGTTTTTCTTTAATTTTTTGCACTTTGAGGCTTCCTTGAATCCATAGCTTGAGTAGTTGGAATGCTTGGAATGGATCTTCTAGCTCAACATTGAGGATTGAGTATTGATCAACTATATATCACTCAATGAAAATATTAGTACTTAAACATCATTAATGGTTTGTAATCATCAAAACATAAGATTGACCTTTAGATAAAATCCTTAGGCCAACAAATTCCTCTAAAAGAGGTAAGGTATATAGATTGAGGAAATCCTTGTATGGACTCAAGCAGTCACCTAGAGCTTGGTTTGGCAAGTTTATTCAGGCCATGAAGAAATATGGATACCACTAGAGCCAGTTGGATCACACTCTCTTTCTCAAAACATTCACTTGGAGGTAAGGTTACTGCCTTAATCGTGTATGTGGATGATATTATGGTGACTGGTAGTGATGGTAAGGAGATGGGTAAGCTGAAAACATATCTGGGAAAAGAATTTGAGATCAAAGACCTTGGGTCTTTACGATATATTTTTTTGGTATTGAAGTTGTTAGGTCAAAAAGGGGACCTTTGTTTCCCAACGAAAATATGTCTTAGAATGTTGGCTTGCAAACCTATTGATACTTCAATTGAACAAAATCACAGGTTAAGTGAATGCACAAATGATACACCTATAGACAGAGAGAGATACCAAAGGTTGGTTAGGAAGCTAATATATTTGGCATATACTCACCCTGACATGGCATATGTGGTGAGTGTAGTAAGTCAATTCATGTATGGTCCTTACGAAACACACATGTTGGCTGTACACAAGATTCTCAGGTATTTAAAATCAGCTCATGGGAAAGGTATGTTATTCTCCAACCATGATCATCTCGAAGTGGAAGGATAAACAGATGCTGATTAGATAGGATGTGTAATAGATAGTGATGAGCGCTGAAAAGTACGCATTTAAACCCCTCAAGCTTGAACATTCTAGGACCTTTATCTATCTTATTTTCCCGCTTTAGACTAATTTCGTGTTATTGTCCTTTTCAGGTACTTATCCCCAAAATAAGCTAGCTCAGCCAAATAAGAGCATAATTGAAGCAATCTTGAGATGAATTAAAAAAAGGAGCAAAGTAGGAGCAAAATGAAGCAAGTGGTGCAAATTCAGCAAGTTCGATCGATGGAAAATTCATCGATCTCAGCACTTCAAGATGGATTTGAAATCTATTGTCCTTATCCAAAGATCCCACAAAGTTCGAACGATCCAACTCCCTTCAGATCGATCGAAAAGATTCCATCTTATCCAGTTGTACCACTCCACCTACCACTTTTGTCTCTTTCCCAAAAAAATCTCCAAAATATCTCAGATTTGTCTTTATCCAAAAAGGTACCACCATAGAGGATCAATCCAACTTAAATTCGATATGTCTCAGCTATGTTCAATCGATCTCACCACAAGTTCGATCGATCGAACTTCTCCAAATCCGAGAAAATGCAATTTCCAGCTCATTAAAAGTTGTCTCATATCCAATCATTAGGAAGGAATCTTGGAGCACGAGCCTAGATATTTGGGGGTGCCATTTGACCTACCTGTATAAAAAAAAATGAGCCACTTTTAGAAAAGAGACACTAGAGGCTACACTAGACATTGGATACAATTTCCATATCCTTAGTGAGGAAAAAAAGAAGAGAGGAGGCTAGAGACACAAGCTTGGAGTTCTTCCATTAACCAAGAAGAGGAGCAATCTCTACCACGGAGTTAGCCCTTGAGGGTTGGGAGACACCATCCATGAGTGGCTAGACATCCTCTTGGGGCTAGAGTTAGCCCTAATCATACTTTTTACATCTTGATTTATGTATTTTTGAGGGGATTTTTTATTGTAATACTTATTTTGACATCTTGATATATATAGATATTGTTTGTTCAATGATTTATGTGGTTTAACGCTTCTAATTGCTCATTTCATTCTATCCATATGTCTATATATGCTAGAATAGATGTTCATATGCTTGTCTCTAGATTTTATGTTTTTAATGCATATCTATGCGTATTGATGCTATAGATGTAGAGATTGTCAAGACATAGTGTTTAATGGAATGCTCTTGTGGTTTATTTGATGGTTCATACTCATTTCTTGATGGATTGTGCCTCTCCCTTAGTTTAATTAGTTTAATTTCATGTCATTAGCTTAATTGTAGTGTAGTGGTAGTTTAGATGTTAAATGGGAGGACATTCCATGCTTGTTGTTTGATGTTCCATACTTATGAATGCAAGTAGCATATTTCTCTAATTTTGTGATGTGTTTGGATTGTGAGCTTAAAAAGGAATTAATGGCTTAGTTTGATATATTGTGCTATTCATTGTATTGTCTAGACAATATATGCTTAATTAATCATCCGTGCTTGTTGAAACAACCACACATACACTATTGTTATAATACATGTTTTCCCCCTCATTAATCATTCATTAAGGGTGTAGAAGAGCTATGCTTAGTGGTGATCTCTAAACCCCAAGATCTCTCTCTCTCTTATTTTACCTCTATTGCATTTAATTGTTTACTTTAGTTTAATTGCATCTTAGTGTAATTTAACCACCAACCAATCTTTTGATCACTCGACCTACTAACCCTAATCGCAATTGCACAACCTAATACGACCCTCCAATCCCTTGGGAAGATCCCTACTTGCCCTAACTATATTTTTAGTGAAAGGTAGTAGTGGCAAATTATAAATATAGAACTTGGCCACACTCATCTTAGACCTTTTTGCAAGCATTGGTTAAAACGACCACCAAGTTTTTGGCGCCGTTGCCGGGGATTGATTGACGGCCACGTCATATTTATAGAATCAATTAGGAATTAGTACTCTTTTGATCGTGTCTTTACTTTATTTTTAATTTCATTTTGGTTACTTATTGTGTTGGTTCTTGTTTGACTAGGTACTTTGAGCTAGAAGTGAAGCAAATGAGCATTTTGAGCAAAAAGCTAAGCAAAAAGCAAGAAAAAGAAAAAAGCTAAAATCTAAAAAATTTGCAAGGCTAAAAATTGAAAATTGAATTGAAGTGCTATAGGACCCTTTGTGAAATCTTTCTAACTCAATCTCTAGTTAAATCGTCGGCCCGCGTGGAGGCTTGTATTTCAATTCTTAGATAAATCGTGAGCCTGCGTGGAGGCAATATACTTTTCTTTGCATGTTATTCAAGCATGGGAGTATGGGATCATTGTATGTGGAGGAAGTTTGTTGATTGTTGAATTGTTGCGAAGGTGAAGTGATTGTTGATTATTTGTTACTTATTTGTGTTTTGTTTGTGCATGCATGGTCGTAGGTCATTAAATCATACTCTTGTCCCTCCTAATTTGCATCTTGAATCGGTTATTCGTAATCCTAGGGGAAGAGGTAGTTCTCATCACTCCATTTTGCCAATGGAGGATTTGAATAACGACCATGTGAAGGACCTTGGTCACATAGACTAACAAGGTATCCTCCACTCCAATGTGCATCATGATAACATGCAAGTACCATTAGGCATGCCGAGGCCATTCATTCACCCACCACAACAACAAGGCCAAGTTCCATTAGGAATGCCAAGGCCAATGTTTGCTCCACAACCTCCCATTGTTCAAGGCAATCTAGGTGCCCATGTTACACCTCCAATTGTTAATCCTCCCCTTGCTTTAAGAGATCACTATGTGCCTAATGAATATAATGCACCCACATGCATTCAATTGCCACCATTTAGAGCACATCACTATGAAATCAAACCACAAACCATTCAAATGCTTCCTAACTATCATGGACTTCCAAGTGAAGAACCTTACAAGCATTTGGATGAGTTTCTTGAAGTATGTTCCACCGTGAGATACATGGACATGCCGGAAGAGGTCTTAAGGCTTAAACTTTTTCCATTCACCTTAAAAGACAAGGCAAAATATTGGTTTAATAATCTTAGGCCTTTTTCAATAACTTCTTGGGTAGAATTGCAACAAGAGTTCTTGAAGAAGTACTATTCGGTTTCTAAGACCAATGCCATGCGAACCTCAATTCAAGAGTTTTCACACGGGGATGGGGAAACGTTCCATGAGGCATGGGAAAGATTCAATGAATTGCTTAGGAAGTGTCCACATCATAACATGCCCAAATGACATTTAGTTTAATATTTCTTTGAGAGCTTATTGGATAACCATAAGGGCATGGTTGATGCTTCCATGGGTGGCTCTTACATTGATAGGCATGAGGATGACATGTGGCGTCTTTATGAGAGCATGAGTGAAAATTCTTTGCATCGAACTTTATCTTCTAAGAATAGTAGAAATTCAAGTGGAAGGAAGAGTGTTGGCTTACATCAAGTTGACCATTCCAATGAAATAGCCGCCGAGATGAAATCCTTATCTCAAAGGTTTGATCAATTCTTGATCAACCAAAACTCGGCAAACCAAGTATCTTCCTTCCCTAACCATTCACATCATGTATCCAATGAATCGTGTATGACTTGTTCAAGTGTTTTACATTCTACTACCAATTGTCCCTATGGACATGTGTAAAATGAGCATCATGAACAAGTCAATGCAATATTTGTTAATCAAGGGAATAATCCCTATGGCAATCATTACAATCCAAGTTAGAGGAATCATCCTAACTTTTCTTGAAAAAGCCAAAGGGAAGGCTCAAACCCTTCCCAAGGTGGTTTTCAAGGGAAGTACATTCCACCTCCAATGCAAAGCCAAGGTTCCCAAGGATTCAGATCATTTCAATCCCATGGTAATCAATTCTCTAATTCTCATTTTCCAAATCAATCATATTCTAAAGGAAATTCTAGGAGTCCCGCTTTTGAAGAGAAAATTTTGACCGCTTTAGGCACTTTAGAGGCAAACACTCAATTGCTTCATTCTCATTCTCAATCCATTGCAAAGCTAGAAACCCAAGTAGGGCAAATAGCTAGCACTCTAAATGCTAGAGAGAAAGGGAAAATGCTTTTAAATGCCCCACCAAAGAAACAATGTGTTGTGGAGATTCATTCCTCATCGGAAGGTCACATAATAGAGCATGTCAATGCGGTGACAACCTTGAGAAATGGGAAGATTGTGGACAACCAAGTGGGTATGTCCAATGAAGAGAGTAAACCGGTGCAACCCAAAGTTAACCCCCGTCCCGTTTCTTATCATATTCCTCTTTCATCGCATATGCATGATCCTTCGAATGAGAATGTGTTAAAAAATGATTTGAAAAGTGATATTGAAAAGAAAATTTTGCAAAATGATTTTAAAACCTCTTGTGTTAGAGAAACTTCAAAGAAAAATTGTGAAAAGGTTTTTGAACCAAAAGCTCCATTTCCGGATGCATTAAAAGGATCTATTTCAATTGATAAGCAAAAAGCCAAAACTAATGAAATCATTGATGTGTTTAGGCAAGTGAAAGTGAATCTTCCACTTTTGGATGCAATCAAGCAAATTCCGTCTTATGCCAAGTTTTTAAAAGATCTTTGCACCCAAAAAAGGAAGAACAAAAGCTAAGCACCTAGGAAAGTGATCTTAACCGAGCAAGTAAGCTCAATTTTGCAACATAACACTCTTCCAAAGTTTAAGGACCTCGGTTCACCTACTACTTCTTGTATCATTGGTGACCATGTCATTAATAGGGCTCTTCTAGACTTGGGAGCAAGTGTTAACCTTGTTCCATACTCGATGTATATCAAATTAGGCTTAGGAGACTTGAAACCGACATCGGTGGTTTTGCAACTTGCCGACCGATCCATCAAAAAGCCTAGGGGTATCATTGAGGATGTCTTGATTAAGATTGATAAGTTTTTCTTCCCCGTTGATTTTGTTGTCATTGACACGGAACCGGTCCTAAATCCTAAGAGCCAAATTCCCGTTATCCTTGGCCGTCCTTTCTTGGCAACCACAAATGCCAACATTAATTGTAGGACGAGGATAATGAGGATCTCGTTTGGCCACATGAAGGTGATGTTAAATATCTTCAATCTAACCCCAAATTCATTTGACAAGCATGAAGAAGTGAATGTTGTAGAGAAATGTCATGTTAACAATTGTGAAGGAATAGCGCCTTTGAGTGAAACCAATAATTCAAAAAGTTTATCTTCAACCATGAATTCAAAGAAAGTTGTTTCAAAATCTTGTTTTGAAAGGGCATGGAAACCCAAAGATCATTTTGACCAAGGACCAAGAAGTTCCTTTGAGCCTAATCCAACAAGTTTTCTAGGGAACCATTTGTTGGGTGGAGTTCAAAGCATTCATCACCCCATTAAGGAGGGGATGCACAACAAGATGTTTGACCCGGGCTAAAAGAGCCCAACGTCTTGCTAGAGACGTTAAAGACTAGTGCATTTCGTAAGGTGTCACAACTCTAGTCCTCCCTCATTTCTATTTTAAAATTTCATTTCTTGCGAAGTCTAGATATTTGCTTTAGGTTCATACACCTTGCTAGGAACTGTGATTAGGATTGCATGCACTTTCATGTTGAAAATGAGCATTTTGTCGAAGTTCAATCGATCTCCAAGGAGGTTCAATCGACTGAACTCCATACCTGCATCCAATCACCTTTCTGTCCAATCGTTCGAACAAAACCTGCATATTTCAGCTCTCTGTCCCATTGTTCGAACTTGTTCCTAGATCGATCTCTAGTTCTTCGATCGATCCAACTTCATCTTGGATCGATCTATAGTGTCCAACACTTAAAAAAAATTTTGAACCCAAAAACCTACATATTTTTGCTCTCTGTCAGATCGATTGAACATTTGTTCAGATCGATCTCAATTCTGGAATTCATTATTTTGACTTTGTTTTTACTTTCAAATTTTAAAAATCCAAAAATATTTTCAATTTTTAATTTTTAGTTTTTAATTTTTCAAAAATCTTGTTTATTCTAAATAATAATAATAATAAAATAAAAAATGATAATAAAAAAATAGGAGAGATCGATCTCAGTTCGATCGATCTGAGATTTCAGTTCGATCGATCGAACTGGTGCAAGGATGTTTTTAAAAATAGATCTAGGGTTATTAGATCGATCACAAAGATCGATCTAACCCTTTGCCTTGTCCCTCGCCACTGCCCCTTCTCTTCCATCTCCAGTGAACTCCCTCCGGCGTCTCCCTCACCTCGAATCTCTCTCCTTCACCCCGGATCTAGGACTTCATCTCACTCTCATCTTCTCTCGGTTTAGGTAAGATCCAACATTCCACTTTGATTTCAAGCTTCAATTTCATGAATCCATGTTTCCCATGTTAGATCTAAGCTATTATGATGTTGATTGTTGTCATTGTTGAAGATTTCAAGCTTTGACCCACTGTATATATATGAATATATATGTATATATCTCGTTTTGTATTTTTGGTTTTGATTTTCAATTTTGGGGGTCACGGGCCGAATCAAGTGACCATGATTGTTGATTTGTTGTGTAGAGGGGCCCACAAGCTCATTTGTGAGGCCCCTGTGCCATCCATGTCACAGATCTGTGACTGTCCACGTTCTTCGTTCAGTTCGATCGATCGAACATTTTCTTAGATCGATCTGAGTGAGATCGATCTCACTCATTTTCGATCGATCCAAGTTGGATCGATCTCACATTTTTTGTGATCGATCAAACTTCACAGACTTGCATCATGCACTTCATATATCATCTCTTGTATGCCATGTTATCTTATACATGCCCAATGCCTATGTTTTCCACATTGGACGCATTCCATACTTACACTATCTAGCATGCTTCACATCCTGTCACTTATTCCTTATCACTTGCATAGATTCATGTTCCTTATCTATTTTGTCTATCCTATTTAACATGCATGATTCTATAACTTGTGCTTAAATTCATTATTCCGGTGCTTACTTCTATTTGAATTTCCTTTTATTTTGCAGACCATGGTTAGGGTCAAGACTGTAGCTCGTGGGCATTATCACAGCGGAGCTAGATGGAGGTCCATCTCGTGTCCGGGATCCTATCCTGAGGACAATCAGAGGAGAGTCTGGCAAAGGACAGAGGAGCCAGCAGAGCCTACTCCACCTCAGTCCCCCTTATCTGACAGCAGACTACAGTCCTCTGCTGAGGCATCTTCTTCCTCATCTCCGGCTGATGTTACGATTGCACATATTCCATCTCCATCACCACCACCAGCTCAGCCAGCTCACGATCTTGACCGGCCATTGCTAAGATACTCACACCTTCAGGTGGCGTACGAGTCGGTCTTCGACATCGACTTCTTCTCCCGGTCTGTCCTTACCAAATCGGCCTTCGATGAGATAGACTGGAGGGGCATTTTAGCTATTTTTGCCCCTGTCACTTACCCAGTATACCCGAGGTTGGTCCGAATGTTCTTCCAGAACCTCCAGCCTACCCCGCGTAACCAGGAGGAGCTGCGGACCACCATTGATGGCTACCCGATCAGCATCACTGTGGATACATTATCCAGATCTTACCGGTGTCCACACATCTGCCCTCCAGATCTTCAGGAGGCAGTAGCAGCACCACGACCACAGCACCGGCAGTAGATGACGCAGTAGTTGATCCGGCTGCCGTACATATAGGCATTGACTTGGAGCAGCCTGCAGAGGACGTAGAATAACACTCTCCAGCTGGGTCATCCATACACTTCTAGGAGTAGGCTCAGGATCATTATTCTCCTGATCCAGCACTTGAGGCTCCAGATCATATACCCAGCTTTGGAGAGCGTCTTCAGACTCTAAAGGACACAGTGGTAACTATCTGAGCAGAGACTGTCTCCCTCAGAGCTGACATTGCTTCCCTCCGCACGGATGTTATGGCCGCATTTCATGATCTATCCCGAGACATCCGCAGAGCCTGCCCTGCTTGTCCTGCCTCTTCCACCTGATATTCCCAGTCCCTCTTCCTTATTATACTTGATATTTGTGATACTTACTACATTTTTGTCACTGTATACTATTTTTGCAGCCGGTTTGTCGGCTTTGATCTTATGATGTACTATACACTTTATCCTGCTTTATATATGCTTTCTTTATGGATGTCATATTCTTATATTCTTATATCTGTCTGTTTGACTCCATCAGGTGCATTTCAGTGACTTCAGTGAGAGAGAGTGCTACACAATTTTCAGGACCATCCTTATACCTCTCTCCTTACTTCATTTCTTATCCCATTTACACTTGCATGTCCACTGTGCACTGTTATTATCCCCTTTGTTGTCTAATGAACTTTTATCCAGTGCCATCTTTTCAGGACCACAGTTAATCCCAAGTTTGGGGGGGCTATGCCACCCACTTTGGATACTTCAGTCCCGACCATTCTTTACTTAGTTGCACTGGTATACTCTTTCCCTTTGTTCTCTTTGCACATTGAGGACACTGTGCCATTTAAGTTTTGGAGAGGGGGTAATGGTGTTAATTGCAGTAATTGCTTTTAATTCAAAATTTTGAGCATGACTTGTGTATTTGAGGAATTTTCTATGATTGGTCCATAACTAGCTATGATTTTGATCTTTTGAGAACTATATTACTTAAAATTTAAAAATTACTTAAGTTGAGAGTCCAATACTCTTTGTATACCTTTTGGATGTCATTTAGGAGTAAATTTTTTGAAAGATTGATATCTTGTTTGCACTTGTAGTCCACATCATCATGATTTTGTGATTGTTTTGAGATTCACTCTAGGATTCAACACTAGCACAGGCGCACACTAACATTCATTTGTGGGGTACGTGCTTTGTTGATTATTGAATTGGTTATATCCCAATTGGGCTAGTAGTGCATTGAAAGCTTTCATTCTTGATAAAGGTGGATAACAAACCCTTTTCATTGAGTAGCCGGGATTCTAGCCTCATCAAACATTGAATTTCTCGCGCCGAAAGGTGGAGGGCCCAAACTCTAGGTTAATAATTGAACTCGAAAAAAAAAAAAAAAAAGTTGTTGCAAAAGTAGTAAAAAGTATGGACTTCTTCCAAAAGGTGAGAAGTAGGAAATGATTAGATGGAGGTTGTTTTAATTTATAGTCTAGTTGATTTGAGCTTGAAAGTCCGTAAGGGTATTTGAACGCCTAATACCCTAAAGCCGTCTAGTTTGGGAGTCATTGACCTAACGCTCGACCTCATGGATCGCTAGAAAGCTTATTAGATCAACACATTGCACTATACTTCCATCTTTGATCTTTAAAAAAAAAAAAAAAAAAAAATTCGAGTGAAAAGAATAAGCGCACCTAGAACAATAAAGCTTTAATAAAAGGTCCATTCATTATTTTGATGATCGGTACTAGATTTGTGTGCTAGTTTGAGGGTAAGGATGTCATCATTTCTTTAGTTGGCTTAGATAACAACACGCTTGATGTCGGTCCACTCAAAAAGGATTCTTGAGTTATTTTAATTTGCATAATCATTTTCTTGATGTGTGGAGGACCATATTTGTTTGTTTGATGTTGAAATTTTAGGAGATTGCTTGGAAATGTTTGAAAAATTATATACTTGATGTAGTTTTCTCCCAATGCTTGTTTGTAATATTGATGCCTCTTTTGTGATATTGAGCTTAATGTTTGTGGGTATCATTTCTAGAAACCCTCACGAGACTTCACTTGTCCACTAGGGGTAACCTAGGGGTTTAAAAGGCTTGTTGCATATGCTAAATGCAATCATGTTCCCTACGAAAGTGGCGCTATCATTACATTGCTTTCTAGATTCATAGTTGTGTAGTTATTCATTTCATTCCTATACTTTATAGTTCATTGCTAGGGACTAGCAATATTTAAGTTTGGGGGTGTGATAAGCGATAAAAAGTGCGCATTTAAACCCCTTAAACTTGAACATTCTAGGACCTTTATCTATCTTATTTTCCCGCTTTAGACTAATTTCGTGTTATTATCCTTTTCAAGTACTTATCCCCAAAATAAGCTAACTTAGCCAAATAAGAGCATAATTGAAGCAATCTTGAGATGAATTAAAGAAAGGAGCAAAGTAGGAGCAAAGGAAAACAAGTGGTGCAAATTCAGCAAGTTCGATCGATCTCAGTAAAAGTTCGATCGGTCAAAATTTCAATGATCTCAGCACTTTAAAATGGATCTGAGCTCTGTTGTCCGTATCCAAAGATCCCACAAAATTCGATCGATCCAACTTCATTCAGATCGATCGAAAAGATTTCATCTTATCCAGTTGTACCACTACACCTACCACTTTTGTTTCTTTCCCAAAAATATCTCCAAAATATCTCAGATTTGTCTTTATCCAAAAAGGCGCCGCCATAGAGGATTGATCAAACTTAAATTCGATAGATCTCAGCCATGTTCGATCGATCTCACCACAAGTTCGATCGATCGAACTTCTCTAAATACAAGAAAATGTAATTTCCAGCTCATTAAAAGTTGTCTCATATCCAATCATTGGGAAGGAATCTTGGTGTATGAGCTTAGATATTTGGGGGTGCCATTTGACCTACCTATATAAAGAAAATGAGCCATTTTTAGAAAAGAGACACTAGAGGCTACACTGAACATTGGATACAATTTCCATATCCTTAGTGAGGAAGAAAGAAGAGAGGAGGCTAGAGACACAAGCTTGGAGTTCTTCCATTAACCAAGAAGAGGAGCAATCTCTACCATGGAGTTAGCCCTTGAGGGTTGGAAGGCACCATCCATGAGTGGCTAGACATCCTCTTGGGGCTAGAGTTAGCCCTAAGCATGCTTTTTACATCTTGATTTATATATTTTTGAGGAGATTTGTATTGTGATACTTGTTTTGACATCTTGATATACATAGATCTTGTTTATTTAATGATTTGTGTGGTTTAATGCTTCCAATTGCTCATTTTATTCTATCCATATGTCTATGTACGCTAGAATAGATGTTCATGTGTTTGTCTCTAGATTTTGTGTTTTTATGCATGTTTATGTGTATTGATGCTATAGATCTAGAGATTGTCAAGACATTGTGCTTAATGGAATGCACTTGTAGTTTATTTGATGGTTCATACTCATTTCTTGATGGATTGTGCCTCTCCCTTAGTTTAATTAGTTTAATTTCATGTCATTAGCTTAATTGTAGTGTAGTGGTAGTTTAGATGTTAAATGGGAGGACAATCAATGCTTGTTGTTTGATGTTCCATACTTATGAATGCAAGTGGCATATTTCTCTAATTTTGTGATGTGTTTGGATTGTGAGCTTAAAGAGGAATTAATGGCTTAGTTTAATATATTGTGCTATTCATTATGTTGTCTAGATAATATATGCTTAATTGGTCATCCATGCTTGTTGAAATAATCACACACACACCATTGTTACAATACATGTTTTCCTCCTCATTAATCATTCATTAGGGGTGTAGAAGAGTTATGCTTAGTGGTGATCTCTAAACCCCAAGATCTCTCTCTCTCTCTCTTATTTTACCTCTATTGCATTTAATTGTTTACTTTAGTTTAATTGCATCTTAGTGTAATTCAACCACCAACCAATCTTTTGATCACTCAACCTACTAACCCTAATCGCGATTCCACAACCTAATACGACCCTCCAATCCCTTAGGACGATCCCTACTTGCTCTAACTATATTTTTAGTGAAAGGTAGTAGTGGTAAATTATAAATGTAGAACTTGGCCACATTCATCTTAGACCTCTTTGCAAGCTTTGGTTAAAACGACCACCAGATAGAAGATCAACTTCAGGATACTGCACCTTTGTAAGAGGGAATCTAGTCACGTGGCGTAGTAAGAAACAATCTGTTATGGCCAAATCTAGTGCTGAAGCAGAATTTAGAGCCATGGTTCATGGTATATGCGAGATGTTGTGGCTGATGGCTTTGTTAAAGGAGTTGGGCTTTAATTCGTGGGATCCAATAAAGCATTTCTCAGTTCAGCATAATCGTTTTATCAAGGAGAAGTTGATAGGTGGATTAATTTGCACTCCGTTTGTGAAGACAGAACATCAGCTTGCAGATTTTTTGACAAAGGGAGTGTCAAGTACGACTTTCAATTTAGCACTTGACAAGCTGGGCATTCAAGACATCTATGGTCCAGCTTGAGGGGGAGTGTTGGAAGTTATATATTATTTCCCTTTTTTTTAGGGATTTGATTGATTTCTCACTATGGTAAATTAGAACAAGATTGTAGGATAGATTAATTGTAGTAAATGAGGATAGATTGATTACTTTAAATTAGGAACAGATTTGTAGGAATATTTTTTTATTCTTTTCCTTGTATAGCTTTTCCTCTTTCCAATATATACTTGTACAAGATGTTAATATTAATATATGAGGCAGAGAGAATTTCTACAGACTCTTCTCCCAACCACCTCCACCATTCACCATCCATCATACTTGTCACTTCAACTAGTTATTTGTGACTGGTTTCTGCTTCTGGAATTAGCTACTTTTAGCTATATGAAGAAGCTTAATTTGTCCTTTTATGCACTTTAAAAAAATTAGAGTAAAAAGTACAATATCTTAAATATAATGAAGCACGTGAATAGATCTGTGAAAATGGGGATTAAGGGCTAGTCAAAATATAAAATTTCAGTCGTCGAAATGTTTTTAAAAAAACTTTGTTCAAATTGAAAAGACTTGAAGGGCTGTCATGTGGTTGTTGTAACTTTATTTGTAGTGTCATTTTTTTTTTTTTTTTCTTGTAATAAACTTGGGTTAAGTGCACAAAACATCCTGCTATATAGTAATGGTGCAAAAAAACCCTACTAGAAAACAATGTGCAAATAAGGACAAATCATACTTTTAATGGTAAAATTTATTGAAATATATATTATACATATATATTATATTCGCTTTCCTTTCTTTCCTCCTTGATTTACTCCTTGATTTATTCCTTTTGTTTCACTTCTTTCCTCATATATATATGTCTAATATATTATATGTATTATACATATATATTATATTCAGTTTCCTTTCTTTCCTAATTGATTTACTTCTTGATTCTTTCCTCCTTGATTTATTCCTTTTGTCTGCAACTTTATTTCCTATATATTGTATATCAATACAATGAAAACATATTAAGAAATACAAGCAATAAGAGAAATGTAGCCTCAGTGGTTCTTGATCCATGCATGTAGCCGAACCATGTATATGTTGTGTTCTTAATCTTTCTCTTTTTTATCTTCCTATTTTACCTCTTATATTCCATGCATCATAAAGTTAATATGGTATCAAAGCAACGATCCTTGATCGTTTGCACCAAAGTTTACGTTGTCTTCTCTGTGGCTCCATTTAGAGCTCTGGTATTTTTTTTTTTTCCAACTTCTCGGTGGTTCCTTTTAGAGCTATGCAATTTTTTTTCCAATAAGATCTGATCCGTTTCTGGTTCAAATCTCTCTTTGTTTTCCTTTTTCGATCAACCACATACTTCGAAGTGATATCCCGCACCGTCATGCACCGACGCTTCTGCGAAGTATATCTGACTTGTGTTTCATGTGCCAACGTGACGCACGCTCCTGCGAGTAGATCTCATTCGCGCTACACGCACCCACGCGCTCTTCCTTCACCGACAGTAGTTAACATTTCGAAGCAGTGACCAACTATTTCTCGGCGTTGTTCCGGCATTTCTCGGCTTTGTTCCGGCTATTCCCTGGCTTTTTTTCGGGCCATTTCCTCGGCTTTGTTCTGGCACTTCTCAGTTTTGTTCCGACTATTACCCAAATTAGTTCCAGCCTTTTACCGGCTTTGTTTTGGATCTTTTTCATTTCTCAAATGGATCACCTAGATGTCTCCCGGTGTTACTCTGGCCCATTTCTCGGCTTTGTTCTGACCCATTTCCCTGATGTTGTTCCAGCCTTTCGGATGTTTTTTGCTCCACCATCGTTTTCAAGATTTCATATCCAAACTCAAGTTGGCTTCGAGAAACCCATCTTAAGTTTGCAGGAGAATATTGAAATATATATTATATATATGTATAATATATTATACATATATATTATATTCGTTTTCCTTTCTTTCCTCCTTGATTTACTCCTTGATTTATTCATTTTGTTTCACTTCTTTCATCATATATATATGTATAATATATTATATTCGATTTTCTTTCTTTCCTCATTGATTTACTTCTTGATTCTTTCTTCCTTGATTTATTCATTTTGTCTGCAACTTTATTTTCTATATATTGTGTATCAATACAATGAAAACATATAAAAAAATACAAGCAATAAGAGAAATGTAGCCTCAGTGGTTCTTGATCCATGGATGTAAGCCTTAGTGCCGAACCATGTATATATTGTATTCTTAATCTTTCTTTATTTTATCTTCCTATTTTACATCTTATATTTGCGCATCCTAAATATAACAAAATTACTCAATTAACCTTACTTTATCATTAATTTTTTTTTTTTTTAAGAAATAAAAAATGCAAAATGTCAAAATTACCATTATCCTGCATTCCTTACAATTACACCTAATGCCAAACACACCAAACCACTTAAAACGTAGTCAAACACTAAGACGCCCGCCAAACACACCCACCCAGTCGCTCTCTGTAAACAAATGATGATCTCATGAATGATCTTCACAATTTTTTTTGCACTAAACCTACTCCCATCTTTCCCTGTAAACATCTTTGAATTCCTCACGATGTTTGTTGTTGAAGGGTTGAAGGGCTTGGTTCATTATTGAAGGGATCATTAAGAATGTACTTTAAAAGATTTAAGAGATACTATTTCTGTTTTTAAAAAAAAAAAAAACAAAAAAAAAGGTTTTTGAATATTTGCTTTTGTACTTTTGCTTAGGGGTTTCTATATTATTTCTTGATTTTGGGTTACTATGACAACTAATACATGTTGCTTTCTTCATATATATATTTTTTATTACTATATGATAGAAACAGAAGTTCACACCATAATTATACCACTTCGTCGATACCCATAGTTTTTTTTTTTTACTAATTTGATACTACCATTTTTTTGTTTAATTAATCTTATTTTACTGTACGTTCGATTAGGGCTTCTTAAATTGTTTTTCCTGGGCATTTCTTCAAACACCATTTGTGATTCATCCAAGCTGCCACATTTGGCGAACATGTCTACTATAGCACATTCAACATAGATATTAGGTTTTATATCGCGAAAAGTTTCATTGAATCAAATCAATTCTAGAACCCTTTTCCCTTCTTCAAGTGCACATATCCCATAACAAGCCTTTAGAATTAATGGGTAGGTAAAATTATCAGGGACTATGCCATGTCTGAGCATCAAGGTAAAATCATAATTTTTGAATGGTTAAGTGCACAAAACACCCCCATTATCATTGATACCCATAGGTTTTTTTTTTTACTAATTTAAATCTACCATTTTTTGTTTAATTAATCTTTTTCTTTAAGTTTTAGTAAAATGGACGTAGATGACAATGAATTGATAATAACAATTAAAAATTCAGTTGCTTGGTGTTTTTGAGTCCTAGGTAAATTGTTTTTGACTTGCAGTTGTTTGTTGCTCTAGTTGATAGAGAAGTATTACACTATATAGCTGCATCACTCAGGCACAATTGAAGGGGTAAACCAATATATTGGAGGAGTGTCGGTGGCTGTTCCTATACACCAAACTAATGTAGTGAATGTAGGTTCAAGAAAAGCCTTTTGGATCAAGTTTAAATTTATAAAAACCACTGTTACCACTACTACTAACATAGCAAGGATGAATAGGGATCGTCCCAACAGATTAGAGGGCTACTAGTAATGGAAACAATGCTTAGGGTTTGTAGGTCGAGTGATCAAAAGTAGGTTGTTTGGTTGATTAAACTACAATTAAGATTAAACAAGCTCAATATAAAACAAGTAATTAAAGAATAGAAAAAACAAGAAAGAGAGATCTTGGGACTTAGAGATCACCACTAAGCATCACATTTCTATACACTCAATTCATAATTAATGAGGGGGGAAGCATATGTTGCAACAATAGTGAGTGTGTGTGGTTATTTCAATAAGTATGGATGACCAATTAAGTGTATATTGTCTAAACAACACAATGAATAGCACAATTTATCAAACTAAGCCATTAATTCTTCTTTAAAGTCACAATCCAAACACATCACATAATTAGATAAATATACTACTTGCATTTATAAGTATGGAACATCAAACAACAAGCATGGATTGTCCTCCCATTTAACAACTAAGGTAACTACACTACATCTAAGCTAATAACATGAAAATTAAACTAATTAAACTAAGGGAGAGGCACAATCCATCAAGAAATGAGTATGAACCATCAAATACACCACAAGAGCATTCTATTAAGCATTATGTCTTAACAATCTCTAGATCTATAGCATCAACACACATAGACAAATTGTAAAATAATATTGGTGGAAACATGAATGATTTGTTAAAGCCTATTGGCTGTGTGATTTAAATAATTAAAATTATTATTTGGAATTGGATTAAATGGAATATTCCTTTAAATATAGCTTATAGTTTAAATGATTAATTAACTGTGTAAGATGGGATTGAGGTTAATGAACTTTTTTTTAAAAGAATTGGTGGATTGGTCTAGGTATGATTATTATTTAATCATTGATAATGGTTTGGAATAAATGAACCTAGTAATAGATGTTACTGTTTTATTTATATATAATTATATATATATATGTGTATCATTGTTTATTAAAGATAAAAACTTTACTAGGTTTGGTTTTAATCAGAGATGATCTGCTTATTAGTTTTAAGAGGCCTGGTAGAGAGAACTTGGTCGGGGTTTGACCCACTTATTTTTATCTTTCAGGTTATTAGAGGTTTAAGTCTCAAGGTTGAGGATCTGTGGCTGGAGGATTTATCCGTTCTTTTAGTTTATTTTAAAGTAGGATGATAGACTTATTTTTATAGTTGATTGGATTATTGGATAATGTTTTAAGGGTTCCTTGAGTTATGGAATTCCTGAGTTGTAATTGTTGGAGAATTATAAATTAATGAAATATTTATTTATTAGTTTTCTTCAGCGGTTTATTTATTCTTTATTATTCATCTTTGTATTCCATGCTTGTTTAAATACATTAATTGTTTTGATATCCCTTGGTTTCGTGCGCGGACTTGATCAACCAATGTTCCGAAATTAGGTGGTATCACATGTGTTTTAGACACCTCCTACTGAGCGTTTAGCTCATCTCATTATCTTAACATTTTTCAGGGTTCGTTAAAGAAGTGGCGGATGACGATTCACCATAAATTTAGTTCGGAGATTTGAAGTTCATTTTTGCTAACTTTTGTATTTTGGAAACCCGTTCTTTTGTGAGGTGTCACCTTGGAAATGTATTTCTTTTGTAAAGCATGGCCGTGTACTGTAATTATGATACTTGATAATATTTTGATGTAAATTGAGACTAAGTAGATATTTCATGTTGAATGGTAATGCGATATTATACCTTGAGAATTTATGGATGCTTTTAAATGTATAATGTTATGCGTTGTTGCCGTGAATTCGGAATTTGGTCGCGTATCAGGTTTGTGTAAGTTGGCTCACAAAGAGCCTAATCTTTCTAGTGCTATCTGCTGCAGATAGCAGCATTTTTGGGTTTGTTAGCTAGCTAATGAAGGGCATTAGCCGACCAACAGTGCATTTCGAGCCATTCCAGAGAGTTGCACTCTTAGTATCATCGTTTCAGCTGGTCGAACCTCTCCATCAGCCAATCGAAACACCACCTTTAGACGGCCGAACCCATCCATCAGTTGGCCGACAAGCTACTTTGGAAAACTCTCGAGAGTATGTAGTTTTGGGAATCTTTTCGGCCGACTGACCATCTCAGTCAGCTGGTTGAACCTGTATTTTCTGCCGACTGATGCAGGGCTACTAGCCAGCTGACTTTACCCTTTGACTTGTACCTTTGACTTCTCCTTCCAAGTTGTATTTTAGAGTACTTTAGACTTTAGAATGATTTGTGTGCTACCTGTGAACATAGGAAAGGACGGTATTTCCCTTAGTTGACCTCGAGTTCGGGAAAGGACCCGATTAACGGTTCGAACCCCTGGGTTCCGGTCATTACAAAATTAGTAATAATAATAATAATAATAATAATAATTACAACAAATCAATATCCATAGATATATATATATGGGTGGGCTAATACTAAAATACATATATATTTTGACTGGGCTAAAATTGACTATAGTAAATTTATTATTATTTTTTTTGGGATAGGCTCATGCCCACCCAGCCCACCCCCTAGATACGCCTTGATAATATATTCACACTGAAATAAATATATATATAACTGACTATACATCTATATTATTATTAATACTAATACTAATAATAATAATATTATCCTTTTATGTGTATATATATATATGTATATATAACCATACATACATATATAACTACCCATGGGTAATTATTCATACCCATTAAGCCTCCTATCTATGTAGTCCATGTGACACATTGGGTTGATCCATTACTACTATCCAAATCCTTCTCCTTTTTAAAATATAAAATAAAATAAAACAATTTGATTTCTAAAAAATAAATACAAATAATCACATAGCATTTAAACAAATAATTTCATACCAACGATTAATTAAATTAAACAATTTAAATGCATAATCAAAGTAAACAATCAATTCAAATAAACACATAACAATTTGTTAAGTAATTAAATAATCAATAAAAAATGGAATAAAATAATTAAATTTCAAGACTATCCTTTTAAAATTAGGGGTATTACATTTACCTTATATTTTAAATGGTGAATTGTAAAAAATCCCCCTCGACTATTAGCCAGTTCTTATGATCAATATTTTTAGCAAATAACTCCCCTCAACTATCCTAAGAGGGTGTTTTTAACGGATGTCCATTTAAGTGATTATTTGAGGGATTTTTTCGGATGAAATTACTCCTTAACATATTATTTTTCAGACAATGTATTTATTTATTTTCTCTCTCTTCGTTAAGCAAGGTATGTAAAGCAGCAAAGAAAAATTCCAAAAAAAAATTGGAAAGCAAGTAACTCCCCCCAACTATCCTAAGGGGGTGTTTTTAATGGATGTCCATTTAAGTGATTATTTGAGGGATTTTTTCGGATGAAATTACTCCTTAACATATTATTTTTCAGACAATGTATTTATTTATTTTCTCTCTCTTCATTAAGCAAGGTATGTGAAGCAGCAAAGAAAAATTTCAGAAAAAAAATAAAAAATGGAAAGCCAATAAAATCATATTTAGGCTATGTATAATTAATAAAATAAAATTGAGTACCATCGTATAGGAGAGTGAAAATCCACCATGGTGTTAGAATAGAAGATGAAAAAATGAAGCACCTCAAGAACTCCTTTAGTGCACTTGATATTTAGTAGCCATTATGAGAATTAGTTATTTTAAGGAAAATAATCAATAATTTGTCATGTTTCCTTAGTTCAATTTATTTCTTTTCCTTAATTGAATTATGATACTACAAGGTTAGTGGACCAAAATTGGCAATTAAAAAGTAACATAATTTCTTTTTCAAATCTAATTTTTTTTAAAAAAAATTTACTTACTTCGGGAGCACGAAATGCCCAGAGTAACTTTTTGAGATGAAATTGTTGTAGTTGATGTACTCAAGTTAAAGACCTAAAAATATAACACTTTTAATGTAAAATTAAGGACATCGTTGCCCTCTATTCAATTCACAAGAATCTAATTATAAAGGAAATTTAAGTCATTTAGCTTGAGAGAAATCCATTTATCATCTCATTATATACTGTCCACCACCTACTACTCGAAAATTACATACCATATGGACGAAGTATTGGGGTAATTTCTGTGAAGTTTACTCACTCTTATTATTAAGATGTTTTTTTTAAAAAAATTATTATTATTAAGATGGTAAGAAACTAAAGGAAACATCACACTTTTTACATACAAATGATTGTTCAATTAAATGGATGAAATCATGACCCAAAAAAATGAAAACCAATAATAAAGGTAAATAAATAAAAAGAAGTCATAAATTAAATGAATATAGCTAATTATTCTTGGGGCCTCAACTAGTATTTACATGTGCTATATCATGTTGTCTAAGCAGTGTTGAAAGATAAATTTTCAAGAATTGGGTTTCTCGATCTGCTATTAGCTTTGTGTTTGAAGGAATGAGATCGAAGGTTTGCTTAACGCGGAGAGAGAAAAGAGAAAAAATAAATAAATTGTCTAAAGAATAATTTTTTATGGGGTAATTTCGTCCAAAAAATTTCATCAGACAACCATTTAAAAGGACATCAGTTAAAAACACCCCCTTGGGATTGTTGAGGAGGATTTTTTGTCAAAAATATTCATAAGGGTTTTCGCAACTGGGTAATAGTAAAGGAGGGACTTTTGTAATTCGCCTTATTTTAAAATGGGTTCCATTATATTTGACACATGCGTAGGCACATAGACTTAGTGAAGTAGTAGGTTTTTATTTATCTAGCCAAATAGCACGACTCAATTTTTAAATAATTAAAACTAGAAGTTACAAATTTTTACCATAAATAATCTCTTTCCTGTGGATAAGAATCTTAATTTACATAATTCACTTAAAAGTTTTTTATAATTGTATTTGGATTTGATATTTTCTAATTACAATTGAATTTTAAATACATACCCAACAAAGATATAGAGTTGTCGAAAAAAATAGAGAGTGCAAAAGAGAATATATATATATACACACACTTGTATATATATTGAAAAAGATTAGTAGAGGAAAGCAAATTAAACATAGAGAGACGAAACCTATTGTAATTATTTGTTCTTTTTTAATTCATTTGCTAAAATAGGAAAACAAAATTGATAAAAGAGTACAATGTAATATGTATTAAATTAGAGGATATTAATATCTTTTTTATTATCGTCACATCGGATTCAAGATCACATCTCAAATTTTAATTCGAGATGTGTAGCACTGCTCTAGTGATTTTAACTCAAATTCCGTAGCGGCTTAGGTGTCGGCCCCGTGTGGTAGATGAATAAAGAATTTTATATGAAGTCTAATCTCTATGAAATGCGCAGTGAGGGAAGGGCGGGCTAAAGAAGGAAGGAAGAAGGGGCTATAATTTTAGTTCCCCCGCCTTAAATTAGAAACAAAAATAAACTGTTATGATCAAAGTGAAAAGAACCCACAATATTTTGACAAAAATCCTAGGGTAGAATTCACGAGATTGAGTTAATTAATTAATGAAAAGTTTATTAAAGAAAAAGTACATTTTATGGAACTACATACAAAATACTAGTTAGACCTACGTACAAAATACTAAAATAGTATCTTCTTGATGTTGATTTTAAACCACATTGTGATACATAGGCGAAACAATGCTCTCCAAGTAGGTCTCTGTGCCAAACCATTTACCAAAGATATTGAAAGTCTCTGGATATCTGTATGTGTTTTCTTTTCGATTGTACATAAGTAACCGTTTGTGGTCAACTAAAAATAGATGTTCATCATTGTTTGAGAAATTCAGAGGCTTCGCGTCAAAACTACATGGTATAATAATCCCAAGCTTAGTCCAAGACTCTCTCTTGCCGTATTCCTTCATCACCCAAAATTTGGTACCACTTCGGCAATCATCCACACCTGTGACGTTCATACAAAGACATCATCCGAGAACTCCAACTGCATAACCACTGCAAACTACATAATTTGAACATGATTCAATCCTTTGAAGATGTGGCAAAGGAATATCTCGAAATTTCTTCTCAACTAAATCGAAAGAAATCATCCTCCACACATGGCAACAAAACCAATGGAGAACTCCGTTTAGAAGTAAACATGGTTGAGAATTCGATTCGAAAAGGAAGTCTTGAATCCTCCTCCATGAATTTGTTTTCATTATGTATAAATTAGTGACACGGGATGAGATTGCCACGACTTTGTAGTCATCAGTGGATGCATCATAACCAAATCCATACGGCATAGATGGTCTAAACATGAATGGTAATATATTGAGTTCTCTAGTTGAGATATTCATCCTCGCCATGAGTAGTTAATTCTTCTTTTAGAGTACTGATGTAACCCAACCTAATATTATGGTTTGATTGTTTTAACTCTGGGTTTATTTTAATATATAATTATTTTCTTGATTATATGACTATGAGCACTTGAGACAACTCAAGTGGTTTTCATGCTTTAATAGATTATAAATTGTTATTCCCTTGTCTTAGATGTAATAGTTTATTCTTTATTCCCAACCTATCTTGTTGTGCAGTATCTGGCGGAGCCCTACCGGACACGAGAATAGAGGTCATATAATGGTACTTTCATGTTTTTTACAAAATAATGTTTTCATAATCTATGCTTAGGAAAGGTGGTTCATTCATAAAGTAGTTAAAGTAGGTAGGCGGATAGTCCACGCTAACCACAGATAGGTTATAGTTAGTTAATCTTGTAAAACATCTTTCTTTAAAACCTGAATTAAATGAATGTTATTGAGTTCAATTCTTTTGAAAAATATCATTGTTAAATTCCCAGAGTTAGTATAATTAATCATAATATAATGGTTGTGGTGAAGTCAAAGCCCTAAGATTCCTCTCTCTCTGATCACTCAATTTATTTACTCTGCTTTTATTTAATATTTTGTTTTAATTCTAGTTTGTTAAACCGTGACAACCAAATAACTGTCCAACCAAGTTACCTGTAAACCATAGAACAAAGTTAAAGACTGAAATATAAATCTCTTCTCCCTATTCGACATCTCTTTCTATAGCACTATTCTGCACGAAATCGTTTTATTGCGAGTGAAAATATACACATCACAGAACACTAAGAATAATTTGATACAAGGTAGTAAATGTCAATACAACCCTTAGACCTTATTTCAACACACAATGCAAAAAGAAATTATACTTAAAGCCACTAAAATAATACTTTTGACATTGAAAGGCAAACACTCCTTAAGATAACTTAGGACCAACAAAAAGGAATGTACAAGGGGCCTTAAAAAGGGAAGGAAAAACCAACTGGACCAAATACATATTACACTTAAGACAAAAATAAAAGGCCAAAAACCAAAAATAATCATCATCAAGAATCTTCAACCATCATCAAACTTCAACCATTACCAGTATATGCAAAGTTACATAACATCAAACATACTTCCAACCTCTGAACATGATACAAGAAAAATGGCCTTTTACTACGAGCAAAAAAGTATTACACCACGGTTTTCGCCCATAGTAGTTTCCCCCGTACTCTTTTATGGATGATTTCTACTATGGGGCCATGCCCGTAATAAAAAGTTCCTTTTATACTACGGCCTTGCCCGTAGTAGAAAGTTCCTTTTATACCACGGACATGACCTAGGGTATTGCCCGCAGTGGAAAGTCATTTTATACCACAGTTATGATCCGGTTATTGCCCGTTGTAGAAAGTTCATTTGAAACCACAGGCCATGACCTATAGTAGAAAGTTTATTTTGTACCATAGGAACCGACCGTTGTAAAAAGGTCATTTTATTACTACGATCTATGCCCATAGTTGAATATAGTATAAAATATTTATACTACCACAGTTTAAGCCCGTGGTAGAATTAATGTGATACGTTCTCCCTCACATTAAGCCTGTGGTATAAAGTGTGTGCATATATATATATTTTAAATTGGTAACTTGTCATCCAACAACATATATCACTCATATCCTACTTGACATACACAACCAAATTGCAGCCAAAGGCATATATATACAACTATCACCAAAAATTAATCCTAAACATTCATTAAATAATTTGAAGTACAAAGTTTCCATCATTGTTAAAAAAAAAACAACAATAGCCAAAAATTAATCCAAAACATTCATTGAATAATTTGGAGTACAAATTCTCCATCATTGTTAACCAAAAAAATATATATATATCCAAATGCTAACAAAATATTACAAAAAGAAATAGCACTGCCAAGTTTGCCCAACCATCGTTTGCCCAACCATCTTCATTCATTGTCAAGGTAGCACTGCCAAGTTTGCCCAACCATCTTCATTCATTGTCAAGGCGTAGAAATAAACTAAATGAAGCCATTACATTTTTCCCTATCACATAAAAAAGTAACCTCTTAGAAAATAATAAATGTGTAACTCATATATTCAAATAGAACCACAGAGTAAAGTGCATGTTTGCAACTTCTTAACTACAACAGAAAACATTTTTCTTTAAATCAAACAACTTAATGACTTATGCTATCAATAGAGCTTGTTAAACATAAATAGCAATATGCATTATTAAATGGATAACAAATAAAAGACTGGTTCGTTTCGGTTCGGTTCGATTCCATGCATATACACACAGTTTCGATTCCGGTTCCATTTTTAAGGAACCATTGTGACGGGTTCCGGTTCCCGACGGAACTGTACTGAATCGAACCGTGTGCACCCTTACTATCATTTATTCTGACTCCTACTACTGGTGTTCAATGTTTACTACATTTTATTGATGGCTTGATTGAGAAGAAGGTTAGAGATTTACTTTGGGATCTAGAGATGGTCATAAAAAAAAACTCATGCTCGGAGTGTGATATGCTCTACTAAAGAGAAAGAGGGTTTAGGATTGAAAAGGCTCTCCCACATCAAAAAAACTCATTTATGCTAGAAAATCTACTATTTCAAAATAAAAAATAAATGACAAAGGGGAGAAGAACTTGAAATTGCAATTTACCAAATGCAAGATATAAAGGGCCCACCAGTCCACTGCACTAGTATGGTCTGCTCCAGGTTTCCTGCACATATTAGCAAAAAAAAAAAAAAAAAAAAAAAAACAAGACATAAATGAAAAAAATTTGAGAAAAAAGCAAAGCATGGCAAATATTTCCTTTATAATAGCTAACATGTTGCTATGAAACTTACAAAATTTGATAAACTTGATAGGCCATGCAGTTTTATATCCAATGACATCTTTCAAATCCTCATACGGAGGCTGAGCCCTATACAAGGATAAATCGTTATCAAAGACTTCATTGATCCACACTTGCCAACAATCAGAACCAAGAGTAGCATGACCTAGGAATTCATCAGGATTTTTTTCAAAAACTTCACCCTCAGCAACAATTGATCTTCTTCCATTATAATGCAATAACTCACACCTCTACCCGGCCATATTTGTTGTAGGTGAGACTTGAGGTGGAGCATTGGGAAAAGATTGGTTGTTAGCATTTTGTGCCTACCACAATATTGAAACGAAAAAAAAAAAAAAAAAAAAAAAAAAAAAAAAAAAACGATTTCCTGATTAAACATTATCATTTTTAATGAGAGAGATTGCATCAAATTTATAGAAATTACTTACAAACATGGATTGAAGCATTTGAATTTGTTTTAGCATTTCCTCTTGCCTTTGTTCTTGCCTTTGTAATTTTTGTTGCATTTCATCAATCGTCTTCTCATATTTTCTGGAAGCACCATTCTGGAATTTTAGTTTTGTCATTGTTACTCCAAATCCATACCTTCTCACTCTTCCTCGATGTGAATCACCAAGTACAGCTATGAGTGCACCATTTGTAATTTCTGAACTCTCAGTAGTCTCGGTAAATTCTCGCATTCTTTCCTGTAACAACAATATTTGTAAAACACATTATTTAATTTAATAAATATATAATTGATCAACTATTTGAATTAAAAAAAGAGACATTTGTTACCACTTTCTCCTTGACCGTTTCATTTAAATAAGTTCCATCCTTCCTTGTATGCCATTTAATCAACACGTCTACTCTTGAAATGATGTTGGGCGTGTTCGAATTTTCTTTCTACATAAGAAAATAAAAAAAGAAAAATATAATAATTCATCAGTGTAGGTATCGTCTCTCTTTCTTATAGTTTTGAGCATATTGTGAACTTAAACAGTGACAAAAAAAAAAAAAAAAAAAAAACATTAAAAGCTTCGACATTACCAATTCTCTCTCCGTTCCAGCATAGCCTTTTCGGCTCATTGTGTGTGGGGTTGTATTTTTAGCCTAAAATTCTTGCATCTGCTTTCTAACCTTCTGTAAATGCAAAAGTTTAGTTAATTCAAATATATCATGAAAAAAAAAAATTAAGAAAAAGAAAGAGGTAAAAAGGACAATATAATTCGATGTATATACTCACAGCATGATCT
The DNA here is from genome assembly GCF_030987335.1 of Cornus florida. Classification (NCBI taxonomy): domain Eukaryota; kingdom Viridiplantae; phylum Streptophyta; class Magnoliopsida; order Cornales; family Cornaceae; genus Cornus; species Cornus florida. Next base: position 49,496,464 of record NW_026775571.1, on the reverse strand, counting down.
TTTGATAAACGTTGCTTAACAAATCTTAACCACTCCTCCATTGTGGGTACATTTCCGGGCTTCAGGAGATATATTTTTCGTGGATTATTTCTCACCTACATCACCTTTTTTGTTAGTTCGGACTTTTTGGAGCGCTAGGCATTTCCCATCTTTTTAAATGCGTCATAAGATGCACTATTGTCAACATCAAATCATAACTGCCATAACTTGAAACTTTAAAGAGTGGCACTTCGCTAAACTATTTTTCTAAATTTTATTTCCGTTTCTGCTCATTTAAAGAGGTGTTTCTAGTCATTATTTAAAAGAGCTATTTCTGCCCATTTTAAATAACTTCATAAAAAGCTCTTTAAACTGAACAGAAATCTGCCTTTTAAAAAGAGTAATTTTTGCTTATTTAAAATTGAGCAGAAATCTTGTCCTTAAATGAACAAAAATTGACTGCCTAAAAAAGTAGTTTGTGGCACTTTATAGAGTAAAAATTAAGAAATAAACCAGAACGACATCCCATAGCTTTTTTAGCAAAGTTTCTGGCAGTTGATTCCATTTTTCAAATGTTACCGGCACCATCCCACGTGCTAATATTGGAAGGGTTGAGTTGTACTTTGTACCAACCTCCCCAATTGTCTCCCCAAACTCGTAAAACTCCACACAAGTGGCTTCTTATCTTTTGAACCTATAATACCAGCTAATGTAGACTGCCCCCTACCTCTTTTTTTAGTACCGCCTGTTGCTCGGTTCTCATTGTTAGGGACTTGAGAAGTAGGTGTTTGTGAAGAAATTGAATCCACATAAAAAATGCGTAGTCCTGAAGGTGTACGCTCTAGTGAAGCCTCAATCGCTTGACGTTCAATTGCTTGCGCTTTTTTAGCCCTTTTGGATGACTTCATTTCAAATACATGCACATTAATAAAAGAAAACAAGACATTAAAATCAGGTGACACTCAAACATAAACACTAAAGAAATTATAATAACAACATTAACTGAATGCATCCATATGCTTACCCCAATATATCCAAACATAATGAAAATATTTGTGCACAAGCTCGAAAATCTACAATATCAAACACGTGCATACAACGACAAAATAATAGGAGGCAAGTCAATAATCATCTCACTATAAAGGTAAAAGCAATAATAATGAATTTAACAATCTCCGGCAATGAAAATCAAAATATGCATCTTCCATCAGTAGGCTCTGCAGCAACATTATCTTCACCATCAAAATATGCATCTCTGAACATATTATATGTTTCAGGCATTTCCACACCTTGCTCATTTCCTTCATTTTGTACATTTGCACTCCGATTATCTCCATGATGGATCCATACGGTGTATGTAGCTTCCATTCCATATTCCACTATGTGCCCATAAATATTATTCAAGTGTTGATATATTGAATTTAAAATTTAAACATTGGTTGCAAGGGCATAAAATGTTATCTCAATTCCTTGCATTACATCGAGCCCAATCAAGAAAGCGTTGTGCTCCTGTTGTATACTCATTTGAAGCTCTACAGTTGAAAACTCAAATTTTTAATTATAACAAAAATGGCAAGCAAGTATAACGTCTACAATTTTATGGGTAAGGATATTTAGCTTATATCAACCTGTCTTGAAGTTGCATCCATCCTTTATCCATGACTCCCTGCTGACTTGTTCAAAACTAAGTGACTAGTTCTAGTAGACGTGATTCATCACCTAAACCAAGTTCATTGTAAGTACGAGCATTGTTAAAAGTTGTGATGACCCTAGTTTTTAAGCTAGTGCGTTAAGGATGAACCGAAAGGATGATCTAGTAACGGGTCCGAAATGCGAAAACGAAAACAGAAAACAAGACTCTAAGAAGTCAAAGTGACCTTCCATGAAGTCGTGGAACTCAATGAGAACTAATGCGGAAACAAAAGATCGAAAATATGACAAATAAGCCCCCGGGGGCAAAATGGTCATTTTATATAGAAATGAAGTCCCTAGAAAATGTATTATTTCCGAGACACATCCATAACTTCCCGTGAGGTCACGGAACTCAAAAGACAGTAGTGCAAGCGATTTACAAGAAAACTGAACAAAAATAGCTCCAAGGGCAAAATGGTCATTTTTGAAAATATAACGATGGGTGCTACCGAGCACACAATTGGGAAGACAGCAAAAAATTAATCAAGTTGGACTCAAGAATCACTTGATTCGGAGTCTGGATGAAAGAGAAAAGTCAAAACAAATTTTGACGTTGCCGCGGCCATGAATAGTAACTTGGGCAAAATGCTGAAATTCGTGTGCCGTTTTGAGGCACTAAACGACGTTTTCTGAAAAAATACGAAGAAGAAACCCCCCTCAAAATAATTTTCCCAAGTTGACCATCTTGAAAGAAAAATTTATTTTTGATGTGAAATCCCCAAAATGCCCTTACAATAGACTTGTTCAAATAGTGCAGATACGCACAGGAAATCAGATTTGACGCGGGGTTTTCGGGTCCGAGATGACATTTTCTGGAAAAATACAAAGAAGAAACCCCCCCTAGAATTAGGTTTTCTACCCGACTATGTAGAAGAAAATGAAAAAAAAAAAAAAACACACTAAAAAAATCCCCAAAATGCCCTTAGATCAGAACTGGACAAGAAGGCAAAAGTTACTACAGTGACTATCATGATCTGAGAGCAGAAACAGGCTATCAAACAAATTTTTCGGGAAAAACACGAAAAAGAAACCCCTCCCAAAATCAAATTTTCTATTTGGCATAGTGGGAAAAAAAAAAAAAAAAAAAAAAAAAAAAAAAAAAAACAAACAAACAAACTCACTGTAAAATGCCCAAAATGCCCCTCCATGAAATCAGGTCAAGGGGGTTAAAAAGCTGCAAAAATATAAACTGAAAGCTGAACTTTGTAAGGGATTTCTGGTACCATGATGACATTTTCTGAAAAAACACAAAGAATAAACTGCCCTAAAATTACGTTTTATAAGTGACCATGTGAAGACCGGAATTTACTTCCCGAAGGAAAACCCCAAAATACCCTAAAATCAGATTCTGCAATAAAAATACAAAATGAGTCCATAGAAGGCTCAAATCATCAAGGATGAGGTTTTTCTTAAAAATGATCATGCACGCAAATGTAACTTACCGATTAGGATGCACTACAATGATCTACGGTTTAAAAATACCACCGATGCAAAATTCGACCCCCCACTACAAGAAATATGAGTTTTAGTAACAGTCCTTTAGGGACAGTCTTAAAAACTGTCCCTAAAACATGCTTTTTTAGGGACAGTTTTTAAAAACTGTCCCTAAAACATGCTTTTTTGGCAAAGTCTTTAAAACTGTCCCTAAAGACTTTAAAACTGTGCTTAAAACATTATTTTTTGGCACGGACTACAAAACTGTCCCTAAAACCATAAACAGCCCGTCCCCAATTCCACAAAAAAATAAAGCGGCAAAATTTAGCCTTCATTTATTGTTTGCCGCTTTTGTAAGAATTAAAATATAATATATATATAATTAATTTATTTCCATCAAACTATGTCGTTTAACATCTATTTACCTAAAGTCTTCAGTTCTCACGCCTCTTCCACCCTCACCCTCACGCCTCTTCCACTCTTTTCACTCTCAAGCCCTCACGCTCTCTTCCACTCTCACCCAATCGTTCCGACAGCCACATCGATCTAAACTCTTGGACTTTTGGAAAGAAATCCCGCGACACTGACACTTACAGGCCCAACTGTTAGAAGATTCAAGATGTAAGGGACGCGTTTAGGTGATATCCAGAGACTTTTAATCTTGAGGTATAACATTTTTTTTTCTTTCAAAATTTTAGGGATTATGCCTTTTTCTTCGATTTTCAGAGAACCCCATCTTCGATTTGTCATTCATATAACCCACATCGATTTCATGATCCTCACCCTAGTTTTTATTTTTTTTTTTCTGCAAATACATGTTGTAGGGTTAGAAAATTGCAAAAGGCCTAACAATCGAAAGGGTAAATTACAATCTGGAGTCAGCTTGTAGTCTGAGTGTGAATTGCTGTGGGAAATACAGGTTTGAGATATAACAAGTTCAATTTGTTATGTGCTTGTTAAAAAACTCATTATGTGCTTATTACACTGTGAAATCACTTTGACAAAATTTGAATTCTGGGTTCTATTTAACTTAAATTATGATAATAGGTATTTGGATATAATACGGTTGTGTATACGTACATATCGATGTATATATATGTATCTATGTATAATCTCCTCTGTTTTATCTCTTTGATCTTATATGGTATCTTTTATACATTGGCTTTTGTGTTGCACAGTTTGCGTAATCAATGTAGCAAAAAAATTTTCATTATTAAAGTTCTAGGAAGATTGTTGATTTTCTAAAGTCATTAATATTCCAAGGGAATATATAAAATGCATAATGCATAATGGTCATTCTAGAAAAAATAACCCCACCAAGTTGGTTTTATAAAGCTAGGAACAAGGAAATTAGGGATTTCAACAGGTTTTCCATGCTCTCTCTTTCTTCCTTCTTTTTTTTTTAATTTGTTTTTTTATTCTTCTATTTTTTTCTACTTCAATTGTTGATTATCAAGCAGAATTGTGCATGCCAGCCTTGATTTAGCTATTGCCCCTTTGCTTCAACTGTTACTCTATGTCTATTATATTATTCCCAATAAGTTATAGAAGTTTGATTTTTAGAATTGCTGTTTGAAAATTTTAAAGTAGTGTGATATTATAATATTGGCGGGTATTATATATATATCTTCTCCATGAAAATGTTTGAAATATTATTTAAAAGATGTGCATAATCTGTCTTTTATTGTTTTTCTATTTATTATTTTTTTTAAAAGGTAAAATATATTTTAACTAATTTAATTGGAGAAAGTTTAATTCTTACACGTATGTATATGCATATACCTAGTTTAAATTTTTATACCGACCAGTACATTTTCTGTCTCTAGTTTAGTTGGATGAACATGCTGATCTGCAAATGCAGGAATGTTCATGTTGTGCACTTATTGCTGAAAAGTTTGTGCTGACTTCACCAGAGATATTGGCTGGGAAAGGAATCAGCCGACTTCTGGTATGTAGTGCTTCTGAACTTGCAACTGCCAATTTCTTTTCTTATTTTTTCTTTTTCTTTTTTTTTTCTTTTTTTTTATTTTATTTTATTCCGTTTAATCTTTTTATGTTTCATATATTCAATACCTACTTCGCCAAAAAAAAATTGCTGAGATGTTCCAATGCAGGACGTTGAAGGGAACTATCAATACGTGCCCTTTCCCCCTCCGAAATATCCAACACAAACTGAAAAATAAAACTTCTGTTATGAATTCTTCTTAGGAGATTTGTAGATTTATCAACATTTTAGGATATGGGCTATCAACTTCCTGACCATGCCATTAAACGTAAAACTACATTAGGTCAAGATAGAATTGAAATGAAGTTAAAAGACAAAGAAATAAGTGAAATGAAGAGGTCACACTTATACTGAATAATAAATTTAATAAAAAAAAAAATTAGAATTACCCCATCTATATCATTCTTCTGTGCTCTAGTATTTTATTAGAAAAAAATATGAGTCCATTGATCCGGCACATATTTATATTCAAGTGATTTATGTAACATGCATCACAAACTATAAAAATTTAAAATTGTATATAGAAAGACATATATGCATCAACATTTAAATTGAGGAGGTATTTGCTCACACCAATTCTATCAGTTGGTGCTTGGTAGAGCACCATAGTCATTAATAAGATTAGGTTGAAGCAGACTTGATGTAGTATAGTTATCTTTCTAGGTTAGGTCTGTGCTCGTTTGTTTTGGCATATTTATTAGTGTAACTTCTAAAATTAAGCAAGCAAGGATGGAAGATGAAGATAGTATTCGGTCCTTCAAGGACTCAGAATGACTCTGTAATGCTAGGTGGTATGACTTTAAGCAGAATAAAATTTTCGCATGTTGTATTGTCATTGCTTGTCATACTAGTTCTCCCCACATTTTTACAACTGTGAGTTCAGGTAGGAAGAAAATCTTTTTTGAACTATGTTGGCCAGAAACAATCAAGCATCCTTAGTTTTCATGAACATCCAAATGCCACATTAATTAGTTGCAGCATGTTGCTTCTATCCTTGCTCTATCTTTTGTTTGATGACTTCTTTCCTTGTGATGATCAGGTTTGCAGAAGTGATTCTTTGGTGTTTCGAAGAGAATCTCGGGCTTGGAGGAGGCCAGCTATCAGAATCAGGAGGTAATCTAAACCCTTATATATTCTATGATGTGTTCCTTATATATTTTGTTATGTGTTCCTTATATATTTCTTGAGATATAGTTGAAATAGGCTTTCTGTTTGTTCTTACATTGAGATTGGGAAAGTAAAAACAGAGAAAGTGATTGAGCTGAAAAGTTTTATTGCTCATGCCCCCACAGTTTGAAATGAGAAATTGAAAGAAAGGAAAAACAAATGATATATTGATTGTCAAGTTTGTTTTCGTGGCTGGCAGAATTGGATTTTTATTTTGAAAATTTCGTTATATGGTTGATTGTTTAATTACAATTCATAGAAAGATAATTTATTTTTTCGTTGCAATGATTAATAACATTATGTAGATTACCCGTCACAAAGGGTTTTATTTTGGAATTCAAAAGCCAATTTTATCTTTGGCTTAAATTAGTCATTCACATTTGGACCAAATTTGAAAACTGAATTTTTAAAAACTTGGGCCAGCTTTGATCAACCCAAGAGCTTTTAAGTTTCAGATTTCTTGGTCATGTTTCACCAAATTTTAACTGAGCTATTAATTTTTTTTTCTTTCTTTCTGATTTTATGGTTGGATTAATGGAGTTTAAATAGGATTTATCACTACAAATTTTCAACAAACTCTATTTCAACAACCATATTTTCTGATTTTGACGATGTGCCTAGTTCAAGAGATTGAGCAGGGAGATAGGAAGAAAAACATAGCTTAAACAGGGAGAGATAAAACTAAATTGGACCGGGCTAGCGTTTGCAGAAGAATAAGAAGTTGCTGCCCTTTATATTATTATTATTATTATTATTATTTTGCTTCTGCTCTTCTCCTATTTACTCCAAAATTTGGTTAAAATAACAGAACTAGTCATTAAAATTGCTTCTCTTAGTTTTTGGCTGTTGGTGTTCTCCTATTTACTGGACAATTTTTTTCCATTGTTTGAATTGTAATCTTGCAATGTTGTAGAAGATTTTAAGTCAGTTTGTAGTGCAGTGGTAGAAGTCTTTTTCGCCCCTTGTTTAACAAGTTTTGAATTAAACATATTAGACTGACTACAGTAAACCAAAACCGTATTTGTCTACAGTATACCATAAACAAATTAGAAATTAATTATCTTAAGACTTACCCAAAGCCATGGTGAGAAGGCTATAAACAATTTGCTAACTACTGCCCCAAATTTGAATATTTGGAGCTGATGAATCCCTTCTCAAGCCTCCAAAAAAGATAGAATATAAATAAGACTAAATATTTAATGGGGAATAAGTAGAATCAAAATTTACAAGTTTGGCATGCCGACGAGGAAGGGAAGGAAACATTTCTGTGATGGAGTTACTCGACCTTCTTTTCATCCCAAGCCTTCAAATGACCATTAATTTCTCAGAAATATTAGGAGAGATTGCCAGAGAAGATGTCATTGAAACTGAAGAAGTAAAAACAAAACAAAAAATGACATGATTACTCTTTTCCACTGTTATACAACCTAGAATAGAATCAATCATATATTTATACTGAATAAAGATTTAAATCTCCATTCCATCACTCATTTTATATCCATCTAATGTTATCCAACACCATCATTACATGAACTCAAATTAATAATGAAACAGTTAACCAAATAAAAATAAAAATACAGCGAAAAAATACTTTAACAAATTTCAATTACCAAAAAAACCAATAGAATTACAGGGAAATTCTATTATGTGCTCTCCCATTCTGGAAACCCTTATCATCTACACAACTTCCAAGATCTACACCTCCATTTCTTTAACACCCTCATCTCTAATTAGAGCTAAGGGTTCCCCAATTTCATGAATATCCAGAAAGACATCTATGTCTATACAACCTGCATACACCCAAAACATCTAAAGTGCATCTAAATCTTCCTCTATCATCCTCTTTTCACTAGGTCAGAAGATAGATCTAGGAAATTATACCTACCAGTGTCTACAATACTAATGCCATGTGACCATGGCAGTGAACCAACATAGTATGAAGAAACTCCATTTCTTAATTACTATGTCTTTCAATTTTCTTTAATTGTATTTCACTCTTTCTTTTTCTTTTTTTGGTTCTATTTTAAAGAAATGATAAGACGGTTCTTACACTCATTCATTGTTCCTTCCATAATGAGCTCCACACACTTATATACATACATACATATATATATATATATATATATATATATATATATATATCCTTTATTAACTCTTGATGGATATATGTTCTTTTTTTTCTTTTTTCTCTTTTCTTTTTTTTTTGTGTACATTTAAGCAGTTACATGGATAAGTCTTGGATTCATAATCACACTAGGGGAAGTGTAAAGTATTTTGATGGCATACATGACTTCATTGATGTGGCTAGGCGTTATGCAGAAGTAGACGGTAGGTCCCGATGTCCATGTCGTCGTTGCAAAAATAGGACTTATCATCAAATTGAAGAAGTTAAGCAGCATCTCTTGAGAAATGGGATGGACAAGGGGTATACCAATTGGATATATCACGGGGAGGCTCGTCAAAGCAACAATAATGTTAATATTGATGCTAATGTCAGTAGGGAAAATGTCCACGATGAAGATGGAAATGTAGATAATATGTTTGAATTGTTGGATAACATACAAATGGGAAACTTCTCTAATGCACCACAACAAGAAGATTCGCTTGGAGGAGGAAGCTTTGATAGATTGTTAAATGATGCACAATGTGAATTGTGGCCAGATTGTGAAAAATACTCTAAGTTGTCAGTGATATTAAAGTTGTTCCATGTGAAGGTTACAAGCCGAATGAGCAACAAATCATTTGACATGATGCTTGATGCATTTAAGGATATGCTTCCCGATAATAATGTGTTACCAAAGTCTCATTACGAGACTAAAAGCTTGTTACGAGACTTGGGTCTCGGATATGATTGTATACATGCATGTAAACATGATTGTGTTCTATTTTGGAGGGAAAACGCAAGTAAAGAAAATTGTCCACAATGTGGTGAATCGAGGTATAAACCTCACGAAGGTAAGGGTAAGAAAATCCCTCAAAAGGTTCTCCGGCACTTCCCATTGAAATCAAGACTTCAACGGTTGTTTATGTCAAAGGATACAGCCTTAGATATGCGGTGGCATAAGGAGAAACGTGTGAAAGAGACAAATGAGTTAAGACATCCAGCTGATTCAAAAGCTTGGGAGGATTTTGATAGTAAGCATAGTTGGTTTGCTGCTGATCCTTGTAATGTTCGTGTTGGATTAGCAACTGATGGATTCAATCCATTTGGAAATATGAGCAATGCGTATAGTATGTGGCCTGTGATGATTGTGCCTTACAATTTGCCACCTTGGATATGTATGAAGGAGCCATATATATTTATGTCGTTGCTTATTCCTGGTCCAACATCGCCTGGTAATGATATTGATGTGTACATGCAACCTTTGGTTGAAGAGTTAAAAGAATTGTGGCGGGATGGTGTGATGACATATGACGCGTACAGTAAATGTAACTTTAAAATGCATGCGGCAATGATTTGGACCATTAGTGATTTTCCCGCCTATGCGATGGTATCTGGATGGATGACAAAGGGTTATCTAGCATGTCCGAATTGTAACAAAGAAACATGTTCTTGTTTTTTGAAACACGGACGTAAGATATGCTACTTGGGAAGTTATATGTTTTTATCATTAGATCACATTTTCAGAAGCCATCACAAGCAATTTAATGGCAAAAGTGAAGACAAAGGGCCACCAAAGCAGTTGACGGGTGATGATATTCTGGAACAACTTAACCTCATACCCGAGGTTAGTTTCGGAAAGGGGCCAAATAAAAAGAAGCGAACTCGTGAGGAATTTGAACTTAACTCGACGAAGAAGAGTATTTTCTTTGAACTACCTTACTGGAAGACCATTTTGTTGCGGCATAACCTGGATGTTATGCATATAGAGAAAAATATATGCGATAGTGTGTTGGGGACATTATTGGACATTGAAGGGAAAACTAAGGACACATTCAAAAGTCGGTTGGATTTAGAAGCAATTGGGATTAGAAAAGAACTCCACTTGAGACGTAATGATGAAAAATTTGAGATGCCACAAGCGCGCTACACATTGTCAAAGAATAATAAAAGACAACTATGTGAATGGCTAAAATCAGTTAAGTTTCCAGATGGCTATGCATCGAACATAAGTCGGTGTGTGAATGTTAATAATTGTAAGATATCTGGATTGAAAAGTCATGATTCACACATTCTCTTACAACGTCTCCTCCCTATTGCTATACGAGGATTCTTAAATTCAGATATTTGTAACACAATAGCTGAGCTTGGTTTATTCTTCAAGGAATTGTGTTGTCGAACTGTCAAAGTGGATGTCTTAGAGGCAATGGAAAGGGACATTGCTGTTATACTAAGTAAGTTAGAGATGATATTTCCTCCGTCATTTTTTGACATTATGGTGCACTTGGCTCTGCATTTGCCGCGTGAAGCCATCATTGCAGGCCCTGCACAATATCGATGGATGTACCCGATTGAAAGGTGCTGTATATTTTTAGTAAACCAACAATTTTTTTTAACAAGTTTTATTAGTTTGTTATTAAATATTATTGGTTTGATTAACGGTTATGTAGATTTTTGCATACTCTCAAATTGTACGTCAGTAACAAAGCACGTCTGGAAGGGTCCATTGCGGAAGCTTACGTGGACAATGAGTGCCTCACATTTTGTTCAAAATTTCTCGGAGGGATTGAGACAAGGTTCAATAGAGAAGAAAGAAATAGTGAGGGGAACTACAACAATAATTGGTCCACATTTTATGATCTAAAGCAAGTGGTTCGACCGATAGGAGCACAAAGTTCGGATATATTGCCCCGTGCGGACATAGAGATGGCCCGATTGTACGTTTTACAGAATTGTGAAGATGTTTTGTCATATGAAGAGTAAGTAACTCATTGCATGTCATATCTTGTCAGTTTCTATGAATATATAGTCTATTTCTTAATACATGTATACAATTGTATCATTAACATAATGTAATTGTTTAGAAAACACAAGGTAGAACTTGAGAGAGAAAATCCGCGCAATGTTCCTCAAAGACATGCTAAAGAATATTTGAGGTGGTTCGAAACAAAAGTAAGTCCATTATGCACCTATTGTACTTAATTAAATAAAATTCTTTAATTTAATTAAAATGAACTGTCATTCATTTATTTAACACTACACTTCTTTTAATAGATAAAGGAAATGCGTCATCATCAAAAGGAAACAACTTGTGATGATATGTATTCATTAGCGTGTGGACCTCAATGTCTAGTAAGTCGATATTCCGCGTGTATTGTAAATGGGATTAGGTTCCATACTAAGGAAAGGGAACAAAATCGACAAAAACAGAATAGTGGCGTGTTAATGAAAGGAGAAGACCAAGATTACTATGGTGCCCTAACAGATATCATTGAGTTAAGATATCCTCTGGGTAGAAAAAATTTTCTTTTCAAATGTGATTGGTTCGATGTTAGGATTGGTACCGGTGTACATAAAGATACCTATTTCACAAGTGTAAATGTAGCCAGTAGAGCGTACAAAAATCAGCCGTTTGTGTTAGTAAATCAAGCATTGCAATGCTTCTATGTCAAAGACAACAAATTACAAGGGACGTGGGAGGTAGTTCAAGATATAACAAGTAGAAGCTCGTTTGATGTACCTGAAAAAGAGGGTGAAACAGGAGTACATGATGAGATGCTCAACACTACAGCATACCAAGAGAGCGAACCAAGCATCGTGGATGGAGTTGTTGAAGCGGACTTGGACATGGATCCATTCCCTTTGAACAGGGACGATTTGGAGGGTGAAACTCTTGATGCTGAAATGATTCAAAAATGTAGGGGTAAAGCAGCCATTAATGATGACTTTTGGGATGTTGAGAATGTTGAAGCTCTTGACATTCAATATAGTTCAGATGAGGAACCAGAATTAATGTCTAACGATGATACTGATTTGGATGACATGTGAAGCTTTTTATTCTTGAGCATGTACCTCATTTTATTGTTTTATGATTAATACTTTAAGTGACCAGCTGAATTATATTATCGAGCTTTATCTTTTGAGTTACTTTTTGTTTAAATTTCTCTTTAAGTATTGTTTCTATGCTTCATTAATTTGCAGCTTTGATTTGGTTGACTAAATTAATTGTTATATTTAAGCATTTACTTTTTTTTTTGGGTTTATGATTATATTTAATGTGATCTATTCAGTTATATTGCCTCTAATTATTGAATTTTTTATTCAATGGAATTATGTAAATATGACATGATGACTCAGAATATATTTTGCATATGCTTGTTTATTTTGATTTAATTTCACTTGATTCTTCATATCAGCTTGTAAACTAAATTATGGACACCTCTGAGGAACCGATGCGTAGAGTTTTAAGGTCCCGCAGGGCTGAAACTGAGCGACCATCTACAAGTTCACCTCCTACACAACCAAGTGGATTAGGTGAAGATAGGAATTCAACAAATGAAAGAATGGAAGGTGATGGTAGTAATGAGCAGATAGGGCCACAACCAAGTGGAGGTAATTATGCTTCATCATTGATTAACTATAAGTTCTTTTGTAAAATGCCTACGCTTTAATTAAGATGATAAATTTGTTTTTCAGGTCCGATACGAAAAGGGCGTGGAAGAGCAAAAAATGAAGCCTTGCACAAAATTAATGAAAACAATTGGCCAGTTCCAATTGAGTTTGGCAGAGGGTTATATTAAACCTGTTGGTTTAAATAACAAATTATGGACGGCTGAGGTTGGCATTAATACACGAGATACCGAAGCCCTTCTAAAGTATAAAACGTGGAGGGATGTTCCAGATTTTGAGAAAGAGGTCTGCTATGACCATTTGAAGGTAATGATAACCATCATTTAATGCTTGTTTTGTTAAAAAAAAATCAGAGATTACTGGTCCAATTGGTTATAAATTATAGCTTACTTTAATTTTACATTATAAAGGAGGTCTTTGGAGTGGATGCATATGCAAATGACATTGATTTTAAGCGAGTAAATATGGGAATTTCTAGCGCGTTGAGGAAATATAGATATAAATTGAAGTGTCATTTTGAAGAGCATTTTCCGATTGAGAATGCACGCCGCCATCCTTACAATGGTATTGGTAATGCTGTTTGGGAAAAATTGTGTGATACGTGGATGTCACCTAAATTTCAGGTTCAATTTCTTAACTACTTGTTTTTACTATTTAATATAATAACTTCATTCACTAGTTATTTAGGTTTCCTAACTTGTAATATTGTTTAAATTACTACTTAGGAAATAAGTGTAAAAAATAAAGAAAATCGTTCCAAGAATGAGGTTCCACATTATTCTGGATCAATGTCCTTCGCCAGACGTTACGATGATTATGTGCGTAATATACGAAACAATAATTATAAATTTTTTATTTTATATTCTACGTTCTAAATCATATATTTGTCTAATAGTCACTATTACTTTGTACTATAGGTCAAACTCAAAGAAAGGCAGAGCCAAGAAGATGAGGACGGTGAAAGGGAAGAGGATCCTGCTATTCGTTTGTACAAGGACACACATTTTAAGGAACAAGGTGGATGGGCACACGAGAAAGCTAAGAGGAATTTTGTAAGTTAACTATAAGCTAGCATGTTAGATTATGAAATTTGGATCTCATAATATTGTCCACATTGATTGATTGTGTTGGATTTGTAATTTATCTGTTTTGCATAGTTCAGATATGTGTCTTATATCTAGGGTAGAAATCTGGAGATTTAATAACAACTCATGCCAAATAAATGTTCTATCCCCTTACATTCCATAACTCCAAGATACTTCAAGTCTAGAAACCCCTCACCATCTCTGTCTTGACTCACATTCTTTAAAATTTCCACTTCTACTAAATACATACATGAGATCTTTGGATGTATCATGAAAATTAATGAATCAGTCCATTAATTGGGGTTTCTTGAATTAAAACTTGTTTAGAGTAAAGATTAATTTTAATTAGGGTTTCGTCAATCTTGGTTGTAACTGAAAATTATACCTATAGCAGGAGAGAGAAGAGAGAGAATGGAATAGCTTGTATCTAGAGAACTGATTAGTCTGCTACCCAGCAGGAGAGAGAAGAGAGAGAATGGAATAGCTTGTAAATGGAAGCCTCACTTTGCTCTAACAAGTAGTGACCCATTTATATATATATATGAATATATCTGTCTGTCTGTTTGTTTGTGTGTGGGGGTGTGGAGAAAGTGAGGTGATTTTCCATGAAGCAGCCCTTTTATGCATAAGGTTTATGTGTGGTTGTTACATATATATATATATATACACACACTTTTATGTTTTATGATTATCTAAATATATATGTAGAGAAAGTGAGAAGTGATTTTCCATGAAGCAAGCACTTTAATGTCATAAGCTTTATGTGGGGTTGCACATATATATAATATATAATTATCCGTACTCTTTTATTATGTTTGGGTGGTTGTAACTTTGAAAATCCACCAAAAACATAAAATCCCATTTGTAGGAGTGTTAAAGAAAAGATGAATGTGACCTCTTTTTTTTGGTAAGTATTGTTGTTCCCTTTTTTATTCTCTTCCTTTTAGTTAGTTTAATTATGTGATATGAAGGCTTCAAGCTACTTTATCGATCAGCTCCTGTAGGAAGGTTATCTTATATATAAAGCATATTCCTCTATTTAGATGGGGTCAGCTGCAGATCCTGTTGTCATTCCACTATATCCTGAGCTGTATTTGTTCTCTCTCACACACACACACACACACAACTTCAGTAGAAGCTGTCCTAGATACTCTTGGAGCGTCATGTTATATTTTATTAGTTAATTTCTTGAATTAAATAGACAAGAAATCAAAATCTGATTTATTGTTATAAGTTTAGTAGCTTAGTTTTGGGATAGTAGAGAATCAATATTTACTTATTACATCAATATGTCTACCTATGACATTATTAGATCATCAAATATTTTCCAGACATTGTTTTAGATCTTCAAATCTAAATTAACTGCATTTTATGAGATATCAAATCTCCTTTGTAGGACCCCTAAATTCATAAAGATTGGCATTGCCTGGTGTTCCTGGCTGGTTTCTCTTCTTTTTGAGAGCTGAATTTAGATGACAGAGAGGGAGGAGCTGAATTTAGATCACATATTTCTCCTCGAGTTTTCACCCTAGGCTCAACCATGTGACAGTAGAGAATGCCATATTTATTCAATGTTTCAGCCATATAGAGGCCAAGAGCCTCTGGATTTGAGTCTCCGGATTCCATAAAATCTGCAAAGGGAGAGAGCCTTATTCCTAGTCTATTCGCTCCTATCTCATTAGCAATAGCTTCAACTATTTCTAGACATGTCACTCCTATAAATGGGATTTCATTCTCATTCCAAGCACTACAGAAAAGACAATCTACAACTTATTCTAGCCCTGTATCAGGTTAACTACCTTCTTCTTTCTTTTCTTTTTCTTCGGACTACAAAATTGAGATTATAAAAACTCTAAATTGATTAATTTGCTCTGTAGATTTATCTGCACTCAATAATCTCAACTATCAAAATTTCTTCTATTTATACGCATATGTGATTTTATATATACATCACTGGTCTTGCATATTCTAAGAAATGGCACACAATATATTCTTAATTAATTTGCTCTGCAGTTTCAACTACTCTGTGAGTCTGTAACCTCAACTATTATGACATTTTAACCTATATATCTATGTGAAATTATATATATACACACACATACACTTTTTGGAATTGCATCTATCAGAAAATTATATACATACGCACACATACACATTTTAGAGAGAGATGAGAGACTCACAGGGTTAATTCCTTGCTCCTCTTTGATCTGCGTCTCTGCACTCGGAATCGGAAGTTGTGGACTCTATTATATGTTATTCATATTACACATCAACTTAAAATTTGGGCAGCTCAATAAATGGATTCCATTCATGTCAAGTTGTCATTTCAGACGCCCAGAGTGGCTTTTTTGCAGTAGATATAATCATTTCATTTATATGAATCAATGTTTCTACTAAAGGTCAAACTGAATTCATGTTGGGGCAAAACTGCTCGATCAAACCTTGGGACCTTGATAGAAAGAGTGGAAAACTTAAGTTCAATTCAATCCATAAGTCATTGGGTCTGTCTTTCCTAAACCAACCTTATCATAATTAGGTTGATGGGTTTAGCTTCTAAAATCAAGTTGACATGAAGATCTTGAAGTCGACTCATTTATTTTAGGGACTCTTGGAGCTTATAGGTCGTATGTCTCCAACCATATTGTGTTTGCACGATTGACTTTATTATCATTAATAGTGATAGGAGATTCTAAGTTTATTATTCAATTAACGTATTTATATATATATATATATATATATATATATGACGAGCTAAAAGCTTTTTTTAGCTTTTATATATATATTCATATGATGAGCGAAAAGCTTTTTTTAGCTTATTAGAAAAATATATATAGGTTGATGTTCATCTTTTTCAGATTTATAAGGTCAATACATGGACTCCCAAATGCACTCATTCAAATACCTTCTCTTTTTTTTTTTTTTTTTGGTTATGCTAATATAAAACATTACGCTTATTCTTTTATTTTACCAAACAACTCCAGAGCACAAAAAGACTGGAAAAACAAAATTGGAACTTCACTGTGGCCCCAGAGCCCACCATTAGGATTTTGGAGAGATAGTTGGTTTCTACTAAATGTCAAAATGCATCATTCCTTTTTCATATCAAATTTGGCTATGTGGGTGATGGAATCGCACAACTTGCAACGGGGACAACATGGGCAGCCATTTACCATGTTTAAGAAAGTGCCTTAGAGTTGCAAGTTACAGAAAGTGCCTTGCGTTTTGGTGCCATTCTAATCTATTAAACTACCAGAACCTTAATGATTTGATCAGCCATTTTGCAGTGATGGATACTTTTTGTGTGTTAAACTCGTATCAGACCACATTATAATGATAATAGAGAGTTTTTGTGAAAAAATTAGCTATGTCAAACCCATGGTTTGTTTGCTAATATTTTTCTGGTGCACCAACTACCCACAAAGTTTCTAACAATAATTTAGACAGTAGTGAGTCTTAAATTTATTTAAATGTACAAATTTTTTTTCTATTTGTTGAGAAACAGCATGTCATACAAGAAATGGCATACAAGAAATGCCATTGTTTACTGTATGCGCGCATGTTATAAACCGAATCACTTTAATCTCTCTATTTTTATGTGCTGGTGCATGTGTGATTACATTTTCTGTTATTACTTGATTTATTCCTATGCCATATTTTTTAAATTTGATAGTGAACTTAAATATTTTGCAGGATGCAATGAAAGAAAAGGCTGCACAAAATTCTCAAAATTCTGATGGTACGAGTCCATCCATAAATGATGTTGAGATAGTACAAAACCAACTAGGCATAAGGAAGGGATATTGCCGTGGATTCGGACATGGTTTCGTGGCTCCAAAGCGTCAGCGTGCCTCTTCATCATATGATGAGGCTTCTAGGAAAAGGGCCGAAATTGCTGAAGAAAGAAGTGTACAAACGGCGGAAAAAATGGAAAAACTTGAGAAGATGCTTGAGCAGTACCAACAACAGCCGCCACCATGGTTCCTCTAATATCAGCAGCAGCAGCAGCAGCCGCCACCATGGTTCCTCCAATTCCAACAGCAGCAGCAGTCGCCACCATGGTTCCACCAAAAACAGTCTCCATCAGATTCCCAACAGCAGCAAACCGCACCAAATTGGCATCAACAACCACTGCCACCTCCAGCAGACTTGTATTTTTAGCAGCCGCCACCAACAACAAGATGGCAATATCAGCTGCCGCCACCAACATGGTCTCACCAGCAAGCACCACCACAACCACCAATAGAATTAATAATGGATCTTGAAGAGGATGGAACAATTTTTTGTGCTACCACATGGTTTTAGTTTTTGTTTAGCAAACTAGAGATTTTATATTTTATGGATCTTGAATATATATATTGTGGATTGATTTTATTCTATGGATAGTAATATTTTTTTGAATGTTATTGTGGATCTATTTTGTATATGTTTTGTATGTATGTATCCGGAATGGTTAAATTCACAAATTAAGCATACAATATATATATATATATACGGTTTAATATAATAATTATAATTAAAAATAATGTATTAGGGACGGTCTGACTGTCCCTAATACAATAATATATTAAAATATATTATTAAAATAATGTATTAGGGACGGTCCTGACAGTCCCTAATACAATAATATATTAAAATATATAATTAAATTAATGTATTAGGGACGGTCTGACCGTCCCTAATACAATATATGAAAATATATAATTAAAAATAATGTATTAAGGACGGTCCTGACCGTCCCTAATACAATAATATATTAAAATATATAATTAAAATAATGTATTAGGGACGGTCCTGACCGTCCCTAATACAATAATATATTAGAATATATAATTAAATTAATGTATTAGGGACGGTCTGACCGTCCCTAATACAATAATATAGTAAAATATATAATTAAAATAATGTATTAGGGACGGTCCTGACCGTCCCTAATACAATAATATATTAAAATATATAATTAAATTAATCTATTAGGGACGGTCTGACCGTCCCTAATACAATATATGAAAATATATAATTAAAAATAATGTATTAGGGACGGTCCTGACCATCCCTAATACAATAATATATTAAAATATATAATTAAAATAATATATTAGGGACGGTCTGACCGTCCCTAATACAATATATATTAAAATATATAATTAAAAATAATGTATTAGGGACAGTCTGACCGTCCCTAATACAATAATATATTAAAATATATAATTAAAATAATCTATTAGGGATGGTCTGTCCGTCCCTAATACAATAATTATAATTGAAAAATTATGTATTAGGGACGGTCTGTCCGTCCCCAATACTCTAGTTTTTGGGGACAGTCATTTAAACTGTCCCTAATTCGTACCTTATTAGTGACAGTCTTGGCCGTCCCTAAAAAGTTTTAGGGACGATGTTATTTGGGACAGGTTGGACTGTCCCAAAAGGTCAAAAGTATTAGGGACGGTCTTTGACCGTCCCTAAAGCTCTTTTGGCACGCAACTTTTAGTGACGGTCCAAACTGACTTTTAGGGACGGATTTGGTACTTTTAGGGACAGTTTCGTACCTTATTAGGGACGGATGAGGTTTTTCTTGAAAACGATCACGCACGCAAACGTAACTTACCTATTAGGATGTGTTACAATGGTCTACGGCTTAAAAATACTACCGATGCAAAATTCGACCCCCCTACGGCCAAAAAGGCAAAAATAAACTAGAAATGGGAAATTTGAAAACTAAAATTAACAAATGATTTCAAATTACCATTTGACCCTTGGCAACACTTCATGCATATTAAGTAAGTCCTAATGAATGTGCTCGTGCACATTTTGCATCACCCGATTTGGAAATGAACCCTTAAAGGCTCGGATTTTCCTATTTTAACTCAAAATGCAAAGTATGAAACGAAAGTGCAAAAATGAAAAAGAAATAGTGTTTCGCCCTTGGCCACACCTCAAACATATTAAATGAATGCTAGATAATAAATTTCATACCCAATGCATACTCCGGTGCATAAATGACATATTAAAACGCATAGTTTTCATAATATTCCCATTAAGGTAATTTTCAACATTTATGAATATACATAAATTTCAATTATGGTTTGGCTCTTGGCCACACCTCATGCATGGTCATGGAGACCCTATGAAAGAAAAAGAATGAAATTCCCACACCCGATGCAAAAGTTATGGAGCAATAACTCGTGATTTTTCAATATTTTCATAATGAACCTTATCAACGAAAGTGCATAGAATACAAAATACATGTCATTGGCCTCTAGCCTCATCTCATATATATCAAATACATTGAAAAGAGTGTACTTATGTACACATTATATAAATGGAATCAAAGGTACAAGTTTTGATACATAAAGCTACAAAAAGGATTTCATGCCAACATTTTCATGAAAATGATACTTCAAATCTACGAAACTTCAATGGCTTATTGTGCATCCCAAATCAAGGTCCCTGTACCTAAAAAATGTCCTCACAATGTGGGTGAGTAACATAAAGCTACTCGTAGGCGATGAGCATGCATCGACCTAGCATTTTATAATTATATCACCTTAAGGTGAAACATGTTAAAGAGGCTCATGCCACCTAACGTCTATGTCAAGATGAGACTCAGGGAGCATCCTAAGCTACCTTAGATCATTTATATCATAAATCACATCATCCTTGAAATTTAAACAAAATAGAAGCATGTTATACAAGGCAACAAGATATAGGTACTCAAAGTCTTCAACTTGAAATCTAAAACACTAAAACAACTAAAGTGGATTATGCCACCTAACGTCTATGTTTAAATGAATTTATAGGATCATTCCTAAGTTACATTTGAATGTCAAAACACAAATCACAATATCGATGCAATTTAACCAACATTGAAACTTCCAATACAACGCATAAGCATGATTTCTCTAAGTTAACATGTTGAAACTCAAAACGGAAAATCAACTAAGGAGCAACAAGTTACAATATCATCTAGTTATCAACTTGAAATGAAATGCGAAATTAAAAAAAGTGGATACTTGGACGTCACCCCGGATCAGACCGACACCATAGTTACTTTAGGGTTACTAGCCCATGGTAAACCTCCCTATGTGCGCACTAGACTGTAGAGGGACAATCCCTCGTATAAGAACCATGTCCTAGCCATAGTCAAACAACGACATCCCCAAGTTTCCAAAATCAACAAGTTATGCAACAACGTATATATCAACATGTATATATAATATAATCAACTATCTACCATACACAACCAAATTTGGAAACATATACAATACATGCTCTAAGTCCACAACTACTAAGGAATAACAAATGTCGAATCTTTAGTGTGCGATTCGTTACACGCTATGGCAATATCATTCAATATTGAAAACATAAACTCATAAACTTAATGCAAATCCAAAATCATGATTTAAACATACAACCAACGTCAAATACATGATTAAATCCTTAACACAAAAGAAATGTAAATTAATAAAATAAACTAATTAATTTCCCTAGGTTTCAATTCTCAACCAAATGATCCATAATTAATACATGTTATACCATATAACTTGATCATTACATATATCAATTCAAAAACTGAATTAGGCCATTGGAACAATAAAAAATGGAATTTAATTAAATCATAATAACCAATTCCCTAAATTCTAAAACAACATCAAATGGTCCCAAATTAATATATGCTAGTCATCACAAACATCGGGTTAAAAACTTAATTAGGCTAATGGAGCCATTAAATAAATTTTAATTAATTCTTTTAATTAAAATCTCTAGATTTTTAAACTTATTCAAATGTTCTCAATTTAACATATATTAGGGAACATGCCAAGACCTATTGTAATATCACATTACAAGCTTATTTCATACAAGTTACATCTATGTAAATTAAACTTTCACCAAAGAAAAATATTAATTAAAAGTTGCAATTCTCATTCAAATAATCCCAATTTAATATATGTATACAACCATACCAATGCTTAATTTTCTAGCATGCCACAATTTAATTCTAAGTTGTATAGCATCATGAGAATTAAATCTTAAACATAGAAAATAATTAAATAAAATTCTAGAGCTTGAATTAAAACATGCATACAAGTTGTATAACTTCTAAAATCATCAATACAACATTAATATAAACTTAAGACATCCCCTACCTCAATTTGAGATAAAAATCTCAAATCCCCACCGAAAGAAAAGTGTTCCGAATTCGACGATACTTCGGGGTTTTGTCGGGGACAACACGATAAACAAAAATCCCAAGGAAGCCCTATCAAAATCACAACTTGACTTCAAACACAAACTCAAAATTTGGCCAAAAACGGGTTCTAATAAAGGGAAAAAGTAGAGCACGACGAGACCTACAATAAATGTTAAAGCCGAAGACTCTCTACCAAGGAAATCAAGTGGAGGAGAAGAAAGAGTGAAGGTAGCCCCTTGGGCTCCCATGGCTGCTGGCCAAGAGGAGGAAGAAGGTCTGAAAAATCTGATTTTAAAATTTAAGGCAACCTATTTATAGAAATCTCAAAAAGTGCTCCGAAAGGGCCCTGCCGGGTTCGGAAAAGTTGAATTTAAGCAGACGCGCTCGAACGACAAAACTCTGTGAATGAAAAAAACCAAAATAAGAAAATATAAACAATGGAAGAAACGACATCAAAAACCGAGTTCCGAGCAGAGAGATATGCCCCGAACAAGTTCGGTGGCAATCGGGGCCAGAAACCTTGAAACTAGAGAAAAATGATTAGAAGGAAATTCTAAGAGTACACAACTCAACGAAATGTGAAAATGAATCCTGTACGAGGATCCAAGCTCAAAATGAGGCATTTTTGCAATAACTTTCATTAATTGCACAATGGCCCATCCAAAAAGTGAAAACTGCACTAATGACCTAGAATGAAAATATCTTTCAAAAATATTTTCTTAAAAACCCCTAAAATAAAATATCTTCAAAAGATATTTACGAAAAACACCCCAAGAAAAGAAAAAGATTATGAAAAACTATACATCCATGAACCTATGAACACCGGGAGCAACCAGAGTACTATACTACAAAAGTAAATGTACGTATTTCGTGGAATCCACTTAGAATAAAGATACGTGAAGTCAAAAACCAACTCCGAGCACGAAAATTGAAGTTGTGACAAAAAGTGACAAACGGGGAAAAGACAAAATAAAGAAAAGGACGAAAAGTGAATAGTGTCGAAAAACGAAAAATGTGGAAATGACTCGGTCATCAAAGGAAGTTGTCAATCCAGGGGAAAGAGTCTCAGAAACCATTTTCGAGCACACGAGATGACACTAAGTAGCAAGAAACCAAACACAGTACAGAAAAGACAACAGAAAAAATTTATCCGTAAAATTTGAGGAAAAAGGAAAGGAAAAAAATGACTGGGTCATTACAACCTACCCTCCTTTAAGGGATTTCGTCCCTGAAATCAGGAACATAAAAAAGAGAACCGAACAAAATCAAAACAAGATCAAACCAAAGGACAAACCATAAGGTGCTAAAGGACAACTCTAAAAGCCTGAAGGTCATCCGAAGGAACGCAAAACCAAGAACTGGGTGACACCTCTCGAAGGAATCGGCATATCAACCCAATGTCAATCACCGAGAGAATCCTAAGACAACGACAAGCCGAATCAAGGCAAATGGCTAAGAATGATATGGCAGTAAGAACAATGACCAGAACCCGCCCACACTTACTCGTCAGTAAAGTAGCATAACAGTATAAGGTTCTAGTTCATAACATGCCCCTATCAAATCAACCCAGAAAGAAACTTTTCGATGCAATTGACATTAATGTCAAAAATGATCATTACCAAAAGCACTACGGGAACCAGGTATCCGTGAGAGTTGGGGTAGCTAATCCCAAAACTCTAACAACAATGTCATTGGCACCGTTACGCTAAAGGCCTTAAATCCAAAACGCTGACATAACAACGACCCCCACATCTGAAAATGCAACAACAACACCAGTCACGAATCCACAGCATGACAAGTCTGTGCCCTCAAGCCAATGGATCAGACCCATAAAACCTGTGACGACCCTAGTTTTTAGGTCAGCGTGTCCTGTGATGAACCGAAGATTGACCCGATAACGGATCCGATATGCGGAAGCAAAAACCGAAAAAAGACTCTAAGAAGTCAAAATGACCTTCCATGAGGTCGTGGAACTCAATGAGAACTGATGCAGAAGTAAAAGATCGAAAATATAACAATTAAGCCCCCAGGGGCAAAATAGTCATTTTGCATAGAAATGACGTCCCTAGAATGTAAATTATTCTCGAGACATATCCATGACTTCTCGTGAAGTCACGGAATTTAAAAGAAAGTAGCAGAAGTGCATTACAAGAAAACCGGACAAAAATAGTCCCAAGGGCAAAATGGTCATTTCTGAAAAAATATAGATTCGGGTATTACCGAGCACACCGCTGGAAAGACAATGAAAAACTAATCGAGATGGACTCAAGAATCACATGATTCGGAGTCCGGACGAAGGAGAAACAAAAAAACAAAGAAAAACGAGCAATAAAACTAACGGGGTAAACTGGTAATTATCCAAAAATATCCAGGTGTAACCGAGCACACCATTGGATAGAAAATGAAAAATTAATCTATTTTAAAAAAGAATTCACTTGATTTGGAGTCCGGATGAGGGAGAAAGGTCAAAAACAAAATTGACGTCGCGGCGGCCCGACGAAGGCCGTGACAGCTACAGTGCCGTCCACCCACTACTACTGCAATTGAGAGTAAAAATGGGTATCTAAACTGACTCTTTTGAAAAAACTCAAAGAATAAACCCCCCCTAAAATCAAGTTTTCTACCCGACAAGCGGACGGAAATCAAAAAAATGCACTGTGAAATGCCCAAAATGCCCCCAAGAAAATCATGTCAAGAGGGTAAAATTCAGTCCTAGCTACTGCCCAAGAAAAGGAAATGGGGTTTCGGAAGGTTTTTAAATTGCCTAAATTGAAAATACAATCTTAAAATACACCCACAAGACCCCCGGAAGTTTCGAATCGATCATCACGCTTTTCAAAAAAAAGTCGGTGAATAGTACCAAGTACATTTGCACTAAAGTCTACGAAAAAACTTGGCAGCAAGGGTTTTTCGAAAAAAAAAAAATGGATTTTTGATGGCCAAGATGGCATTTTCTGGAAAAATATAAAGAATAAACCCCCCTCAAAATTGAGTTTTCTACGTGAAACGCGAGGAAAAATGAAAAAGAAAACGCATTGTGAAATACCTGAAATGCCCCTTGAACAGAATAGGGTAAAACTCCCTAAAAATGCTACTTAGAGTTTTTGCTTCATCAAGGATGGTGTTGTTTGCCAAAGTGAGCATGCAAGCATATGTAATGTGATAAAATAGATGTGTTGCAATGGCCTACGGCCTCATGGCATGTCATATGCAAAATAGAACCATTCAATGCATTAAATCACATATCTTCCATAGGCAATAATGAAGTTTAAAATTAGCATGCATTTCACATAAGTGTCTCTGGCCTTTGGCCTCATTACAAACGCATTCTAAGAGTAACAAAAGGTGCACTTAAGTGCAAATTACATAGCTTAGACAATAAATACAAGTTCTCCTGCAATACACCAAAAAGGATCATGATATGCTAACAAGTGCATATTCTAACATAGCAAAAAATACTCCAAGTAGTCTAACAAGTCTAAGATTGTTGTGCATCCCACATTATAACTTCTTTACCTGAAAAACACCCAATAAATTAGGGGTGAGTAAACAAGTTTACTCGTAGGGAATGCATGGGTTTATCTTTGTACCAAGTTTGCAATTCAATACAATTTAATTCATGCTATCAAAGTGACATTAGAACTTTCAACATAGTACAACGAGATGTAAATTCACAAAGTTAACAACTTGAAATTTAAATGCAAAATCAAACCAAAGTGGATACTTGGATATTGCTTAGATTAAAACCGTACTTTTGAGATCACTTTAGGGCTATTAACCCAAGGGTACCTTCCCCTATTCTTGGGATCACTTTAGGGATTATCAACCCAATGGTACCTTCTCCTATTCTTGATTGATATCCCAAGTTTCCAAAATCAACAAGTAGAGCAACAAGTCATGGTATGTGATAAAACATAATAAGTTACATGGATTACATGACTAAATCATTAGTTTAACATGGTAGAAATTAAGTAGACCAATTAGGTAATTTCTCTAGATTTCAAGAATTGTCCAAATGATTCCAATTTAATATATGACATAAAGTAATTCATGGTCATGCTTTATATCAAGTCATAAATGAATTACAAGCATGGTATAATTAATTTGAATTTAAATCAACATAAATCAATTAATCCTCTAGATTTAAAAGCTCATTTAAATCATGCCAATTTAATACACAACAAAGATCAAGTCATAGTCATGCCATTTATCAAGTCTAAAATGAATTACATACAAGTTACAATTAGTCATTTATTTCTTATTTCAATACAAGACATACATATAACTTGGATATCACTATAAGAACAATTAAATCACTTGGAAGATAAATGATAACACCCCCTACCTCACAAGATGATTGTTCCTCTTGAATCCAAGGCAACCGAGCTTAAAAATAAAAAACCAAACAAGGTTTTTGTAGAGGGGAGTGGGGGGAACCTAAAGTATTCCAAGTTCAAAGTTCTAAGGTGAGTGAAAGGGCACCAAAAATGAAGTCAAAGCTACTAATCAAGTTTTTCTCCAATGGTGGCTTCCTTAGGGTTCTTGAGAGGAAAGTGATTAATGAATTAAAATGTGTAAACCCTAAGCTAAATTGGTGGGCTTCTCCACTCACTAGGTGCTCTTGCACTACCTCACACACACACACTAATGTAAGACTAAAGGTGAGTCCTACACCTGTCATGAATCCAAGTAAGCTTCCAAGATTAAATATTAACCCTACACTTGTCAACCATCCATGCCAACAAGTGCACCAATCTTAGGACAACAAGTGGGTGAATCTCCACCCTTCATGTGTCATGAGATTAAGCCTCCAAGTGGTTCCACCACAAAATCAACAAGTGGCACCATAGGAATGTGACATTTGTCACATTTTTCAGAAATTGCAAACAAGCCCTTTTTAAAAATATCTTCCAAATTAAATTGCTAAATGGTCCCTAAGACGAAAAGTAATTACTTTTCTTAATTACACTAAAACCCCTCAAGTTATGAATAATTACAAAAAGTCTTATTTTCATGACTTTTACAAAGAAAGTAAGTATTTAATATGCATTTCTACAAAAAATAAAAATGTAGATGTCATGAAATTTAAATATCATGGACGTATGCAAAACCGGAATCAAATCCGAGCACAAAAAGTGAGGTTATACAAGGAAAAATGGAAACCGAGAAAAGACAAAAGTGAATAGTGACGAAAAATGAAAAATGTAAAAATGACTCGGTCCTTAAAGGAAGTTGTCAATCCCAAGAAAAAAAGTCTTAGAAACCATTTCCGAACACTCGAGACAACACTAAGTGACAAGAAATCGAACCCAGAAAAGAAATTTCAACGAAAAAAATTCATCCGTAAAATTTGAATGTAGACCTACCATAAGACTACATAAGGAAGACAACCCACTGGGTCAAAATCCTTATAGTTGACAACTAAATCTCAAAACACGAGTTTACTACGTAACTCGCTCATGACAATCCCGACATCCAAGGTCACAAAACCCCAACATAAGTGCAGGAAAGATGAAACAGTATAAACCAAATACTCACATAGTATATGCCCGCAAAATTTAAATGACATAAATTAAATAATATCATTGTACTAAGCACAGTACACATAAGGTAAACCAAATAAACCACCTATCACATAAAGGTTAAACAAATAGCAACGCGCTATACACCACCAATGGCACAAACATGGTAAGTAGATACAATATAAGCAACGTATCATATATATCCGCACACGGACTACCACATAGTCATAAATCCTAAACATGTTTCTAAGGTATGCCAGAAAATAATGGAGCTCATAAACATGTAAAAGTGATTATACAAATGACAAGTTCATAAAATCAACAGAAATGAATGGAATGCCTCTCAAAAGACAACACGGAAAAATGCAACACAAAACCTAGATGAGTCCAATCTCTCATTACGAGGAAAGGACCATCCCCCAAACCAAGATACCAACGAGCTCTATAGGATCAACTCTACAGGATTCTACCAGAACCCTAATGTAATGCCATAAGTCTCCAAGGACCAGGGAGAGCAATTAATTGCGCTAGTGCAATTAATTACACAGAACCACTCACATCCTAACCGTAGCTCATAAGAGCTAACCAAGGCAACATAAGAAAGATTCTAGGTGAACACACCCATCCAAATCCTGAAACCATCGTCCTAAGAAGGCAAGACATAAGAACCTCACTCTGAGGCTCACAAGGCAACTTCCCAATTCCCTAAGGAAGGATTCGAGTCAGTCCTGACTCATCGTCCCAAGATGCTAAAAACAAAGACCTCAATGACATCATGACGTCAAGGCTACTATGAAGTCCTAAGAGATGACACCGACACCTCCAAAGCCACCATGACCACATCACAAAAAGACAGAGAAAATAAGACAAAATGGTGCCTCTGTGGCATACGTCTCATCTCGCCAGACGGATACTACAAACCTATGCTCACCTGAGCCCTAACAAGAAGACTTTCCATGAGTCAAGACTGTCACGCTATATGCGTGGAAAGGAAACGAGATCAATAATAACACGAGTTATTATGATCGAATGCAACTCACACTATGAATGTACCAAACACAATGCAAGACAGGGTATGTAATATACAGTGATGCTAAAGTAATCAAAGAAAGCTGTTTAAATTATTAAGCACTTAAGCAAATAAGCGTACATGTCAAACAAGGATACTTTTAAACACATAAACATATAAGTATAGAGACATGTCATAATACCAAACATACTATCAAGAAACACATAAACATGTTATAATACTAAAATATGTTAACAAATAACATATACACACGTATAACATAGCAACAAAAACATGATATGCACCCAAAACCCGTCGTCTCGAGGTATTCAAACCTAGGAGCTCAGATACCACCTGTGATAACCCTGGTTTTTAGGTCAGTGCATCAGTAATGAACCGAAAGGATGATCTAGTAACGGATCCGAAATGCGAAAACGAAAACAGAAAACAAGACTCTAAGAAGTCAAAGTGATCTTCCATGAGGTCGTGGAACTCAATGAGAACTGATGCGGAAGCAAAAGATCGAAAATATGACAAATAAACCCCCAAGGGCAAAATGGTCATTTTACATGAAAATGACGTCCCTAGAATGTATATTATTTCCGAAACACATCCATGACTTCCCGTGAGGTCACGGAACTCAAAAGAATGTAGCGGAAGCGAATTACAAGAATACCGAACAAAAATAGCCCCAAGGGCAAAATTATCATTTCTGAAAATATAAAGTCGGGTGCTACCGAGCACACCACTGGGAAGACAGCAAAAAATTAAGCAAGTTGGACTCAAGAATCACTTTATTCGGAGTCCGGATGAAAGAGAAAAGTCAAAACAAAGTTTTGACGTCGCCCCGACCGTGAATAGTAACCTGGGCAAAATGCTGAAATTCGTGTGCCATTTTAAAGCATTAAACGACGTTTTCTGGAAAAACACGAAGAAGAAACCCCCCTCAAAATAATTTTCCCAAGCTGTCCATGTTGAAAGAAAATTTATTTTTGACGTAAAATCCCCAAAATGCCCTTATAACAGCCTTATTCAAATAGTGCAGATGCGCACGGGAAATCAAATTTGACGCAGGATTTTCAAGTCCGAGATGACATTTTCTAGAAAAACACAAAAAAGAAACCTCCCCTAAAATCAAGTTTTCTACTCAACAATGTGAAAGAAAATGAAAAAAAAAAAAAAAAACACACTGAAAGATCCCCAAAATGCCCCTAGATCAGAACTGGATAAGAGGGCAAAAGTTGCTACAATGACTGTCCTGATCTGAGAGCAAAAACGGGCTACCAAACGATTTTTTTAAAAAAAAAAACGAAAAAGAAACCCCTCCTAAAATCAAATTTTCTACTCGGCAATGTAGGAAAAAATGAAAAAAAATAAATAAATAAATAAATAAAATAAAACTCACTGTAAAATACCTAAAATGCCCCTCCATGAAATCAAGTCATGGGGGTTAAAAAGTTGCAAAAATATAAATTGAAAGCTGAACTTTGCGAGGGATTTCCGGTGCCAAGATGACGTTTTCTGAAAAAAAAACACAAAAAAAGAAACCCCCGCTAAAATTACGTTTTCTAGGTGACCATGTGAAGACCGGAATTTATTTTCTGAAGGAAAACCCCAAAATGTCTTAAAATCAGATTATGCAATAAAAACGCAAAATGAGTCCATAGAAGGCCCAAATCACCAAGGATGAGGTTTTTCTTGAAAACGATCACGCACGCAAACGTAACTTACCTATTAGGATGTGTTACAATGGTCTACGGCTTAAAAATACCACCGATGCAAAATTCGACCCCCCCTACGGCCAAAAAGGCAAAAATGAACTAGAAATGAAAAATTTGAAAACTAAAATTAACAAATGATTTCAAATTACCGTTTGGCCCTTGACCACAATTCATGCATATTAAGTATGTCCTAATGAATGTGCTCGTGCGCACTTTGCATCACCTGATTTGGAAATGAACCCTTAAAGGCTCGGATTTTACTATTTTAGCTTAAAATGCAAAGTATGAAATTAAAGTGCAAAAATGAAAACAAAATGGTGTTTCGCCCTTGGCCACACCTCATACATATTAAATGAATGCTAGATAATGAATTTCATACCCAATGCACACTCCAGTGCATAAATGACATATTAAAACGCATAGTTTTCATAATATTCCCATTTAGCTAATTTTCAACATTTATGAATATATATAAATTTCAATTATGGTTTGGCCCTTGGCCACACCTCATGCATGGTCATGGAGACCCTATGAAAGAAAAAGAATGGAATTCTCACACCCGATACAAAAGTTATGAAGTAATAACTCGTGATTTTTCAATATTTTCATAGTGAACCTTATCAACGAAAGTGCATAGAATACAAAATACATGTCATTGGCCTCCGACCTCATCTCATACATGTCAAATACATTGAAAAAAGTGTACTTATGTACACATTACATAAATGGAATTAAAGGTACAAATTTTGATACATAAAGCTACAAAAAGAATTTCATGCCAACATTTTCATGAAAATAATATTTCAAGTCTACGAAACTTCGATGGCTTAGTATGCATTCCAAATCAAGGTCCCTGTACCTGAAAAATGTCCCCACAATATAAAGTTACTCGTAGGAGATGAGCATGCATCAACCTAGCATTTTACAATTATATCACCTTAAGGTGAAACATGTTAAAGGGGCTCATGCCACGTAACGTCTATGTCAAGATGATACTCAGGGAGCATCATAAGCTACCTTAGATCATTTTTAGCATAAATCGCATCATCCATGCAATTTAAACAATAGAGAAACATGTTATACAAGGCAACAAGATATAGGTTCTCAAAGTCTTCAACTTGAAATCTAAAACACGAAAACAACTAAAGTGGATCTTGCCATCTAACGTCTATGTTCTAATGAATTTAGATGATCATTCCTAAGTTACATTTGAACGTCAAAACACAAATCACAATATCGATGCAATTTAACCAACATTGGAACTTCCAATACAACGCATAAGCATGATTTCTCTAGTTAACAGCTTGAAACTTAAAACGGGAAATCAACTAAGGAACAACAAGTTACAATATCATCTAGTTATCAACTTGAAATGATATGTGAAATCAAACAAAGTGGATATTTGGACGTCACGCCGGATCAGACCGACACCATAGTTACTTTAGGGTTACTAGCCCATGGTAAACCTCCCTGTATGCGCACTAGACTATAAAGGGATAATCCCACGTACTAGAACCATGTCCTAGCCGTAGTCAAACAACGACATCCCCAAGTTTCCAAAATCAACAAGTTGTGCAACAATGTATATATCAACATGTATATACAAAATAATCAACTATCTACCATGCACAACCAAATTTGGAAACACATTCAATACATGCTCTAAGTCCACAACTACTAAGGCATGTCAAATGTCGAATCTTTAGTGTGTGATTCGTTACACGCTATGGCAATATCATTCAATATTAAAAACATAAACTCATAAATTTAATGCAAATCCAAAAATCATAATTTAAACATACAACCAACGTCAAATATATGATTAAATCCTTAACACAAAAGAAACAAAAATTAATTAAATAAACTACTTAATTTCCCTAGGTTTCAATTCTTAACCAAATGATCCATAATTAATACATGTTATACCATATAACTTGATCGTTACATATATCAATTCAAAAACTAAATAAGGCCATTGGAACAAAAAAAAAATGGAATTTAATTAAATCTTAATAATCAATTCCCTAAATTCTAAAACAACATTAAATGGTCCCAAATTAATATATGCTAGTCATCACAAACATCAAATTAAAAACTTAATTAGGTCAATAGAGCCATTAAATAGATTTTAATTAATTCTTTTAATAAAAATCTCTAAATTTTTAAACTCATCCAAATGTTCTCAATTTAACATATGTTAGGGAACATGCCAAGGCCTATTATAATATCACATTACAAGCCTATTTCATGCAAGTTACATTTATGTAAATTAAACTTTCACCAAAGAAAAATATTAATTAAAAGTTGCAATTCTCATTCAAATAATCCCAATTTAATATATTTGAACAACCATACCAATGCTTAGTTTTCTAACTTGCCACAATTTAATTTTAAATTGTATAGCATTATGAGAATTAAATCTTAAATATAGAAAATAATTAAATTAAGTTCTAGAACTTGAACTAAAATATGCGTACAAGTTGTATAACTTCTAAAATCATCAATACAACATTAATATAAACCTAAGACATCCCCTACCTCAATTTGAGATGAAAATCTCAGATCCCCACCGAAAAAAAAAGTGCTCCGAATTCGACGATACTTTGGGGTTTTGTCGGGGACAACACGATAAACAAGATTCCCAAGGAAGCCCCATCAAAATCACAACTTAACTTCAAACACGAACTCAAAATTTGGCCAAAAACAGGTTCTAATAAGGGGAAAGGTAGAGCACGATGAGGCCTACAATAAATGTTAAAGCCGAAAACTTTCTACTAAGGAAATCAAGTGGAGGAAAAGAAAGAATGAAGGTAGCTCCTTGGGCTCCCATGGCTGCTGACCAAGAGGAGGAAGAAGGTCTGAAAAATCTGATTTTAAAATTTAAGGCAACCTATTTATAGAAATCTCAAAAAGTGCCCCGAAAGGGCCCTACCGGGTCCGGAAAAGTGGAATTTGAGTAAACGAGTTCAAACGACAAAACTCCATGAATGAAAAAGAATCAAAATAAGAAGATATGAACAACAGAAGAAACGGCACCAAAAATCGAGTTCTGAGCAGAAAGATATGCCCCGAACAAGTTTGGCGGCAATCAGGGCCAGAAACCTTGAAACTGGAGAAAATGTCTAGAAGGAAATTCTAAGAGTACATGACTCGATGAAATGTGAAAATGAATCATGTACGAGGATCTAAGCTCAAAACGAGGCATTTTTGCAATAACTTTCATTAACTGTACAATGACCCCTCCAAAAAGTGAAAATTACACTAATGACACAAAATGAAAATATCTTTCAAAAATATTTTCTTAAAAACCCCCCGAAATAAAATATCTTCAAAAGATATTTACGAAAAACGCCCCAAGAAAAGAAAAAGATTCTGAAAAGTTATGCATCCATACCCCTATGGACACCGGGAGCAACCAGAGTACTTTACTGCAAAAGTAAAGATACGTATATCGAGGAAATCACTTAGAATGAAGATACGTGAAGTCAAAAACCAACTCCGAGCATGGAAACTAAAGTTGTGTCAAAAAGTGACAAACGGGGAAAAGACAAAATAGGAAAAAGGACGAAAAGTGAATATTGTCGAAAAACGAAAAATGTGGAAATGACTCGATCCTCTAAGAAAGTTGTCAATTCAAGGGAAAGAGTCTCAGAAACCATTTTCGAGCACTCAAGATGACATTAAGTGACAAGAAACCAAATACAGTACAGCAAAGACAACGGAAAAAATTTATCCATAAAATTTGAAAAAAAAGGAAAGAAAGAAAATGACCGGGTCATTACAAAAGTTAAAGTCGTCCCTGTATCAATGCTTTATTTTTATATATAAATAAAAATTTCATAGCAGTCATGGAGTATTAATAAAGTGGCTGCACTGTGACTTAGGTAGCATGCATCAAATGATCCCAAAGGACCTGCAGTTATGTGTCAAAACCTCTTCTAGCGAAGTAGATTGTTTAGACATTGAATGTATAAGAAGAAGAAGAAGAAGACTGAAGGGTTGAGGTAAAATAGTAGGTTGCAATAAATTAATGGTTTTGTTTTCCATCTTGTCTATCTTTACCCAAGATATCTGATAGCAACGTTAGGTCCTTTAATAAAAAAGAATTAAGATACATTTGTACACTTTTGTCTACAAATGACTGAGATGGGCACAAACACTTGCCCAAAAGTTACTTTAAGATCATAATCACTCTAGGGAATAAAAGGTCAAATTGATCACCAACAAAAAGCAAGGAAAAACAAAAGGGAAAAGTAACAAACTGATCAATGTATAGGCTTAATTCCAAACTACAGTATGTAGCTTGATTAATAACTTCTTTTTAAAACCCAAATATTAAGAACATAACAATTAGTAAAGAGCCAAAAATACTATAATAATAAAAAAAATAAAAAATAAAAAATAAAAAAAGATAAAGACGATGCTTTTGGATTCTATTTACAATGCAAAAATAAATTGCTAATGCATATGTTGAATTGTAAGTATAATATAGAAAATGAAATAACTAGTTGTGGGCATGATTAACCTCAGATGCAAAGACAAATCTCAACCCTTATTTTTTTCCTCAAAATTCTCTTATTCCCCGCAATTTTCTCTTCTCAAAACAGTTTAGATATATATAAAGTTTTGAATCCCATTAAACTATATAAACAAAACCCTGCACAACATTTAAACTTAATAATGATGCAAACACTACTCCACAAACCCATTAAACAATCAACAATTAGAAAGGCCGATTTAATTATCCATGTACACTGATTGAATTATATATATATATATATATATATATATATATATATATATATATATATATATATACATTTCAAGTGAGAAATCGCAAACTTTAAAAGTGACAGGCCTATATAAATCAGTCTTGCATTCTCTTCGAAAGGCAATGTCAACATAAATATAGTGACTGGCTTTATTGAGTTAAAACTGAATTGGACACTGCAATATCAATTTCATTCTTATTCACTAGCCGACGGAATAACATACTCTCTATTGCAGGAAGTTACTATTTTTTTCATGGTATATAATTAAAGTTGATTTTTTTATAAAGAAATCCAGAATTTAGAGTGTAAGATTGATTTAAATTAAAATTTAAAAATTATTTAAAATAAGAACTCTTTGGGAAAAAATAAGAAAGAAAGGTTATATATATATATATATATATATAATAAGAACTCTCGGTGCTCTCAGTCCACTTCAATGGGTCAGTCTTGTATTCATTGTGGTGGGTTTGTCTTGTGCTCTTTCAATTCCAAGACTGAAGGGTCAGAAACTTTTGGGGCTCCAATTGCGGAAATGGTAGGTATTGGTTCTCCTTTTGATAAGTGGTAGATTGGTTTCTGGTTGGGGGATTAGAATTGTTGTCACGAGTACAAAAAGAAGGAATTGCTGAATATATCTAAGGCATCATACAATTTATAAAGAAATATAAGATGAAGACACACACCCAAAAATTAAAAAATAAAAACAGAGTGAATACTTCTTACCTAATGAATTGTCGCTCCTGTCTATGAAGTAGTATGAATAAGGGAAGATTGTAGTGTGCATCTAAATAATACAGTAATATTTACAAAATCAAAAATAAGAACCAGGGCATGATTCAAAAGATGAAAACCCAACTTAGAAATGAGGCTTGATGTAAAGAAAGTGAAAATAGAAGCAACAAGAGTCAGTTACCTATCTTATTTTTCAACAAGAGTTAGTTACCTATCAAATGAAGTGAGAAAGTTAATATTTTTGAAAATTAGAGAAATTATTTTAAAATGTATATAAAAAATCAAAATTGAATACAATTTTATAGGATATATAGATATGTATATAGAGAGAGCGAGAAAGCGAGAGAGAGGGGTACTTGGGGAGAAGAGGAATCCTCGGGATGAAGGGGATCGATGGAGACAACGACTTTGGCGACGGGTTGACAAGAAGGTTTGCCTTTGCGCTATAAGCTTCCGGGATGCCAGAGTTAATCGTCTATTTGAGCGTCTGTGGAAACTGAGCGGATTTCAGTCATTTTTCTTGTTGACGTGTTTCGGCTGCAAATAGTTGGAATTGATCCGCAGCTTGGTACCCGGGTGGAACAGATTCCTTGGAAAAAAGAAGGCCTGCATACAAGAAAGAAGGACAAGGAGGATCGGCGGTGGAGGAGTGGGATTTCGGCATAACCTAACAACTAGGGCTTGATCAGAAAGAGAAGCTTTTGGTTCTTCAAGTTATATGATACAGTATATACTTAATATAAAAATTAAAAATTAAAAATTAAAAATTAAAAAAATAAAATAAAATAAAATAAAATTAAACTAAGTGAAGTTACAGTCCTAAAAGAGTATTTTTAAATATATTTTCATTTTAAAAAATTGTACACAAGGCGCGAAGCTTCCCTCCAGTGGATAAATTTTTGGAAGGGGTGATGGATATGTCAAAACAAATGTAGAAAAAATATAAAATATATTTGGAATTTTTTTTTTTATATTTTACAATGGGCTTAGCGCGTAATTGACATATAACTTTCTGTCACATATCTAGCCCTTGGTAGAAAGTTCCCTTTCTACTACGGGTCCATATAGCATGTGGTAGAAAGTATCTTTTACCACGGGCTATGCGTGCCCGTAATATAAAGTGACTTTCAATGCCTTTCAATTACGGGTTTTTTTTGGCCCATGGTACAAAGTGGTATTTACTATCGGCTATACGGCCTGTGGTAAAAAGCCCGTAGTTAATAACCACTTTTTTTGTAGTGATGAGCTTGATTAGGATAAAAGCCAGGTCTAAGCACAAGCATGGGAGCAACTTTGCATGAAAAGAAGGTGAAGTTGAGATAAACTAAAAACTTTCCTCAGGCCAGTACTATTTCACAACTTAATAGTGGCTAGTCTTGCTCTGATACAGGACTTGATTTGAGAAATTATGTGTTGGGGAGAAGAAGACTGATTTCTGAAAACCCTAGCATTTCTTTCCATCCAAATGAAATAAATTACAGCAGACTAAAGCAACTTATGAACCAAAAATCCTAAGGACCTCCAATGTAATGAGCACCACTGAATCATATCTGACCAACAGTTAGGTAAGATGTAAAACCCAGCAACTTCCTGAATGAATTTCCAAATGTGAGCACTAAACTTACAGTTGAAAAATAAGTGGTTAATGGACTCCCATTCTGAAAGACATAGATAACAGTAATTTGTATCATGCTTATACATAATTAGCTTAACATCAAGAGTGTATAATCTTTCTCTTACTGCTAACTATGAAATAATTCTATGCTTTGGTATGTGGTGCTTAAACCATACAATGTGATGCCATGAATAGATTGGGGAATGAGGTATAAAGTTACTTATAGTGGGAGATAAAGAGAATACCTTGGTAGGGCTAGATAACCACTCAATGGAATCAACATTAGGAGATGGTAAGGCTAAATTTTGTAATTGATATATGAAACTTAGGGATTGAAAAAATGGATACAGTCGCATTGAATTGGGATCCACCCACTGGTCATTGGAAATTAGGCTATCAACTAAGACTTGATTGTCTAGTCGAAGAATTTATACTTTAGTGAGCCCCAATTGACATGCATACAATTGGACCATTTGTCATCCAGTAATCAAACCACAAGCTTGTTGATGTGCCAGCCCCCACCTTATGCTTGACCAGTCCTCTTGCCACACCTCTCAATCTAAGAAGCCTCCTCCAAAAACCAAAGCTTAGTGTAGTAGCCTTGACAGTCCATAAGCTCTTAGCTTTGATAAGATAATTATAAGACCAAGCAACCCAGAGACTGTCTTTCCTTAAACAAAGCTTCTAAATATGCCTCAAGTTGGCAATAATGTACATCTCCAAATCAGGGACCTCCATGGATTCTTAGTCTACAAACAGCATGCCAAGCAACCTTGACTCCTTTCTTCTTTTTGTCAATTCCAGACCAGAAAAAACTTTTAATGGTCAGATTGATTTGTCCAATAACCATCTTTGACAATACAAATGTTTAAAACCAATAGGGTTGAATAGAACACAACACATACTTAATGAGGATAGCCCTCCCTGCATATTAAAGAAATCTTGGGGTCCAATTTCTAATCCTTGATGTTATCTTTCCTACTAGTGCTTGCCAATGCCTTGCCTTGATTGAGGATGAGGATAGGGGCATTCCTAAGTAAATAACAAGCAAATTGCCTGCTTCAATTTGAAGGAGATTGAGAATGACAGCTTTAATAGTATGATCAACTCCTGCGAAGAAAACTTTGCTCTTTGATATGTTAATTTGAAGCCTTGAGAATGAGAAGAATGTGTATAAAGCATCCAACAACACCTAAATTGAAGGTAAAGTGGTATGGGAGAACATCATAATTACATTTGCAAAAGTTAGATGGGTAATTGATAGTTTCTTGCACCTCCAATGAAATCTAAATCCATGATTAATTTTAATATGGTTGCTGATAGTTAAGGTCAAGACCTCCATGGCAGTAACAAACAGCAAGGGTAAAATTGGATCACCCTACCTAAGACCTCTTTTTCCTTAGAAGAATCCAAAAGGCTTTCCACTGAGAGAGATGTTTTACGAAGGTGTACTTAAGCATTAGGCTATCCAGTGGACAAATGAAGTAGGAAATCCAAACAAAGTAAGAGAATCAAGAATAAAATGCCAATGTGCAGAATCAAATGCCTTCATAATATCAATCTTAATAGCACAGTTTAGTGGATGATTGGATTTATGATATCCATTCAAAAGTTCATCAGCAAGTACAATATTATGTCTACCTTTCACAAAGGCATTCTGTGTAGGCATTTTGGTAATCAAGTTGTTTTGGC
This sequence comes from Cornus florida, assembly GCF_030987335.1. Taxonomy (NCBI): domain Eukaryota; kingdom Viridiplantae; phylum Streptophyta; class Magnoliopsida; order Cornales; family Cornaceae; genus Cornus; species Cornus florida. Next base: position 49,457,340 of record NW_026775571.1, on the reverse strand, counting down.
AGGATTCATGCTAAATCCAAGGAGAATCAAAAAAATATTTCAGATATTGTTTTCGCAGAGTTGATTTTCAGGTGATTGTGAAAAAGGTCTGGAATAACCATCCTTATAGGTTTTTCTTGCCTTTTTCAAGGACTTCGAAATTGTGCAAATGGTGGAAGAAGAATTAACTAAAAAAAGACATAAAGAAATTGAAATACTGAATTTAAAGGAATTAGAAGAAGACTGAAATTTCATTAATCTAGGAATTTTAATACATATGCGGGAAGAAAACTAGGCTACTTGCTGAAAATTAAATGCTACAATGAATTGAAAGTGCAAGATTACACTAAGGAATGTAAGAGCATCTCCAACCATTGTGTACATATTTTGTGTAAATGTAATGTGTCAGAGTAGATTTACACAAAAAATTTGTACTACTTTTTTTTAGCTCCAACGGTTATTTTATACCTTTTGTGTAAAAAAATATCCCCCAATAACAACCAACCATGTGTCATACCTAAGGCCCTATATAACTTTTACAAACCTACTTGATTTACTTTACTTTTTCGCAATTAAACCTCATGTCCCAATTCTCCTCAGTTAGGAAAAAAATAATAATTTCCCCCTATATTTCACTTTCCCATCCCGCCAATAGCAAATCTTTTCCGTCGCCACCAGAATTCTAACTTAATAACAAATAATAAAATAAGATTCAAGTATGTAGAAACTATAGAAACCAAAAATATATGCAACAACAATTGTGATTGAATTGACTAATCACCAAAAAAGAAAAGAAAAAAAAAATTATAACAATATCAAACAACAATTATATAAAATCATGATCAAAATATATATCTAATCTTTGGCTAGTACATATTTATCTCATTAGAGTATAATATAAAAGGATAAAAAAAATCCTAGAATCTACGGCGATGATTGTAGAAGATAAGGTCAAATGAAAGTAAAGAATCAAACTATTTTTATTAAAAATAAATAAATTAATTAATTAAAGATAGTCAAGCAGTTTTTACCTTAGCGCCAGTTGCAGATTCTTCTTTATGGTGCTCTAAAAGTGGGAAACAAAGAGGCGTAAAGGAATGAGAGAGAAGAAAGAGAACAACGAGTGGGAAAGGGGAGGAGTGGGAAAGGGGAGGAGTGAGAAACTATGCTTACGTGGCTGTGTAAAAGGGCTGTGTACAATACACAATCCTTTTACATTGGTGTTGTGGCAGTGTATCTTAACAGACTGCTGGAGATGAAAATTTTTTATAAATCATATGTAGCAATATATATTTTACACAAAAGAATTTTTTAGCATACCACTGAAGATGCTTAAAATACATCGAATAAAATGAAAAAGATAAAACAGTGATGTTATGTTGTGACATTCAAATGCCAATAAAAAGATAGATAAAACAGTTCTTCTATTTATAGACGTTTAAATAAGCAGTTTCCTCTCCATGATAAATGCCAATAACCGATAAATCAGACTTATTTTTTCACTATTTGGTAACTGCGTGCAACAGTCTTCTCATGTTCTCAAGGAAGTTTATCTGACTCGTAAAGTTCTCCCACATGTTGATAACGTAGTGTACACACAAATTTTGTAAGTCTGCAATCGAAACAAAATATGGAGCAAAATAGAATTTTATTAATTTATGAATGTGGAGTACAGTCCTTTGTAATATCTTTTACAAAAAAAGAATGGTCATCTGATTCGATCTCCTTGTTTTTGGTTGGTTGGTTAGATCCAAGGGCTGCACGAGCTTGTTCTTGAATCACTGTGGAATTTGATGAAGAACGGCACGTTGTTGGATGTGCTTGATGTTCTTCGCTTTTGGGTTTCGATTCTAAATTTGTGTCTGAATTCGGAGTCTCTGGATTTCTGAGTCTCTGAACTCCTGAATTCTGAATTTGTAGACTTCTGAATTCTGAATCCTCTCCTCCTTTTTTTCTTCCTCCAAAGCCTCTATTTATAGGCTTCTTGGATTAATAGGATGATGACACGTATCATCTCCTGAAAAGGATAAAACTATAACTGGGCCGGGCCAGTTATATTGTGATAATTATCCCTAAAAATAATTATTCAAAATATATTTTATTAGGAATAATTATCGTTTCATTTAATTATCTGGGCTGGGCTAATTAAATAATTTAAGTGGACCAAGCCTGGTAAATTAAATAATTTATTTAAACATTAGGCCTATATTTAATGGGTCCATTCATTAAAACCAAAGCCCACTAAATTTTAGTGTCTACAAATTGCCCCACTTCAAGTCCCAATTTTAACAAGACTTGTCTCTTTTTCCAAGTGGGACTTGAAGTTTCTTTTTTTTTTTTTTTTTTTTTTTTTCCCATCTTAATTGTACTTTCCTATTTAAATTGAATTGTCCAAATCCCAATACAACTTGGAGGTATCTTGTTGCCTATATATACCCTCAATATTGTAGGGTTTGATATCAATTTCAAAAATCTCTGAAGACTTGTCAAATCACAAATAATTGGTATGTGTGTTTCTTCTTCTTCTTCTTTTTTTTTTTTTTTCTTCTCTCTCTTCTCTTCTCTTCTCTTCTCCACGCTGGCTGGAGCTTTTTTTTTTTTTTTTTCAACGCATGTAGGAGAACAATTTTTTTTTTTTTTTCACTCCACGCACGCTGGAGAACATTTTTTTTTTTTTTTTCTAACCCCTTTTTTTTTTTCTTTGCAGGGCTTGATTGGGTATAACAACTTGATTTGTGTCAACCGTAGCAGAAATTGAATCCTCCTTCTAGACAACACCGATTTGAGCTTTGGTATCCATCATGGTGGTGTTCAAGTGTTTCGCAAAGCAAAAGCTGACTATCTTAGAGAGCAAAAATAGTCAACGAGTCCAAGGAACGACATTAAGTGTATATGACTCACTTTTTGGTCGCAATGCTATTCAAGTGTCTGATTCTAACAATAAACATTGTTCATCTCATTAGACATGCACGGCCACATGCAAACTCACCGACATTGGTCCTGATCAGATTACTGAAGAATCTATTGTCTCTAAAGCCTTGATACTAAATTCTTCACTTCATGAGAGAGTTATTGAAGAAAACCAGTTTTCACTATTGGGTCTTAATGTTCAGGCGAAGAAAATATCATGGAGTATTCCCTATAAACTTCCTGCTAAATTGTTATACACCGAACTATATTGGGAGTGGTTAGAAGATGTCTTGGCGCGTTTCCACGACTTTCTATCAAAACAACAACTATACGGTGCTTTATTCGCCTCCCTATTTTCCTATGATCGTCATGAAGATGTATTCAAAGCATTCCTTGAATGTTGGTGCCCAGCCACTAATACACTTCATTGTTCTATTGGCGAGCTATCAATTTCTCTTCGAGATCTATATATGCTAGGTGGTCTCCCTCACCAAGGAACAATTTATGATGAAGTTATTCCTTATGCAGATAAACTATCAAGAGCTGGCAACAACAAAAATTCTATCCCTTTGAGTTGTCAACACCTATTTTTGGCCTTCCACAGACTTTCCAAGAAGTATAAAGGAGATCAGAATGTGAAGATATCTGACTGGATTAATTTCTGATTTAAAGGTGCATCAAGACATACCAAACCTTCAAAGAAATCAACAAAAAATAAAATTCACCGCCCTATGAGGACTCAAAATCCATCTGGTGTGATCCCTCCTGTCCGGTCGATGTCCACCAAAGAGAAAGAAGTATTTATCAACCTTGGTGTAGATGAAACATCGAGAGACACCACTTATCTAGTTGCTTTTTTAGCATATTGGCTCTGCAAAATTGCCTTCCCTGCACACCCTGGCAATATAATTCATCCTGGGACTTTCAAGGTCGCAAGCATGTTAGCAGATGGCTGCAACATTTGTCTTTCCATCCCGGTTCTGGCCAGTATTTACAGAGGCTTGAACGAGATTGTTTCCTCACCAGATCCTGGAAGCTGCTCTGCGATATTTCCTATTCACTATGTATTCGGATGGTTGAGTGAATATTTCAGAACTAATTTCACCATTCCTAATACCAACTATTGGCCTAGAATGACATTATATGCAGGCGAAGAAGGAGCAAGATACTTTGACCATTTTGAAGCCCAAAATTTATTCAGATCATGTAAAGGAATAAACTTAACTTGAATGGCTAAAAGATCTTCAAAAGAGCGACTTATTGTAGATAATGGCGAGATGATAAAGGCTGACTTTGACACCCTAATCAATCTTCGATCATGTTATTTGACATTGCGCCAAAATGACCGTCTTATCATTGAGCCGTATAGTCCACACAGATTTAACCGACAATTTGGGTACCATCAAGATATTCCTGGAAAATTAAAAAATGACTTTCGTACTTGCACCTTAGAGGAATTTTTAAAGCATTGGAACTCATCCGTTCATCATTCTTCTGGTTGTGATGCGTTGCTTCCTTCAACCTTAAGCCACCAAAAATCCTCAGTTACCAGAGCATATGCCAAATGGTGGTCCAGCGTATATATTGATTCATTTACACAGAAAGAAACTACCTCAAAGCAATCTAAACGCACGATTTCCCCACCAGAGAAACCAACTAAAATCACGAAGGTTTTAATTAAGGGACTGAAGTCAAATCTCCCATCTAAGCCAGTGCCAAAGTTAACCATCAAATCTCATAATGATTGTGACGTTGTTGGAGGATCTAGTAGCCATCACCAAACAGCAAAAGATGTCCCACCACTAATCAATAACCGTCGCCGTCGTCAGTTGTCAATGGAGTTAAATGAGGATGTGAAAGCTTATGATGAGGATCGTAACTGGAAGCATGTCACCGACAAAGTGAGACTTGATTTAATACAGGAATGTATTGCCATTTCTCTTAATCAATTTTTTACTAGGGTACCTAGCAGTTCACAACCTATACAGGTAACTGTTATTATATATATATATATATATATATATATATATATATATATATTTTTTTTTTTTTTTTTGTACTGCAAATTACCATTATTTATTATTATTTTTTTAATAGATAAAAGACAGCAAGGGATTTCTTGGGGAAGATGTCGTCATTGTTGCTAACCCAACATGTAGTGAAGAATCTATTTATGGACCGTCTGTCTTAGAGTTGGCCACTGTGATAGGAAAAGGTACAGAGATTTCACTACAAAGAAGCAGAGTTAGTCAACACTCGGATGTTTTGGGAATTGCTGAAGTGACTAGTTAAGCTATGGAGGTGGTTGAAAATATTGGTAATGATCATGTAGTTATCCCTTCTTTGATTTTAAGAGAACAGGGTCCACCCTTGCATCGTGTTGCCCCTTCTGAAATGTCAATTTTCAATGCGAATGAGATCGTTCTTGATGTTCATCGTCGTGCTGCTTTATTCTTTATTGATTTCATAAAGAATATCATACGCGATACTCCTACCGATAAAATACCGTCTCGAGCACCTAAACTTCAAACACTTTATGAAGGACTCGCAAAACTCCCTGGAGACCATTCAGCTTTGAAGAGGCGAATTGACTCATATACCAATAATGCGGCTAATTATATTGCTACATCTTCTTCATATGCCTGTATGATGACTTCAGACTCTCAATCCCAATGATTGGCCAGTATTGATGCACAGTTCACCAACGCTAGGTCTATAGAAGATGATGGTGCTAAGCGTATAGAATCATTTCAATCTAGTTTGAGTGAAGCTGAATTTAAAGAAGCTAGATCAGTGAAAGAATTGCAGGAAGCCAGGGAAGAGACTCAAGGGCTTAAAGTCCTCATATCGACAACGGATGCACAGTTATTTCAGAAGAAGGAAGCCATCACCAAACTTTGGGAAGATCGAAAATCAATAGAAGAAGCTAACGTCATCTCGAATCGCGATCTTGAAGTAGTGAAGCAACTAGAAGAGATATTATGGCAAGAACGTGACGAAATTATCGCTATGGAATTTTAGTATTGATCATCATTTTTTTGTTTTCAAAAACAAAGTTGTAACTTTGAATTTTAGCAATAAAACAAATGATTTATTATCTCCATTTTATTTACAAAGATGTTATCATTATTTATTTGTTTCACCGTTCACAGTTTATACTCTTGCGGGCCAGGAGTTTATAAAGAATTTTTTTTTTTTTTTTTTGCAATCACAGTTTTAACTCATGTAGGCCAGGAGCATAGTGCAGTTTAAGCTCGTACGATCAGAAGCATTGCCTTCATGGGTAGTAGCGCGAGCTTCTAATCTCTTTCCATCCAATGCTTCCAGTTCTTGAAGACGTAAGATGGCATTTTCTTCACTTATAAGAACTTCTCGTATGGCTATCCTTAATGAAGGGATTTGTTGTTCTAATGGAAGAACTGCTTCTATGCCATAGACCAGAGAATATAAAGTTGCTTGAGTAGGTGTCCGATGCGTAGTGCGGTATGCCCATAATGCTTCTTCCATTCGCTCATGCCAATCTCGCTTTGTTTGGTTGACTACTTTCTTCAATAGCTCACATAGAGTCTTATTGAATGCTTCTGCGAGACCATTTGCAGGGGCATTGTACATGGAGGATTTACGTTGTTTGAATCCAAATTTCTCACAAAGGTCAGTTACCCAACTGTTTTTAAAATTCGTCCCGTTATCAGTGATGATGTATCGAGGGACACCATATCGATAAATAATGTTGGACTTGATGAAGTCAACCACTGTTTCCTTTTTCACATGTTTTTAGGGTGCAGCTTCCGCCCATTTTGAAAAATAATCAGTTGTAGCCAAGATATACAAGTGGCCTTTTGAAGACTTTTCTAAAGGACCAACTACATCTAATCCCCATGCATCGAACGGCCATGACGTCACAGTAGGGTGTAATGGTTCCAGTGGTTGGTGTATGAAGTTGGCATATAATTGATAGGCTTGACACCTTTTTGCATACTCCAAGCAATCTTTGACCATGGTGGGCCAATAATAACCCATTCTTTTGACGCGAAAGTTCAGCTTTGGACCAGATTGATGAGCTCCACAAATCCCAGAATGTGCCTCCTTCATTGCATGCGTTGCTTCATCATTTCCAAGGTAGCGAAGGAAAAGGCCTTCATAGGAACGCCTATACAATGTATCGTTGTAATAGATGAAACGAGGTGCTCGCCTTCGTATTTCAGTCTTATGGCGTAGGTCTTCGGGAAGCTTTCCATGTTCCAGATAATCAATGATAGGGATTCTCCAGTCTTCTTCCTCTTGTGTCCAACAAGAAACCACATTACTTTCTTCAAATTTATCCTCCAAGACTTGTGGCAAGACCCATCTTTGACATACAGGAACATCAACCAGGTCTTCATCAGTTAACGCCAATGTTGTAGCTAAATTTGCCAAAGCATCAGCTATCCGATTTTCTTTCTTGGAATGTGCTCTAGTATGACGCTATCAAACCGTTCCAACAAATGAGAGGCATAACGATGGTACGGTACTAGATCATCTTTCTTAACCTCATATTCTTTAAGAAATTGGTTGATCACCAACTTAGAGTCTCCATATATTTCGAGGTCCGTGATGTTCATCTCATTCGCCATTTGAAGGCCGATAATCAAGGCTTGATACTCAGCTACATTATTTGAGCAGTTTTCAGCAAGTGCAAAAGAGTATGGAATGACATGTCTCTTTGCAGAAACAAAAACTACACCTGCTCCAACCCCATCTGATTGTGCTGCCCCATCGAAAAACATCATCCATGGAGGGAGGATGTCCACAAGGAAGACTTCTTCATCAGGAAAATCTTTAGAAATTTCCCAATCGGCTAGAATAGGATGGTCAGCTAAGAAATCAGCTAAGGCTTGTCCTTTTACTGCTTTTCGTGTCACATAAATAATTTCAAATTCGTTGAACAAAATTGACCACCTCACCAATCGTCCGGAAAGGACTGGCTTAGACATGACATATTTGAGAGGATCTGCCCTTTCAACAAGATGTATCGTATGAGCCAAGAAATAATGCCTCAATTTCTTAGAAGCGAAGACAAGTGCGAGGCATGTTTTTTCAATTGGAGGATAATTTCGCTCCGTCGGGGTGAGTCTGCGACTTAAATAATACAATGCCTTCTCTTTATGTTCTTCATTATTCTGAGCAAGTAAGGCACCCAACGATTCTTCTTGCACAGCAATGTAAAGTATGAGTGGCTTTCCAGGTATCGGTGCTCCCAATACCGGAGAATTGAGAAGGTACTTTTTGATGCTATCAAAAGCATTTTGGCATGATTGGTCCCAATTAAATGGAACATCTTTTTTTAGGAGTCGGTTAAAAGGCTGACAACGACCCGCTAAATTTGAGATGAACCGATGAATGAACGCAAGTTGACCTTGTAAACTTCTAAGTTCACGTAAATTCTTTGGTGGCGGCATCTTTTGAATGGCCTCAATTTTATTAGGATCAATCTCAATACCACGATGACGTATGACGTATCCCAGGAATTTCCCTGAAGTCACACCAAATGCACATTTAAGGGGATTCATCTTAAGTTGATATTTTCGAAGGCGATTAAAGACAGTACGTAAATCCTGTAAATGATTTCTTCGTTCTTTTGTCTTAACCACCAAGTCATCAACATAACATTCAACAATCTTGTGGAGTATGTCGTCGAAGATCCTTTGCATAGCGCGCTAGTATGTTGCTCCCGCATTTTTTAGTCCAAAGGGCATAACTTTGTAACAATATATGCTTTTAGGAGTGCGAAAGGCAGTTAACTCCTCGTCCCTCGGAGTCATTCTTATCTGATTGTACCCAGAGTAACAATTCATAAAAGAGAGAGCTTCATGTCCAGTGGTTGCATCTACAGTGAGCTCAGGGATGGGAAGAGGAAAATCATCTTTTGGGCATGCCTCATTCAAATCACGAAAGTCCACACAGATTCGAATCTGTCCATTTTTCTTCTTCACTGGAACAATGCTCGAAATCCATGTTGGATATTTGACCTCACGGACAAACCCTACTTCAATCAATTTGTTGAGTTCTTCCTCTATCCTTGGAACTAGCTCTGGACGGAAGAAACATTGAGACTGCTTAACCGGACGTGTCCCACGTTTGACAGCGAGATTGTGCACTGCAATTTTAGGATCAAGATCAGGCATCTCTTTGTATGTCCAAGCAAAGACATCCTTGTACTCAGACAATAATTGAAAGTAATCATTTTCTTCTGAGGGGTTTAGGAATGCACTAACAAAAACTGGTTTGGGTTAATCGTCAGTTCCTAAGTTAATTTCTTTGAGTTGATCAACAGTAGCCTGCCCCCTATCTTCTAGTGTTGGTGGAACTTTCTCGATATCATCTGGTTGTTCACAGTCAAGTTCCTCTTCAACAGTGATGTGGTATGAAGTAACACAAGACGATTCGCCAGTGCCTTCTATTCTATCCACTTCTGCTGATTGATTAGTAAATACAATGGTTCGCCTTCGAGCTTTCAATGTAACATCATTGGTGACATCTATCTCTGTCTTACGTTTCATTCGCGAAGGCACTAGGCTCTGAACCTCACTATTATTCACCACGTCGATGTTAGCTTCTTCTGACTTCACAATCTTGCTGTTTTTTAGTGGTGCATCATGGATAGTACCAATTCGAGAAAATACTAACTTTCGAGATTGAGGTTGTGCAGATTTTCTTCCTTGGTCATGAAAGCTCATTCTGTTAAAAACAGAGTTACGAGGCAAATTGCTGATATGAGAACTTGAAACATTTGATTCTCGGCTTGACAACCTGTTGAATACAGATGTTCGATCGCATGGAGCTCTTATACGGTCAAAGACTGATTTTTGATGCCTAGTCTACTGATCTTGTTCATCCTCAACTTCTTCAAACCCAATGTATGAGGTGCTTGACTTCTTATCCCTCTTTGTGATTTGAATTCAAAGTGGCTCAGAAGCTACGAAACCAAGACCAGACTTAGGTGAAATGATTTTATGCCCTTGATCTTTCAACTTCTTCTGTGTCTCATTGAGGCCGTGCACCTTCTCACCGGTGACCTCAGCATTCAGTTTTCCAAGGCTTGCAGGATTTGTAAAATCATACCCCGACTTAGCCAAGAGTTGGTATGCTTTAGGATCGAATCCTTCGTCGGTCCTTTGTTTTGAAAGTGATAAATGATCAACCATAGATTGAGAAGGCCGCACGAACCCTTTTAACGGAGACGTGGAAGGCGAAGACTTCTGAATCTTAGGGAGAGGAAGAGTTAACTCTCCTTTAAGCTTTTGCATATCTTCTTTTTCCTTGGTTTGTAACATCTTTAATTTAAATTCCTTAGTTTCAATTATCTCGATAACAAGTGCCTGCCCTTCTTGTCGCTGAGATTTTGGAACATACTTTAAAATAGGTTTCGTCCGATGTGCTTTTATCAAGACCCCTCGTATTTTAGCTACCTTTACAATGTCTGTCACTGAAACGTCTAGTGGATCACTTAATGCTTCTTTTGCTTTTGTAGATTGAATCTCTTGTGTAGACGGAAGGCTTGGGATGGGCACTTCCGAAGGTGTATCATAATCGATATAGAACTTGGCATCAGCAAAATGAGATTCTACCTCTGTAAATGGCTTATGATCCGCCACAACCGTTTGTACGCCATTTTTGTAGAATTTGAAGCACTGATGAAGAGTCGATGGAATGACGCCATTACTATGTATCCAAGGCCTTCCCAACAAAAAATTGTAGGACGTCTTTGCATCAATCACATGGAATAAGGTTTCTGCTTGGAGCTTGCCAATAGTTAGCTTTGCCCGAATCATGCCGATAGCTCTCTGTCCTCCTTGGTTAAAACCTTGAATAATAAGACGGCTACGCGATAACTCGTCAATTGTGATGCCAAGATTTTTCATCGTAAATTTTGGCATTAGATTCACCACCGAGCCACCATCAACAAGAATACGAGTAACTCTTCGTTCTTTTATGTAACCGGAGACAAAGAGAGGACAATTGTGCGGCTTCGAACCCAACTGAAGATCCTCGTCCGTGAAAACAATTAGTGCACAACATGACTCAAACGTACCTCTAACCACTTCATCATCATCAGATTTTTCAATGATGGCTGTATTATGGTTCTCTACAGTCTGGACTTCATCTTGATCCTCGTTCTTCTCATCATTAAGGCTTGTTTTCTTAGTTGAAACCATGTAAGTTGTTACAACTTCGTCATTTAGGTATCCTTTTGGAAAGAACTCTTGCAAAGTAATAGGCTTCTGACTCTTTTTGCTTATAGAGGTGTGTTTAGTTGACTGTGTCTTCTTGACCCATTTTCTGTTATGGCCAGACTGTTTATGGTGATATTGGGGTTTCTTCTTCCTTTGCCCTCTGTCAGAATAATTAGTCTGAAAAATATCAGCTTGTTGCTTCTGTGGTTTCTTTCTTGTCACCAGAGTCCATCCTTCTTCATCATCCTGAGGAAAAACCCTTCCAAATGTTGAAATGTCACGTACACTCCCTTGGCCAATATAGATTGGGATTGGTTCCAATGAACCAAACTGGATAGTTGTGCAAGATACCTCCGAAGTTAAAGGTTGAGAACGAGCACTCCCCACGACAGAGGTTGTCAAAGTAGCAGTAGTATGATTTGAAGTTACAACTTCGTCTGTATCCAACAAGATTTTTCCTTGTTTTGCCAGATTCATCACCACCTCCTTGAAGATAAAACACTTCTCAATTGGATGACTGATAATGCGATGATATTTGCAGTATTTTGGATCGTTGATACGTCCCATCTCTGGAGGACGTTTGCATTCAGGGAGTTCTATAACTTTACTTTCAAGTAAACATTCCAAGATGCCAGGAACATCGGAATCGGGGAAGGGGTATTCTTTCTTCTCTAACTCCTTTAGCGTAGGACGCTGTCTCTCCCTCTCTTGAAACTGGCGAGGCTTTTTATCATCCTTCTTGTCATCTTTAACAGATATCTTGATTGGGGTGGTTGAGATAGCCATTGAATCTTTAGCCGCATTTTTTGATGACTTGTCGTCCTTCTTCCAGTCCTTCTTATCTTTGTGTGGTTCTATAGTCACGGGACTTTTGCCATCATGGGATTTCATACTGATCTCCTTGTCATGGGCACGCGTAGCCAATTCCTCAAATGTGCGAGGTTTTATGCCTTGTAGAATGTAGAGCAAGCCCCAATGCATTCCCTGCATACACATCTCCACAGCAGATTCTTCTGACAAACGGTCCTTGCAGTCAAGACTGAGGGCTCTCCACCGATTAATGTAGTCGATTACAGGCTCATCCTTCCATTGCTTCGTGTTAGTCAACTCTATCATACTAACAGTATGACGAGTGCTATAGAACCTGTTCAAGAATTCTCGTTCTATCTGGTCCCAACTATCAATTGATTCTGACTTTAGGTCAGTGTACCACTCGAACGCGTTTCCTTTAAGGGACCGGACAAACTGTTTGACTAGTAAGTCCCCCTCTGTTCCGGCATTGTTACAAGTCTCGACAAAATGGGCAATGTGTTGCTTGGGGTTACCTTTTCCGTCAAATTGCTGAATCTTCGAAGGTTGGTATCCTACATGCATTCTCATACTGTCGATTCTCCTTGTATAGGGCTTTGAGTACATGAGAGTGCTCTGTGAGACACCACCATATTGAGCTCGGATTATATTCGTTATCATATCTTGCAATTGTTCGACAGATAATGAAGAGACTGAAGAAGAGGTATGATTGGTTTGACCAGTCGCCTGTTCTATCCCCAACGTCTGGTTTTGACTGGTCGCTTGTTCTGTCACCGGTGTCTGTTTGGGATTCTCCCTGTGAGTACCTTATGCTGTAGAATTAGGATTCTCCGTTAGTATTGCTGTGGAAGATGTAGGTTTCCCAGACGGTGGTGGTGTGAAAGTTGCACGATTCCCGGATGGCATTGGTGTTTCACCGAAGGTCTGAACTTCCAATTTATTCATTAGTGTAGCGATTTGCAAGTCCTTTTCTTCAATAGTCTTTGTGAGGTTCTCAATGGAATGAGCCATAGTTGCTAGTTGTTCCTCCACCGTAGCAGCTCCAGTCATCATAGCAGCAACCACATCTGAGTATGATAGGCCTTGAGAATCCACATTCCTTGAAGTGATTGATTGCTCCGAAGTCTGACGTGGTGACTCTGGGGGTGAACCGACACTAGAGTGAGCATCATAGATAGAACGAAGTGAATCTGGTGGTGGAGCCTCCTCTGGAACAATGTCAAGTTTTCACGTTCGCCGGTGTTGCAGGATTAGTTTTCACCACATCTTGCTGAAGTTTGAATGACGCCATCGCCTGGGACTTGCTACGTGTCACAGGGCCCGTCAAGGTACTTCCATCGCTTAATTTGGTCTTCGTGCCACTTTTCATGGTGGCTTTAGCGTCGACCTTTGCAATAGCGATGTTCTTTTGGGCTTTCTTGTCTGTCTGAATCTTAGGGGGAGCTATAAAATCTGATAGAGAAGAAACTTGATGGTAGGAGAAAGAGATGAGAGGCAAAGGTGGTCCCACTGGGCGTGCCACAAATTTGTACACACAAATTTTGTAAGTCTGCAATAGAAACAAAATATGGAGCAAAATAGAATTTTATTAATTTATGAATGTGGAGTACAGTCCTTTATAATATCTTTTACAAAAAAGAATGGTCCTCTGATTCGATCTCCTTATTTTTGGTTGGTTGGTTAGATCCAAGGGCTGCACGAGCTTGTTCTTGAATCACTGTGGAATTTGATGAAGAACGGCACGTTGTTGGATGTGCTTGATGTTCTTCGCTTTTGGGTTTCGATTCTGAATTTGTGTCTGAATTCGGAGTCTCTGGATTTCTGAGTCTCTGAACTCCTGAATTCTGAATTTGTAGACTTCTGAATTCTGAATCCTCTCCTCCTTTTTTTCTTCCTCCAAAGCTTCTATTTATAGGCTTCTTGGATTAATAGGATGATGACACGTATCATCTCCTGAAAAGGATAAAACTATAACTGGGCCGGGCCAGTTATATTGTGATAATTATCCCTAAAAATAATTATTCAAAATATATTTTATTAGGAATAATTATCGTTTCATTTAATTATCTGGGCTAGGCTAATTAAATAATTTAAGTGGACCAAGCCTGGTAAATTAAATAATTTATTTAAACATTAGGCCTATATTTAATGGGTTCATTCGTTAAAACCAAAGCCCACTAAATTTTAGTGTCTACACGTAGTTAAAACGAACTTGAAGCCACATTTTCACCTCATAAAATCTACCACATGGAAATCTTCCACCAATATATATATATATATATTCTCCCTTTCGATTTTTAGTTATGCCAATTCAAAATCCAATGTTGTATTTTTCTAATATATCTAATTCTTCCTCTTTACCTTAAAAGGACATTTTTTTGGTCTATATATAATGGGGCATTTACTCACGTATCAGCTCAATGGGCCGAGATTAGTAGATTAGTAATTGGCCACATTTCAAGTAATTAGCCAAATTGTAATCGGCTGGGTGATGTCCACCTCTTTTTTCGATCCCCATAGGCTTTTACTAGGCCTTCTTCGATTGAAAGAGGTTTAATTCAAAGGTTTGGGTTTTTTCACACACACACACATATATATTTATATATATTCCATCTGTCCACAAAAAATATCCACCCTTTTTTCTTTTCGCTGTCCCAATTTAAAATCCAATGCAATATTTTTTTAATATTCTTAATTTACCCTCTTTACCTTAAAGTTATAAAAGCACGAGATTCATCTCGCGCGCGCGTATAAGGGTATATCCGGATATCCATCCTCTATTGCTATAATAATAAAAAAAAATTTAAAAAATTAAAAACTACACATTTAAAAAGTTAGGTTTCCAGAAAAGATATATTTTGTGCATATATTATTTATTGAAGAATGATGTTGAATTTTCTTTATTATCTAATACTACCAGTTACGAGAGCCTCGAGACGAGTTCTCCCAATCCTAATCTACTAATCTGGGCCCATTGAGCTGATATGTGAGTAAAGTGGTTTTAGATAAAAGATAAGAAGGAAATAATCCGCACAAGTAACAAACCGCCAAGAGAAACCCTTTTTCTACAAGGAAAAGAAGAAGAAAGAAATACTATATATTCACATTAGTACGTAGTTTTGGGTTCCATTCACAAAGTTTGGTTGAGAAACTTAGCGATGAAGAAAGTAAAGAGAGGTCCTTCCCCATCACCAATCCTTCCCCATGATCTCGTGACCATAATACTCTCACGTCTGCCTGCTAAATCTCTTGTTCGGTTTAAGCGTGTATGCAAGTCATGGCGCAATCTATTCAATCAACCTCACTTTGTTAAGATGCATCTAAGCCGACTATCCAAAGACCGAAAGTTAGCATTTTCATGTTGCTCTCGCACTTTACAATTAAGGAGAGAACTACTCGTACAGTCCGGCGATGATCTAACAGCGAAGCACATTCTTCCTCCATTCACAGAAGAACCGGTCTCCATCTTTGGTTCTTGTAATGGGTTGCTATTACTTCAAACTCATCTATCCCATACCCTTTACTTGGTGAATATCACAACTAGAGAACTCAATAAATTACCATTCATGTATACACCATCCATGTCGTATGGATTTGGTTATGATGCATCCACTGATGACTACAAAGTCGTGGCAATCTCATCCCGTGTCGCAAGTTTATACACAATGAAAACAAATTCTTGGAGGAGGATTCAAGACTTCCCTTCCAAAGCTGGGATGTCGAATTCTCAACCATGTTTACTTCTAAACGGAATTCTCCATTGGTTTTGTTGCCACGTGTGGAGGATGATTTCTTTTGATTTAGCTGAGGAGAAATTTCGAGATATTCCTTTGCCACATCTTCAAAGGATTGAATCATGTTCAAATTATGTAGATTGCAGAGGTTATGCAGTTGGAGTTCTCGGAGGATGTCTTTGTATTAACGTCACAGGTGTGGATGATTGCCGGAGTGGTACCAAATTTTGGGTGATGAAGGAATACGGCAAGAGAGAGTCTTGGACTAAGCTTGGGATTATCATACCATGTAGTTTTGACGCGAAGCCTCTGAATTTCTCAAACAATGATGAACATCTGTTTTTAGTTGACCACAAACGGTTACTTATGTACAATCAAAAAGAAAACACATACAGATATCCAGAGACTTTCAATATCTTTGGTAAATGGTTTGGTGCAGAGACCTACTTGGAGAGCATTGTTTCGCCTAAGTATCACAATGTGGTTTAGAATCAACATCAAGAACAATAGAAGATACTATTTTAGTTTTTTGTACGTAGGTCTAACTAGTATTTTGTATGTAGCTCCATAAAATGTATTTTTTTCTTTAATGAACTTTTCATTAATTAATTAACTCAACCTCGTGAATTCTGTAGCCTTGCATTTTTATCACAATATTGTGGGTTCTTTTCACTTTGATCATAACTGGGAACAGTTTATTTTTGTTTCTAATTTAAGGCGGGGGAACTAAAATTATGGCCCTTTCTCCCTTCCTTCTTTAGCCTTTCCTTCCCTCAGTAAGCATTTCACAGAGATTCGACGTCATATAAAATTCTTTATTCATCTACGACGTGGGGCCGACACCTAAGCCGCTTTGGAATTTGACTTAAAATCACAAGAGCAGTGTTACAAATCTCCAATTAAAATTTGGGATGTGATTTTGAATCCGATGTGATGATAGTTAAAAAGACATTAATATCCTTTAATTTAATACATATTACATTATACTCTTCTATAAATTTTGTTTTCCTATTTTAGCAAATGGACGGCAAAGCCTTTCTGTTGCTTATTTTGAGAAGCTTTTGCAATGTTACGTTTGGTGTGCAGGAATGTAATGTAATGGAATGCTCATTTCAACCATTCAGTTGTTTGGTGTGCAGGAATGGAATGGAATGACCATTCCAATGGAATGAAAATCCATTACAGGGAATGAAAATCCATTCCATTAGTAAACCTATTGGCCATTCCATTCCATAGTAGGATAAAATATTTTTCTAATATTCCCAATAAGCCCTTAATCACATTCTAATAAGAGAAAAATATTTCGCATTCACCAAAAATATTTCGCATTCCATTTTTCATGTTTATCGGCTTCTTTATTAGACGTGATAAAGGTCTTTTATCTTCTATCTCTTCTGAATATACCCATAGCTGCCATTGACAAAAAAGTTGCAGGACTTTCAATCAAATTACAAGTATTAATTTCTTTGTTTATTTATTTTTTTTGTATCTTTGTGTTGAAACATTTGTGAAATCATCTGCAACCCAAAGTGGACTAGTTTGACTTTTGGACCCTTAGTCAAGTTCATCGTTGGATGATTGGAGAACTTTTCTTGATTAGAATTTTATCAAAACTAGAATTTTCAAGAAATCTACAATAAAAAAAATAAAAATAAAAATTACACAAGTACTTGGAAATATTACCAAGTTTTTTTGTTGGGTTGATGATTTATTTATTTCCTTAACTTTATTTGAGTTGATCTTATGGTGCACGATTTTTTATATATTATTAAGATTGATATATCATTAAATATATATATATATATATTATTTTTTAGCCTTTACATCAATTTCTTAGATTAAATATTCAATCATGGTGAGTTGGTTTAGTTATAATTTTTTTATTTTTCTTTCCTCCAGTGTAAAGGGCATTTTTGAGAAAAGGCATTCCCTTCCAGATTTAATGATACTCAACCAAACAATAAAATGGTAATAATCATTCCGATTCACCGTGTCACACCAAACATTAGAATGGTAATACTCATTCCATTCCATTCTCACTCTCATTCCATTGCAAATTTCATTCCATTCCATTCATGTACACCAAACGTAGCATAAATGAATTGCCAATTGAAGGAAAAGGAAAGAACAAATAATTACATAGGTTTCCTCTCTCTATCGTTAATTTGTTTTCCTCTACTAATCTTTTTCAATATAAATAGAAGTGTGTGTGTATGGATATATATATATTCTCTTTTGCACTCTCTGTGTTTTTCGAGAACTCTATATCTTTGTTGGGTATGTATTTAAAATTTAATTATAATTAGAAAATATCAAATCAAAATACAGTTATCAAAAACTTTTAAGTGAATTATGTAAATTAAGATTCTTATCCAGCGGAAAGAGATCATTTATGGTAAAAATTTGTAACTTCTAATTTTAATTATTTAAAAATTGAGTCATGCTATTTGGCGGGATAAATAAAAACCTACTACTTCACCAAGTTTATGTGCCTACCCATGCGTCAAATATAATGGAACCCATTTTAAAATAGGGCGAATTGCAAAAATCCCCCCTTTACTATTGCCAGTTGCGAAAAACCCCCTTATAAATATTTTTGGCAAAAAATCCCCCTCAACTATCCCAAGGGGGTGTTTTTAACCGATGTCCTTTTAAGTAGTTATCTGATGAAATTTTTTGGATGAAATTGCCCCACAACAGATTATTTTTCAAACAATTTATCAGCAATTTTTCAGCCACATCCTAACTATGGCATATTCACCCTATAATCGTTTTGAGCACTTAATCAATTGAGGTGTTGATCAAACCTTACCACCAAAGTGACAAGTAAGTGGTCTAAGTGCAGGATTGAATTATGTAGAGTTAATCGTCTATTTGAGCGTCTGTGGAAACTGAGCGGATTTCAGTCATTTTTCTTGTTGACGTGTTTCGGCAACAAATAGTTGGAATTGATCCGCAGCTTGGTACCCAGGTGGAACAGATTCCTTGGAAAAAAGAAGGCCTGCATACAGGAAAGAAGGACAAGGAGGATCTGCGGTGGAGGAGTGGGATTTCGGCATAACCTAACAACTAGGGCTTGATCAGAAAGAGAAGCTTTTGGTTCTTCAAGTTATATGATACAGTATATACTTAATATAAAAATTAAAAATTAAAAATTTAAAAAATAAAATTAAACTAAGTGAAGTTACAGTCCTAAAAGGGTATTTTTAAATATATTTTCATTTTAAAAAATTGTACACAAGGAGCGAAGCTTCCCTCTAGTGGATAAATTTTTGGAAGGGGTGATGAATATGTCAAAACAAATGTAGAAAAAATATAAAATATATTTGGAAATTTTTTTTTTCATATTTTACAATGGGCTTAGCGCGTAATAGACATATAACTTTCTGTCACATATCTAGCCCTTGGTGGAAAGTTCCCTTTCTACTACGGGTCCATATAGCATGTGGTAGAAAGTATCTTTTACCACGGGCTATGCGTGCCCGTAGTATAAAGTGACTTTCAATGCCTTTCAATTACGGGTTTTTTTTGGCCCATGGTACAAAGTGGCATTTACTATCGGCTATACGGGCCTGTGGTAAAAAGCCCGTAGTTAATAACCACTTTTCTTGTAGTGATGAACTTGATTAGGATAAAAGCCAGGTCTAAGCACAAGCATGGGAGCAACTTTGCATGAAAAGAAGGTGAAGTTGAGATAAACTAAAAACTTTCCTCAGGCCAGTACTATTTCTCAACTTAATAGTGGCTAGTCTTGCTCTGATACAGGACTTGATTTGAGAAATTATGTGTTAGGGAGAAGAAGACTGATTTCTGAAAACCCTAGCATTTCTTTCCATCCCAATGAAATAAATTACAGCAGACTAAAGCAACTTATGAATCAAAAATCCTAAGGACCTCCAATGTAATGAGCACTACTGAATCATATCTGACCAACAGTTAGGCAAGATGTAAAACCCAGCAACTTCCTGAATGAATTTCCAAATGTGAGCACTAAACTTACAGTTGAAAAATAAGTGGTTAATGGACTCCCATTCTGAAAGACAGAGATAACAGTAATTTGTATCATGCTTATGCATAATTAGCTTAACATCAAGAGTGTATAATCTTTCTCTTACTGCTAACTATGAAATAATTCTATGCTTTGGTATGTGGTGCTTAAACCATACAATGTGATGCCATGAATAGATTGGGGAATGAGGTATAAAGTTACTTATAGTGGGAGATAAAGAGAATACCTTGGTAGGGCTAGATAACCACTCAATGGAATCAACATTAGGAGATGGTAAGGCAAAATTTTGTAATTGATAAATGAAACTTAGGGATTGAAAAAATGGATACAGTCGCATTGAATTGGGATCCACCCACTGGTCATTGGAAATTAGGCTATCAACTAAGACTTGGTTGTCTAGTCGAAGAATTTATACTTTAGTGAGCCCCAATTGACATGCATACAATTGGACCATTTGTCATCCAGTAATCAAACCACAAGCTTGTTGATGTGCCAGCCCCCACCTTATGCTTGACCAGTCCTCTTGCCACACCTCTCAATCTAAGAAGCTTCCTCCAAAAACCAAAGCTTAGTGTAGTAGCCTTGACAGTCCATAAGCTCTTAGCTTTGATAAGATAATTATAAAACCAAGCAACCCAGAGACTGTCTTTCCTTAAACAAAGCTTCTAAATATGCATTAAGTTGGCAATAATGTTGAACATCTCCAAATCAGGGACCTCCATGGATTCTTGGTCTACAAACAGCATGCCAAGCAACCTTGACTCCTTTCTTCTTTTTGTCAATTCCAGACCAGAAAAAACTTTTAATGATCAGATTGATTTGTCCAATAACCATCTTTGACAATACAAATGTTTAAAACCAATAGGGTTGAATAGAACACAACACATACTTAATGAGGATAGCCCTCCCTGCATATTAAAGAAACCTTGAGGTCCAATTTCTAATCCTTGATGTTATCTTTCCTACTAGTGCTTGCCAATGCCTTGCCTTGATTGAGGATGAGGATAGGGGCATTCCTAAGTAAATAACAAGCAAATTGCCTGCTTCAATTTGAAGGAGATTGAGAATGACAGCTTTAATAGTATGATCAACTCCTGCGAAGAAAACTTTGCTCTTTGATATGTTAATTTGAAGCCTTGAGAATGAGAAGAATGTGTATAAAGCATCCAACAACACCTAAATTGAAGGTAAAGTGGTATGGGAGAACATCATAATTACATTTGCAAAAGTTAGATGGGTAATTGATAGTTTCTTGCACCTCTAATGAAATCTAAATCCATGATTAATTTTAATATGGTTGCTGATAGTTAAGGTCAAGACCTCCATGGCGGTAACATACAGCAAGGGTAAAACTGGATCACCCTACCTAAGACCTCTTTTTCCTTAGAAGAATCCAAAAGGCTTTCCACTGAGAGAGATGTTTTACGAAGGTGTACTTATGCATTAGGCTATCCAGTGGACAAATGAAGTAGGAAATCCAAACAAAGTAAGAGAATCAAGAATAAAATGCCAATGTGTATAATCTTTCTCTTACTGCTAACTATGAAATAATTCTATGCTTTGGTATGTGGTGCTTAAACCATACAATGTGATGCCATGAATAGATTGGGGAATGAGGTATAAAGTTACTTATAGTGGGAGATAAAGAGAATACCTTGGTAGGGCTAGATAACCACTCAATGGAATCAACATTAGGAGATGGTAAGGCAAAATTTTGTAATTGATAAATGAAACTTAGGGATTGAAAAAATGGATACAGTCGCATTGAATTGGGATCCACCCACTGGTCATTGGAAATTAGGCTATCAACTAAGACTTGGTTGTCTAGTCGAAGAATTTATACTTTAGTGAGCCCCAATTGACATGCATACAATTGGACCATTTGTCATCCAATAATCAAACCACAAGCTTGTTGATGTGCCAGCCCCCACCTTATGCTTGACCAGTCCTCTTGCCACACCTCTCAATCTAAGAAGCCTCCTCCAAAAACCAAAGCTTAGTGTAGTAGGCTTGACAGTCCATAAGCTCTTAGCTTTGATAAGATAATTATAAGACCAAGCAACCCAGAGACTGTCTTTCCTTAAACAAAGCTTCTAAATATGCCTCAAGTTGGCAATAATGTTGAACATCTCCAAATCAGGGACCTCCATGGATTCTTGGTCTACAAACAGCATGCCAAGCAACCTTGACTCCTTTCTTCTTTTTGTCAATTCCAGACCAGAAAAAACTTTTAATGATCAGATTGATTTGTCCAATAACCATCTTTGACAATACAAATGTTTAAAACCAATAGGGTTGAATAGAACACAACACATACTTAATGAGGATAGCCCTCCATGCATATTAAAGAAATCTTGGGGTCCAATTTCTAATCCTTGATGTTATCTTTCCTACTAGTGCTTGCCAATGCCTTGCCTTGATTGAGGATGAGGATAGGGGCATTCCTAAGTAAATAACAAGCAAATTGCCTGCTTCAATTTGAAGGAGATTGAGAATGACAGCTTTAATAGTATGATCAACTCCTGCGAAGAAAACTTTGCTCTTTGATATGTTAATTTGAAGCCTTGAGAATGAGAAGAATGTGTATAAAGCATCCAACAACACCTAAATTGAAGGTAAAGTGGTATGGGAGAACATCATAATTACATTTGCAAAAGTTAGATGGGTAATTGATAGTTTCTTGCACCTCCAATGAAATCTAAATCCATGATTAATTTTAATATGGTTGCTGATAGTTAAGGTCAAGACCTCCATGGCAGTAACAAACAGCAAGGGTAAAACTGGATCACCCTACCTAAGACCTCTTTTTCCTTAGAAGAATCCAAAAGGCTTTCCACTGAGAGAGATGTTTTACGAAGGTGTACTTATGCATTAGGCTATCCAGTGGACAAATGAAGTAGGAAATCCAAACAAAGTAAGAGAATCAAGAATAAAATGCCAATGTGCAGAATCAAATGCCAATGTGCAGAATCAAATGCCTTCATAATATCAATCTTAATAGCACAGTTTAGTGGATGATTGGATTTATGATATCCATTCAAAAGTTCATCAGCAAGTACAATATTATGTCTACCCTTCACAAAGGCATTCTGTGTAGGCATTTTGGTAATCAAGTTGTTGGCAGGATTCATGCTAAATCCAAGGAAAATCAAAAAAATATTTTAGATATTGTTTTCGCAGAGTTGATTTTCAGGTGATTGTGAAAAAGGTCTGGAATTACCATCCTTATAGGTTTTTCTTGCCTTTTTCAAGGACTTCGGAATTGTGCAAATGGTGGAAGAAGAATTAACTAAAGAAAGACATAAAGAAATCGAAATACTGAATTTAAAGGAATTAGAAGAAGACTGAAATTTCATTAATCTAGGAACTTTAATACATATGCGGGAAGAAAACTAGGCTACTTGCTGAAAATTAAATGCTACAATGAATTGAAAGTGCAAGATTACACTAAGGAATGTAAGAGCATCTCCAACCATTGTGTACATATTTTGTGTAAATGTAATGTGTCAGAGTAGATTTACACAAAAAATTTGTACTACTTTTTTTTAACTCCAACGGTTATTTTATACCTTTTGTGTTAAAAAATATCCCCCAATAACAATCAACCATGTGTCATACCTAAGGCCCTATATAACTTTTACAAACCTACTTGATTTACTTTACTTTTTCGCAATTAAACCTCATATCCCAATTCTCCTCAGTTAGGAAAAAAATAATAATTTCCCCCTATATTTCACTTTCCCATCCCGCCAATAGCAAATCTTTTCCGCCGCCACCAGAATTCTAACTTAATAACAAATAATAAAATAAGATTCAAGTATGTAGAAACTATAGAAACCAAAAATATATGCAACAACAATTGCGATTGAATTGACTAATCACCAAAAAAAAAAAGAAAAAAAAAATTTATAACAATATCAAACAACAAGTATATAAAATCATGATCAAAATATATATCTAATCTTTGGCTAGTACATATTTCTCTCATTAGAGTATAATATAAAAGGATAAAAAATATCGTAGAATCTACGGCGATGATTGCAGAAGATAAGATCAAATGAAAGTAATGAATCAAACTATTTTTATTAAAAATTAATTAATTAATTAATTAATTAAAGATAGTCAAGCAGTTTTTACCTTGGCGCCAGTTGCAGATTCTTCTTTATGGCGCTCTAAAAGTTGGAAACAAAGAGGCGTAAAGGAATGAGAGAGAAGAAAGAGAACAACGAGTGGGAAAGGGGAGGAGTGAGAAACTATGCTTACGTGGCTGTGTAAAAGGGCTGTGTACAATACACAATCCTTTTACATTGGTGATGTGGCAGTGTATCTTAACAGACTGCTGGAGATGAAAATTTTTTATAAATCATATGTAGCAATATATATTTTACACAAAAGAATTTTTTAACATACCGCTGGAGATGCTCTAAATACATCGAATAAAATGAAAAAGATAAAACAGTGATGTTATGTTGTGACATTCAAATGCCAATAAAAAGATAGATAAAACAGTTCTTCTATTTATAGACGTTTAAATAAGCAGTTTCCTCTCCATGATAAATGCCAATAACCGATAAATCAGATTTATTTTTTCACTATTTGGTAACTGCGTGCAACAGTTTTCTCATGTTCTCAAGGAAGTTTATCTGACTCCTAAAGTTCTCCCACATGTTGATAACGTAGTTAAAACGAACTTGAAGCCACATTTTCACCTCATAAAATCTACCACATGGAAATCTTCCACCAATATATATATATATATATATTCTCCCTTTCGATTTTTAGTTATGCCAATTCAAAATCCAATGTTGTATTTTTCTAATATATCTAATTCTTCCTCTTTACCTTAAAAAGGACATTTTTTTGGTCTATATATAATGGGGCATTTACTCACGTATCAGCTCAATGGGCCGAGATTAGTAGATTAGTAATTGGCCACATTTCAAGTAATTAGCCAAATTGTAATCGGCTGGGTGATGTCCACCTCTTTTTTCGATCCCCATAGGCTTTTACTAGGCCTTCTTCGATTGAAAGAGGTTTAATTCAAAGGTTTGGGTTTTTTCACACACACACACATATATATTTATATATATTCCATCTGTCCACAAAAAATATCCACCCTTTTTTCTTTTCGCTGTCCCAATTTAAAATCCAATGCAATATTTTTTTAATATTCTTAATTTACCCTCTTTACCTTAAAGTTATAAAAGCATGAGATTCATCTCGCGCGCGCGTATAAGGGTATATCCGGATATCCATCCTCTATTGCTATAATAATAAAAAAAAATTTTAAAAATTAAAAACTACACATTTAAAAAGTTAGGTTTCCAGAAAAGATATATTTTGTGCATATATTATTTATTGAAGAATGATGTTGAATTTTCTTTATTATCTAATACTACCAGTTACGAGAGCCTCGAGACGAGTTCTCCCAATCCTAATCTACTAATCTGGGCCCATTGAGCTGATATGTGAGTAAAGTGGCTTTAGATAAAAGATAAGAAGGAAATAATCCGCACAAGTAACAAACCGCCAAGAGAAACCCTTTTTCTACAAGGAAAAGAAGAAGAAAGAAATACTATATATTCACATTAGTACGTAGTTTTGGGTTCCATTCACAAAGTTTGGTTGAGAAACTTAGCGATGAAGAAAGTAAAGAGAGGTCCTTCCCCATCACCAATCCTTCCCCATGATCTCGTGACCATAATACTCTCACGTCTGCCTGCTAAATCTCTTGTTCGGTTTAAGCGTGTATGCAAGTCATGGCGCAATCTATTCAATCAACCTCACTTTGTTAAGATGCATCTAAGCCGACTATCCAAAGACCGAAAGTTAGCATTTTCATGTTGCTCTCGCACTTTACAATTAAGGAGAGAACTACTCGTACAGTCCGGCGATGATCTAACAGCGAAGCACATTCTTCCTCCATTCACAGAAGAACCGGTCTCCATCTTTGGTTCTTGTAATGGGTTGCTATTACTTCAAACTCATCTATCCCATACCCTTTACTTGGTGAATATCACAACTAGAGAACTCAATAAATTACCATTCATGTATACACCATCCATGTCGTATGGATTTGGTTATGATGCATCCACTGATGACTACAAAGTCGTGGCAATCTCATCCCGTGTCGCAAGTTTATACACAATGAAAACAAATTCTTGGAGGAGGATTCAAGACTTCCCTTCCAAAGCTGGGATGTCGAATTCTCAACCATGTTTACTTCTAAACGGAATTCTCCATTGGTTTTGTTGCCACGTGTGGAGGATGATTTCTTTTGATTTAGCTGAGGAGAAATTTCGAGATATTCCTTTGCCACATCTTCAAAGGATTGAATCATGTTCAAATTATGTAGATTGCAGAGGTTATGCAGTTGGAGTTCTCGGAGGATGTCTTTGTATTAACGTCACAGGTGTGGATGATTGCCGGAGTGGTACCAAATTTTGGGTGATGAAGGAATACGGCAAGAGAGAGTCTTGGACTAAGCTTGGGATTATCATACCATGTAGTTTTGACGCGAAGCCTCTGAATTTCTCAAACAATGATGAACATCTGTTTTTAGTTGACCACAAACGGTTACTTATGTACAATCAAAAAGAAAACACATACAGATATCCAGAGACTTTCAATATCTTTGGTAAATGGTTTGGTGCAGAGACCTACTTGGAGAGCATTGTTTCGCCTAAGTATCACAATGTGGTTTAGAATCAACATCAAGAACAACAGAAGATACTATTTTAGTTTTTTGTACGTAGGTCTAACTAGTATTTTGTATGTAGTTCCATAAAATGTACTTTTTTCTTTAATGAACTTTTCATTAATTAATTAACTCAACCTCGTGAATTCTGTAGCCTTGCATTTTTATCACAATATTGTGGGTTCTTTTCACTTTGATCATAACTGGGAACAGTTTATTTTTGTTTCTAATTTAAGGCGGGGGAAATAAAATTATGGCCCTTTCTCCCTTCCTTCTTTAGCCCTTCCTTCCCTCAGTAAGCATTTCACAGAGATTAGACTTCATATAAAATTCTTTATTCATCTACGACATGGGGCCGACACCTAAGCCGCTATGGAATTTGAGTTAAAATCACAAGAGCAGTGTTACAAATCTCCAATTAAAATTTGGGATGTGATTTTGAATCCGATGTGATGATAGTTAAAAAGACATTAATATCCTCTAATTTAATACATATTACATTATACTCTTCTATAAATTTTGTTTTCCTATTTTAGCAAATGGACGGCAAAGCCTTTCTGTTGCTTATTTTGAGAAGCTTTTGCAATGTTACGTTTGGTGTGCAGGAATGTAATGTAATGGAATGCTCATTCCAACCATTCAGTTGTTTGGTGTGCAGGAATGGAATGGAATGACTATTGCAATGGAATAAAAATCCATTACAGTGAATGAAAATCCATTCCATTAGTAAACCTATTGGCCATTCCATTCCATAGTAGGATAAAATATTTTTGTAATATTCCCAATAAGCCCTTAATCATATTCTAATAAGGCAAAAATATTTCGCATTCACCAAAAATATTTCGCATTCCATTTTTCATGTTTTTCGGCTTCTTTATTAGACGTGATAAAGGTCTTTTATCTTCCATCTCTTCTGAATATACCCATAGCTGCCATTGACAAAAAAGTTGCAGGACTTTCAATCAAATTACAAGTATTAATTTCTTTGTTTATTTATTTTTTTCTTGTATCTTTGTGTTGAAACATTTGTGTAATCATCTGGAACCCAAAGTGGACTAGTTTGACTTTTGGACCCTTAGTCAAGTTCATCGTTGGATGATTGGAGAATTTTTCTTGATTAGAATTTTATCAAAACTAGAATTTTCAAGAAATCTACAATAAAAAAAATTAAAAAAAAATTACACAAGTACTTGGAAATATTACCAAGTTTTTTTGTTGGGTTGATGATTTATTTATTTCCTTAACTTTATTTGAGTTGATCTTATGGTGCACGATTTTTTATATATTATTAAGATTGATATATCATTAAATATATATATATATATATATATATATATATATATATATATATATATATTATTTTTTAGCCTTTACATCAATTTCTTAGATTAAATATTCAATCATGGTGAGTTGGTTTAGTTATAATTTTTTTATTTTTCTTTCCTCCAATGTAAAGGGCATTTTTGAGAAAAGGCATTCCCTTCCAGATTTAATGATACTCAACCAAACAATAAAATGGTAATAATCATTCCAATTCACCGTGTCACACCAAATATTAGAATGGTAATACTCATTCCATTCCATTCTCATTCTCATTCCATTGCAAATTTCATTCCATTCCATTCATGTACACCAAACGTAGCACAAATGAATTGCCAATTGAAGGGAAAGGAAAGAACAAATAATTACATAGGTTTCCTCTCTCTATCGTTAATTTGTTTTCCTCTACTAATCTTTTTCAATATATATAGAAGTGTGTGTGTATGGATATATATATATTCTCTTTTGCACTCTCTGTGTTTTTCGAGAACTCTATATCTTTGTTGGGTATGTATTTAAAATTTAATTATAATTAGAAAATATCAAATCAAAATACAGTTATCAAAAACTTTTAAGTGAATTATGTAAATTAAGATTCTTATCCAGCGGAAAGAGATCATTTATGGTAAAAATTTGTAACTTCTAATTTTAATTATTTAAAAATTGAGTCATGCTATTTGGCGGGATAAATAAAAACCTACTACTTCACCAAGTTTATGTGCCTACCCATGCGTCAAATATAATGGAACCCATATTAAAATAGGGCGAATTGCAAAAATCCCCCCTTTACTATTGCCCAGTTGCGAAAAACCCCCTTATGAATATTTTTGGCAAAAAATCCCCCTTAACAATCCCAAGGGGGTGTTTTTAACCGATGTCCTTTTAAGTAGTTATCTGATGAAATTTTTTGGATGAAATTGCCCCACAACAGATTATTTTTCAAACAATTTATCAGCAATTTTTCAGCCACATCCTAACTATGGCATATTCACCCTATAATCGTTTTGAGCACTTAATCAATTGAGGTGCTGATCAAACCTTGCCACCAAAGTGACAAGTAAGTGGTCTAAGTGCAGGATTGAATTATGTAGAGTTAATCGTCTATTTGAGCGTCTGTGGAAACTGAGCGGATTTCAGTCATTTTTCTTGTTGACGTGTTTCGGTTGCAAATAGTTGGAATTGATCCGCAGCTTGGTACCCGGGTGGAACAGATTCCTTGGAAAAAAGAAGGCCTGCATACAAGAAAGAAGGACAAGGAGGATCGGCGGTGGAGGAGTGGGATTTCGGCATAACCTAACAACTAGGGCTTGATCAGAAAGAGAGCTTTTGGTTCTTCAAGTTATATGATACAGTATATACTTAATTTAAAAATTAAAAATTAAAAATTAAAAATTAAAAATTAAAAATTAAAAATTAAAAAAATAAAATAAAATAAAATAAAATTAAACTAAGTGAAGTTACACTCCTGAAAGAGTATTTTTAAATATATTTTCATTTTAAAAAATTGTACACAAGGCGTGAAGCTTCCCTCTAGTGGATAAATTTTTGGAAGGGGTGATGAATATGTCAAAACAAATGTAGAAAAAATATAAAATATATTTGGAAATTTTTTTTTCATATTTTACAATGGGGTTAGCGCGTAATAGACATATAACTTTCTGTCACATATCTAGCCCTTGGTAGAAAGTTCCCTTTCTACTACGGGTCCATATAGCATGTGGTAGAAAGTATCTTTTACCACGGGCTATGCGTGCCCGTAGTATAAAGTGACTTTCAATGCCTTTCAATTACGGGTTTTTTTTGGCCCATGGTACAAAGTGGCATTTACTATCGGCTATACGGGCCTGTGGTAGAAAGCCTGTAGTTAATAACCACTTTTCTTGTAGTGATGAGCTTAATTAGGATAAAAGCCAGGTCTAAGCACAAGCATGGGAGCAACTTTGCATGAAAAGAAGGTGAAGTTGAGATAAACTAAAAACTTTCCTCAGGCCAGTACTATTTCTCAACTTAATAGTGGCTAGTCTTGCTCTGATACAGGGCTTGATTTGAGAAATTATGTGTTGGGGAGAAGAAGACTGATTTCTGAAAACCCTAGCATTTCTTTCCATCCAAATGAAATAAATTACAGCAGACCAAAGCAACTTATGAACCAAAAATCCTAAGGACCTCCAATGTAATGAGCACCACTGAATCATATCTGACCAACAGTTAGGCAAGATGTAAAACCCAGCAACTTCCTGAATGAATTTCCAAATGTGAGCACTAAACTTACAGTTTAAAAATAAGTGGTTAATGGACTCCCATTCTGAAAGACAGAGATAACAGTAATTTGTATCATGCTTATACATAATTAGCTTAACATCAAGAGTGTATAATCTTTCTCTTACTGCTAACTATGAAATAATTCTATGCTTTGGTATGTGGTGCTTAAACCATACAATGTGATGCCATGAATAGATTGGGGAATGAGGTATAAAGTTACTTATAGTGGGAGATAAAGAGAATACCTTGGTAGGGCTAGATAACCACTCAATGGAATCAACATTAGGAGATGGTAAGGCTAAATTTTGTAATTGATATATGAAACTTAGGGATTGAAAAAATGGATACAGTCGCATTGAATTGGGATCCACCCACTGGTCATTGGAAATTAGGCTATCAACTAAGACTTGGTTGTCTAGTCGAAGAATTTATACTTTAGTGAGCCCCAATTGACATGCATACAATTGGACCATTTGTCATCCAGTAATCAAACCACAAGCTTGTTGATGTGCCAGCCCCCACCTTATGCTTGACCAGTCCTCTTGCCACACCTCTCAATCTAAGAAGCCTCCTCCAAAAACCAAAGCTTAGTGTAGTAGGCTTGACAGTCCATAAGCTCTTAGCTTTGATAAGATAATTATAAGACCAAGCAACCCAGAGACTGTCTTTCCTTAAACAAAGCTTCTAAATATGCCTCAAGTTGGCAATAATGTTGAACATCTCCAAATCAGGGACCTCCATGGATTCTTGGTCTACAAACAGCATGCCAAGCAACCTTGACTCCTTTCTTCTTTTTGTCAATTCCAGACCAGAAAAAACTTTTAATGATCAGATTGATTTGTCCAATAACCATCTTTGACAATACAAATGTTTAAAACCAATAGGGTTGAATAGAATACAACACATACTTAATGAGGATAGCCCTCCATGCATATTAAAGAAATCTTGGGGTCCAATTTCTAATCCTTGATGTTATCTTTCCTACTAGTGCTTGCCAATGCCTTGCCTTGATTGAGGATGAGGATAGGGGCATTCCTAAGTAAATAACAAGCAAATTGCCTGCTTCAATTTGAAGGAGATTGAGAATGACAGCTTTAATAGTATGATCAACTCCTGCGAAGAAAACTTTGCTCTTTGATATGTTAATTTGAAGCCTTGAGAATGAGAAGAATGTGTATAAAGCATCCAACAACACCTAAATTGAAGGTAAAGTGGTATGGGAGAACATCATAATTACATTTGCAAAAGTTAGATGGGTAATTGATAGTTTCTTGCACCTCCGATGAAATCTAAATCCATGATTAATTTTAATATGGTTGCTGATAGTTAAGGTCAAGACCTCCATGGCAGTAACAAACAGCAAGGGTAAAACTGGATCACCCTACCTAAGACCTCTTTTTCCTTAGAAGAATCCAAAAGGCTTTCCACTGAGAGAGATGTTTTACGAAGGTGTACTTATGCATTAGGCTATCCAGTGGACAAATGAAGTAGGAAATCCAAACAAAGTAAGAGAATCAAGAATAAAATGCCAATGTGCAGAATCAAATGCCTTCATAATATCAATCTTAATAGCACAGTTTAGTGGATGATTGGATTTATGATATCCATTCAAAAGTTCATCAGCAAGTACAATATTATGTCTACCCTTCACAAAGGCATTCTGTGTAGGCATTTTGGTAATCAAGTTGTTGGCAGGATTCATGCTAAATCCAAGGACAATCAAAAAAATATTTTAGATATTGTTTTCGCAGAGTTGATTTTCAGGTGATTGTGAAAAAGGTCTGCAATTACCATCCTTATAGGTTTTTCTTGCCTTTTTCAAGGACTTCGGAATTGTGCAAATGGTGGAAGAAGAATTAACTAAAGAAAGACATAAAGAAATCGAAATACTGAATTTAAAGGAATTAGAAGAAGACTGAAATTTCATTAATCTAGGAACTTTAATACATATGCGGGAAGAAAACTAGGCCACTTGCTGAAAATTAAATGCTACAATGAATTGAAAGTGCAAGATTACACTAAGGAAAGTAAGAGCATCTCCAACCATTGTGTACATATTTTGTGTAAATGTAATGTGTCAGAGTAGATTTACACAAAAAATTTGTACTACTTTTTTTTAGCTCCAACGGTTATTTTATACCTTTTGTGTTAAAAAATATCCCCCAATAACAACCAACCATGTGTCATACCTAAGGCCCTATATAACTTTTACAAACCTACTTGATTTACTTTACTTTTTCGCAATTAAACCTCATGTCCCAATTCTCCTCAGTTAGGAAAAAAATAATAATTTCCCCCTATATTTCACTTTCCCATCCCGCCAATAGCAAATCTTTTCCGCCGCCACCAGAATTCTAACTTAATAACAAATAATAAAATAAGATTCAGGTATGTAGAAACTATAGAAACCAAAAATATATGCAACAACAATTGCGATTGAAATGACTAATCACCAAAAAAAAAAAGAAAAAAAAAATTTATAACAATATCAAACAACAATTATATAAAATCATGATCAAAATATATATCTAATCTTTGACTAGTACATATTTCTCTCATTAGAGTATAATATAAAAGGATAAAAAATATCGTAGAATCTACGGCGATGATTGCAGAAGATAAGATCAAATGAAAGTAATGAATCAAACTATTTTTATTAAAAATAAATTAATTAATTAATTAAAGATAGTCAAGCAGTTTTTACCTTGGCGCCAGTTGCAGATTCTTCTTTATGGCGCTCTAAAAGTTGGAAACAAAGAGGCGTAAAGGAATGAGAGAGAAGAAAGAGAACAACGAGTGGGAAAGGGGAGGAGTGAGAAACTATGCTTACGTGGCTGTGTAAAAGGGCTGTGTACAATACACAATCCTTTTATATTGGTGATGTGGCAGTGTATCTTAACAAACTGCTGGAGATGAAATTTTTTTATAAATCATATGTAGCAATATATATTTTACACAAAAGAATTTTTTAACATACCGCTGGAGATGCTCTAAATACATCGAATAAAATGAAAAAAATAAAACAGTGATGTTATGTTGTGACATTCAAATGCCAATAAAAAGATAGATAAAACAGTTCTTCTATTTATAGACGTTTAAATAAGCAGTTTCCTCTCCATGATAAATGCCAATAACCGATAAATCAGACTTATTTTTTCACTATTTGGTAACTGCGTGCAACAGTCTTCTCATGTTCTCAAGGAAGTTTATCTGACTCCTAAAGTTCTCCCACATGTTGATAACGTAGTTAAAACGAACTTGAAGCCACATTTTCACCTCATAAAATCTACCACATGGAAATCTTCCACCAATATATATATATATATATTCTCCCTTTCGATTTTTAGTTATCCCAATTCAAAATCCAATGTTGTATTTTTCTAATATATCTAATTCTTCCTCTTTACCTTAAAAGGACATTTTTTTGGTCTATATATAATGGGGCATTTACTCACATATCAGCTCAATGGGCCGAGATTAGTAGATTAGTAATTGGCCACATTTCAAGTAATTAGCCAAATTGTAATCGGCTGGGTGATGTCCACCTCTTTTTTCAATCCCCATAGGCTTTTTCTAGGCCTTCTTTGATTGAAAGAGGTTTAATTTAAAGGTTTGGGTTTTTTCACACACACACACATATATATTTATATATATTCCATCTGTCCACAAAAAATATCCACCCTTTTTTCTTTTCGCTGTCCCAATTTAAAATCCAATGCAATATTTTTTTAATATTCTTAATTTACCCTCTTTACCTTAAAGTTATAAAAGCATGAGATTCATCTCGCGCGCGTATAAGGGTATATCCGGATATCCATCCTCTATTGCTATAATAATAAAAAAAAAATTTTAAAAATTAAAAACTACACATTTAAAAAGTTAGGTTTCCAGAAAAGATATATTTTGTGCATATATTATTTATTGAAGAATGATGTTGAATTTTCTTTATTATCTAATACTACCAGTTACGAGAGCCTCGAGACGAGTTCTCCCAATCCTAATCTACTAATCTGGGCCCATTGAGCTGATATGTGAGTAAAGTGGTTTTAGATAAAAGATAAGAAGGAAATAATCCGCACAAGTAACAAACCGCCAAGAGAAACCCTTTTTCTACAAGGAAAAGAAGAAGAAAGAAATACTATATATTCACATTAGTACGTAGTTTTGGGTTCCATTCACAAAGTTTGGTTGAGAAACTTAGCGATGAAGAAAGTAAAGAGAGGTCCTTCCCCATCACCAATCCTTCCCCATGATCTCGTGACCATAATACTCTCACGTCTGCCTGCTAAATCTCTTGTTCGGTTTAAGCGTGTATGCAAGTCATGGCGCAATCTATTCAATCAACCTCACTTTGTTAAGATGCATCTAAGCCGATTATCCAAAGACCGAAAGTTAGCATTTTCATGTTGCTCTCGCACTTTACAATTAAGGAGAGAACTACTCGTACAGTCCGGCGATGATCTAACAGCGAAGCACATTCTTCCTCCATTCACAGAAGAACCGGTCTCCATCTTTGGTTCTTGTAATGGGTTGCTATTACTTCAAACTCATCTATCCCATACCCTTTACTTGGTGAATATCACAACTAGAGAACTCAATAAATTACCATTCATGTATACACCATCCATGTCGTATGGATTTGGTTATGATGCATCCACTGATGACTACAAAGTCGTGGCAATCTCATCCCGTGTCGCAAGTTTATACACAATGAAAACAAATTCTTGGAGGAGGATTCAAGACTTCCCTTCCAAAGCTGGGATGTCGAATTCTCAACCATGTTTACTTCTAAACGGAATTCTCCATTGGTTTTGTTGCCACGTGTGGAGGATGATTTCTTTTGATTTAGCTGAGGAGAAATTTCGAGATATTCCTTTGCCACATCTTCAAAGGATTGAATCATGTTCAAATTATGTAGATTGCAGAGGTTATGCAGTTGGAGTTCTCGGAGGATGTCTTTGTATTAACGTCACAGGTGTGGATGATTGCCGGAGTGGTACCAAATTTTGGGTGATGAAGGAATACGGCAAGAGAGAGTCTTGGACTAAGCTTGGGATTATCATACCATGTAGTTTTGACGCGAAGCCTCTGAATTTCTCAAACAATGATGAACATCTGTTTTTAGTTGACCACAAACGGTTACTTATGTACAATCAAAAAGAAAACACATACAGATATCCAGAGACTTTCAATATCTTTGGTAAATGGTTTGGTGCAGAGACCTACTTGGAGAGCATTGTTTCGCCTAAGTATCACAATGTGGTTTAGAATCAACATCAAGAACAACAGAAGATACTATTTTAGTTTTTTGTACGTAGGTCTAACTAGTATTTTGTATGTAGTTCCATAAAATGTACTTTTTTCTTTAATGAACTTTTCATTAATTAATTAACTCAACCTCGTGAATTCTGTAGCCTTGCATTTTTATCACAATATTGTGGGTTCTTTTCACTTTGATCATAACTGGGAACAGTTTATTTTTGTTTCTAATTTAAGGCGGGGGAAATAAAATTATGGCCCTTTCTCCCTTCCTTCTTTAGCCCTTCCTTCCCTCAGTAAGCATTTCACAGAGATTAGACTTCATATAAAATTCTTTATTCATCTACGACATGGGGCCGACACCTAAGCCGCTATGGAATTTGAGTTAAAATCACAAGAGCAGTGTTACAAATCTCCAATTAAAATTTGGGATGTGATTTTGAATCCGATGTGATGATAGTTAAAAAGACATTAATATCCTCTAATTTAATACATATTACATTATACTCTTCTATAAATTTTGTTTTCCTATTTTAGCAAATGGACGGCAAAGCCTTTCTGTTGCTTATTTTGAGAAGCTTTTGCAATGTTACGTTTGGTGTGCAGGAATGTAATGTAATGGAATGCTCATTCCAACCATTCAGTTGTTTGGTGTGCAGGAATGGAATGGAATGACCATTCCAATGGAATAAAAATCCATTACAGGGAATGAAAATCCATTCCATTAGTAAACCTATTGCCATTCCATTCCATAGTAGGATAAAATATTTTTGTAATATTCCCAATAAGCCCTTAATCATATTTTAATAAGGCAAAAATATTTCGCATTCACCAAAAATATTTCGCATTCGATTTTTCATGTTTATCGGCTTCTTTATTAGACGTGATAAAGGTCTTTTATCTTCCATCTCTTCTGAATATACCCATAGCTGCCATTGACAAAAAAGTTGCAGGACTTTCAATCAAATTACAAGTATTAATTTCTTTGTTTATTTATTTTTTTTGTATCTTTGTGTTGAAACATTTGTGTAATCATCTGGAACCCAAAGTGGACTAGTTTGACTTTTGGACCCTTAGTCAAGTTCATCGTTGGATGATTGGAGAATTTTTCTTGATTAGAATTTTATCAAAACTAGAATTTTCAAGAAATCTACAATAAAAAAAATTAAAAAAAAATTACACAAGTACTTGGAAATATTACCAAGTTTTTTTGTTGGGTTGATGATTTATTTATTTCCTTAACTTTATTTGAGTTGATCTTATGGTGCACGATTTTTTATATATTATTAAGATTGATATATCATTAAATATATATATATATATATATATATATATATATATATATATATATATTATTTTTTAGCCTTTACATCAATTTCTTAGATTAAATATTCAATCATGGTGAGTTGGTTTTGTTATAATTTTTTTATTTTTCTTTCCTCCAGTGTAAAGGGCATTTTTGAGAAAAGGCATTCCCTTCCAGAATTAATGATACTCAACCAAACAATAAAATGGTAATAATCATTCCAATTCACCGTGTCACACCAAACATTAGAATGGTAATACTCATTCCATTCCATTCTCATTCTCATTCCATTGCAAATTTCATTCCATTCCATTCATGTACACCAAACGTAGCATAAATGAATTGCCAAGTGAAGGAAAAGGAAAGAACAAATAATTACATAGGTTTCCTCTCTCTATCGTTAATTTGTTTTCCTCTACTAATCTTTTTCAATATATATAGAAGTGTGTGTGTATGGATATATATATATTCTCTTTTGCACTCTCTGTGTTTTTCGAGAACTCTATATCTTTGTTGGGTATGTATTTAAAATTTAATTATAATTAGAAAATATCAAATCAAAATACAGTTATCAAAAACTTTTAAGTGAATTATGTAAATTAAGATTCTTATCCAGCGGAAAGAGATCATTTATGGTAAAAATTTGTAACTTCTAATTTTAATTATTTAAAAATTGAGTCATGCTATTTGGCGGGATAAATAAAAACCTACTACTTCACCAAGTTTATGTGCCTACCCATGCGTTAAATATAATGGAACCCATTTTAAAATAGGGCGAATTGCAAAAATCCCCCCTTTACTATTGCCCAGTTGCGAAAAACCCCCTTATGAATATTTTTGGCAAAAAATCCCCTTCAACTATCCCAAGGGGGTGTTTTTAACCGATGTCCTTTTAAGTAGTTATCTGATGAAATTTTTTGGATGAAATTGCCCCACAACAGATTATTTTTCAAACAATTTATCAGCAATTTTTCAGCCACTTTTTCAGCCACATCCTAACTATGGCATATTCACCCTATAATCGTTTTGAGCACTTAATCAATTGAGGTGCTGATCAAACCTTGCCACCAAAGTGACAAGTAAGTGGTCTAAGTGCAGGGTTGAATTATGTGGAGGCTGATTGTGTTCAACCCCCCGGTAATTTTCAATCTCAGCACCAAATTGTTGACACATAACCAAAACATGCATATTTGGCTGTCAATCAACAACTCATATTTTAAATCGATTATAATAACCGATTCTTCTTTGGTACCCCAAGTGGTTGAACAACATAATGTCTTCTAGGATCGAACAAAAATTCTTTCGGCCTTTTTGGGCTTCTTGAGGCCAAACGAATTGTCATCCATGGCCAAGTAGGCCTTGGAGCAGAAGCATATTTTCTTCCAGCCTTTTTTAGTGTCCTTTTGGTTGTTGAATCTGACACCTGGGCACCACTTATGGTTTCTAAAGGCTTTGTCGACCCTTGACATATACAAGGTTCAGTACTTATTTTTTTAGTATCATCAACAATAAGGCAACGCACCATCACCACATTTGAAGCATATTTTTTTAGGTAACTAATTTGTTTTAAACAATGCAATCCCTCTTTATTTTTTATAAATACAATTTTGTCTCTCCTACAAACAAATCGCAAAATTAATATCACAGTCATTTTGGGACTTTACTGGGTTGCCTTCCAATCTCACCAATGCCACCATCACCACATTTTAAGTTTGCAGTTTTATTTATTGAAATGTTGTCTTTTCTATAAAGCATTATATTATTAAATTTTATTATTAGATAGCATATCAACGAATTTGATTATTATATTACTAGAAAATCCCAAATTAGATACAAATTAATAATCATTAAAATATGTTTAACTCATTTATATTTTAGTACTAAATACAAATACTACATGATAAACAAAATTTGCGATATTTAAAAAAAAAAAAAAAAAACTCAATTCAAGTTGATCTTCATATATTATTGAACTTAATGAAATTTTATAATATTTAATATTAGCACATATTTATTAGTGTAAGAGTAATGTAGTAAAATTAGTAATAAAAGTGTTTTAAGTAACATTATTATTAAACAAATTTAAAAGTGATTCAAGTATAAAAAGATGCGTCACAAAACACATAACTTCGTTTTACTGACGGCAGTTTAATGACAGTTCTACTACTAAAAAGTGTTTTCATCATTCTAACAGCAATCCATATATATATATATATATATATATATATATATATATATAACGGACAACAATCACTAAATATAGCAATCCCTCCTTTACTTTATAGGCTCAACCATTGAATAAATGTACATGACTTTTTTTTTATTAAAGGTGATGTGTTATTTTGTTATTGGAATACATAAGGGATGAGTAGAGTGAAGTTACTCACTCCATATATATATATATATTCCACCTTCCCACAAAAAATATTCACTCTTTCCTTTTTTCGCTGTCCCAATTTAAAATTCAATATAAATTTTTTTTAATATTCCTAATTTACCCTCTTTGCTTTAAAGTTATAAAACAGGAGATCCATTCTAATAGGGTATATTTAAAAATTCATTCTCTATTACTATAGTAAAAATAAATAAAAACATTAAAACTACGCATTTAAAAGGTTAGGTTTCCAAAAAGATATATTTTGTGTATGTATAGTAGGGGCATTTACTCAATGGGCCCAGATTAGTAGATTAGGATTGGGAGAACTCGTCTGGACTCTCTCATAACTGGTATTCGATAATAAAGAATATTCAATATCATTTTTCAATAAATAATCAAGTGGTTTTAGATAATAAAGATAAGGAAATAATCCGCACAAGTAACAACCTCCAAGAGAAGCCCTTTTTCTACAAGGAAAAGAAGAAGAAAGAAATACTATATATTCACATTAGTACGTAGTTTTGTGTTTGTTTGGTTGAGAAACTTAGCGATGAAGAAAGTAAAGCGAGGTCCTTCCCCATTACCAATCCTTCCCCATGATCTCGTGACCGGAATACTCTCACGTCTGCCTGCTAAATCTCTTGTTCGGTTTAAGTGTGTATGCAAGTCAGGGCGCAATCTATTCAGTCAACCTCACTTTGTTAAGATGCATCTAAGCCGACTATCCAAAGACCGAAAGCTAACATTTTCATGTTGGTCTCGCACTTTACAATTTAGGAGAGAACTTCTCGTACAGTCCGGCGATGATCTAACAGCGAAGCACATTCTTCCTCCATTCACAGAAGAACGGGTCTCCATCTTTGGTTCTTGTAATGGGTTGCTATTACTTCAAACTCATCTATCCCATACCCTTAATTTACTTGGTGAATATCTCAACTAGAGAACTCAATAAATTACCATTCATGTTTAGACCATCCATGTCCTATGGATTTGGTTATGATGCATCCACTGATGACTACAAAGTCGTGGCAATCTCATCCCATGTCACCAGTTTATACACAATGAAAACAAATTCTTGGAGGAGGATTCAAGACTTCCCTTCCGAATCGAATTCTCAACCATGTTTACTTCTAAACGGAGTTCTCCATTGGTTTTGTTGCCGTGTGTGGAGGATGATTTCTTTTGATTTAGCTGAGGAGATATTTCGAGATATTCGTTTGCCACATCTTCAAAGGATTGGATCATGTTCAAATTATGTAGTTTGCAGTTGTTATGCAGTTGGAGTTCTCGGAGGATGTCTTTGTATTAACGTCACAGGTGTGGATGATTGCCGGAGTGGTACCAAATTTTGTACGTTGGTCTAACTAGTATTTTGTATGTAGTTTCATATAATATATGTACTTTTTCTTTAATAAACTTTTCATTAATTAATTAACTCA
Source organism: Cornus florida (assembly GCF_030987335.1). NCBI lineage: Eukaryota > Viridiplantae > Streptophyta > Magnoliopsida > Cornales > Cornaceae > Cornus > Cornus florida. The sequence continues at coordinate 49,417,025 of NW_026775571.1, read as the reverse complement.
ACCTCGTGAATTCTGTAGCCTTGCATTTTTGTCACAATATTGTGGGTTCTTTTCACTTTGATCATAACTGGGTACTTAATTTTTTTAGTGATATTTAGTGTGTTATCAAAGGCACTTAATCCATTCAGAATTAAATGCTAATTTTGGTTATCAAATTACAACTAAATTCTTATCTTTTTCGATCAATTATATTATTATTGTTGTTGTTAGATGGGAGGTTGAGTGACTTTGTTTATTTTACTTTTTTAACAATTCAATTTAATTCATATAATATTTATGTACTGATATTGTGAATTTTCTTTCTTCATCTCAAGGTAACTGCTCTGCTCTGATAATTAAATTCTAGCATTGTTATAAAAAGAAGAATATTTAGGGAACTTTAATTACTGTCCTAGGTACTGGATTCATTGTAGCGATATTTTGAGAATTTCTTCTTTTTAATCTGTTTTAAAAAATTACTTTTGAGTTTGTTCCCACTTTATCTTTATTCCACGTAATGTACATGATCAAAAAATCACATTCTTGGATGGATTTGTTGTTTGTTACTGAAATTTAATGACCAGTTATGATATAAATCAGCTTGATTCATTATTAAGTTATTATTGTACTGTTCAAATTAATTTTGAGACAGATGTAATATTTGACATTTTTTCAATTAAGACGCACACTTCTTGTCTTTTCAAAATCCATCATATGACCCCTTCTTCCTTCATTCTTTAGCCCGCCCTTCCCTCACTAAGCATTTCATAGAGATTAGACTTCATATAAAATTCTTTATTCATCTACCAGATGGGGCCGACAGCTATGGAATTTGAGTTAAAATCACAGTGCTATATATCTAGAATTAAAATTTGAGATGTGATCTTGAGTTTGATGTGACGATAGTTAAAAAGACATTATATATATCCTCTAATTTAATACATATTACATTGTACTCTTTTATAAATTTTGTTTTCCTATTTTAGCAAATGAATTAAACAAATTGCCAATTGAAGGAAAAGGAAAGAACAAATAATTACAATAGGTTTCCTCTCTCTATTGTTAATTTGCTTTCCTCTACTAATCTTTTTCAATATATATACAAGTGTGTGTGTATATATATATATATTCTCTTTTGCGCTCTCTATGTTCTTCGACAACTCTATATCTTTGTTGGGTATTGTAATGACCCGGTCATTTTTCTTCCTTTTCTTTTTCTTAGATTTTAACGGATAATTTTTTTTTTTTTTTCGTTATCTTTTCCTTTTTGGGCTCTGGAATGATTTCCGAGACTCTTTTCCTTGGATTGACAACTTCCTTTGGGGATTGTGTCATTTCTATATTTTATTTTTCCGAACACTATTCATATTTTGTCTTTTTCTCGTTTATCCTTTTTCCTTTCACAACCTCACTTTTTGTGCTCGGATTTGATTCCGGTTTTGTATGCATTCATGATATTTGATTTCCATGATAGTGGTATTTTACTTTTCTAGAAAAGCATGTTGATTGCTTACTTCTTTCATAAAGGGGCATTAATGCATACTTTAGTGTAATTCTTCTTAACTTATGGGGTTTTAGTGTAATTAAATAAAGTAATTATTTTTCATCTTAGGGACCATTTTGCAATTAAATTTGGAAGATAATTTCAAAAAGGACCTTTTTGCAATTTTTGAAAAGTGTGACAACTGTCACACTCTCATTGGTCCACTTGTTGACATTTGTGTGGAAACACTTTGATGCATTGGATGATGACATTTGGAGGGTGAGGATTCACCCACTTGTTGGCCTAGGATTGGTGCACTTGTTGGCTTGGATGGTTGACAAGTGTAGGTGTTGGATTAAGCCTAGGAAGGAGCCATGGATTGGTGACAAGTGTAGGTTCACAATTGAGTCTTGCAAATATCTTTGGGTCACTTTGGGATTATGGTTTTAAAGGAGGGTTTTTGTACAATTGACCATAGATGTGTATGTTGACCATGGTATAGGATCATATAGTGAGTGGAGGATTTCTATTTTCTCCACTCACACATTTTCACATTTCATCTCTTTCTTCCTCACCACAAAACCCTAGCCTCTATGGATGAAGCTTGAAACTTTAGGCATTGACCTTGATCTTTGAGACCCTTCCACTTACTTTAGACCATAAAGCTTGGAATACTTTTTGTTTCACTCATCCTCCTCTTCAAAACCCTTAAAGGATTTAGCCTAACTCCTAGTTTTGCTTTGGTATCTAGGGATTCAATTCTCTAGTGAGGTATTGATCTATTCTTTTGAAGTATTTTTATATCATTATTGATTGTTTTACATGCAAAGAAGAGAAGGACTTGTATTCTGCCCTTAAACTATTTTAACTTGAAATAAATCTTATCAAATTAAATATATAACATGAAAATATAATCTATTAGCTTCCAATTAGTTTTGGTTTCATGTAATTTGGATGTAAAATGAATTAGTTATGAATTTTTGAAGTTGCAAGCTAGTTGTTGGAAATTTAAATTTTTCTTATTTGGTCTGGAAACGAATTTTTATATGGAGCTGTGGTGCTTTAATTACCTTGAAATTTTTACTGGAACTTTCCCCATGAATTTTACACTACTCAGAATTTTTTCACGATTTTAGAGCATTTCTAAATTTTTTTAAAAATTCGAGACTATTTGCTATCCATGTTTTTATTGCAGCTGGAAAACATATTTTTAGATGATTTATTTCACTAACCTTTTGACATTGGATCATGGCTTAAATTTTCAATTTTATACTCTCATATGTTTACTTACAAAATAAATTAGGTTTGCCCAATTTGGATGCCAAATGAATTTTTCATGAATTTTCAAAGTTGGAAGCTACAGGCTGAAAATGTGTTTTCTGGGCAGAATTTGTTTCAAAGTTGTGGGTCAAAACTGTTTCAATTGGGAAAATATTTTGTTAAACTAAATTGATATTATCAAATTACAGTGTTTAAGCTTTCATTGGGCTTTGGATTCATTCAATTTGGATTAGAATTGAATTTTTTATGAATTTCCCAAATTGAAGGTAACAAGCTGAAATATCTGTCATGCAGACCAAAAATTTGGGGAGATTTCACTTCGGTGGTAATTGGGATTTTCATTCCAATTGAGGTAGGGGATGTTCTAGGCTTTTATGTGTGTTATATTGAATGTTTAGCATGATTATACAACTTAATTTCATGCCTTGTATCGATTCTAGAAAATTAGTATTGATTATTTCTTTGTATGAAATTTAATTCACAAGGATATGTATAACTTAGGATGGAATTGTGGCATGCTGGAAAATCATGTTTTAATATGTTTGTTAACATATATTAAATTGGGATTAATTGAATAAGAATTGCATATTTTATTTAAGATTTATCTTTTGTGAAAGATTAAATCTCATGACCGTACCTAGTATAAAATTGACTTGTGATATGCTTTTAAATTATGTCTTGGCATGTTGTTTAACATACTTTAATTTAAGAGCATTTGGACAAGTATGAAAATCTAGAGATTTTAATTAAAATCTAATTAAGGGTTCCATTGGCCTAATTAAGTGTTTAACTTGATATTTGTGATAACTATGACTTATGTTCTAGTATATGTTAATTTGGAACCATTTGATGTTGTTTTAGAAGTTAGGGATTTGATTATCATGATTTAATTAAATTTCACTTTTTTGTTCTTATGGCCTAATCGAGTTTTGATGTGGTGTATGTAATGACCATGCTATATTGTTTATCATGTATTAATTGGAGGCCATTTGATTGAGATTTGAAATCTAGGGAATTTAATTAGTTTATTGATTAAATTCTGTTTCTATTGTATTATTGATTAACTCATGTATTTGACATTGATAGTATGTTTAAAGTATGACTTTTGACTTATAATGGATTTATGAGTTATGTTTCAATATTGGATTATATTGTTATAGCGCGTAACGAATCGCGCTCTGAAGATTCGACATTGTCATCCTATAGTAGTTGTAGATTTAGAGCATGTATTGTATGGTTACTATCTACTTGTGCATCGAAGGTGACTTCGTGCATTATATAAATTATGTATAAGTTGTGAACTTATTTGGCTTATTTTGGAATCACTTGGGACATTGTTTTGTCAGGTCACTAGAGTTTGGCTCTAATACGGGAATGTGAGTCCTCTAAGTCAGAAGTTCGCGCGTTGGGTAGGCTGCCTGGGGGTTAGTAGCTCCAAATTTGCCTTGTCTCGGCGGAAATCCGAGCTTTGATGTCCAAGTCTTCCACTATTTGCTTTCGCATTCAATTCCAAGTTATCAATCATGTTTATATTGTGACTGTGGTTTTGGCTATTGGTGATTTGATGTTGTTAAGTACATCCATACTAAATTGCTATATTTAGTTGATTTAGCATTTAGATTTCAAGTTGATAACTTTGAGAATCTATATCTAGTTGCTTTGTGTAAGCATGTTTCTATCTAGTTGCTTTGTGTAAGCATGTTTCTATCTGGTTGCTTTGTGTAAGCATGTTATATCTTGTTGCTATATGTAGCATGCTCTTGTGTTGTTGAAATTGCATAAAATGATGTGTTTTATGCTAGAAATGATCTTAGGTAGGTAGGATGCTCTTTGAGTCTCACCTTTGACATTGACGTTAGGTGGAATGAACCAGAATGATTAAATCATGTACACTTGTAAAACGTAGGTCGATGCATGCTCATTTCCTACAAGTAGCTTTATGTTACTCACCCCTACGATACTGGGGCATATTTCAGGTACAGGATACAAGATTGGAGATTACAATTGCTTGGGTGATTTGCTGAGTTGAGCTTCTTTAGAAGCATTCTTGTTCACATGCAAGTGTTAGCATGTTCATGATTTGTCTATGAAATATAATTTTTCTAACTTGGAGGTCTGACATGTCAAATGTTGTAAATAAGTTGTAATAAGGCCATGGGCCATTGTAGCATGTTTAAAATACCATTTTACACTTGTGTGTATGTTCACATCATCACACAATAGCATATAATGCAATTTGATCATGCTATGGGGAGTCATTTTGATGCCTTAGGGATGATGTACATCTCTAGTGGTCACTTAGTTTCCTTCGTTTCCGCATTTCGGATCCGTTATCGGGTCATTCTTTTGGTTCATCACAGAACACACTGGGTTGAAAAATTTAAGATCGTCACAGGTATGTATTTAAAATTTAATTGTAATTAGAAAATATCAATTCAAAATACAATTATAAAAAACTTTTAAGTGCATTATGTAAATTAAGATTCTTATCCACCAGAAAGAGATCATTTGTGGTAAAAATTTGTAGTTTTTAGTTTTAATTATTTAAAAATTGAGTCATGCTATTTGGCCAAATAAATAAAAACCTACTACATACTTCACCAAGTCTATGTGCCTGCCTACCCATGTGTCAAATATAATGGAACCCATTTTAAAATAGGGTGAATTACAAAACCCCCCCTTTACTATTATCCAGTTGCGAAAAACCCCTTATGAATGTTTTTGGCAAAAAATTACCCTCAACTATCCCAAGGGGGTATTTTTAACTGATGTCTGTTTAAGTGGTTATCTAATAGAATTTTTTGGACGAAATTACCCCACAACAGATTATTTTTCAGACAATTTATTTATTTTTTCTCTTTTCTTTCTCCGCGTCAAGCAAACCTTCTCATTCCTTCAAACACAAAGCTAATAGCAAATCGAAAAACCCAATTGTTAAAAATTTATCTTTCAACATTACTTGGATAACATGATATAACACATGTAAATAATAGTTGAGGCTCCAAGAATATTTAGCTATATTCATTTAATTTATGACTTGTTTTTATTTATTTACCTTTATTATTGGTTTTTCTTTGTCATGATTTCATCCATGTAATTGAACAATCATTTGCATGTAAAAAGTGTTATGTTTCCTTTGGTTTCTTACCATTTTCATAATAAAATAAATAAATAAAACATCTTAATAATAAGAGTGAGTAAACATACTTCCCAGGAATTACCCCTGTACTTCGTCCATATGGTATGTAATTTTTGAGTAGTAGGTCGTAGAATCAAAATAACTTTATGGTGGAATCAAAACAATATATGATGAGATGATAATTGGATTTCTCTCAAACTAAATGACTTAAATGTCCTTTATAATTAGATTCTTGTGAATTGAATAAGGGGCAATGATATCTTTTTACATTAAAAGCGTTCATATTTTTTGGTCTTTAACTTGAGTACATCGACTACAACAATTTCGTCTCAAAAAGTTACTTTTGGGTTTTTCATGTTCTCGAAGTAAGTAAAAAAAAAAAATTTATTTAGATTTGAAAAAGAGATTATTTTACTTTTTAATTGCCAATTTTAGTCCACTTACCTTGCTGTATCATAATTCAATTAAGGAAAAGAAAGAAATTGGACTAAGAAACATGGCAAATTATTGATTATTTTCCTTAAAATAACTAACTCTTATAGTTGCCTACTAAATATCAAGTGTACTGAAGGAGTTCTTGAGGTGCTTAGAGCATCTCCAACTGTTGTGTATATTTTTTTGTGTAAATCTGATGTGTCATGATGGATTTACACAAAAAATTTAAATTATTTAATTTTAACTCCAACGGTTGTTTTATACATTTTGTGTAAAAATATATCTCCTAATAACAATCAATCATGTGTCATGCCAAGACCCCACATAATTTTTACAAACCTACTTAATATATGGTTGATTCTTTAATGGAATGAAAAAAAGGGATGAGAAAGAAAATATGTTGATTTGGCAGTGTAAAATGGTTTGTAAAATACACAACCCTTTTACACATTGGTGATGTGGCAATGTATCTTAACAAACTGCTGGAGATGGAAAAAATTTACACATCATAGGTAGCAGTATATGTTTTATACAAAAGGATATTTTAACATACCGCTGGAGATGCTCTTAATTTTTTTATCTTCTATTCCAACACCATGGTGGATTTTCTCTCTCCTATACGGTTATACTCAATTTTATTTTATTAATTATATAAATATGATTTTATTGGCTTTCCATTTTTTTTTTTTTTTGGAATTTTTCTTTGCTACTTCACATACCTTGCTTGACGGAGAGAGAGAAAATAAATTAATAAATTGTCTGAAAAACAATCTGTTAAGAGGTAATTTCATTTGAAAAAATTTCTTAAATAATAACTTAAACGGACATCAGTTAAAAACACTCTCTTAGGATAGTTGAGGGGAGTTATTTACTAAAAATATTCATAAGAACTGGCTAATAGTCGAGGGAGATTTTTCACAATTCGCTCTTTAAAATATAAGGTAATTGTAATACCCTTAATTTTAAAAGAATAGTCTTGGAATTTATTTAATTATTTTATTTCATTTTTAATTGATTATTTGATTACGTGACTAATTGTCATGTATTTATTTGAATTGATTGTTTATTTTAATTATGTGTTTAAATTATGTAATTTAATTAATTGTTGGTATGAAATTATTTGATTAAATGCTATGTGATTATTTGTATTTATTTGTTAAAAATTAAATTGTTTTATTTTATTTTATATTTTAAAAGGAAAAGGATTTGGATAGTAATAATAGACCAACCCAATGTGTCACATAGACTACTTAGATATAAGACTTGATAGGTATGAATAATTACCCATTGATAGTTATATATGTCTATATAGTTATATACAGTAGAATTCAATTGCTCCCGGCTGAGCAGGGAGCAATATACTCATTTTTACTTATTGTCTTAGGATTTAATCCTACGACTAATTGAAACATTAGTTATTTTAGGTAATTATCTTTCTTTTAATTAACCATTAATTATGAAATGACTATATTGGATACATTTTTTAAAATAGTAATAATAATTTTTTAAATCGGATTAAACTTTAACTATGTCCCTTTCCACCACTGTAGGTTCGTCACCACCTCCCCCACTGCCACGACCACCTCCTCGATCCATACCACAACACTGCCACCTCCATCACCACCATACTTCCACCCACCACCACCACATACACCAATAATTATAAGGATGCCAATTAATTTGTAGATTTGGTAATTTTTAGTCAAAAGTAGCCATCAAATATGTCTGGGTGGAGGTGGTGTAGTGTAGGTGGCGGTGGTGGTGGAAGTGGTATGGCGGGGGAGGTGGTGGCAGGGTAGAGGTGATGTAGTATAGGTGGCGGTGGTGGTGGAGGTGGTGTGGTGGCAGGGTAGAGGTGACAGTGGCGATGGGGTGATGATAGTTCATGGTTAATTTTTATTTTTATTTTTATTATTTTTTTTTTCTTTAAGAATGTATCCAATATGGTCATTTCATAATTAATGACTAATTAAAATAATATTAATTTTCAAAAATAATTATTTTGTAGCCGTTGGATTCGATCATAAGGATATGAGTAAAAGTGAGTATATTACTTCCTACTCACCAGGGAGCAATTGAATATTACTGTGGTTATATATATATATCAGTGTGTATATATTATCAAGGCGTATCTAGGGGGTGGGTTGGGTGGGCTTGAGCCCATCCCTTTAAAAAAATAATAATAAATAAATTATTATTATTAGTATTAGCCCACCCAAAAATATTAGCCTACCCCATTAACAATTCTTGAATCCGCCTATATATAAATGGATATTGATTAGTTATAATTATTATTATTAATTTATGGAAGGATTTGTAGTGTGTATATATATATATGGATATATATTGTTACAGAAGATATATATAAATATATATGTGTTTTCACGTTAGTCTTATAGTTAGAAATTATTATTATAATGAGTTATTTTTATTTTCTTTCTTTTGTAGCAGACTTAGATTTGATATAGGATTAGGTTAGAATTACATATAGTATGTGTGTGTGTGTGTGTATAAATATATATATGTATATGTATTGGGTGTCTACCAACGGATTTCAAAATCCTTTCGCGTAGATAGAGGAGGCAGAGAGTTTAGAGAGACAACTGAGAGAGAAAGAGAAGGGTTTTGGCCAAAGTTAAAGGTTGAACCAAGGAAGGAAGGAAGATGCTTGCTTGTGGGTTGAACCAGGAGCAACAAAGGACTAAGAAGGCAGCCAAGGGTTGCCGAAAAAGCTAGGGAAGAAGAAGGTTAAGGTTTTCATTCTGAAACCTTAAGGCAAGTTCTTCTTCTAACTCTTTCTCTTTGATCTCGTGTTCTATACATGTCTAGGTTAATTTCAGGATTAATTAGACAGTAAATTGACCATGTATGCATACTTAAATAGATTAAAACAGTAAGTATATATATGAATTTATATTTTCTTGATCTTGAATCTTATTGCATGTAATCTTGTTTTAACTTGTGTCAATGATGCATAATGACTTTATAAAATTAATTGGGATTGTTTGGGACTTATAACAGATGTTTAGGACCCTTAACGGAGGTAATCAGAGGTCACTGGAGGCGGAGAAAATGAGGTATAGCAGGTCGAGAGCCGACTCCCTTTGAAAAAAAATACACGGCTCTCAATGAGAGAGCCGACTACCTTGCTAAGAATTTTTCAGAAACTGTTTTAGGGTTCTATTTTGATGACTGGGGCTGTTCCAAGGTTGTTAGGTTGGTTTGAGTGATTTAAATGATTAGAATAGAATGGATAAACTCCCAGAATGCATGATACACATTAATATGCTAAGGATTCGAACATTATACAATTTTAATTAAATTATATGTTGTTAATGGAGTATTTAATTACTTAAATTTATTATAGCAATTTTCAAGGTATGTGAATACGAATTCAATCATGTATTTACAGTATAATATTGTAATACCCCTAGTTTTCAAAAGGATATAATTGGAATTTAAATTTTTATTTCTTGTGCATTTTTAGTTGTTTACGTGGCTATGTGTTTATGTGGCTTCATGTTATATGTTTAAATGAATTAATTGTTTAATTATAAGTGTGTGCTTAAGTGTTTTTAAATTAATTGTTGTATGTGATTATTTGTTAAAAGATGATGTGTTGATTTAAATATAAATTTAGTTACTTGTTTAAATATGTGTTTTATTTTATTTTTAGTTTAAAAAGGAGGGATTTGAATAGTAGTAATGGACCAACAGTTAGGTCTCACGGACTACTTGAATAGTGGTTGATTATGGGTACGGATAATTACTCATATATGGTTGGTTGTATATATATATATACTTGAGTATATATATTTGAGAGGATAGCGTATTATTATTATTAATTAATTATTTTAATGTTAATAATAGTAATTTTATGTTAGGGGATTATATATATATATAATCCCCAAAATGAGTCATTTACTCATTCTTGGTTTATCAATTTTGATAATAAATTCAAAAGTCAAATCGTTACCTGGTTCCTGAAATGGTGGTCCTGTAACGACTCAAAAATTTCCCTTCCTTTTCTTTTTTCTAAAATTTTACGGATAAATTTTTTTCCGTTTAATTTTCCTTTCTGAACTCTGTTTCTTGTCGCTTAGTGTCATCTCGAGTGCTTGGAAATGATTTCCGAGACTCTTTTCCATGGATTGACAACTTCCTTTGAGGACCGAGTCATATCCATATTTTTCATTTTTCGACACTATGCACTATTTCGTCATTTTCCCTATTCTGTCTTTTCCCCGTTTGTCAGTTTTTGGCACAACCTCACTTTTCATGCTCGGAGTTAGTTTTTGACTTCACATATCTTGATCTTGCGTGGTTTCCACGAAATACGTATCTTCACTTTTTCAAGAAAGTACTCTGGTTGCTCCCAGTGTCCATAGGGGCATGGATGCACAGTTCTTTGGAATTATCTTCTTTTCTTGGGGTGTTTTTCAAAAATATCTTTTGAAGATATTTTATTTCAGGGTTATCTAAGAAAATATCTTTTGGAAGATATTTTCATTCTGGGGCAGTTTTGCAGTTAACCCTTTTTGTAGGGGCCATTATGTAATTAACGATAGTTATTGCAAAATATCTTGTCTGGTGCCTGGATCCTCGTACGGGATTCATTTTCACATTTTGTCGAGTCGTGTTCTCATAGAATTCCGTCCTGATCATTTTTCTCCAATTTTAGAGTTTTTGGACCCGGTTGCCGTCGAACTTGTTCGGGGCATATCTCTCTGCTCGGGACTCGATTTTTGATGATGTTTCTTTCGTTATTCATATTTTCTCATTGTGAATCTTTTCATTCATGGAGTTTTGCCGTTTAAGCGCGTCTGCTCAAATTCCACTTTTCCAGACCCGGCAGGGCCCTTTCGGGGCATTTTTTGAGATTTTCTATAAATAGGGGGGTCTTAAGAAGAAAAGTCAGATTTTCTTCTCTCTCCTCTCTCTTGCCCGACGGCCATGGCTGCCAAGGGGCTGCCATGCTTCTTCTTCATTTTTCGGCCGCTTCCCTCGAGTGAAAACTATTCGGCCTTAACGATTAATGCTTCTCTTGACACCGCGCATCTTATGCCGTTATTAGAACCCGTTTCTGGCCAAATTTTGAGTTCGGATTTGGAGTCAAGTTTGGATTTTCATGGGGCTTCTTGCAGATTCTTGTTCCCGGTGTAGTCCCTAACAAAACCCTTTGGTATCGTCGGATTCGGGGCACTTTTATTTCGGTGGGCCTTTGAGGTTTTCATCTCAAATTGAGGTAGGGGATGTTCTAGGCTTAATTCTTGCTATATAGCATGCTATTGATGCTTATACAACTTGTTTACATGCTTAAATATAAAATCTAGAGATTTTATTATTTATTTTTCTTGTAATGGATCTGATTTTCCGGGTTGCTCATGACTTAGTTTAAATATGTAGCATGGTATTATATTACCCCTTGATATGCTCATTATCGTGTATTAAATTTGGAACGTTTGTATAAGTATTAAAGTTTTTATTTAATATTTATCTTAGGTGAAAGATTAATTCACATGGCCTTAACTAACTTGAAATCAATGTGTGTTAACATATTAAATTAGGCCCTAGCATGCTCTTCAACATAGATTAAATTGAGAATAATTGGAGTTGTTTTGAAATCTAGAAATATTTAATTAATTTATTCCGAGTGTACTATTCACTCTATTGGAATTCTGACTTGACATTCTTGATATGCATGCTATATGGTTTCACATATATTAAATCTAGAATATTTGATTAGGTTTTGAAACATTTCATTTATTTATTTTCTAGTATTAAAGTTTAATACTCGTGGTCTTCTCTTGCATAGAATTCACTTGTGTCGTGTTTTTAAATCAAGTCTTGGCATGTTGTATAACATATATTAATTTGAGATCATTTAGATGAATTTCAAAACCTAGACATTTTAATTAAATGAAGTAATTAAAATCCATTTCATGGTTCATTGGTCTTGATTCAGTTTCTAACCTTGTATTTATGATTTTCTAGACAAGTTCGTTCACGTGTATCAAATCGAGAATAATCGGATAAGTTTTGAAACTTATATTTAATTAATTCCTTTATATGGAACTTAATTCACATGGTTGTATCTTGCTTAGAATGAACTTGTAACTTGACATTGGACTTACCTTGTGTAATGATTTGCACATTTCGCATTAAACATCCTTCATGCATAGCGTGTAACGAATCGCATACTGAAGATTCGACATTCATCATATCATATTAATGCGAACTCAGGGCATGACTTGTATGTTTCAAAATATTGGTTGTGCATGAGACGTGGTTAATGTGTTTCTAGTATTTTGATACAATCTTGACTTGCACAACTTGTTGATTTTGGGACTTGGGATATCAATCAAGAATAGGGGAAAGTACCCTTGGGTTGATAATCCCTAAAGTGATCCCAAGAATAGGGGAAGGTACCCTTGGGTTGATAATCGCTAAAGTGATCCCAAGACTAGGGAAAGGTACCCTTGGGCTGGTAACCCTAAAGTGATCCCAAGAGTACGGTATTTTTCCGGGCAATATCCAAGTTTCCACAATGGTTGATTTCACTCTTTAAATTTCAAGTTGCCATTCCTTGAAGATTTAAAACTTGTTGTATTATGTGAAATGCTCCAATCTTGTTAATTGCATAGATATTATGCCTCTTTCGTGATTTCAAGTATACTTCTTGTCATATAAATTGGTATAGTCCAACCATGTAAATTGCATTGATAACGCAATTCTTGTTAACTTATATCCAAGTATACTTATTGCCGTGTTATATGGAATATTCCATCCTTGTTTACCTGCATAGATAGTATGCTTTGTCCTTGATTCCATATGTTACCTCTTGACGTGTTTTATGAAATGCACAAACCTTGTTAATTGATCGGTTGGTCAATCATACATCAACCTTCGCAATAGCACGAATCATTGTAAAATAGGGCTATTGGTCGGGTAAGTCGAACCACTGGGACTGCGCTAGTCTTACGGCAACCTTAGTGTCTAGAATCTTTCTAGAATGATGAGGGGGTGTTCATAAAGGTTTTGTTTGTTGTCACTTAAATTAGGAATTCAAAGTGCATAAAACACTAATTTGCAAGGAATTTAGGATGAAATAGAACAATAGAGAAGAGGAGACTAGGGAAGTGAATCCGCCTCCATCCCTATACATATGCTAGATTAGACCTAAATTGGGGAAAAACAACATATGATGGTCAAGACTTACATAGCAACACATGGTTGCCATATAAGTAATCAAGAGGTACATTAGGTCTCAAACAAGTATAATCCATCAAAAGATAAACATGCTCAGACTACCTAACTAAGGTGTAGCTTATACACATTTACTTAAATGAGAGACTATCGAGTTCTTGACAAAATGATAAAGCACATGGAGTTAGAGATTAAGCATACACCATCAAAGGACTTCCTAAGCAATGGTCTATCAAAGTCACCTATCAACATGCCATGAAACCATTTCATAACCTTGCTTCCACTCTCACCATGAAAAACTCAAGCAATATGATTACTCTAAGACATCATCTAAAGCAAGATAATCAACTTAAAGAAATCATCCATACATGTATCAACATTCATTACAACAAATGAGGTGCTCTTGGTTATGAAAAGACCATAAAATATACATGGCAAATCCCCAAAATAGACTATCCTAGGACATGCTTACAAGGGAGGGACTTCATCACCTCCCTAGAGAAAGAGTTAGTTACCCATTGCTAAGCTAGAAGAAGGAAGAAGCTCCATCTTCATGGCCATTTTCGTGCAACCTTCTTGGAGCTTGAAGAACACACCTCCTTTGCTCCCTTCTCTCTCCTCTAATCTTGTAGAAAATGTAGGATTAATGTATTGTGTGGCTTCCCTCTCTTATCTTCTAGAGATAAGGCTCTAGAAACCCCCACCAACCAACATCTCCAACCAACCATTAAAGAGGGAAATTAGAATTGAGGAACCCAAGATGCAAGTGGCTGAAAATGGGCCATTTCCGGATGCAATTCTGCCCTAATTTCGAGCACTCGAAATAAGGGCTCGAGCACTCAAAATTGGAGCAGAATGCTCCATTCTTGCCTTGCTCCGCCCAGACCTACTTCGGTTAAACAGCCATAACTTTGCGCTCCAAACTCCGAATGACAAACCGTTTGAAGATTTGGAGAGCTAATTCAGAGATTTAAATACTTCATGTTTTGGTGGAGATCCAATTCTCAAGGATGGTTGGTCGAAAATGAAGATCAAGGCAGAATTTCATTGCTGCCAGGCAGTTCTGCGCACCTCTGGTAACAAGGCCATAACTCTTTGGTCCGAGCTCCGAATGACAAACCGTTTGAAGATTTAGAAAGCTAACTCAGAGCTCTAAATATGCCATTTTATAATGGAAGTCCAGATCTCGAGCTTTCTGGGTCAAAAGTGGAAATCAAAATCAAGCTTCACTGCTGCCAGAATTTCAGAATTGGCTCCCCTCTTTTGTAGACATGTTACTCCACCCAAAAAGCCCTCTCTCTCCTCCAAGAAACATCCCCAACCAACTCATAAAGAGAGCATACAAAGTTAGCAAATTTCTGAGCACAAGTGGCTGATCTCATGAGGCAATCTGCCCTAATTTCAAGCACTCGAAATAAGGCCTCGAGCACTCGAAAATTGGCCAGAATGCCCTATGCTTGGTTTGCTCTGCCCGGACCTACTTTGGTAAAACAGCCATAACTTTGTACTCTGAACTCATAATGATGAACCGTTTAAAGATTTAGAGAACTGATTCAGAGATTTAAAAACTTCATGTTTTGATGAAGACCCAAATCTCAAGTCTGGTTGGTCGAAAATGGGGAGAAAGGCAGTACTTCAGTGCTGCCAGGCAGTTCTGCGCACCTTTGATAAGAAGATCATAACTCTCTGTTCCGAACTCCGAATGACAAACCGCTTGAAGATTTGGAAACCTGATTCAGAGCTCTAAATCTTTCATGTTATGATGGAAGTCCAGTTCTTGATTTTGGTAGGTCAAAATGGCGAACAAAGTTCGGGCTTCACTGCTGCCAGAATTTCAGAATTGGCACCTTGATATTCAAAAACTCTACAAAACACCCCTCTTGCTCCTTTATTGCAATTGAACCTGAAAATGCACAAAAACATACAAATGAAAGTAATCTACATAATTAAATGAACAATGGACTTAACTAATGCAATTAAGGGCGCTTGAATATGCAATATTCGGCGCTTATCATTAATCGCATAGATATTATGCCTTGTTCCTGATTTCGTGTATAACTCTTGTCTTGCTAATTGGATTATCCCAATCTTGTAATTTGCATAGATATTAGCCCTTGTTCTTGATTCCTTGTATAACTCCTATCGTGTAAATTAGAATGTTCTAATCTTGTCATTAGTGTAGATATTATACCTTATTCGTGATTCAAGTATACTTCATGTCGTGTATTCTATCCTTGTTTACTTGCATAGATTTTATGCCTAGTTCTTAATTCCGAGTATGCTTCTTGTCGTGTTCTTGGGTTGTCCCAAATCTTGACTTGTTTCACATGAGTATATATCATGATTCTTGTTGTTAGTACTCTAGGGTAGCTTAGGATGCTCCCTGAGTCTCATTGTGACATAGACGTTAGGCGGCATGAGCCCTTTTAACGTGTTTCACCCTAAGGTGATAAAACTGTAAAACGCTAGGTCGATGCATGCTCATCTCCTACGAGTAGCTTTATGTTACTCACCCCTACGTTACTGAGGCATATTTCAGGTACATGACTCAAGACTTGAAGATTTCATTGCTTGGGTGATTTGTGGCTTCACATGACAAAACTTGTATTCTTGATTCTATGTATGTAAAATGTACATAAGTACACTCTTTTTAATTTATTTGACATGTATGACATGAGGCCAAGGGCCACGAACCTTTAAGTTCATATGTATGTAATTTAAACTTCAAGTTTTGCCATTAAAATGTATTTTGTCAACTTTTGAGGTTTGACATGTCAAATTTTGTAAATGGGATGTAATAAGGCCATAGGCCATTGTAACAGGTTTAAATATCCATATTACACTTACGTGCATGTTCACATCATCACACACTGGCATATTTTGTGAATTGAACATGCCATAGGGGATTCCAAGTAGACTTTCAGCCTTGAGTGCATAACATGAAATTTTTGCACTTTCTCGAGTCATTTTGGTTGACCGAAATGCCATTTCGGTCGACCGAAGCCTTTTGGGTTTTGTTTGAACCTTGAAACTTCACTTTCCAGTAGCCAAAGTCAGCATTTAGGGTCATTTCGGTCGACCGATGACTCATTTCGGTCGACCAATAGTTCCTTTTGGTGTATCAAATCAACCAAGCCTTAAAAACTAGTTTTCAGCAGAGATTTAAGTCATTTTGATCATCCAATGGGTTATTTTGGTCGACCGAAATAGCCTGATCCCAAGAGTTGCTTCAGTTTAGTTTCAGCACTGTTGTTCCGACTTCAAATAGCCATAACTTCTTCGTTTCTAATCCAAATGGGGTGATTCTTGAGCCTAAATTCATCAAATTGAAGTCATATTTCCAATGACACCAACCATGCATTCAAAATCTATTTGTGGTGAGAGTTATTCAGGTTTTAGTGAGAGGGTATCAGTTTTTACTTAAACCGGAAAGGGGCATTTCGTGGGATTCTTATCCAATGTTCTTGGAACCTCTTGGAATGTTGTGAAATGATTGGATTAGGTTGCGTGGACCTCATTTGACTTGTTTAGAGTCAAATCTCCAATTTTTAATTGCAAATTGACCACTTTGCCCTTTACTAAAGGGTTTTGCTCGCTTCTTTTCATCTTGTTGTTTCTCCTTCGTCCGGACTCCGAATCATGCGATTCTTGAGTCCATCTTGATTAGTTTTTCATTCAATTTCTAGTGGTGTTCACGGTGACACCTGAATTCATACTTTCATAAATGACTACCTTGCCCCTAGGGGCTTAAATTGTCATTCTTCCGGTCCTTTGCTTTCGCACCTTGTTTCTTTGAGTTCCGTGACCTCATGAAGGGTCATCTTAGGGTCTTAGAGGTGTGTTGTGCCTTGGAAGACCATGGTTTTGTTTCTTGCTTCCGCATTTGGATCCGTTATCGGGTCAATCTTCGGTTTATCACTGTAGTACCGGGTTGAATCAAAAACCCGGGTCGTTACAGGTCCCACTTTGGAGCCATTCCAGAAATCCTCCCTCTATCTCTTGCCGATCAAGTTAAATACTTTCATACAGTTCACAAAGTCACCAAACACAATTCCCAGTTCCCAATCCTTTTGCTTTTTTGTTCCAAGTACAAAGTCCCCTGGATATTTAAATGGCAATATGATTTCTAAGGTAATACAGCAGTTCATCGCCACTATGTCAAATGGTGGGATGGATTCCAAGTTGATAGGATTTTAGGTTATGTTGAAGATGATTATCCAAAACATACCCCAACTCAAGTAACCCAAGTGACACCAAAACCAGTTACAAAAGAAGTTACCAAAAACATTAAACCAAAACAGTCATCCTCTATAATCACTATTAAGTCCAGGAGATCCGCTCCCCAGTCAGAAATTGATGAACTCAAAAAGATGGCAGCCTCCTTGGTTGATCGAATCTAAGATCTCTCACAAGATGAAGATGGAGCTGACGATGCATCTTTGGCTACTGAATCAAGTCATCCAGGGAATCAGTATGACGATTCTTAGTACCAAGACAGCCAAGATCCATTTGCATAATTCAAGTCAAAATGCAAAATCCAAGTCAAAATCACTATTTGGTTAGAGTCACTATTTGCTACAGTACCCGGTCAGAATTACTATTTGCTATAGTACTAGTCGGCAGAATCACTATTTCTACAATTCCTCGATAAAACACTATTCATCTACAGTGCCGTCGCTATCGGCATAAAAAGATAAAAAAACAGTAAACACTATTCATCTACAGTAAAAAACAGAAACATCTTAGTCATATAAGCTAGAAGCATCTTTTAAAGCCAAAAGTTGTGCCGCAGATTCCAGGACAATGTCTCCAATACTTCAGAAGCTTGGTTATAAATTGGGAGGCCATTCTATTGAGGAAGCAGGCTTCGAACCAGTTCTCTTTCAGACTTCCAGTAGTTTTCCTTTGTAATATTTGTTTCCTTTGTAGTATTTTCTATCATTTTGGATTGCAATACAGCACTAGTTTGTTGTACATAGCAGATATCTACTTTCTGTAAGTTAATTTCCAGTTATTTCTTGTTTAAACCTATTGTAATTTCTGTTGTTATTATTTTCTATAATAAAAGTTATCTTTAAGTTATTTATTTCTCATAGTTTCTTATGTTTAAGTTTCAAGTTTTAAGTTATTGTGCGCTTCCCCTCTGGTATCAGAGCCAGTTGTTGCGGTTGATCTATTAATTTATTCTAACATTTTGTTGTCTCAGATTATTCTTGTGCTGTTGTCTCAGTTAACTCATTCTATTGATTGATTCTCGTCTTAATGGGAAGATTTCTGGAATGGCTCCAAAGTGGGACCACCATTTCAGAAACTAGGTAGGATTTTAACTCAGGATTTTCCACTTTACTAATTAGATCAATGAGTAAGTGTTCTTGTTCTTCAGTTTTTGTCAAAACATTAAGTGACTTTAATTTACAACAACTATCTTTACATCCTATTGTAATGTCAGGAGAACTAGGAGAATCTTCAGATGACTATGAGGAAGAACTAATTTCTAGATCACTACTGCTATCATCAGTGTCACGTAACTGGAGTATGTGACAGAGGGATTCTTTAACTTCATCAGATATTTGTAACTGATTTATCTTCTCTTTTGCATAACAATCTGTTACAAAATGTCCTAACTTGCCGCATTTATAACACTTGATTTTACTGGTGTCTTTAGTATTCTTATTATCTTTGTGGCTAGTTTCTTATGTTTAAGTTTTAAGTTTTAAGTTATTGTGCGCTTCCCCTCTAATCCCCTCTGGTATCAAAGCCATTTGTTGCGGTTGATGTGACGACCCTGGTTTTTAGGCCAGCGTGTCCTGTGATGAACCGTAAGGATGATCCGATAATGGATCCAAATGCGGAAATGAAAACGGAAAACAAGACTCTAAGAAGTCAAAGTGACCTTCCATGAGGTCATGGAACTTTACAAAAACTGATACGGAAGCAAAAGATCGAAAACATGGCAAATAAGCCCCCAGGGCAAAATAGTCATTTCCAAAAACTGTAGATTCGGGTGCCACCGAGCACACCGCTGGAAGGACAACGAAAAACTAATCAAGATGGACTCAAGAATCGCATGATTCGGAGTCCGGACGAAGGAGAAACGGCATGACGAAGAAAAACGAGTACTTAAGGTAAAAAGGGTAAATTGGTAATTATTCAGGAAGAACCGGATACAACCGAGCACACCGTCAGAAAGACAGTGAAAAATTAGTCAAGTTCAAAAAAAAATTCACTTGAATCGGAGTCCGGACGAAGGAGAAAATCCCAAAAGAAGAATTGACGTCGCGGCGGCCTGACGAGGGGCCATGACAGCCCCATGCACACGCCCATGCGCGCGCCCATGCACGCCACGGGCGCGCTGAATGCACCATGGCTGGCAGCAGTAGCCCATAAAGCTGCTATGGGGTTATTTTTTCAGAAAAATCCAAGACAGAGGCTGAATTTGGAGGCCTAGATGAATTTTTTTGCAAAAACACAAAGAAGAAACCTCCCTCAAAATTGAGTTTTCTATATGACTTAGAAGAGAATTCAAAAAAAATGCAATGTAGAATGCCCAAAATGCCCCTCCATGAAATCTGGTCATGGAGGTCCAAAAAGCTGCTATTTTGAAAAACTGAGAGCTGAACTTCGTAAGCGATTTCTGATATCAAGATGACATTTTCTAGAAAAACACGAAAAAGAAACCCCTCCTAAAATCATGTTTTCTATTCAACCATGTTGAAAGAAGAAAATAAAATTACCGTGAAAAGTCTATAATGCCCCTAGATCAGAATATGCAAAAAAATGTGCGAAATGAATTCACAAGAGGCTCAAAACACAAACGATAAGGTTTTGCTCGGAAACGACCATGCACGCAAACGTAACTTACCTATTAGGACGTGTTACAATAGTCCATGACTTAAAAATACCACCGATGCAAAATCCGACCCCCCAACAGGCAAAAAGGCAAAAAATGGAACTTGGAATGAAAACTCGGAATCCAAAAATACAAAACGAGATCAAATGACCATTTGGCCCTTGGCCACACTTCATACAAGATTAATAAGACCCTATAAAAGAATAAAAATGGAATTCCCACACCCGATGCAACCATGGTGAAGCAATGACTTGCTATTTTTCAAGGTTTTCATAACATTTCATGAAGTTAAAAAGTTGCATAGAATATAATATACATGTCATTGGCCTTCGGCCTCATCTCATACATATCAAATACATTGAAAGGAGTGTACTTAAGTACATATTACATACATAGAATCAAATATACATATTTTGACATATAAGTCTACAAAATGACATTTCATGCTAACATTTACATGAAATGGAAACTTGAAAGCTACACGACATCCAAGGAATGCTAGGCGTCACGAACCAAGTCTTCGTACCTGAAATATGCCCCAGTATCATAGGGGTGAGTAACATAAAGCTACTCGTAGGAGATGAGCATGCATCAGCCTAGCATTTTACAAATTTATCACCTTAAGGTGAAACATGTTAAAGGGGTTCATGCCACCTAACGTCTATATCGAAATGAGACTCAGGGAGCATCCTAAGCTACCTTAAAGTATTTCTAGTATAAATCACATCATCTATGCCATTTGAACAATATGGAAGTACGTTATACAAAGCAACAAGATATAGGTTCTCAAAGGTATTAACTTACAATCTCAAATACAGAAACAACTAAAGTGATCATGTCACCTAACGTCTATGTTCTAAATAAGTCTAAGGAATCATCCTAGGCCATGCTGAACAATCAAAACGCAAATTACAACTTCAATGCAGTCTAATCACATAAAAGCATATTATACAAGGCAACAAAATACAATTTCTTAAAGCTATCAGCTTGGAATCTAAAGCACAAAAACAACAGAAGTGGGTCATGCCACCTAAAGTTTAAGTTATAAATGAATCAATAGGATCAATCATAAGCTTTATTAGAACGTCAAAACACGATTTTCAATATCGATGCAATTTAACTAACATTGGAACTTCCAATACAACGCATAAAGCACAATTTCGCAAAGTTAACATCATGTAACTTAAAATGGAACAACATCATCTAGTTATCAACTTGAAAATGAAATACGAAATCAAACAAAGTGGATACTCGGACGTCACGCCGGATCAGACCGACAACATAGTTACTTTAGGGTTACTAGCCCACGGGTAACCTCCCTATGTGCGCACTAGACTATATAGAGGGACTATCCCCCGTACCAGAACCACGTCCTAGCCATAGTCAAACAACGACATCCCCAAGTTTTCAAAATCAACAAGTTGTGCAACAACGCATATATCAACAGGAATATGCAAGATAATCAACTATCTACCAAGCACAACCAAATTTGGAAACCTATACAATACATGCTCTAAATCCACAACTAATATGATATGATGAATGTTGAATCTTCAGTGTGCGATTCGTTACACGCTATGCATGAAAGATGTTAAACACGAAATGTGCAAATCATTACACAAGGCAACAATATATTCAATAAGGAAAACATATTCTCATGAATACAAACATAGCAACTATGTTATCCAATGTTCAAAACATAACTAAATGAATATACAACAAGTCTAAGTCCATGATTTGAATATAGAAACCACTTCTAAAACACAACTAGATCATGGAGCAAATTGATAGAATTTAAATAGATAAACACAATTAAATTCTCTAGATTCAATTTCAATTAACCTCAATTTAATACATGTTAAAGAGCATGGCAAGGTCATCACCTATATCCATTCTAAAACTCAATTAGGTTGTTAGAACAACAAAGTAGAACTTTAATTAAATCATGTTAATTTAAATCCCAAGGTTCTAAAACAACTTCAAATAGTCCTAAATTAATATATACTAGTAAACAAGTCATGGCAAATACAAATGTCAAGTTAAAACCTTAATTAAGCTAATGGGACCACAAAATAGATTTTAATTAATTCTTTTAATTAAAATCTCTTGATTTTCAAACTTAACCAAATGCTCTCAAATTAACCTATGTTGGAAAGCATGCCAAGAACTAATGTAATATCACATTACAAGTTTATTTCATTCAATTTAAGACCATGTGAATTAAACTTTCACTAAAGTTAAATATAAATTAAAAGTTGCAATTCTCATGCAATTAATCCCAATTTAATATATGCGAACAACTATACCTAAGCTTAATTTTCTAGCATGCCACAATACAATTTCAAGTTGTATATCACCATGAGGATTAAATCTTAAACATGGAATTTAATTAAATAAAAGGTTTCAAAACCTAACCGAATATTCTAAATCAAATATATGTGAAGCTATATGGAATGTAGATCAAGAATATCAAGTCGAAATTCAAATGGAGTGAATAGTGCACTCGTGGCAAATTAATTAATTAAGTTAATTAATAATTACTAATTTTTCAAAACAATTTCGATTTCTCTCAATTTAATCTATGTTGAAGAGCATGCTAGGGCCTAATATAATATGCTAACACATATTGATTTCAAGCTAGTTAAGGCCATGTGAATTAATCTTTCACCTAAGATAAATATTAAATAAAATCTTTAATACTTATTCAAATGTTCCAATTTTAATACACGACAATAAGCATATCAAGGGGCAATATAAAATCATGCTACATGTTTAAACCAAGTCATGAGCAACCGGAAAAATTAGATCCCGTACAAGAAAAATAAATAATAAAATCTCTAGATTTTATATTTAATCATGCAAACAAGTAGTATAAGCATCACAAGCATGCTATATAATAAGAATTTAAACCTAAAACATCTCCTACCTCAATTTGAGATGAAATCTCAAAGGCCCACCAAAATAAAAGTGCTCCTAATTCGACGATACCGGGAGGTTTTGTCGGGGACTACACCGGGAACAAGAATCCACAAGAAGCCCCATGAAAATCTTAACTTGACTCCAAACCCGAACTCGAAAAATTGTCGTAAATGGATTCTAATAAGGGCATAAGATGCGCGGGGTCAAGACAAACATTAAACGTTAAGGCCGAAGACTTTTCACTCGAGGGAAGTGGCCGAAAAATGAAGAAAAAAGGTGGCATCCCCTTGGCAGCCATGGTTGCCGGCCAAGAGAGAGGAGAGAGGGAAAAGAAAATTCTAATTTTTCTCTTTAAGTCCCCTATCTATAGAAAAACCCTAAAAGTGTCCCGAAAGGGTCCCGCCGGGTCTGGAAAAGTGGATTTTGAGCAGACGGGCTCAAACAGAAAAACTCCATGAACATAAAAGATCAAAATGAGAAAATATGAACAACGAAAGAAACGGCATAAAAAAATGAGTCCCGAGCAGAAAGTTATGCCCCGAACAAATTTGGCGGCAACCGAGTCCAAAAACTCTGAAACTGGAGAAAAACGACCAGAACGGAATTCTAAGAGTCCATGACTCGATGAAAAGTGAAAATGAATCCTGTACGAGGATCCAGGCTCTAGACGAGACATTTTGCAATAACTTTCGTTAATTGCACAATGACCCCTATAAAAAGGGTTAACTGCGAAACTGCCCCAGAATGAAAATATTTTCCAAAAGATATTTTCTTAAATACCCCTAAAATAAAATATCTTCAAAAGATATTTATGAAAAACACCCCAGGAAATGAAAAAGATTCTAAAGAATTGTGCATCCATACCCCTGTGGGCACCGGGAGCAACCAGAATACTTTCTTGCAAAAGTAAAGATACGTATTTCAAGGAAACCACTCAAGATGAAGGCACGTGAAGTCAAAAACCAACCCCGAGCATGAGAAGTGAGGTTGTGCCAAAAACTGACAAACGGAGATAAGACAGAATAAGGAAAAGAACAAAATAGCGCATACTGTCGAAAAACGAAAAATGTGAAAATGACTCGGTCCTCAAAAGAAGTTCTCAATCCACGAAAAAGAGTCTCAGGAACCAATTCTGAGCACTCGAGATGACACTAAGCGACACAAAACAGAGCTCAGAAAAGAAAATTAAACGAAAAAAATTCATTCGTAAAATTTCAGGAAAAAAGAAAGGAAGGCAAATGACCGGGTCGTTACAGTGATCTATTAATTTATTCTAGCATTTTGTTGTCTTCGATTAGTCCTGTGCTATTGTCTGAGATAACTCATTCTATTGATTGATTCTTGTCTTAATGTGCTTTATTTCCTTCCTGTGAGTCCAGATCCAAACAGTAAGTCCAAGATCTGAACAGTAAGTCCCCTATGGAGGGCCTAAGAGGTGCAGCATGAGCGGATGAGTGCTTGGATAGGAAATAGAAACCAGTACGATAGAATCATGACCATAGTTTGTTTTAACCAGTCCTCTAAATAGGAATAATTTGTGTAACCAAACCATGAATAGATTATTCAGATCCACCTCTTTGGTGAGTTCCCGATCCAGTCGAACTAGTTTACCCCCAATTCCTTCAATAGCTGATATAGTTAATGAAAAAGAATATCGGATCAAAGATAGTAACCTTGATTTTAGACATTGTAATATACCGAGAGTACCCACTAAAGAAGTTTATGAAACCAGTTTCCTTAAGTCAACATTTATTATAGATTATACACGCACTCCCAAATCCAAATCCACCCCAAGTTCCCCTACTCCTTCTGATTTCCTTGGAAATATTAATACTATTAATCCACAATTAAACACCATTAGTAAACCTTTTAAGTATCATCTTTCCAAGTTACATGATGAATATTCCTCCCTACATAATAAGGAAAAAAGAAATTTTTCCGAAAAACCCATACTAAGAGGGAACAAAATAAAATCCTTCATACCTGGCAACAGTTCATGCTCAAACATAAGTTAGAAATTCATTTCTTTGATTATTTGGAGAATTACAATAATAAAATCAATGTTTTAACCAAAGTTAACTAGAAGAAGTCAGATGCAACTTTTGTCTCATCTTCCTATCCTCCATTCGAGTCTGTGGTCCTTGGTCATATGGGAACTAAAGTTACTGCCTCACCTTTAAAATTAGTACCACAACAGATCCAAATGCCCATAAAATAATTGAACAAAATAATTTCACAAATCAATACTTATATACCATCAGTACCAAGCTTGATAAACTTGAGCTTTCCCTCACATAACCTCCTCTAACCTTAGTTAAACCCTCTACTTCTCCAATTGAAAGGCCCCTCATTTCTATTCCTACTTAACGAAAAGGTTTTCCAGTAGCCCTGCCTGACCCTTCTACAGTTCTTCAAATTGAAACTATTCTCAAAACCCTTGAGAAAGGAAAAGCCAAAGTCAAGGACGAACAAGCTCTTACTATCACCAACAATGATAATGACTCAGACAACTCCTCCTCCACTTCCAGTTACCCCTTTACCATCCAAGAAATTGAACATGCTTTCTCTAATCTAGAACTCAACCGACTTACTACTAAATGAGTTCATCCTACTAACCTCACAAAAAATTGGTACCCCCGACCAACTCCCCCAGACCTTCAATATGAGGAAAAGAACATTGAAAATCAATTTTCTGTTTCTTCTGACAAACTCTATGAGTGGAATCTAGATGACTTGTCAGAACAAGAAATTCTGAATAAGTTAAGTCACATATCTATGGTGCCTAATAATTATGTTACTTCCTATGATCTTAGTTAACCTGATATTGTAGATTTACTTACTTCAGGATTCACGTGTATGTTACGCTCTTGGTGGGAAAACTATCTCACTGAAGCCTCTCGTGAACAAATTAAAAATGTTGTTTAAAAAGACAATAATGGATTCCCAATCTTTGATGAAACCATAGGTCACGGTATGCCAGATGGAGTCGACACACTTATTTATACTATTGTTGACCATTTCATAAGAACCCCAAGTAATATTACTGCAAGAGTACATGATTAGCTTACTAATCTCACTTGTCCGACTATGATTGATTTTAGGTGGTGCAAAGATGTATACTTATCCAGAGTAATGATTAGAGAAGATAGTAATAAACCATTTTGGAAAGAGAAATTCATCAATGGTCTCCCTAGTCTTTTTGCCCATAAGATTAGAGAAACCCTTAGTAAAACCACAAGAGTCATTGATTATGACAACCTCACATATGGCAACATCATTAGCTTAATCCAAAAGGAAGGATTAAGAATGTGTATTGACATGAAAATTAGTAATCAGTTACAAGATGATAGGAAAAGAGCCAAATATGAAATGGGAACCTTCTGTGAACAATATGGACTTCCCCCAATAGCTCCCTCCAGACAAAAGACTAATTCCTTTAGGAAGCCCTACAAAAGTCACAAAGGTTATCGTAGAAATTACAAAAGTCGAAAAGCAGTCATCCCCAAAATAGAATACTATTCTAAAGAGAGAAAGAAACCTAAAAAGAAGTACAGCAGAAAATAAACTAGCCACAAAGATAATAAGAATACTAAAGACACCAGTAAAATCAAGTGTTATAAATGCGGCAGATTAGGACATTTTGCAGAAGATTGTGATGCAAAAGAGAAGATAAATCAGTTACAAATATCTGATGAAGTTAAAGAATCCCTCTACCACATACTCCAGTTACGTGACACTGATGATAGCAGTGGTGATCCAGAAATTAGTTCTTCCTCACAGTCATCTGAAGATCCTCCTAGTTCTCCTGACATTACAATAGGATGTAAAGATAGTTGTTGTAAATTAAAGTCACTTAATGTTTTGACAAAAACTGAAGAACCAGAACACTTACTCATTGATCTAATTAGTAAAGTGGAAAATCCTGAGTTAAAATCCTCCTATCTTAATAAACTTAAGTTTTTACTCGATCACAAAGAACCAGAAGCCCCCAAAGTTACTAAGCCTAATTTTAGTCTTTATAAAACTCTTGAAAGATTCAATAATCAACCCAAGGAAGTTACTCTCCAAGATTTTCAAGCAGAAGTCAACATAATCAAAACAGAAATAAAAAATCTCAAGTTAGAAAACCAAACCGTAAAAAGTAATATCACTGAGTTAAATACAAATCCTGCTTTTTCCTTTAAAGGAACAGAATCATCTGATAAAGAAGGCTCTGAACATTTAGAACCTTCCCAAACACTCCAAACTTTAACTGACTTATCATTTCAAAAATGGTATGCTAAAGTTACCCTTATCATCAACAAGGATTTCAAACTTGAGGTCATTACTTTGATTGATACAGGCACTGATCTTAACTGTGTTCAAGAAGGTCTCATACCAACAAAATTCTATGAGAAAACTTCTGAAAAACTAAGTTCAGCCAACGGAAGTAAAATGGATATAAAATATAAGTTATCAAAAGCTCATATTTGCCAAAATAATATATGTTTTAAAACATCATTTGTTTTAGTAAAAAATATTACTGATAAGCTAATTTTAGGAGTCCCATTCATTTACCTTCTTTATCCATTTACAACTAATAATGAAGGATTAGTCACTCGGCCATTGGGACAAGGGGTTCAGTTTAAATTCCTAAGTCATCCTTCTATAAAAGAATTAAAATCAATAATTGATTCATCTGTCTCTAAGTCAATAAATTTACTTCAAAGTAAAACTTAACAATTGCACTTTTTGAAAGAAGAAGTTAATTACAAACGCATAGATGAACAATTAGCAGACTCAGGCCTTTAGCACAAAATTCAAGACTTTGAATAAATAATCAAAAAACAGGTTTGTTCCGATCTTCCCACAGCCTTTTGGCACCGCAAAAGGCATTCAGTGAAATTACCTAACATAAAAGGCTTTAAGAGAAGACACATTCCCACTAAAGCCAAGCCAATCCAAATAAGCCCTGAAGTTATGGAATTTTGTAAAAGAGAAATTTTTGATCTTCGTCACAAAGAGATTATTCGGAAAAGCAAGTCACTATGGTCATGCGCAGCTTTTTATGTTCAGAAAAATTCTGAAATAGAAAGAGGAGAACCTCGTCTAGTTATTAATTACAAACTTCTTAATAAGGTCCTAAAATGGATAAGATATCATATTCCGAATAAAAAAAGATCTTATTAACCGCTTAAGTCAAGCAGTCATCTTCTCCAAATTTGATATGAAGTCAGGATTTTGGCAAATCCGTCTTAGAAAAAATGATAGGTATAAAACTTCCTTCACCACTCGTTTTGGTCATTATGAGTGTAGAGTTATGTCCTTTGGATTAAAAAATGTCCCAAGTGAATTCCAAAATATCATGAATGATATATTTAAACCTTACAGTAATTTCTCTATTGTCGATATTGATGACATCCTCCTTTTTTCTAAGTCATTAGATGAGCACTGGAAACATTTAAAAACGTTTCTTGCTGTCATCCAGAAAAATGGCATTGTCGTCTCTGCTTCAAAAATCAAGTTATTTCAAACCAAAATCAGGTTTTTGGGTTATCAAATTCATCAAGGACAAATTCGTCCTACTAACAGATCAATCCAATTTGCCGATAAATTTCCTGATGAAATTCTTGATAAGTCACAACTACAGCGTATTCTCGGATCGCTTAATTACATTGCAGATTTCTATAAAGACCTTCGCAAGTAATGTAAACCTCTGTTTGATCATCTCCAAAGTAATCCTCCTCTATGGACTTCAGTTCATACCAGTATAGTTAAATCTATTAAACAATATGTCAAGTCCTTACCTTGTCTTGGCATTCCAACTACTGATTCTTTCAAAATCATTGAAACAAATACCTCCAATATTGAATATGGTGGCATCCTCAAACAACGAGTCAGTCCAAATGCACCTGAACAATTAGTTCATTTTCATTTTGGCATTTGGACAAAAGCACAAAGTAACTATAGTACTATTAAAAAAGAAATTTTATCTATTGTTATATGCATTAGCAAATTTCAAGATGATATTTTAAATCAAAAGTTTTTGGTTCGCGTTGATTGTCAAAGTGCAAAATATGTTTTAGAAAAAGATGTTGAAAATATTGCTTCTAAACAGATTTTTGCCCGCTGGCAAGCTATTCTAAGTATCTTTGATTTTGATATAGAGTATATCAAAGGAAGTAACAATTAAATTCCAGATTTTCTTACCAGAGAATTCTTGCAAAAATCCGATGGCAAACAGGCAGCCTCCTAGAGGCTCCAACAGTTTAAACCTTTTGACATTTGCTCTAGTAACCCTCCAGTTACCAAACCACAGTCCTCTTCTGCACTTACAGTAGTCAACCGGTTCTAACCCTTAACCTCACCCTCCACCTTTAAGTCAGCCCTAGTTAATCCATCACCAGACCCCTTCCAGGTCCAAGCCCCAGTTAAAACTCAATCCCACAAACCCCTTCCAAAAAAATCCCCTAGTAATTATTTGGAAAAACCCTATGTTCCCATATTCTACATTGAACCACACTTAAGTCACATTAAAGATCCTATTTCTCTCATGAGATCTTTTTTCCCTGGTAACCTCCATTTTTACCCAAATCACCCCACCAAAACCCTTAGTTATTACAAAGACATTCTCTATCATACTGAGTCCATTCACATCAAGTCAATTTATGATCACAATGACTCCACAAAAGTTATTTATCATTCCCTATATATCCAATGGATTCTTTCCATGAAGAATGGGGTAGTCATCCTGCTCTGCTTCAGCCCCTACCTAATTATGAGACTCCTTTTAATTATTTTGATTACATGTCAGCCTGGTCAACCATATTGTTACACCAAAATGAGTCATTTACTCATTATTGGTTTATCAATTTTGATAATAAATTCAAAAGTCAAATCCCTACCTGGTTTCTGAAATGGTGGTCCCACTTTGGAGCCATTCCAGGATCCTCCCTCTATCTCTTGCCGATCAAGTTAAATACTTTCATACAGTTCATAAAGTCACCAAACACATATCCAAGTTCCCAATCCTTTTGTTTTCTTGTTCCAAGTACAAAGTCCCCTGGATATTTAAATGGCAATATGATATCCAAGGTAATATAGCAATTCGTCGCCACTATGTCAAATGGTGGGATGGATTCTAAGTTGACAGGATTTTGGGTTATGTTGAAGATGATTATCCAAAACATACCCCAGCTCAAGTAACCCAAGCGACACCAAAACCAGTTACCAAAGAAGTTACCAAAAAGATTAAACCAAAATAGTCATCCTCTGCAGTCACTACTAAGTCTAGGAGATCCGCTCCCTTGTCAGAAATTGATGAACTCAAAAAGATGGCAGCCTTCTTGGTTGATCAAATCCAAGATCTCTCACAAGATGAAGATGAAGCTAACGAAGCATCTTCGGCTGTTGAATTAAGTCATCCAGGGAATTAGTATGACGATTCTTTGTACCAGGACAGCCAAAATCCATTTGCATAATCCAAGTCAAAATCACTATTTGGTCAGAATCACTATTTCCTATAGTACCCGGTCAGAATTACTATTTATTAGAGCACCCATCGGCAGAATCACTATTTCTACAGTTCCCTAACAAAACACTATTCATCTACAGTGTCATCGCTGTCGGCATAAAAAGACAGAAACAGTGAACATTATTTATCTACAGTAAAAAGCAGAAACATCTCAGTCACAGAAGCTAGAAGCATCTTTCAAAGCTAAAAGTCATGCCGCAGATTCTGGGACAATGTCTCCAACAGTTAAGAAGCTTGGTTATAAATTGGGAGGCCATTCTATTGAGGAAGCAGGCTTCGAACCAGTTCTCTTTCATACTTCCAATAGTTTTCCTTTGTAATATTTGTTTCCGCTGTAGTATTTTCTATCATTTTGGATTGCAATATAGCACCAGTATGTTGTGCATAGCAGATATCTACTAGTAGTTCTGTAAGTTAATTTCCAGTTATTTCTTGTTTAAGCCTATTGTAATTTCTGTTGTTATTATTTTCTGTAATAAAAGTTATCTTTAAGTTATTTATTTATCATATTTTCTTATATTTAAGTCTTAAGTTTTAAGTTATTGTGCGCTCCCCTCATCTATGCATTTGTAATTAACTTCTTTTTTCAAAAAATGCAATTGTTGAGTTTTACTCTGAAGTAAATTTATTGACTTTGAGACAGAAGAATCAATTACTGATTTTAATTGTTTTATAGAAGGAGGACTTAGGAATTTAAACTGAACCTCTTGTCTAAATGGGCGAGTTGTTTTATTAATTTATTCTAGCATTTTGTTGTCTCAGATTAATCCTGTGCTGTTGTCTCAGTTAACTCATTCTATTGATTAATTCTCATCTCAATGTGCTTTATTTCCTTCCTGTGAGTCAAAATCCAAATAGTAAGTCCTAGATCTGAATAGTAAGTCCCCTATGGAGGGCCTGAGAGGTGCGGCATGAGCGGATGAGCGCTTTGATAGGAAATAGAAACCAGTACGATAGAATCATGACCATAGTTTTTAACCAGTCCTCTAAATAGGAATAGTTTGTGTGACCAAACCATGAATAGATTATTCAGATCCACCTCTTTGGTGAGTTCCCAATCCAGTCGAACTAGTTTACCCCCAATTCTTTCTATACCTAATATAGATAATGAAGAAGAATATCGGATCGAAGATAGTAACCTTGATTTTAGAGATTGGAATATCCCGAGAGTACCCACTAAAGAAGTCTATGAAACCAGTTTCCTTAAGTCAACATTTATTACAGAAAATATATTCAAAACAACGCCTAATGAATGGATTCTCAAAAATGAGAACCATCTAGCAAAGATCCAGAATGACATGAGTAATCTAGAAAGGGTTCAAGAATTCCTTGATGGCACAGTTAGAATAAGCTTTGATGAACAACGCCTTCTGACTCGTTCTCGTCCCTCTACCTTATGACCTTCCACTTCCTTCAGTAGGTTAGATAAGGATCTACTTGAAAGAGAGAGCGAAGTTCCTCCTTTAGAAAGGAAAAATTCAAATCTTGGTCCAAAGTTACCAAATCTTAAGTTAAAAGGTCTCCAAATAGAGGAACAGATTAGCCGACCCTACTATACACGCACTCCCAAATACAAATCCACCCCAAGTTCCCCTACTCCTTCTGATTTCCTTGGAAATATTAATACTATTAATTCACAATTAAACACCATTAGTAAACCTTTTAAGTATCATCTTTCCAAGTTACATGATGAATATTCCTCCCTACATAATAAGGAAAAAAGAAAAATTTTCCGAAAAACCCATACTAAGAGGGAACAAAATAAAATCCTTCATACATGGCAACAGTTCATGCTCAAACATAAGTTAGAAATTCATTTCTTTGATTATTTGGAGAATTACAATAATAAAATCAATGTTTTAACCAAAGTTAACTAGAAGAAGTCAGATGCAACTTTTGTCTCCTCTTCCTATCCTCCATTTGAGTCTGTGGTCCTTGGTTATATGGGAACTAAAGTTACTGCCTCACCTTTAAAATTAGTACCACAATAGATCCAAATGCCTGTAAAATAATTGAACAAAATAATTTCACAAATCAATACTTACATACCATCAGTACCAAGCTTGATAAACTTGAGTTTTCCCTCACACAACCTCCTCCTACCTTAGTTAAACCCTCTACTTCTCCAATTGAAAGGCCCCTCATTTCTATGCCTACTCAACGAAAAGGTTTTCCAGTAGCCCTGCCTGACCCTTCTATAGTTCTTCAGATTGAAACTATTCTCAAAACCCTTGAGAAAGGAAAAGCCAAAGTCAAGGATGAACAAGCTCTTACTATCACCAACAATGATAATGACTCAGACAACTCCTCCTCCACTTCCAGTTACCCTTTTACCATCCAAGAAATTGAACATGTTTTTTCTAATCTAGAACTCAACCGACTTACTACTAAATGAGTTCATCCTACTACCTTCACAAAAAATTGGTACCCCCGACCAACTCCCCCAGACCTTCAATATGAGGAAAAGAATATTGAAAATCAATTTTCTGTTTCTTCTGACAAACTCTATGAATGGAATATAGATGACTTGTCAGAACAAGAAATTCTGAATAAGTTAAGTCACATATCCATGGTGCCTAATAATTATGTTACTTCCCATGATCTTAGTTAACCTGATATTGTAGATTTACTTACTTCAGGATTCACGGGTATGTTACGCTCTTGGTGGGAAAACCATCTCACTGAAGCCTCTCGTGAACAAATTAAAAATGTTGTTTAAAAAGACAATAATGGATTCCCAATCTTTGATGAAACCATAGGTCACGGTATGCCAGATGGGGTCAACACACTTATTTATACTATTGTTAACCATTTCATAGGAACCCCAACTAATATTACTGCAAGAGTACATGATCAGCTTACTAATCTCACTTGTCCAACTATGATTGATTTTAGGTGGTGCAAAGATGTATAATTATCCAGAGTAATGATTAGAGAAAATAGTAATAAACCATTTTGGAAAGAGAAATTCATCAATGGTCTCCCTAGTCTTTTTGCCCATAAGATTAGAGAAACCCTTAGTAAAACCACAAGAGTCATTGATTATGATAACCTCACATATGGTGACAGCATTAGCTTAATCCAAAAGGAAGGATTAAGAATGTGTATTGACATAAAAATTAGTAATCAGTTACAAGATGATAGGAAAAAAGCCAAATATGAAATGGGAACCTTCTGTGAACAATATGGACTTCCCCCAATAGCTCCCTCCAGACAAAAGACTAATTTTTTTAGGAAGCCCTACAAAAGTCACAAAGGTTATCGTAGAAATTACAAAAGAAAAGCAGTCTTCCCCAAAATAGAATACTATTCTAAAGAGAGAAATAAACCTAAAATGAAGTACAGCAGAAAACAAACTAGCCATAAAGATAATAAGAATACTAAAGACACCAGTAAAATCAAGTGTTATAAATGCGGCAGGTTAGGACAATTTGCAAAAGATTGTTATTGCAATGACCCGGTCATTTTCCTTCCTTTCTTTTTCCTCAGATTTTCACGGATAATTTTTTTCCGTTGTTCTTTTCCTTTCTGAGCTCTGTTTCTCGTCACTTAGTGTCATCTTGAGTGCTCTGGAATGATTTTCGAGACTCTTTTCCTTGGATTGACAACTTCCTTTGAGGACCGTGTCATTTTCACATTTTTATTTTTTAGACACTATTCACTTTTTCATCATTTTCCCTATTTTGTCTTTTCCCCGTTTGTCACTTTTAGGCATAACCACACTTCTTGTGTTCGCAGTTGGTTTTTGACTTCATGTATCTTCATTCTAAGTGGTTTCCACGAAATACGTATCCTTACTTTTGCTGAAAAGTACTCTGGTTGCTTCCGGTGTCTATAGGGGCATGGATGCAAAATTCTTTGAAAACATATTCTTTTCTTGGGGTGTTTTTCATAAATATATTTTGAAGATATTTTATTTCAGGGGTTTCTAAGAAAATATTTTTTGGAAGATATTTTCATTTTGGGCAAGTTTCGCAGTTTTCACTTTTTAGAGGGGCTGTTGTGCAATTAATGTAAGTTTTTGCTAAATGCCTCTTTTTGAACCTGGATTCTCGTACGGGATTCATTTTCACTTTTTTGTTGAGTCGTGTACTCTTAGAATTTCCTTCTGGTTATTTTTCTCCAGTTTTAAGTTTTTTGGCCCTAGTCGCCGCCGAATTTGTTTGGGGGATATCTCTCTGCTCGGGACTCAGTTTTTGACGTTGTTTCTTCTGTAGTTCATATTTTCTCATTTTGGTTCTTTTTTGTTCACGGAGTTTTGATGTTTGAGCATGTCTGCTCAAATTCCGGACCCGGCAGGGCCTGTTCGGGACACTTTTTGAGTTTTTCTATAAATAAGGGACTTAAAGAAGAAAAATCATATTTTTCTCTCTCTCTCCTCTCTCTTGGCTAGATCTTATGGCAACTATGGCTGCCATCTTCTCTATCTTCTTTTGAGCTTCTTCCCTTCAATGAAATGTTATAGTGCCTTAGTGTTTTGTGTTCATATTGGCAAAGCCTTTGATTCCACCAATTGGAATCTCGTTTTGGCCATTTCTTGAGTTCGGGTTTGAAGTCAAGTTGTGATTTTCATGGGGCTTCCTTGGGATTCTTGTTCACCTTGTCGTCCCCGACGAAACCCCGAAGTTTCGTCGGATTCAGAGCACTTTCATTACGGCAGGGATTTGAGATTTCATCTCAAATGGAGGTAGGGGATGTTTTAAGATTTTGTATGTGTTGTATTGGGTATTTTCCATGATTATACAACTTGTTTGCATGACTTGTATCAAATCTAGAAAATTAGTAATATTTAATTCTTTATATAAGATTAAATTTACATAGATGTATATAGCTTAGAATTGAATTGTGGCATGATAAATTATGTTTTGATATGTTTGTTAACATGTATTAAATTGGAATTATTTGAATAAGAATTGCATTTTTTATTTAATAATTATCTTTTGTGAAAGTTAAATTCTCATGGATTTACCTTGCATCAAATTAACTTGTAGCATGCTTTTAAATTAAGTCTTGGCATGTTATTTAACATACTTTAATTTGAGAGTATTTGGATGAGTATGCAAATCTAGAGATTTTAATTAGTAGGATTAATTAAAATCTATTTAAAGGTTCCATTAGCCTAATTAAGTTTTTAACTTGATATTTGTGATGACTATAACTTGTATACTAGTATATGTTAAATTGGGACCATTTGATGTTGTTTTAGAATTTAGGAATTAAATTATCATGATTTAATTAATTCCATCATATTGTTTTAATGACCTAATTATGTTTTTGATTTGGTATGTGTAATGACCATGCTATGTTGTTTAACATGTATAAATTAGGGACCATTTGGTTGAGATTTGAAACCTAAAGAAATTAATTAGCTTACTTGATTAATTTTGGTTTCTATTGCATTATTGATTTAAATCATGTGTTGACATTGATTGTATGTTTAAAACATGATTTTAGACTTGTAATGAATTTATGAGTTTATGTTTTTAATATTGAATTATATTGTTATAGCGTGTAACGAATCGCACACTAAAGATTCGACATGTGATGTTATTATAGCGCGTAACGAATCGCGTTCTGAAGATTCGACATTTGTCATCTTATAATAGTTGTGGATTTAGAGCATGTATTGTGTGAATTCAACCTACTTGTGCATGAAGGTAGTTTCGAGTACTATTTAATACATAAATAAGTTGTTAACTTATCTATTTTATAGTCACTTGGGACATTGTTACTATGATATGGCTAGAGTTTGACTCTAGTGCGGGAGGTATGAGTTCTCCCCAATTGAGATAGTGCGCACTTAGGGTGGTCTTCCCTGCGGGTCAATGCTCAGAATAACCATTGAGGTCTCGGCAGAATTCCGAGCTTAGATGTCCGGGGATTCCACTATTTGATTTTGCACTTTTAGATTTCTAGTTGATAACCTAGAGAATTTATGTCTTGATGTATGGTATTAGAAATTCTAATTATACTAAATTGCTATATTTAATTGATTTTGCACTTTTAGATTTCAAGTTGATGACTTTGAGAATTTATATCTAATTGCTTTGTATAGCATGCTTCTATATTGATTAAATTGCATAGATATTGTGATTCATGTTTTGTTGTTCAAATTTAGCTTAGGAATGATGTAATACCCTAGATTTTAAAGAAAATATTTAATTAAATAAATTGCCTTTAAATGGGTTTAAATTGATTTACTGGTTTAAATTAATTTATTTTATTATTTGATTTATTGGAATGATGATTGTGCGTGTGTATTAGATACTTGATTTTTGATTTATTTGTTGTTGTGTTAACCTTGGTTATATGGAATGACTTTGTTGATTGTTTGTGTATGTGATGCATGTAATTAGTTGTTTTACTGATTTATTTATTTTATTGTATTTTATTAAATGGACTGGACTTGGAAATGGATTAAAGGATTTGGTAGTGGGCTATATGGGAAGCCTTGGAGGATTTATAAGGCTTAGAGGCCCATGGATTTATGCATGAATATATATATATAATATATTATGTATAATAGATGGATTGGATTTAATAAGTATATATATATATATTTATATAGGGGGATTATACATATATAGTAATTATATATATTTATGACGTAAATACATATAATTATCATTATTGTTGGATTTATTATATAAATATTAACTAGAATATATATATAAATATAGTAAGTATACATACATCGTATATATGTACTTGTTTATTCTGGAGGAGTATATATATATATATATATTTATTTATTTATTTATATGTATATTACGTATATACATATGGGGAGTTGTCATATTAGGGTTAGGAGACTAGGTGTATATGTATAGATAGATATATATATATATATATATATATACCTATTGTGTAACCCTTGGAAGAAGGGTTATTATGTGAGAAAAAATGAGGCAGAAATAGAGTTTACCAAGAGAGAGAGAAACCGAGAGGGAAAGCTGAACCAGAGGGAAGGCTGAACCAAGGAAGGAGACAACGGCAACACAGAGAGAAGCAGGAGTTGCAGACCAGAATTGAGAAGCTTGCGGTGTGTCAGTTTCGTTTTGAAACTTCAGGCAAGTTCTTCTCTACCTCTCCTCTTAGAACCCATGAGTTCTACACCTTGGGTATCATAGTTTAGATTTTAATTTCATGCAAATCACTTAGGCATAAGGTTAAAAGCATGGAAAGAAACTAGTTATGTGTGTATATATATTGTTTATATATATTATGGTTGGATGGATTTATTGGAATAAAATCATGTTTATAATGCATATTTAGATGCTAAATCATGTATTAGATCATCCTAGAATTAATTAGGATTGTTCTTACACGAATCGGAGGCGAAACAGACAAGTTACAGAGGCCGAAAGCTACTGTCGCGAGGAAGAAGAAGACCCAGGTCCAATAGAGCCGACTCAGTTGTAATTGAGCCGACTCAGTTGGCAATTAAGCCGACAGGGTTGCCAACCTAGCCGACTCAGTTGGGCAGAGAGCTGACTTAGTTGGTAACTAAGCCGACTCAAATGCCCTGCTACTTGGTTTTGAGTTTTGGTTGTCTAGAATTGGTCTACAGAGGTTTTAATGGAGTTTTAGGGTTTTAATGGACCTAATTAAATACTGGAATGCGTATAAATATTCATAACGCTAAATGGATTTACAAAGGAATGAGTAAATTAACTCATAAGTTAATTTCAAGGAAAGTTTGGTTGCTTATATGACTATTGGTTTTGGAAACATGTTTGAACAATTTATTAAATTGTTCTATGAGATTTATCATGTGTTGACATGTTGTAATTGGGATGAAAATCTTAGAGGATTATTTTATATCTTTTTGTGTATGCTTGAATTGTACCTATGTTGCTTATTGTATGCTTTATTGTGCTTTTAATTTATGCTTATGGGATATGGTTGATTTGGAGGCATGGATTATTTGCCAAGGTATAAATATTTTGTTATCAATTTTGTATGTAGAGAACATACTATTGGAGGAATGGATTATTTGCCAGAGATATAAATAAATTATCATTAACTAAGTATGGACAAGAACATACTATTGGAGGCATGGATTATTTGCCAAAGTTATGAATAAGTTGTCATTAACTAAGTATGGACAAGAACATACTATTAGAGGCATGAGTTATTTGCCAGGATATAATTGGAATGTCAATTGGTTAAGTATATATATTATACTTGTGGGGGCTTGGACGAGTTGCCAAAGCATAAATATAATGCTATAGGAATTAGATAATTAAATAAACATCTATGGTTATGGTTATGTGAATAGGAGGAAATAAAATGCTCCGAGGATTGAGCATGGCATTATTAATGGTTAATTAACCATTTGGATTAATTTTGGAAAAGTGGAGTTCCATGTGACGGAAACGGCGTATGTTAAGGATGGTCGTGTGTATATATACATATAAATCTATATATATATTTTCAATGTATTTAACATGTATGAGATGAGGCCGGAGGCCAATGGCATGTATCTCGTTTTCTATGCACTTTTGTTTTCAAAGTTTATTATGAAAATATTGAAAAATGTTAAGTCATTGCTTCATAACTTTCGCATCGAGTGTTGGAATTTCATATCTTTTCGGCCCGGACTCGGAATCAGACGATTCTTGAGTCTAATTTTATTCATTTTTCGTTGTCCTTCCAATGGTGTGCACGGTGGCACCCTTTTCAGTGAAAAATGACCATTTTGCCCTTAGTTCATCTCTTTTCGGGTTAGGCATTCTTGCTTCATTTGCTTAGCTCATTTGAGTTCCGTGGCTTCATGGAGAGTCATTTTGGGACCTTAGGGATGACATACATCTCTTCAGGTCATTTGGCTTCTTTCGCTTCCACATTTCGGGTCCATTATCGGGTCAACTTCCGGTTCATCACTAATGCACCGGGTTGAGAAATTCCGGGTCGTTACAGCAACACACTGCATCCTACTCTAGCTGCATCAATTATATAAAATGACCATTGACCTTTAACCCGACATTTTGTCAACGGTGGGACTAACTCAAGAAAAATGATTGGCTAGGCCACTTATCCCCATCAGTCCATCAATGACATTCATGTCGTTCTTGTCTTCAGGTTGAAACTCTAACATCAATCTCACACAACTCTAAGAAGAAGATTTTATATAATACATGTAATCCTTTAAATCCTCAAGCTCCTAAAACTCATAATAAACACGAGGTGTCACGATCCAGTGACCACACATACAAGCGTAGACAGGATTAGAAAGGGCTACCTTTTTGTTATTTTGTATTAGGGTGTGCATTTTGTAAAACATGAACTTAAACTGTATCATTTTGTAATCTATTACACCTCAGGCCATCCTTGTGTATATTTAAACCTATTTAATGTATGAACCATGTTGCCATTTTGGGTTGAATTGAATGGACATGAACTATCTTAATCCTTACATGGATGTTTAAGATTATGGGATGGTTATAGTATATTTGTCGTGAGTTGGGATAGGTTTACCAAAGGTTTAGGCTCACAAATGAGCCCGAAGGCATTTAAGGCCTTAGAACCCAAACCTACAGCATTTATGCTCTCAGTTCAATCAATCGAACTTCAATCCAATCGATCGAATTCCTATACTTAAATTATTTTTCAAATTCCTCCAAAATCTACTCTCAGTCCGATCGAAAATTTGTGTAAAAATCTGCTCTCAGCCCGATCGATTGGGCTTTCATCTAATTAATCGGATTTTCCAAGACTTAGAGTAATTTTGATGTGGTTGAATCACTCGGACTAGCCACACTTCAATCAATCATAACTTGGTTTCTAACCCAAATTGTGCCATTCTTGAGTCTAGATTGATACATTTTGAACCACCTTTCCATTGGAATCAAACTCATTTTATAATTTTAATTTGAAATGATTATTTTACCCCTCGTGATCCTAAGGTTTCAACATAAACCCGAAGTCAGATTTACCATTCTGTAATGATCCAATGTGACTTTAAATGACTAGTATGACTTCATTTTGACTCCTAACTCGTAATAGGATACATAATAACCTTAATGCCCTTAGATGACCTCAGGTCGGGTTAGGACCCGGTTAGTGATTCAAACCCTCAGGTTTGGGTCGTTTCAATTTTTGGTATCAAAATAATGGTTCAAAAATCATTAGGACGACCAGTATAGGCATACCTAAAGTAGTGAGAAGGTTGATTTTCATTATTTACGTGTTTATATATTAATATGTTTCATTATTTGAAAAGCATACTTACTTGTTTACGTGCTTATGTGTTTAAGTTGATGTATATTGTTAGCATGGCCATACATATTACTTGTTGGGTATTCCGTGAGCATGAAAGGTGTTTAAATGTATTTTATATAGAGTCATTCGTGTAAGGACATCATTCTCAGGCAGACTTTTATATCATGGGTATTGACTCATTTTCTCGTCTTATAGTGATGTGGTACCACAAAAGGAACCACGGGGAGCTGGTTTTAGGATGCCAAGAGGTGATGTTGGGGAGAGCTTTAGCTCCAATCTCACGGAGCAAGTTAATGAGGACACACTTTTTAGGGACTTAGTTCCGCCTAGAGGTGTTCCCGCTAAAAGGGATGATGTTGGGGCACCCGTTGAAGAGGGTGAAGGTTTGGTTAAGAAGACTTTGACTACCTTGTTGTAAGATGTTTTGAGGGCTACGGTTGTTTCTGTTCTGTAACCAACGTTCCAATCGGTACCACAACCTGTAGTTCAAACAGAGGAGACGAAGATGGAGAAGTGTCTCAAGCTCATTTCTCGATTTGTGAAATTAATGATGGTGATGTTTGAGGGTGGTTAGACCCTATGATAGTGAATGATTGGTTTGACCAAGTGGAGAAGCATTTGCTAACTATAGGTGTACCGAATGATCAATTAAAGATTATCTTAGCCACTTATAACTTCTCTAAGAATGCGAAGCTTTGGTGAAAGTCGGTTACTAACCAACATGATGTGGAGAAGATGAGTTGGGATACATATAAGGAGTTGTTCTATGATAAGTACTTTCCAATGACCAAGAGATATGAGCTAATGAGGGAGTTTGATCTTCTTATTCAGGGCAACATGACAGTTATGGAGTATGAGAACAAGTTCACCTCTTTCTCGCTTCGCTCCTGACTTAGTAAGAGATGAGGCAGACAAGACTCAAACGTTTATCTTTGGCCTTCAGTACCAAATAAGGCCAGCATTGACAGCTCAGTTTATTAAAGTGTATGCGGAAAAAGTGGAGAGAGCCTTGCTAATAGAGGCTGAAGCAAATGACAAGAATGCTAGTAGAGAGCAGTGGAAGCAAAAGAGGAATATGGGGCCATCTTCAGAAGGTAAGCCAAGGAAGAAGCACAGGGGTGGTTCTTCCCAATTTCAGGGGTAGCAGCCTGTATGATCCACTCTTACTACTCATATACCAACTGGGTCAGTTAGGAGTGGTGTCATTTGTTATCGATTCAATCAGTCGAGTCACTACAAGTCTGAGTGCCCACAGTTGTCTACTAGTACATGAGCTCGCTTTGGTTGTGGTCAGCAGGGCTATAGGGCAAGGGATTGTCCACGTAGGACTGGAGGCACAGGTAGTGGCAGAGGGTTACAGCAAAGGCTAGCATAATCAGCCACAGTTCAGTTAAGTTTTAGACCACTGCCACTACCATAGCTTGCCATGTCTTCTCAGGGTTCATAACTAGCTAGGAAGGACACTTCTACTATAACCACACAACAGTCGGGTATTCAGGTTGGTGGTTGTGATACCCCTCGGATCCGAGACATGGGTTGATCAGGCCCAAGCCCAAACCCGAGGGATATCAAACAATTAATATTTTAAATCAAACACGGAATACAAAATTGATTTAAGAAATAAATACAATAGAAGCTGAAAGGAACTAAAATAATATCCTTAAAATAAATATCCAAAACTGATAATCCAAATCTCCATAAGTTTACAACTTGGGAATCCATCAATTGGACCCCTTATTAAACTTCTCAATCCGAAACTGAAATAACAGAAATAAAACTAAAGCTAACATAAAGTAGATCCCTACATAGTGGGAGGAATGAGTAGCTGTATCGGCTCTGCACATCCAAGCTCTAACCCTGGAACTGACGAACACCTGAAAAATAAAGGAGTGGGTCAGGCCCACATGCAAGTCCTGATCTACTACAATCCAAACAGTAATCCGATACACAGATACATCTTAGGAAGACTCAACAATATCTAGAGTAGTCCATATCTATATAGTACACACTAATAGGACGCTCGCTAGTCCAATAGGTTTGTCTCAGCCTGAATAGAAGGCAACATGCGAATACGCACCCTAAGGTGGACATGAGTACCTAGACCTACCAGAGAACAACACCTATGTCCAGTTATCCATCCTAGGCAATATACGCACCCTAACCATGGACATGAGACTCAAGCTCATTCCACGGCTTCATACATTATATATATAAAGTCCGTACTCCTCCTAATACATAATACCATCCACCTGTATAAGGGTCTGATATATGTATACACTCCATCCTGAATCCATAGTAAGTCACTCAATTCACAATCGATATGACGTATGTAGGTGATGGACTTAACCATTATGATTAATCCATACCTTAATCCAAGTTAGATAGAACTTAGTGTTTGATCTAGTTCATACCTAGTATGTCATCGTCCCATACCGGTACATACCATCCTCCGGTTAACATAGTTGATAACAATATTAAATAATCATCAACTATTATCCATAATATGTATCAATACCATTTAAAACATATACCAAGACAATAAGAATTATTACAGAATCCAAATATCACATTTTAATCTTTTAAAATGCTAATACAAGTCGCAGTATTCCAATCCTCCACAAAATCCTTAGATTGATAGAGTTTATAAACAACCCTATCAATTCATTCCAAATCAAGAACAGATAGTTTCACGCACTTACTATTCTTATACTTCTGTATAAATACAATAAAGCAGTAAATTATATAATACAGAAATTCCACAGTCCAATACATAGTTTATTGTTTAAATCAGTCAATAAAACGATCCAACTACAACCGTTTGAGTATCCAATGTAAATCCAACCCAAGTATAGTTAAACATAATTAATTCACTATACTTATTACGCTGGAAAAATATATGATTATACATAATTAAATTATATATATACACTCTGCCAAATTCCAGTAACATAAAACCCACCAGACAGTGTGAAGGTTACTAGTTTTCCTAACTG
This sequence comes from Cornus florida, assembly GCF_030987335.1. Lineage (NCBI taxonomy): Eukaryota > Viridiplantae > Streptophyta > Magnoliopsida > Cornales > Cornaceae > Cornus > Cornus florida. Next base: position 49,373,003 of record NW_026775571.1, on the reverse strand, counting down.
AATGTTATTCCTTGATTAAATCAATTTATAAATTAATGTTTCACTATTATTTTACAAGTTTTTATCAGTGAAATTCACCCTCCAGAAGCTTTAAGATAGCTTTAAAAATCAGTCCTAACCAAACAATCCTTAAAATCCAAAATAGACGCACAAATAGGAGAGAGCAGGCTCTAGAAATTGAAGAGCCTGCTCTTTGGGCAAGGAGAGCCGGCTCCCCACCCTTGGGAGCCGGCTCTAGGTTGTTGAGAGCCGACTCTCAACCCTAGAGAGCCGGCTCTAGCTTTGTGTGAGCAGGTTCCTTCCGTTTTTTTGAGCCTGCTCTCACCCCTAAGAGCCGTAGCCTGTTCTCCTCTCGTCTTTTCTGACTCCGGTGAATTCAAATCTCTGAACTTAGTTTTATCCATGTTTGAAAGTCCCATCCTCTTCCAGATTAGTCATACATAATGATATTAAATCAAGACATGAATTTAAAACACAAATTGCATTTAAAACATGAGTTGTTTCACAACGGCAGTTAAGTTTCAGATTGATTTTTTTTTAAACAACTATTAACAGATTTACTTCCATGCAATTAAACACTAATTACAGATGCAGAAAAGATGCAATTAAGTCTGATTTTAATTCCTTGAGTCTTGCTAAACATGTACAGAACACAGATTAAAGAGAATAGAGCGGAACAGAAACTTGCCTTTGAGTTTCAGATTGAACCTCTAATCCTCTGCCTCTGCAATCCTTCTCTATGTTTCTCCCTCTGTATCTCACTGTTGTCACAACCTATCCCTACGTTTAACTGTTTTGTGTTATGCTCTTACCAAAACCCTAGGCTAAGGCATAACAGAGTTTTTTTTATAGGCTTACTCCCAAAACCCTAATCCACGTATAATTATCTACTGAGCCCTAATGTGATCGGCCCAACACATGATTTCATATAAAAAAATTAAACTCTAATTTATTTAATGATTAAATGATTAATTTAAAACCACCTAAGTATCACGACAATTTAAAACAAATAAATCAAGTATACAATTAACCAAATAAGGCAATTAAAACTAAATCAATTATACCATTAACCAAATAAGGCAATTAAAACAAATAGTCTAACTAAATCAATTAAGTCAAGAATGCAAGCAAATAATCCAATAAAATGACACATAATAAAATAAAATGCAATTAAATACAATAATTAAATTCCAGAACTGTCCTTTTAAAATTAGGGGAATTACAGTGGTTCACAAGCACAGATACCTCAGGGTCGGGTCTATGTAGTTATTCCAACCAACACATCATCTGGTCTATCAGTTCTTCGATGTATACTCCCAGTGTTTGGTTTTGGGTCGTGCATTGTTTGATTCTAGTGCATTCCATTCTTTCATCTCATCTTCATTTGCACTTGCATCGAGTTTAGAGGTCAGTTAACTAGATCGGGTATTGTGCGTTGATACACCAATTGGGGTTTCATTGTCCTTAAGTAGAGTTGTGAGGATTGCTCTATTATGATAGCCAGACGAACACTTGTGTTTGACCTTATCCTTTTTGAGATGATTAGTTTTAATCTCATTCTCGGGATGGACTGTTAGCTTCTTTTCGTGTGACGATCAATTGCTTCCGAGGTAGAGTCACCATTTGTACTCCTGAGGGAGATTGTTTCCTTTTCGTGGGAGATCGGAGTGATTTCCACACCCCTTCGTTTTACGGGTTTAGCTGACGAGGTCGACGTGACTTCTTTTAATTAGTCTTTTAGCCGAAAAAGATAATGTTGTGGAAGATTTTTATTTAACAGTTGTCTGTGACTTCTTGGATATTTTTCCAGAAGACTTAATGGAATTACCTCCTAGAAGGAAGATCGAGTTTGCTATTGATTTGATGCTTGGTACCGCGTCAATCTCTATGGCATCGTATCGTATGGCATCGATGGAACTGGATAAGTTGAAGAAGCAGCTTGACTATTTGAAGATGAAAGGTTTCATTCGACCGAATGTTTCACCGTAGAGAGCACCATTCTTGTTTGCTAAGAATAATGATGGTTCTCTGAGGTTGTGCATTGATTACCGGAAGTTGAACTATGCCACAATCAAGAACAAGTATCTTTTACCAAGGATAGATGATTTGTTTGATCAGTTGAGGGGAAGTTGTTGCTTTTTTAAGATTAATTTGAGGTCAGGCTATTATCAGTTGTGGGTTAGGGATGAGGATATTCCAAAAAAGGCTTTCCGTATACGGTATAGACATTATGAGTTCATTGTGATGCCTTGGGTTTGACTAATGCGCCAGCAGCATTCATGGACTTAATAAACCGTGTCTTCCATGATTATCTGGACCATTTTTGTGGTAGTGTTCATGGACGACATCCTTGTGTATTCATGATCTCGAGAAGAGCACAAGATCCATTTGGGGACGATTTTGCAGATTTTGAGATAGCACAGTTTGTACCCTAAATACGAGAAGTGTGAGTTTTGGCTACAAGAAGTAAAGTTTTTGGTACATGTTATTTAGGGAGGCTGTGTATTAATGGATCCTTCAAAGATAGAAGCGATTTTGAATTGAGAGCATCCCAACAATGTGTTTAAGATCCGGAGTTTTCTTGGCCAAACGGGTTATTATCGGAGCTTTATGAAGGATTTTTCCTATTTGGCAGCACCTATGACTTGATTGACCCGAAAAGGGATCAAGTTTGTGTAGAACGAAGCCTGTGAGTCATCCTTTTAGGAGTTGAAGACGGGGTTGATTACGGCTCCAATGTTGGTGATACCTGAGCATGGCTTAAGTTATGCTATCTTTTGTGATGCTTTACGTGATGGATTGGGTTATGTGTTGATACAGGATGGTAGAGTAGTTGTTTATGGGTCTTGATAGCTGAAGAATCATGAGCATAACTACCCTATTCATGATTTGGAGTTGGCGGTAGTTGTTTTTGCCTTGAAGTATTGGAGACACTACTTGTATGGTAAGAGATTCGAGATGTTCTTGGATAACAAGAGTCTCAAGTACATTTTCTCTAAAAAGGACTTGAATAACAGGCAGAACAGATGAGTTGAGTTCTTGGAGGACTACAATTTTGATTTACAGTATCATTCGGGCAATGCAAATGTTGTAACTAATGTTTTAAGCTAGAAATCTCATGGGACTTTAGCTAGTTTAGCCATTTGGAAATGAAAGATGTTGGAAGACTTGGCTGAGATGGGATTGCAGTTTGATGAGGTCGATGACGACAGTGATTCGACATTTTTATTTAGTCTTATAGCTGAGCCTACTCTTGTTAGTCGAGTGATTGGGTCACAAAGACAGGATCCGGATTTAGATGCCATTCACATATTGATTTATAGTAGTGAGATAGTGAAATATTGGACCTTGTATGCAGATGGAGGTCTAAGATTCAGGAGTTTGATTGTTGTTCCCACAGTTTGGCGGAAGGATGTTCTAAGGTTTGGGCATGAACTCGAAGTCGGATTTACCATTCTTTAATGATCCAATTTAGTTTTAAATGACTAGTATGACTTCATTTTGACTCCTAATTCGTAGTAGGGTACATAATAATCCTAATACCCCTAGATGACCCCGGGTCGGTTTAGGACCCGATTAGCGATCCGGACCCCTAAATTGGGTCCTTACAATTTAATTAATCATTTCTTAACATATTGTTAATTATCTCATATTAGTATAATGTTTGTTATATCTTAAATGTCACATGAAGCATTTATTTTTCAACATATATTTCATTTAATTTTTTAGATAATAATAATTATTATTATTATTTATTTGATTTAAAGATATATATATAATAACTATATTTTTTGATTATTTATTATTTATATTATATTATATTATATTTGATTTTCCTTTCTAATTTTGTGTAAGCCTTTTTAAGTAATTTTAATTTGTACTCAAATTTTATTAGTTTTGTAAAGAGAATATTGAGGGGCATTTTAACATTTTTGTTTATCTCATTTTATTTAGCTAACAATAAATTTTTATTTACTCACTTTTCATATTATAAAAATGAAATTTGAACATAAGAAGTGTTATTTGCTCATGTTTCAAATTAGGGGAGAATTTATTTATTATTATTTTATTTATTTATTTATTTATTTTTTGCATATTACCCCTTATTTTGGTAAGTCAAAAGTGAATAATTAAACATTTAAAAATTACAATAGAAAAATACAACTCCAATGGGAAGACACAAATAAAATGACGCCAGTGTTAGATATTTTGTCAGATCTTAGATAATTTGAAATCAACTAATCATCATCAACACTATCGTTTTAAAGTGGCGTGTCTCACACATTTCGTGCCACACCAATTAATGTTACCATTTGTTTTTTCTTAGAAGAGTCTGTACCTAAATGACACGATAACTAGTATTTAAACTTCTTTTTTTAATTATTATTATTTAAAAAATCAGAAGTTACATAATCATGCCCTAGGTCTGGAGGCCAGAGAGCAAACGCCGAGAAGAAGCACTGTGTGCGGTGGCAATGTCGTACGGCTCAAAGCTTCCGGTAGACATGCTCCTTGAAATACTCTATCGACTGCCCCCAAAGTCTCTCTGCCGATTCAAATCCGTATCCAAGTCCTTTTTTCTTCTAATCTCAGACCCTAATTTTCACGAAGCACACCTCAATCGAATCAACAACAAGCCCCAGAGATTCATTTTCTATTCGGACTGTCTTTACTCCGTCGACTGCACTGAAGCATCCAACAACGATGCCGTCACTGCAATGAAGCATGATTTTTTCCAGATTGCAGACCCGGACGAGTTCGATATCATGGGTTCTTGCAATGGGTTGATTCTAGTTAGCGACGGAGATGGCGTCAAGCTTTTGCTGAATCCATCAACTCGAGAGGGCAAGGAGTTACCCGATTCCCCTTTTCGCCACCAAACATTTTCAGTCTACACCATGTACGGACTCGGGTACGATTCGTCTACAGATGATTACAAGGTTGTGACGATTGAGGGTAAAGAGGATATTGATGATGACGATGATGACGACGACGACAGAGATGATGATGATGATTTTATTAATTCAATTGTAAGTGTGTATTCACTAAAAACCGATTCTTGGAGGAGGATTGAAAATGTCCCCTGTGATGATTCTCCTCTAGAGCCTTGCTCGTTGGTTCTTGTTAATGGGTGTTTGCATTGGTTGAGTTACACGAGTTCGGGTAGTTTTGTGGTTTCTGCTTTTGATTTAGGAGATGAGAAATTCCGGGTTGTGGAGACACCTTGCTCACCTGACCAGAGCAATTTTTTGTGCTTTAATTTGGGGGTTTTCGGAGGGTGTCTCTGCATGTGTGTGTCTCTTAGTGGTGACCAAATTGATTTTTGGGTGATGAAAGAGTATGGGGTGACGGAGTCTTGGACCAAACATACAATCTGTGCAACTGATCTTTACAAGATGGAACCCTTGTGTTTTCTTGGGGATGAGGAAGTTTTAGTGGATATGAATGGAGAGAAATTGGTTGCATTAAATGCTAAAGAGAAAACATCAAGAGATATAGTGGTGAGTGGCATTCCAGCTGTTTATAGAGCAGGGATGACCTATGTGGAGACCCTTGTCTCGCCCTATCGCAACTGCAACTGTGGCTGTAGGATTGACCAAGACTATGAAGAGAGTGAAAGCTGGGAGAAAGATCAACTAGACAGGTAAAAACGCACTTCCATTCTATATTTTTCTGGTAAAATTTCATGTTTCATATTATTTATGCCACAGTAGTAGGATTATTTTAGCATCTGCATAACAATGTAGGAGGTATTTACTGTTTAGTGATGAAGTTTTTAGTTTGAAGTTGAACTATATTGTTGTACTTCATAGTGGGGTTCAATGCCGTTGAACTTAGATTTTTATTTTTAATTTTATAGAAGTGGTGGGGTGGGGGTCCATCAACATCATAGGAGTGCTATTCGTCTATGCACATACCAAAGAGAACAGCAAAGTTCAATTAACACTGTATTTTGGTCTTTTCCAGGTTTTATTTAATCCCATTTCTGGTCGAACTGGGTATGAAAGCCCTTCTATATAATTGTGAAGTTATTGTTATTAAGTTATTGGGTTAGGTCTTAGAAATAATTGAATACATTGTTTATGCATTACTTTCATTTCACTCTATTATTGCCCCATTAATTGGAATTACACGCCTGTTGGTCCTTTGGAAGTAGCTTCTTCAATGCTTGCTTACATGCAAATTAAAATCATAAGAACAAGCGGAACAAGCGGACTTTCTAGCTAATGTAGTACTAGATGAGAGAATTCATCCTTTTTTCTTTTTTTTATTTATAAGTAAAAATGTATTAGTAAACGTTCAAAGGAGTTCAAAGGGGGAATGCGTCCCGAAGGCTACACAAAGGCCAAAAGCCAAGAGGGACCCTAAGTACCCAAAAAATAGGTGAGAAAATTCATCCATGTCACCAATTGTGGAATTCCTCGAAAAGAAAAGAAAAGAAAAGAAAAGAAAAAAAAGGAAAGAAAAGAAACAAAGAACAATTAAGAATAAGAATATGCATGAGTTGTCCGAGAGAGTACATATGCGTGAATAGTCCTAAAACCTTTGCAAGGACTGGTTTTCTTTTCCATTTCCCTTATTTTCTTTTTCCGTTCATTTTGGTGTTCGGACCTTGTGGACCTGGGTCGGGTCAAGTGTTCAGGAATTTTTCTAACACTTTTCATTTATTTCATTAGTGTTGCATCTATCATTCACGAAATTTACGAGGCATTGCATACACATGGGTGTATTTATTTTATCATTGCTGGTTTTTATTGCATTTACTTAAAGGTGGGGCCCACTTTGACTTGTTGACCATTATTTGTGTGGAGGAGAATGAGCGAGGCTAGTTAGTGCATTGTGTGGTGAAGGGAGATTGTTTGGTAATATAGAATATATGTATCTATATGTGAGGAGAGAGAGAGAGACAAAGCCATCACCCTCACTTTTCACCTTTTCCTTCTCTCTCATCTTTTCTCTTTCTCTCTATACTCCATTGTTGAACATTGGCTTCAAGCCTTCAAGCTCACTTTTTGGCTCTTTCCCTTGGTTTTCTTACTTACCCATAGAAGAGAAAACCAACGGGGACACCGAGAGAAACAAAACCCACCAATCAATTTCGGATTTGGAGCAACTTGGATTTTTGGGTGTGAGCTCTAGATTGGATTTTGAAGATGCCACGAGAGGATTTTCTACTCTCTTCTTTATCCTCTTCAACCTTTTGGAGTTGATTTCGCATTTGGAGCACTTTTGGTTTGGAGATTTCTAGGGTTGATGTTCTAAAGACATTATATTGGATTCATATATAACATGCTTAATTGGCCCATTGGTAACATTATTTGTGATTGTTGAAACCTTAACTCTTGGTATGTATATTTACTTGCAGTTCAAGTGCCTTATGTATTACGTTTATCAATGAGATTGGTATATGAACATGTATATTTGTGGCTTGTGAAATTTGCCCTTGAAAAACATGTATATATGATGATATTGAGTTTGAACATCTTCTATTTGATGAAATGTTCATATGATATGACATGACTATAAAATGCCCAAATTATTAACATTGCGTCAATGAGTACGTCATTGTAGTGATTTGGACCATAGGGCGTGGATTGTGTGATTAGTATGATTTACTTGCACTTGTGACGTGCAATACGGGCATATCATGGTATATTGATTATCTTGTGGATTGGTTGTTGATTTGGGAGATATTCGGGTTTTGTTCGGATTTGATTCCGTGAGAATGCGAGGGCTTGGCGCTCGTGGGTGAAACGTGAGTTTCCCCAATTTTTAGCAGCCACTCGGTTGGTTTCCGGTAAGGTTAATAGTTTAAGAATGACCATATTTTTATTGGCACATAACATGGCTATGTGAACGGGAGTGTGGGTGTGTTTTCGAGTTATCCCATTTGTTGATATTGGATTTTACTATTCAAGTTGGCATTTATGTGTTATTGCAACTTGTGGTTTACTTTGCTTCACTATTGTGCTTATGTTTGCTTTTAGTGAAATGTTGTCTTCTCGTTATATGACTACTTGTAATGAGGTGGTTTCTATCTTTCATATATATGTGTGTATATACATATATGGCTTATTCGTATGCTAGTCTAGGATTATGGCTTATTCGTATGCTAGTCTAGGATTATCCTTGATAGGTTCCCTTGAGACTAGACGTTAGGGAGCATGTTCGAGAAACCTAGTTTATATTCATGAGACATTCCTACTGAGCCGTTGTGCTCACCCCATTATATTAACATTTTTCAGGGATGGAGATTTGCCTTGGAGTTGCTGTTGGATGCTTGATAACTTTAATTGAAGCTTTAGAGCATGCTATGTGTTTTGGCTCTCAAAAATCGTGTTCCTTTCCTGGCGAGTGGAAAGGAAGGAGATGCGGGCGTGCCAGGAACTACTGTCGTTCCAAAGTGGAGCTCCAAACATTATTCCGGTTGGAAGTTGTTGGGATCAGGCGATTGTACGAAGAACTGGAATGACTACATTCAAAGGTTCTTTTTGCCTTGAAAAAGGACTTCGGGATTGTTCTATACCTAGTGGAAAGAAAGACGGTATTGAAAGTGCTGAACTTTGAATTAAAAGTGCTATGGACTACTTGTTGGAAAGTAGGAAAAGAAAGTGTTGGACTTAAATTAGACATAATTGAATTACATTACTGGAATGTAAAGATAAATGAAAATAAATTGATAAGCAAAGATGTTGTATTGTTGTGTATGTTAAACATGATTTGCATGTTAGGCCTAAGTGCCTTATTTATAGAGTTCTTCCATGCAGTAATTGAAGTGTGGCACTTTCGGCAACTACCACTTGGCTTGTCTTTGGATTGCGAAGTGTCCCATGTTCTTGGCAGTTATCTTTATTTTGCATCCACCTACTTCCATCTTCCTATTACTCTCGCTTTCTTCTGGTGCTTGACTTCAACCATTAAAACCTCCACGATTCTGAATTGTGGGTAGTTTAAAGTCGATCATTCCGCCTAGCCTTTCCATAGGACTCCATGTGTCCCATGTTTCTCTTGTTCTTCCTCTTCGTGCATGGACTCTTCCTTTATTTTAGACACATAGTTCCATAAATTCAGCCATGTTATCCATTATCTCCACCACTTCTTTCAGTTCGTGGTAGTAATAGCATGAAAAACTACCAACCTCCATCTGATGTGTTAGTATTCGGCCAAGTGTCCCACGTTTCTGATAATCCTTTCCTTGCATAGAGTCCTTATATAATTCTATATATATCATGCATGTATATGTCTGTTATTTGTATACTCACGTTCTCCTCAACTTTGGCAACTCCTTTTAGTTGGACTTTCCTTCTGGTTTGCTTCTATGGCATCATGATTTCAGCAATTTCTTCTTTAGCATGTGTATATATATATGTATATATACATATATATACATATATCCATATATACACTTCCCCATTTTATGGATGATCACCCACGTCCCTTATCTTTAGCAACCTTGTGTTGACTGGGCATGGATAATGACTGACCGAGTAATTGTTGGGATTTCCCTACAAAATAGGGGGAAGATTTAGCACTACGTTCACCCTTTTCTTTACTTGGTCAACTTAGTCTTGCCATATTTTGGGAAGTCTCCATCTACTTAAGGATTTTGACAACACATAGTGTTGTCTTAAACCTTCTATAACCCTAATTCTTAAAAGAATTGATATACCATGGTAAGCTCCATAGGACTCGCCACGTGTCACTCTCTTATTGGTTTACGAACACCATTATCTCATAGACTCTATGTGGCAAAAGCTGATTGGTTACATGAGTCTTGCCTTGAATAATTGAGTAAGGTTGCATGTATAGTAGTATTTCCATGCAATCTTTATTTTTCACATCATTAGGAAATTGTGGGCCATTGATCTAGTGTGGCAAGTCTTACAAGATTCACTATATTCTTAACTTAAAGGACCCCATGTGGCGGAATATGATTGGCTTAATGGTCCTTGCTTTGGATTACTACGTGAAGTCACATATGTGCTTTAATGCTTCAATATGACCTTCCTTTCCAAGCTTGCCAAAATTGTGATCTAGGGTGGCAAGTTCCATTTGAACTCGCCACATGCTGCCTTCTTATTGGTAGATAATCTCTCTCTTGATCCTCATCTTACGCGTGAGTCTATATGGTACTATAGCGTAAAATCAACTTTAATGATGCCACAATATAACTTCCTTTTTTAAGTAATTAGGCAGTAATCCAGTGTGGCAAGTTCGCTAGAACTCACCACGTCATCTTTCCATTTGTCCAAAAATAATGGGATAAACACTATGTTATAGCACTTTATTTGGATTTGATTATTGTAATTTCTTACAAATCTGTCCATTTAAGATTCATGGTGTAATTTGTAAAGGGATGTATTGAGGGCATAAGGCCACTTCTATTTCATGTGTGTACTGCTTACATCTTATTTTTCTTACTTATGAATGTATCGTTTCACACACATTTTGGTTCACCCGAGAATCAAAGAGTGAAGCTTGTGACAACAAGGCTTCGAGGTTATGCTTCGGCATGGTGGGACAAAGTTCAAGAGATGAGGCTTCACAAGGGAAAGCCTAAAATTACTTCTTGGGAGAAAATGAAGTCTAGGCTTAAAGAGAAATTTCTACCTTTGGATTCTGCAAAAAGTTGTTTTTATTAATTTAACAACCTTTGCCAAGATTCAAAGAGTGTGGTAGATTACACCGAAGAATTTTACAAACTCATGGCCAGGAATGACTTTCAAGAAACCGAAGAACAACTTGTTTCAAGATACGTTGGTGGGTTGAAAATTCCAATTTGCGATGAAGTAGAAATCCATCGTGTATGGAGGGTCAATGATGCTTACCAATTAGCCTTGAAAGTTGAGGCTAAACTTGCTCGTAGTGGTGCTAAAAAGTTTGTGGATGTTCGTAGTCTTTATCCTTCTTCTAAAGGAGAATCTTCTCGCGGTGGAGGAACTAATTCCAAGTTTGGAGACGCGAGTAAAACTTTTGGAAAATCAGTCCCTACCAACCATGTTGGAGCTCAATCTAGTCGCAACAACAATCCAATTTTTTGTTTCAAATGCGGCGAAGTTGGGCATCGTTACAATGAATGTCCACAGAGGCAAGTTGATGCTCATATGGCTTTTGGTAATGAAGACATTGATGACGGGGTCTTTGATGATTCAAATCAGCCAATAGATGATGAAGAATGTGAATTCGAACGTGAGGAGATTGAACCCAAAGAAGGCAAAAGCTTGGTGATTCAAAGAGCACTTGCCACTCCTAGAGTTGAATCCAATGAAGATTGGCTTTGGTCTAATATTTTCAAGGTTCGTTACAATTCTCATGGCAAAGTGTGCACAAATCTCATGGTAAAGTGTTACAAACTTAAGAAACCGAAGAACAACTTGTTTCAAGATATGTTGGTGGGTTGAAAATTATAATTCGCGATGTAGTAGAAATCCATCGAGTATGGAGGGTCAATGATGCTTACCATTTATTCTTGACAGTTGAGGCTAAACTTGCTCGTATTGGTGCTAAAAGGTTTGTGGATGTTTGTAGTCTTTATCCTTCTTCTAAAGGAGAATCTTCTCGTGGTGGAGGAACTAATTCCAAGTTTGGAGATGCGAGTAAAAATTCTGGAAAATTAGCCCTTACCAACTTTGTTGGACAACAATCCAATTTCTTGTTTCAAATGCGGCCAAGTTAGGCATCGTTACAACGAATGTCCAAAGAGGCAATTTGATGCTCGTGTGGCTTTTGGTAATGAAGACATTGATGACGGGGTCTTTGATGATTCAAATCAGCCCATATATGATGAAGAATGTGAATTCGAATGTGAGGAGATTGAACCCGAAGAAGGCGAAAGCTTGGTGATCTAAAGAGCACTTGCAACTCCTAGAGTTGAATCTAATGAAGATTGGCTTCGGTCTAATATCTTCAAGACTCGTTGCAAATCTCATGGCAAAGTGTTAGATTACACCGAAGAATTTTTCAAACTCATGGCCAGGAATGACATTCAAGAAACCGAAGAACAACTTGTGTCAAGATATATTGGTGGGTTGAAAATTCCAATTGGCGATGAAGTAGAAATGCGTCAAGTATGGAGGGTCAATGATGCTTGCCAATTAGCCTTGAAAGTAGAGGCTAAACTTGCTCGTAGTGGTGCTAAAAAGTTTGTGGATGTTTGTAGTCTTTATCCTTCTTTTAAAGGAGAATCTTCTCGTGGTGGAGGAACTAATTCCAAGTTTGGAGATGCGAGTAAAAATTCTGGAAAATCAGTCCCTACCAACTGTGTTGGAGCTCAATCTAGTCACTACAACAATCCAATTTCTTGTTCAAATGCGGCCAAGTTGGGCATCGTTACAACGAATGTCCAAAGAGGCAAGTTGATGCTCGTGTGGCTTTTGGTAATGAAGACATTGATGAGGGGGTCTTTGATGATTCAAATCAGCCCATATATGATGAAGAATGTGAATTTGAACGTGAGGAGATTGAACCCGAAGAAGGCGAAAGCTTGGTGATCTAAAGAGCACTTGCCACTCCTAGAGTTGAATCCAATGAAGATTGGCTTCGGTCTAATATCTTCAAGACTCGTTGCAAATCTCATGGCAAAGTGTACACAATTGTTATTGATGGTGGGAGTTGTGAAAACATCGTCTCACAAGAAATGGTGAACAAGCTCAAACTCCAAACCGAGCCTCATCCAAAGCCTTATTGGATTGCATGGCTCAAGAAAGGAAATGAGGTAAAAGTCTTCAAAAGGTGTCTTATTTCATTTTCTATGGGCAAAAATTATAGTGATCAAGTGTGGTGTGATGTTGTTCCTATGGATATGTGTCACATAATCCTAGGAAGACCTTGGCAATATGATAGTAGTGTTACCCATGATGGTCATAAGAACATATACTCCTTTAAAATGGGTAAATTATAAATTGTTCTCTTGCCAAGTAAAGAGGAAAAAAATCCCAAATCTTCACAAGAGAAGGGTAGTAATTTTCTGACTTTGTCAAAATTTATGGAAGTGATGAAACTAGTATTGTATATATGTTGGTTGCTAAATAAGTGCATCCCATTGATATGCCTAGTGAGCTACAACCTCTTTTGGAAGAGTTTCAAGATGTCACACCCAATGATTTGCCTAATGGTCTTCCTCCCCTGAGAGACATTCAACACCAAATTGATCTTGTTCCCGGTTCTAGTCTTCCTAACAAGGCTCATTATCGGATGAGCCCAAAAGAACATGAAGAATTGAGTAGGCAAGTCATGTAGTTGTTAAAGAAGGGGTATGTTAGAGAAAGCATGAGTCCTTGTGCGGTGCCGGCTTTGTTAACTCCAAAGAAAGATGGGACGTGGCGTATGTGTGTGGATAGTCGTGTTATTAACCGGATTACCATCAAATACCAGTTTTCCATTCCAAGAATTGATGACATGTTAGACATGCTTGCCGGTGCTAAGGTGTTCTCCAAGATTGATCTTAGAAGTGGCTACCATCAAATTCGTATCAAGCCGGGCGACGAATGGAAGACCGCCTTTAAGACTTGTGAAGGCTTTTATGAATGGCCTGTCATGCCATTTGGTCTTTCCAATGCTCCAAGCACTTTCATGAGGGTAATGAATCAAGTGCTTCGACTTTTCATTGGTAAATTTTTTGTTGTTTACTTTGATGGTATTCTTTTTTATAGTCATGATCAAAGTGAACATGTGGAGCATTTGAGGGCTGTTCTAACCATTTTGAGAGGAGAAAAACTTTATGTAAACCTCAAAAAGTGTTCTTTCATGACAAATAGCCTAGCTTTCCTAGGCTTTGTTTTGACTTCTACGGGATAAAGGTGGATGAAGAAAAGATCAAAGCTGTCCAAAGTTGGCCTACACCAAAAAGCTTGCAAGAAGTGAGGAGTTTTCATGGATTGGCTACATTTTATTGCTGATTCGTAAGGAATTTCAGCACTGTTTCAGCCCCTTTGACTGATTGCATGAAGAAAGGAGAGTTCAAGTGGACAACCGAGGCCGAAAAAAGCTTCGAACTTGTTAAAGAAAAACTGTCCAGCGCACCCGTCCTTGTCTTGCCGGACTTTGAGAAGATATTTGAAGTTGATTGTGATGCCTCTCATGTGGGCATTGGTGGGGTACTTAGCCAAGGAGGCCATCCGATTGCTTTCTTTAGCGAAAAACTCAATGAAGCAAGGAAAAAAATGACGTGGAATTTTATTCCATTGTTCAAGTACTTCGGCATTGGAGGTCTTATCTAATTCAAAGGGAGTTTGTTTTGAATTCCAATCATGAAGCTCTCAAACACATCAACAACCAAGGAAGTTTAAACCGAAGACATGCAAAGTGGGTTTCTTTTTTACAAGAGTACACTTTTGTGTTGAAACATAGAAGTGGCAAATGCAACCAAGTGGCAGACGCTCTTAGTAGAAGAGTGGCACTTCTAAATTCCATAATGTTCAACTTGAAGGGTTTGATGCTATTAGAGACATGTAAGCCAAAGATGAAGATTTTGGTGAAATTTGAAAACTCTGTAAAGCAGGGCGACATGAAGACTTATCTTCTCCAAAATGATTTCCTCTTTAAGGAGCTCACTTGTCCATTCCAAAATGCTACCTTAGAGAGTATATCATTAAGGAAGTTCATTCGGGCGGCTTGGGAGGCACTTTGGGAGAGATAAAACCATCTTGCTTGGTCTACCATTTATCAAATGTGGCCCATTATGTGAAGTGATGCCGAGTATGCCAAACTTGCAAAGGGAAAACTCAAAATACTGGTGCTTACACTCCACTACCACTTCCTAAGTTTCCATGAGAAGATGTTAGCATGGATTTTGTGGTTTACCAGAAGCACAAAGAGGAAATGATTCCATTTTTGTGGTTATTGATCGTTTCTCTAAAATGGCTCATTTCATTCCTTGCAAGAAGACTATGGACGCCACTTATGTTGCCAATCTTTATTTTAATGAAGTGGTTAAACATCATGGTGTTCCCAAGTCCATTGTTTTGGATAGGGATACCAAATTCCTTGGTCATTTTTTGAAATGTTTGTGGAAGAGGATTGGTACTAATTTGCTTTATAGTAGTGCCTATCACCCTAAAACGGATGGACAAACCGAAGTGGTGAATAGACGTTTGGCAGCAAAGAAACCAAAGCAATGGGACATGTTTCTTCCTCAAGCCGAATTTGCTTACAATTATGTGGTGAATTGTTTAAACAGAAAGAGTCCATTTGAGGTGGTTTATGGACAAGCTCCAAGACACTACCTTGACCTTGCACCAATTCCTAATCCATCTTTGCCTAATAAGAAGGTTGAGGATTTTACTACGTCCATGGCGAGAGTTCATGAAGAAGTGAGAAAGAAACTTGAAGAAAGTAATGAGAAGTACAAGGAAGCCGCTAATGTTCATCGGCTAATTAAAATTTTCAAGGAAGGAGATCTTGTATGGGTTTACTTGAAGAAAGAAAGATGTCCAGCCAGGTCGTACAACAAGCTCAAAAGAAGGTTGGTCCATGCCGGGTTCTCAAGAAAATCAATGACAATGCTTACAAGGTTGAACTCCCTCCCCAATATTCATACTTATCCTACTTTCAATGTTCAAGATTTGTTGGAATATCATGGAGAGTTGGTGGCAAACTCGTGGACGAGTTCTTTCTCACCCGGGAAGTATGGTGCAGTGCCTACCTGGCACCAATGCCATGTGGATGCTTAAGTGGCCCTTTGGAAGATCAAGAGATGTCTTGAAAAATTACTTGTTTTGCCAACTACTTCTATTTACTTTTTCTTGGTATTTTGGGTCTTGTAAGTTTGTGTTTAATTCAAAGTTGTCAACCACTTGAGTCTTGTGTTGAAAGTGCTCTTTGCTCTTTGTTATCAAACTCCTTTCTTTGTTCTTAGTTCTTGTTCTGTATTTCTTCTCCTTTCCTCTTCTTCACCCGCATCATTAGTTGATATAGTTAGACATTGCAGAAGATTTTCTTTGGCTTTTGCAGTGTAGCTGAGAATAATGTGAGAATTAAAAGCAAAAGAGTGGAATATTCTAGTTGATACAAAATCCTAATTATTTGATACAGATATGATATAATTAGACATTGCAATTTTGGAAGCATCTTGATATGTGGTGATGATGATGACTTAATAGTGATGCATGTACTTTTTCTTGTTGATTTTTTTTTTTTTTCTCCCTTTCCAAAATATTGACTGATATTTGTCAATTTTGTTAATGTCTTTTATCATAGAAATAAGGATGCATGCAATAAGTGGTTTCTAATGGTTCAAAACTGAATTCATTTATCCTTATCCAAATTGTAAGAGCATTATTGCAAATTGACTTGCTCTAGTGCATTCTGCACAGGATCAAAGAGAGAGTGCAATCATTGGGACTGGACTCAAAATGGGAGCCATCATGGGTTGTTGCTAAAAGATTAGAAAAAGTGTCATTCATTAATTCTTAAACTTGATCTGTTAAAAGATTAGAAAAAGTGTCATTCATTCATATATATGTTTCTGTAACCATTCTCTTTTATTGAGATAACGATGTGTGCAACAAGGTAATTATGATTAGTTAGATTCTAATGATCTTCCATATCCTATAATTTTTCCTTTAACAAACAGAATTACTCCTTTCTTTCTTGTTTAAATTGGATTAACTAGTTAAAGAACCAAAAACTTACTAATTTCTTTTCAATGGTTTGAATTTTGTTTGTGGGCTATTTGGATATCTTTTCTAAATTTCTTATAAATTTGATACTCCTTGTTTTCTTTCACTTTTATAGATGAATTAGAGTTTCTGAACGATATTTATGTGATTTTATGAGAATTCATGTGTTGATTTTCATAAGTGTCTTTTGCTACCCCCTTTATTCATTTATTTATTATTATTATTGTAAAAAAAAATGTTTTCTTGATCGTCTCTGATCAAACATTCTTTTGGTTAGTGTTCTTGAATCAATGATTGAAGCCTATAGATCCTGGACAGAACAATCAGTGGAAAAAGCAAAAAGATATAAATTGGATTCAAGTTCGAGCTCAAGGAGCATTGAGGTTTCCAATTCTATCACTGATCATTTGTCCCCATCAGATTTCTGGGATTCCCTCAAGTCCATTGCAATTGTAAAAAGTCCAGTTTGCGAGAAGGCCTTGAAGATGCTCGAGGATCCATACTGGAGGAGAAAATTCATCGGTATGCTTGACAAAAGGAAATGGTATTAGCTGTGGAGCCTTAAGTGATGGCTTTGGTTTTAACCATGGTGAAGTTCTTCCTTGTTCAGTTAGTGAGAATAGCACCTTTGTTTGGTGATGGCACAATCTTGTATCGCTTTCCATGTTATGGTTTAGTATTACTTGGACTGAATGGTAACTGTTTACCATTTGAATTGTTTATATATATAAAAGGAATATTTTGGATGTTGTTTATATGTTTATCTATACAGGTGGTCATTTTCTGCTTGTGCTTCTTTCTAATGACTTCCTGAAAGCAGCTAGCAAATGCCTTATTTGGTGCCAGAAAGTGGTAGGGATGCTGCATGTGGGTGTTTTTTTTTTTTTTGTCCTCGTCGTCGTCTTTGATTTTAATATTTTATGGTGTCAAAGTAGGTTGGAACTAAGCAAAGGAGACATATGATGCCCAAAGTTCATCATCCATCCACTTAAAATACATCTCATTTTTCAGAACTAGAGCCGTGTGCACTTTCTCCTGATGTTGCTAGGAGCGTGTGTCGAACCCTAATTAGCGGGACCAGGAAGTTTCCCATTAGTTTACTCACTCAGTCTCATGATTAGAAGGTATAAATTCACCTTCCTCAACAGAACTGTACCAGAAGCAAGCAGAATTTTGAATTGTGCTTGTCGGCAATTCACTGGAAAAGCACTGCTGGTGAGAGCAGATGAAAGAAAGAAGGAGCAAATTGGACCATGAAAAGGCAAGACAATCAGAGAAGGTAATCGTGGGAGGATCAATAGCAGTAGATAAAGACCAAGAAAGCAGGAAGAATGGAACAGAAATTAGACCTGTTTGGTTAGTAACTTGGAAAATAGTTATCAATAATTACATAAAATCATTTTTAGAGAAAACTATATACTATAAAGAAAACAGATCTTTTTATAATTGAGTTTTCAAATTGAGGTAACTGTTGCTCCAGACCAACTCGGGCCTTGATGCTATCTTCATATGACATCCTCCCAAAAATAAAAAGATTTGATAGGGTCATGGTTGCTATATCGAGCCGTGTTGTGTATCTTTAGTTTTTGTGTAGTAAAACATTTCGTAAACTATTATTTTTTAAAAAAAGTAAAACATTTCGTTAACTATTATTTTTTTAAAAAAATATTGAAACAAATCATTTGTAAAAAGTATATAATTCTTTAAAGGAAAAAAATATATATTTTTTAAAATGTTGAAACAAATCATTATTAAGACTCCATTTGTTTTGAAGTAAAATTTTATTTTTAGAAAATGATTTTTTTTTTTTTTAAGGTAAAATATTCCTTTTTTTTTTTTTCCCTTTGTTTGTTTGGTAAATGTTTACGTCAATTGAGGTCTAGGCGGGTATGTAAAATAACTTGTCGAAAATTTATGAATAAATTATTTTTATTAAATTTTAATATTTTTTTCTTCGTAAATATTTTACGACAACCAAACACCAAAAAATAAAAAATAAAAATATTTTCTGAAAAATATTTTGCGTGCAAACAAACGGAGCCTTAAAAGTATATAATCTTGTAAAGCAAAAACCATGTATTTATAAGAGCGTCTAACTTTGCCCAACATTAGTGCTGCAAGGTTCATGTTAATTAGTAGTAATTTATATATAAATCAAACTAATTGATTTATTTTAAAAAAATGTTGATGCCAAAATTTAATTTTTTTAAATAAAAAAAAAAATTGGATTTTCATATATATTCTATGCTGTAGGAAGCTAGAAGTAAACCACTGATAGTAATGGTACTTGTGTTTAAGCAATAATTCTGAGGGAATGAAGTAAAAATGTATAAGTTTTCTGTCAAAAGATTAAAGCTCAAGTTTGAGTGTGACTCACTAGAATTCGCCCATTCACTATTTCACTCCCATCTCCTTTTTATTCTATACGTTTTTAGTCCCTTGATTAATAATGGTCAACTCATTTCAAAAAAAAAAAAAAGGAAGAAGAAGAAGAAAAGAAAAAAGAATTGGACGTGAATGATCCGATCCACCTCCTGTTGAGGTGAGATTGAATTTTGATTCAAAAGGATATAATAATAATAATTTAATTGTTATTATTATTATTTTTTCACTAATTTTTTAAAATAAGAACACCATTATTATCTTTTTTTCTCATGTTTATCCAAAGGAAGTCTTACATTATGTTTAGAAACAATTTTTTTTTTTGGAATTTGGAAGAGAAAATTGAAACTGGAATAGGAATTGAAATTAAAATAATATTTATTAATTTTTTTTTTCTTTTGGTACTTCACACACATGCCTCTACTGAAGCGTACTGACCTAGTCTGGATCGTACGTATAACTATTACACAATTACCTAAATAGTTGATATTTTATTTGCGCATTAAAGATACCAAAAATAAATATGAAAAGAAGTTGAAGAGATTTTGACAACCTACCCCTTTCTATCTTTTCTGATTTTCTTGATTCTCTCTCTCTAACTCAGGTTCTTTTTTTTCCACTTTGCAAAATTGAAAGGGAAAACAATACGTTGAGAAATCTCTATTCGTTCATAAAATCAAATGTGAAAATACATATAAACGTATGTGTTTACTTGAAAAGAAAAAAACAAACCCTAATAAAATTGAAAGTACGTATTCATGTTTTTTTTTTTTTTTTTGCAATATATATTTTGGTTTCGATATATTGTATAAGTTTTGGGAATTTGATTAGGAAAAATAAACAAAAAAAACTTCAAAAGTTTATTGCCTCCCAAAGTATCTTCTCCCAAAAGCTGTCAAGTCCTACCCTCTCCTCCGAGGCCATGTTTATCATCCAACTTCCAGCTACATTTGTATCAGTTGATAGAGTAGGCCAATTTGATCGAATAGAATATCATTAGTCATATATATATATATAGCGAGATATTAATATAATATTATATAAATAACAATCACAAACTTGTTTGGGATTAATTTATTTTGAAAAAATACATTTAGATACGTTTGGTAATCATTAAAAGCACTTTTAATATTTATCAAATTTAGTTCAGCTTTTAAATAAAGTTGAAATTTGAAACTTTCAAAACTGTATTATTTTAGGCAACTCATTGGACAATTTTATCTTTTTATTTTTTATTAAGTCAATTACATTTATTTCTTCAAGGTTATTATTATCAAAAAATAAGGATATTATTGAAAAATTAACAGGTGATTTTAAAATATATTGTTATTAAATAAATTAAAAAATAATTTAATTGTGAAAAGTACATTTATAGTTAGAGATTAAAATAGGTGAAGTAAATATTTAACAAGAATAATTAAGAAAATCCCATAATTTTTATATTCCGTATTTGAAATTCCATAATTTTCATTTATATTTAGGTGATTATGATGTAAATTCTGATTTCAAATTCAAATGACCCTTATGCTATGTTTGGTTGGAGGGGGATTGGGGAGGGATGAATGGGAGGAGGAATGGATGAATGTTTTCATGTTTGGTCGGAGGGAATGGAAGAGAGGGAGGAAAAAGGATAACTACCAAAATTTTTCTATCCGCTAAATTTGAGAGGAGAGTGGAGAAAAAAAAAAGATAACTACCAAAATTTGTTATAATTTACATTTTAATCTTTCTTAAAAATTTGTTAAAACCTTGTCGTGTTAAACAATTATAGTGATTATTAAATAAATTTAAATTAATTAATTATTTGGTATGTTTAAAAAAAAAACACATTCATTTTAAATTAAAAAAAAAAAAAAATTGATTGGTAGGTAAGTATAAAACACTCATTTTAGACAACTTATTAGTAGAATTTAATATTATTAAATAATTTTAAACTAATTAATTTTATAACTTAATATAGTAACGATATATTAATAAAAAATATATAAAAACTATCATTTTATTCTTTCCAATCAAACAAAAGAAAAAAAAATTAGCATTCCATCAATCTTTTCTGTTGTCCCTCTTATTTAACCAAACAAAAAAAAAAACAAAAATGAAGGAAGCACTTTCCTTCCTTTAGGATGATTATTCCATCCCTCGGAGCATTAGTTTTTCTTTTTGCTTTTTAAAAACGACATAATCATTTCTCAGTTGGCAGCTCAGAGGTCTGGAAGCAAACAGCGAAAGTAGTGTGGCGGTGGCTATGTCAAACGGCGTAGACCTTCCAGTAGAGCTGCTGGTTGACATACTCTATCGACTCCCCGCAAAGTCTCTCGGCCGATTTAAATGCGTAGCCAAGTCATGGTATTCTCTAATCTCAAACCCTAATTTCGCCAAAACACACCTTGATCGAAACAATACCACCACACCCGAGAGTGTCCTCCTCATTTCTGACTATCTTTACTCCGTAGACTGCACTAAAGCCTCCATTAACGACTCTCTACTGGCAACGAAGCTTGGTCTAGGTTTGCCACGGATTGAAAACCCTCACGAGTTTGAAATATTGGGTTCTTGCAACGGTCTGGTTTTATTTATGACTGAAGTTACCATGCTTTTGTTGAATCCACTGACCATGGAATCCCAGACGATACCTGAATCCCCTTTTAATTCCGACTCATTTGATACTTACACCCTGTACGGACTTGGGTACGATTCATCCGCAGATGATTACAAGGTTTTGACAATTGATTTCAGAGAAGATGTTGATTATGTCGAGGAGGAGGAGGAGGACTACGACGAAGATGAACCCTTTTGTAATCGTGCAATTGTAAGGGTGTATTCGCTGAAAACTGATTCTTGGAGGAGGATTCATGATGTCCCTCATTCTCATTCTCGTCTGGCGCCTTGTTCTTCTTCGTTGGTTCTTGTAAGTGGGTGTCTACATTGGTTCATTTTCAGGTCTGCCACTTATTTGATTGCTGCTTTTGATGTAGCAGATGAGAAATTCGGTGCTGTGCAGATGCCTAGCTCACTTGACGACAGTAAGTTTAATTTGAGTTACTGCAGTTTGGGAGTTTTGGGAGGGTGTCTCTGTTTACTTGTACCTCATCAGACTACGGGAACCACCACCGATATTTGGGTGATGAAGGAGTATGGAGTGACTGAGTCTTGGACCAAATTTACCAGTGTCCGTGCACTTGATATGTACATGATGAAATTCTTATGTTTTGTGGATGGGGAGGTTATTTTTGAAGTTGATGGACATAATAAATTTGTTGCCTTCAATGCTAAAGAAAAAACACGGAGAGATATAGTGGTGTGTGGCATTCCAACTATGTATGAAGCAGGGCAGACCTATGTGGAAAGCCTCGTCTCACCCCATCACTGTGAAGGGTAAATATGATTCTATTCTTTCTTCTTCTGATTAATATTGATATAATGTAATATCTATGCCACCATAACATGGAATTTTTAGCATCTGTAAAACAATGTATTCATTATTTATACTTCAATGATTCAATTTCTAGTTTGAAATCGAACTACATTTTTATAGGTCTATAGTGTGGTTCAATGTTGTTGAACTTAAAAGTTGTCTACGACATGGTAAGAATGCTGTTAGTTCTTCCATGCATGTACCAACGAGAAAACAAAAGTTCAATTAACATAGTATTTTTGTCATTTTCAGCTTTAATCTTGACCCATTTCTCGTAGAATTGTGTATGAAAGCACCTCTACTTAATTTTGAAGAAATTGTTAATATGTAGATAAAATTATTTGTTAGCCTCGTTATTGAGTTACCGGATTCGGTTTTAGAAAATAATTGAAGATATCATTTATGCATTACTAATTTCATTCATCTATTATAGCCCCATTAATTAGAATTCCACGTCTGATGGTCCTATGGAATTAGCTTCTTCAATGCTTGATTGAAATTGCATGTAAATTAAACCATAAGAAGAAGTGTGTTTTCTGGCTAATGTAGTACTAGGTAAAAGAATTCATTGATCCATGTCACAAGTTGTGGACTTCCTTGTATTTATGAGAAACAATTAACGGTTCAGAAATATGCACGAGTTGTCGGAGAGAGTAAAATATGCTTGAGTTGTCCTAAAGCCAATTCCAAAATATGCTTTTCATTCCCCGAACCAATTTTTTGGATGAACTATCGGCAAAATCGAGAACGAGGATCATGTGTTCAAATAATGATATCAGAATTCAGATGAGCTGAATGAAAACTTGCAAACCAACCCATTCTACCTCCTAGATCCTGACTCTAACACTGTTCCAGAGATATTAGAAGAGCCCATTTCTGTAATGAAGAGGACTGAGAGTGTCACAAGAACCAATTATACTCCTTGAGGAAGCAAAAAACCAAAATGATGTGTTTGTAATGGCTTCTTCTAGCATTAATAGAGCTCCACACACCTTTACTGTTTAACTTGATTAGTAGCTGGATTATGAGGAGTTTGAACAGATCACACACCTTCTTTACAGTCATTATAATCCAAATAACTTCACCGATAAAGCAGTATGGACATGGTGATTAAATGTTGGTGTCTGACACGGACACGACACCTAGAAGTGTCCGTGCTTCTTAAGTGGAGAACTAAGGGTAGATGCTATCAAGATTTTCTTAGAATTGGATAGTAGCGAGCAGTTCACTGTGATGCAGATTATTCATTATTGAATGGGATAGGAAAACTACACCTGTAGCAAGAAGTTGAAGGCATTAGGATTCACGATGCATATGGTGATGTTGGAGGTAATGGTTGTTTGCTTTTTCTCTTCTATTTTGAGTTGCTATAATTTTTCCTACTTAGTAAAAAGAAAATTTCATTTTAAAACCATAACTATAAGAAACTAATCTTTTCTACCAAAGTTTGTATCAAGAAAGGCTGGTAAGAGAAAATGGGACTTACGACTTTATTTTATTTTATTTTATAGCCATAACATATTCTCTTACTGACTCATTTAAAATACTTGTTCTTGTATTAGTGACACTCAGGACGGGGAAAGTCATCTTGGCAGTTTTCATTTTGAGGTAATTTCCTTATTTGAAATAGCATACACACACATGCTTCATATGTAACTTTATTTTGTTGATGTTATTATATGTTTTTTTTTTTTCCGTTCCTGTTAGAAGTAGTTCATATATGTTTATACATATAAAAATTGTGAATGTTTGTTAAATAGCTAATGTGGCATACTGATTTGCCTTTCAGGCTATTTCATGCATGTTAGTTCAAATCATATAATATGTTTTTATTTTTATTTTTATTCTGTTAGAATTAGTTCATATATGCATGTATATAAGCATGCAATTATGGATGCTTTTTATATAGTTAATGTGCCATACTGATTTGCCTTTTTCAAGTAGCATGACTTTTAAAAAAAAAGAAAGATAATGTGCAATGCTACATTTACTTCTAAGATAGACTTGAATTTAATACTAAATTCTTCAATTGGATTCTTTAGCACTATCAAATTTTAATTAGTAAAGTGGTCATGGTCTAGATATATAATCACAATCTCATTGTTTTTATATTCAGTGAACTTGGTTTAGGTTTATCCATCGCTTATACTAGAAGTAATTACTTTATTGTTGAATAAGTGCAAGGAGCCATGGATAAAGGCTGAATGCGCCTTCTTAACAGTCATTTTAACCTAAATAACTTCACCCATAAAAGTTTAGACATTGTTAATTTCACTCTTAATGAAAAATTGAGTTCTCAATTGTAGAACTAAAATGATTATTTAACTAGAGCACGAAGTCTTGCCAATTGGGCTCAAGGTAATGCAAGGAATCAAGATAAGATTACATGCCTCTGTAAACATTTTTTAAATTAATAATACCAACACTTCAATATAGTGTACAACCACTTAATGCTAAACGGAATGGATTCTACATGCACTGTATGGGTCTTTCATGGAGAGTTGAAGTCCATATGTAAAAAATTAAGGTGGTGAAGATGGTTTGGAAATGCCCTATGGGATGTTTAGTGATGTGTATTTGATGATGAAGACAACACTTTGACATGCTTGGATTGCTGACTGTTATCGGCTTGATAGCGGGAGGATTAGGTCGGATGTGCGCTTTCAACATCATTTTCACGATTGGGAGTTGGATGACGTTTCTGATTTTCTAGCTTTGTTGTATAGACAGACACTGGATGGTGGTGGCCCTGATTCCCTTGTTTGGGTGCCTTCTCCTCAAGGGAGATTTGATGTCTGTTCCTTATCTACTGCCTCTCAAGCATATTGGGAGCTGATTTTCATTGGAAGATAGTTTGGCACTCAAAGGCTCCCCTCAAGGTGGCTTTTTTCGTTTGGACTACAGCTTGGGCTAAGATTTTAACGCTCGATAACTTGAGAAGAAGAAAACAGGTTATGGTGGATTGGTGTTGCATGTGTAATAGGGATAAGAGTCACTGGATCATCTTCTCTTACATTGCCATGTGGTTCACGATCGTTGGAGTCTTATTTTTGGTTTGTTTGGCGGGAAGTGGGTTATGCCTCAATCTTCGAGAGGTTTGATTGAAGCTTGGAGTGGGTGTTGTGTGGAATACCACGCTTGTGTTTTTTGGAGGGTGGCACCCTTTTGCGTTTGGTGGGGCATTTGGAAGGAGCGGAACAATAAATCTTTTGATGGGGAGGAGTCTCCCATAGGGATGTTGAAATTCCACATTATTAGCTTTCTTTTTTTGTTGGTGGATGGGGAGATATTGTATATCTATAGAGGAGATAGTTGATTTTTTGGGTTCCTTATGTCCTTAGGATCCCTCTTCTGTGGCTTCGTCTTCTATGTTGTTCTTGGGATGCGTTCCTCTTTTGAACGCTTTCTAAAAAATGATTACAAGGGAGGAAATGGAGCAAATGAGGAAAAAAAAAATGAGGCTTGAAATGGATCAAATGAGTGAACAAGTGGAACAGATTCAATCTTCCTGGGTAAGTGATAATAAGAATGCTTTGTCATAATTTTTAGAGAGAATGCTTTGAATTCTCTTGTGGAATTTCACAACCCATCAAATTGAATTAGATCTAGCTTTGGAAAGGATGAAGCAAATGTCTAAACATTCCATTTAATGCCTAGTGTATTAATTAATCACGTAGATAAGCAAAGTTGAAGTAGATGCAACTTATTCTTCAGCTTTAGATGCAACTTATAATGGTAAGGGTAATAAATACTTCATATGCATAACTGAAACTTTAGGCTGTTGCATTTGCTCTTACCCTATCTCTTACTTGGTGCTTCCCCTCAGGATGCTGTCGAGGAGGGTGGGAAATTGGGATCTCGTGGTGGTGAGCCTTCCTACTTTTTTCTTCTCTCTCTTTCAGATTCGTTATTCTGTTTCCGAGAGGATAGAGAGATTAAAACGGAACTTTCTTTGGGGAGAGAAGGGGGAGGAGTTCAAATTTCATTTGGTTAATTGGAAGCAAGTGTGTTGTCCAATTAGGAATGGGTTGGGTATCAGAGTGGTGCCTTTTAATAAGGCCCTTTTGGAGAAATGGTTATAGAGGTTTGGTTGAGAGAGAGAGACTACGGAGGAGGGTGATTGCAAGTAGATTCGGGGAGGACAGAGGTGGCTGGTGTACGCTGGAGGTGAGACATCCCAGTGGAGTTGGCGTGTGGAAAATCATCATAAAGGGATGGGATGAATTTTCTAAGTATATTAGGTTCTGAGTCAAGAATGGTAACAGAATTCATTTTTGGGAGGATGTTTGGTGTGGGGAGTAGTCTCTTACTTTCTTCTTTCCCAGGATTGCCACTGATAGACACGCCTTGGTAGGCGACTGCTATCATATTGACAGTGGTAGATCATCATGGGATATGCATTTTTCGAGTTTCAAGATTGGGAGATTTAGGAAGCAGTTGGTTTTATGGAGTTGCTGTATTATAAAGAGATTGTGAGTGGCGTCCCTATTTCTGTGATATGGGTCCCCTCTTCTACGGTTCATTTTGAGGTTCGGTCATTCTTTAGATTTCTTACGAATTCTCCAGGAGATGCATTCTTGTGGAAGACTATTTGGCGTTCTAAGGCCCCCTCAAGGTGGCTTTCTTTGTTTGGACATCTGTGTTGGGAAAGATATTGACCCAGGATAACCTTAAGAGGAGGAGATAAGTTGTGGTGAACTGTTGTTGTATGTGCAATGGAGACGAGGAAGCGGTTAATTGTAACGACCCGAACTCGGGGTCCGAATCGTTAACCGAGTCCTTACCCGAACCCGAGGACATGCAAGGGTACTAAGGTCTTTTCATAATAAATAAATACTTTAAGACCCAACAATGGCAAAATGGTTGTTTAACTCAATTATAATGGTTTAAGACCCAAAAAGGGTAAAACAGTCGTTTGCCATGGACATCTAATGATTAGGATGAAGTCAGGGGTAATCTAATCGAAAATGTGGTTAAAACACAATAATTGCATTGTTATTGGGTCACATGGTAAATACTAGTAATAATAAATGGGTGATAAAGGGTAAAAAAGGGAAAATAAATCACAAATGTATATAGTAGGAACTGGTCGATGTGTGTACATTACGCGTCGACTGGTTTGGGACATTCAGCCGACTTGTGAATAATTCACGTGGACCAACATCCACAGTGAAATTGTGTCCACCGGTTCTCCCCAAACATGTATTTAATCGTTTCTTTTATTACCCAACCAATTCCACCCAAATTACAACCACTAAAACCACCACCAATACACTATAAAATGCCACTAAAACACTATATATATATATATATATATATATATATATATTTAATACCCCAAACAAAACAACTTTAACGTGATAAGATCGTGGGTTACATAATTATTACATTTACAATACTAAAGAATATTATTACAATATTAATACAACACTTTGTAAAAATTACAATATATATAATACCATTGTTACCAATTACATACCCCAAAATAATAAAAATTACAGTGTCATTAGAATGAATACAATATAACATGATTGAACTCAAGACACTACAAATAATGAGGATTACAATGAACATCAAATATCACTTCCTAAATGGTCTACAATGGTGAAGATGAATTGTCCACTCCGTCTCTTCGGAGTCCTGAAATGTTTAAGATAAACTGGTGAGCACCATTGCTCAATAGAGGATGCCTAAATGGAGTTTCCTCAAGTCAAGTAAGAAAGGCACATAACACATAGGAGTATAGTAAGATGCAAGGGGGACAGACACGGGATTTCATTCACTATCAACCTTCAAGAACACATAAACTATGTTCCAATGCCAAATGAATGCCATGCACTATGCGTACACACCACACCCACACAATCAACTAAAACACACCCACACCAAAGATGTACTAGTTAACTGGACTTCGGGTACCTTCTTCCATCCTTATGGTTAATTAGTACTACCGACATTGAGGTACCTCCCTAACTCCGGTTTGAGAAAATCTTTATTCCACAAACTTCACCAAGTCAAATTCTTCCACATCCTCCCAAACACACGCACACACACCACTCTATCCACCTACATCATGATATGAACAATGTCATGAGAATGAAGTCTAACATGCTTTCCATCATCACCACACAACTACAATTAAAATAATAAACATACTTTTGTAACAATTTATCAAGAGACCCACATTAGCAACCAACCCACATAAATTGCATTTCAATACAAATGATAGTTTTATATAAACAATTCATCATTAATTATCATGCTAGACATAGTTTAGCTCGCAATTATCCATTTCAAATTAGTCACTTGCAACATGGAACCAACAACATAGCACATATAGTTTTTCTCAAATTAGTGATCATATCCACAAAACCATCATGCTAAACAACGCATAAGTAGCATTGACCTCAATTCAAGCGACAATTTAACAAGTAATAATTATAGGCAAAACTCTATAATCCAATTCAACCAATTCATGTAAAATTAAGCATGCTTTTAAGGGGGAAAACAAAAATTACTTACAAGGACCTAGGATTACACAAGTTAGACAACCCCTACCTCAAAGCAAGGCAATCCTTAGTTTAGCTCCAACTTGAAATTCCACCAATTTGCAATTTAAGCCCACCAAAGTGTAGAAGAAGAAGAGGAGAACTACTTTCCCTCTTGAAGCCACCCCAAAATCCAAGCTCTAACCTTGGTCCAAAAAATCAAGACGCACTAAATGAAAATCTAGAACGATAGCCTTGCTCCCCTTGACCCGATCTACAACTTCCTCAACTAAAGCCCAAATCGAATCTCAAAGGAGATGCATGCTACACAAGCTCATATATATGTAAAAATGGAGGAAAAGAAAAATGAAGGAGGAGGAGGGAGAGAGAGGAAGTGTCAGTGGAGAGAGGAGAAGAAATGAGGCCAAAAATCAATAAGGGCCTCATATATAGTCACCCAAGATCATGGTGGTCCCCACCATGCACACTAACTACCCAAAATGCCCTTCATGCTACACACATCAACACATCAACAAAAGTTCCACATTGCACAATTAAACACATAAGCACACAGATACACTCCAAATAATGATAATGTAATGTAGTGACCCCGAGAAGTAACCCCGAGCATGAGAAACACAGGCGTGGGGCCCCACACGGGACCTCCCGGTCTGAAATTCTGAAAAATGATAAAATGAGGCAAAATGCATTTCTAAGAGTTCTAAACTCAAATAAATGCTCTAAACCACTCTCGGAACCCTCGTGGCACGCAAATCGAGATGTGAATAAAAAAAATCTGAAAAATGGAAAAATCCTCAAAAAATGGAAAAATGCGAATCGTCACATTAATCATCTCCTTTTACATTGTCTAGTGGCTCAGGATTGCTAGGCTTTGATGTTTGGCTTGTTTGGGGATCAATGGGTTATACCCAGATCTGATAAAGGCTTGATTGAGGCGTGGATAGGTTATGTAGTGGGGGTTCATGTTCGTGATTTCTGGAGGATCACACGCCTATCCAGTGTTGGACCATGTTCGTGATTTCTGGAGGATCGCGCCTTTGTGCGTCTGGGTGGTGTTTATGGCTTGAACGAAATAGGAGATCCTTTGAAGGGAATGAGACTTTCTATTGGTATGCTGAAATTCTCCATTATTAGTTATATTTTTTGTTAGGGGTTTTGGGTGAAATTGTAAATCCTTGGATGAGATAGTGGACTTTTTAGACTCTTTGAGAGTTAGAGGCCCTATTTGGTCTTATGTAGCTTTTGAGAGAGAAAAAAAAAAAAAAAAAAAAAAAAAAAAAAAAAAAAAAAAGAAACTATTTGCTCTGATGTAGCTTCTGGGGGATGCGTTTGTTCCCCTTTTGAACACTTCTTTATATACAATCTTAATACTTCATATACATAATTTATTTGGTATGACTGATAAACACTTCAAAGCATTTAACTATTCATCCACAATTTCCGATTTTCCAAACCAATCACTGAAACCGAAGCCAATGCATGTCAACTGGTCTTATTATTTTAAATAACTTTTACTTATCCTAATTTACTATTTTCTTTCTTTTTTCCATGAAAGGCACAGAATGCTAACAACCAATCCTGTCCCAGTGGTTCAACAAGTGTCCCATCTTCTGAAAATTGTGAGTCATTGCATTATAATGGGACAGGCTCAGTTGTCGCTACCGTTCAAGTTGTTTCCTTGGATCCTGCTATAATGGAAATTCAATTGCATGGCCTAGCAAATTTATCAAAATAAGTAAGTAAATTAGTTTTTCCAAAGTCCTCATGTTTTATTAGTTTATAATGATATATTTCCGATTACGCCATTTTTATTTCTAATTCAAGGTCTGAAAATATAATTTTTATTTACCAGCATAGACCTTCAAGATAAGCTCTGAGACGAGAAAAGATTTTTGCTTCGTGACGCTTGAGCTAAAGAAGTACGAGTTTAATGCTGCCCCTTGGTGTTAGCCCTTTATTGATTGGAAACTCGTTGGTCCCTGCTTTAAACCGTTTGGAGCTTTGCTAATATATATATATATATATATATATATATATATATATATATATATATATATATTGTCAGCTTTATTTTTTGTTTCCAGATTTTATATATATATATATTGTCAGCTTTATTTTTTGTTTCTAGATTTTTTACTTTTTGCTTATGGAGACACTAATGCTTGAGAAAATCTGAAAATTGTTGCCAGTAAAGCTTTAAATGTTTACTTTTTCATTCTTGAATCTGTTGAACCAGATGGTTGGGTAGAAGCACTAGTCAAGAACAACATTAACACGAAGCTCAAGCCCTTGCTTGAATCTCTCCTGTGTTCCACTTCACAGCTCTCCCAAAGACACCCACCAACCAAACATACACTAATATTGATATACTATTATTATACTCTTAACTAAACATACATACGTAACTAGTCATAGACACCCCTGTTCTGTATTGAAAGGTATGGGAAAGTGACACGTGTTTTTAAAAGGTATAGGAAGTAAAGCGTGTTTATGAAAGGTGTGGCAAAGTGACGTGTTTTTAAAAGGTGTAGTGAAGTAAAGCGTGTTTTTTTAAATGTTATACGTGGCGCTTCAAGTGCGAGACGTCTCATTTCAAGGAAATAAATTCTCTCCATTTGCTTCTCACTGAAAATTATCCAATGAGGGATATATCCAATGAGGGATAAAGTTAGATGTAATTGTAAATTATGTATTTTTATATGTATAATCTATAAGATATATTAGTATAAGTATAAGGGGTATTTATATATGGTAAATGAAATACTACATCAGTAATTTTATTGTGTCAGATGCTAACTGGATGATGATGTGACAAATGTTACAGTGAGAAGTGCATGGAGTAAATTCGTGTCCCATTTCAAATATAACTCAACCGGTAATTATGGAAAAGTGACACGTGTTTTTAAAAGTTATACGAGACGGTCAAGTGCAATGAAGAGGTCCTTTCAGATTAGAAAACGTTCACAAGAGAGGCAAGAAAAAAAAATGGACGTTGTATCTTATTTTTCATGTGCAACACCACCAAGTTTGTATCTCTAGTCAGTAAAATACTGCCAGCTTAGTTGCCTTGAAAGCATTATTATTATTTATTATTATAATTTAAAGAAGGGGCAAAGATTGACCCTAATCTCAATGCCAAAATAAAACAGTATAGACAAACCATGAGGTTGTTCATCAAATGCTTGTCAAATTAAAGAGAAGATTTCGGTGCTTAATATTGGAGATCAGAATATAGTGTTTCTTTTGTTTAGATTCAAAAGCATAATCTTATAATTGGGAATGGTGTGTGATAAAAGGGGAACAAGCATTTCATAAGTTCTATTTTATTTCAAGCAGCTTGCAAGGGCTGTATTGTTTGATAAAACCAAAAATGTTCAGATTAAAGGCTCGTCCTTTTGGTTAGATTCAAAAGCATAATCTTATAATTGCAATGGTGTGTGTTAAAAGGGGAACAAGCATTTCATATATATATATATGTTGAACACGATAAGAAGCAAAGTATGTAAAGATCTTGTTTTCAAATTTTTTTACTAAGCTTGTTTTCAAATTTTTGTTTCAAAAAATCTTGCAACAAATATACGGTACTTCTCAATACTCTAAAGCAAAAATATTGTGTACTTTCTGTCAAAGCAAAAGTATAAAACAATTTTAGTTCCCAAACAAGCCTGTATTATTTTTGTTTTTGATTTTTAAGGTCTGTTTGGTAAAACTGTGGTTTTTATTTTTAGTTGTGTTTTCATTTATGAAAATGGCAAGTTTTGAAAAGTTGTGTAGTCATTTATTTGAAAACTAAATACTTTTGGTAACTATATCTGCTATTGAATTTTTGAAAAGAGAAAATATGTTTGGTAATTTTTTAATTTTTTAAATTGACTATTTTATTACTATTTGAGTATAATTGAAAAATAATAAAATAACACTTTTAATTTTACTATTTGGATATAATAAAATATATATATTTTTATTTTTTTTACTATTTAAGTATAATTGAAATATAATAAAATAATATTTATTTACTATTTAACTATAATTGAAAATTAATAAAATAACATTTTTAATTTTACTATTGAAGTATAATAAAATATTTTAAAATTTTATTTTCTATTTGAGTATAATTGAAAATTAATAAAATAACATTTTTAATTTTACTTTTCGAGTATAATAAAATATTTTTTTAATTTTAGGATAGATTGCACTGACACCCCCTGAGGTTTCAATTAATGTCACTCATGTGCGGGTCAACGATTTTTTTAACAAAGACACCCCTCGTGGTTTCAAATGTCATCTATGTCCTGATTATTTAATTCAATTAATTTACAAAACAACAGTCATGTTAATTAATAAAACTACCCTCATCATTAAGCCTCTTTCTCTACCCTAATATCTAATCTCTAACTCTTTTGTTTTTTTTTTTTATTCATTTTAATTAGTACCTAGTTGCTGACACTTTCTCTATTTCTTCCCCATTCTTTTCAGACTTTGGGGTAAAATTGTTGCGGTGTAGTTGTGCTAGTGTTGGATTTGGGATTGAGATGAGTAAGGAAAGGAAAATGACTGTGAGAGGAGAGAAAAGAATTGGCGGGAATGGTGAGATAAAAACATCCATTACTGTTTTCAAATTTTTTTTCCCCTTCTGTTGTGGTGGTGTTTGGATTGGACATAGTTGATTTTTTTTTTTTTTTTTTTTCTTAGTTATGGTGGGTCTGGGCTAGCTATCGCTGTTATTTATATTATTTTTTTAATTAATTAATTAATTATTATTATTTTTTTGTACTCTGGTGGGATTGTTGTGGTGTTGTTTGGGTGTGGTTGTGGTGGTGTACATCTAGTTTCAAAAACAATTAATTTTCTGTTTTATTTTTAGGGTTAATTACACTCACACCCTTTCAAATTTGCTCTTTTAACAACCAGATAAAAGTTAACCTCTTTTTAAACAATGACACCCCTCAAATTTGATAAAGTTAACAAAGACCCTCCAATCCTCACCTGCCACATTTGACATATGATATGCCTTTGACTTGTCAACAACAAGCTTTCAATTATGAAATGACTTAAATGCCCTCCTAACTAATTTTAATCCCCTCTCTCACTATATTATCAAATTCACAGCCCATTACATATATATATATATATACATACACACACACCCACACAGACATCTATATATATATATATATGGAAATAGAGTCCTTAGAGAGAGACATCTTCATTTGATGCGCTTATATATTGAATCTTCATTGATGCTGTTATATATTGAATCTCCATTGATACTGAACATGTACACACACGATATATATATATATATATATATATATATATATATATATGCAATATTGACTATATGAAACCTCAAGCTTCAAACAATGAAGCAAGCCAAAATTTGATTGCAAAACCCAAAAACAAAAGTTGAGAAAAAAATTTAAAATAATAAACTGATTTTTTGAAAAACAATCTACATATAAAGTACAAATACAATGTTTACACACATCAATTAAATTGATTCCATCGTTGTTGTTAGGCATTTCCCAAAATATCAGTATAACGTGAAGTGAGATTAAGGTTAGAGAAGAGTCACCAATGACACGATCCAAGGGTTAGGGAAAAGGTAACAGAGAGTTCCGTCTTGCACCCAACAAATCCACTCTTACCATACCTAAGCTGCAATACCCATTCACAAGCCCAAACCATAGCCGCACGATTCGAAACCAAACAACAACACCCATCGCCAACAATTTCACCGGAATCTACGACAATCGTTACTTGAATCTTCCCAAGCTTTCGTCCTCATCAACCGTCGTCTTCCGTTATCATCCTCGGAGTGTTTTCACTGCTACATCTTCGCTGGAATCTAATACTTCGTCGTCGGAGTTGTGCTTTACTGTTGTCACCAGCAACCATTGTCGCAATGTGTCGATTTGGTTTTCGTCGGAGCCTTTGGTCGGATATTTGTCGTCAGAATCTTCATTGGAGCTTTTCCCTGGTAGCAAGATATGGAAGAAGACACGGATCTGGATTGCTCTTGGGAAAGACTAGAGAGGTGAGAAAAAAACAAAAAGTAAAAACTAGTTATCACTTTTTGATCAAATACCCCCAACTAACTTTAGAATACCTTAATACTATAAAAATTGATCACATTGCACCAACCCTAATTAAATGACGAAAACAGCCTTCTAATATATCAAATTAATTTAAAAAGTTAAAATTGGTATTTTGCCAATTATAAAAATAGGGTTAATTAACGTCCGACTCCACACCTCTCTCTCTCCGAACCACGTGATTAACCCGGGCCGCCCACCAGAGCGAAACCCTCGCGTCACAGCTCGATAATCTAAGTAAACGAAGTAGAAAAGGAAACAAGCAGCGAGAGAGAAGAATCCAAGAACCCCCTGTGAGGGCTTCAAACGATTCCAGCGCTTGAAATTCTTGAAAACCTCCAAATGGGTTTTTGAATTCAGGTCACTAGAAGATGTTTTCTCACTCATCTTTAGGTAAATAACGAAATGGGTCTTTGATTTTAGAGAGAGAAAGTAAAGAGAATGATAGAGACGAAGAAGAACTGAAAGTGGGTCACTGGGCCTTAAGGAGATAGAATGTTTGAGTGGACTTTAAATACAGATTACAGGAGGGGTGGGACTTTACAGAGAGAAAGAAAGAATGAGAAGCTGGGAATGGAGAGAGAGAGAGGTGTGGGGTCTGAAAGGAAGACAAAAATCATGGTAAAACCAGTTTGTACCAGAGATTTGTTTCCTGAGAGTTGTTAGTTTTAGTTTGGTTCAGCTGTTTATGTTATTGACAGACGTAAAGTGGTGGTTTCAAAGCAGCACAAGAAAGCATTCATGGTTAGAGCTGTGTCAGTCACATGCATCCCACTTATGTTCAGCACAGAAATAGAAAATAGAGATAAGGAGGAGAGAGAGAGAACTGCTTGGTGTGTGAATAATTAAGGAAGATAAATATTGATTTATTACGAGATAAAGAGTTTAAAATCATACCACCCGTTTGAACTTGAACTTCAACATAGTTAGAGTGAGAAAGAGTATCTGGGTATGATGTCGGAAGGGGCAACGTGTGACTCGTGTGGCCTGATAGTGGGATTAGTAGGGTTTGTGCTTTGGTGACTTAAATGTCGTCCAGCTATTTTTGTAATTGATAACATATTATTTTTGACTTTTTTAATTAATTTGGTATATCAAGAGGGTAGTTTCGTTATTTAATCACATAACTGGTGCAACATGATCAATTTTCATAGTATCGGGGGTTTTCTAAAGTAGGTTGGGGATATTTGATAAAAAAAACTGATAGTATTAAGGGTTTCGTGAAATTTGCCCTATTAATATTGAATTTTCTTATTTAGGGCATTCTGGTCAATTAATGTTTGATATATTTTATATTAAAATTTAATAAGATATTAAGGGTAAAGTAGACATTTCACATATTTTAAAGCTTTGTTTGGATACAAAATTTGGCAGGGGTGTCATTGTTCGAAAAGAGACTAACTTTCATCTAACTGTCAATATGGCAAACCTCAAGGAATATGAGTGTAATTAATCCTTATTTTTATGTTGTGGTGGTGGTTATAGTGGTATTAATATTGTTATATATAAACTATATTTATATGTATAAAAGAGATGGATATATTAGTTTGCTTCATTAAAATTAGTTAGGAGGTTAAATTTGTAATTTTATGATTTAAATGGAGTTGCTGACAAGTCAAATGATTAAAAAGTAATTTCATATAGTTTCAAAGGTCTGAAAATGGATGTCAATGTATATTTTTGAAATATCAGGGGGTGTCGATGTAAAAAAAATTATTGACCATCCACTTCGTGGTGTTGACCAAAACCTCAGGGGTGTTAATGTAAATTCTTCTTAATTTTATTTACTATTTGAGTATAATTGAAAACATAATAATATAATATTTTATTTATAATTGAAAATTAATAGAGTAATAATATAACATTTTTTTTATTTGAGTATAATAAAATATATATTTTTTAATTTTACTTACATTTTGAATAAAATTGAAAAATAATAAAATAATTTTTTTTAATTATGAAAAATAATAAAATATCTGTTTTCTTATTTTAAAGTATTATAAAATAATAGTATTTCAAAACCAAAATTAAAGATGAAAATTTATATATGTAGAGTTGAGAATTATAAAAGAATTATTTTTAAAAATTTTAAATATAAAAAGTCAAAATAGAATTACTGAACCTATTTTGTCATTGTCTTTAAAAAATTCTTAATACTAAAATTGAAAAGGTTACCAAGGGCACGTTTAGTAACGAGAAACGTTTCATGTTTTCTATTGTCAACCTCTAAAAAGGAAAAACGAAAACAAAAATCGCTTTCAATAAAATATTTTTGTTTTTCTATAACATAAAACGTTTTCAATTTTGTAAAGAAAAGAGGAAACATAAAAAGGATGTTTCCTATGTTTTTGGTACTGTAGCGCAGAAACGTTTTCACTAATATTACTACACAGGCACTATTTATTTCAAATAAAATTCATATTATTTGTGTTATATACTAAGTTGCATATTAAATGTTCATAAAAATATATATTTTTAACATACAATATATTAAATATTGTATATTATTTTTTATTTGATAAAAGTATATTTTAATATATAATATATTAAATAATAATGTAAATTATTTTTTATAACAAAATAATTTTTGATATAGAATATAATGTTATTAAATTACTAAGCAGTAGATATTTTATATTATTATACATCATATCTATATTATATTATAAGTAAATATTAAATTATAATTAATTTATAATATTATAACAAAATATATATTTTATTACATATAAGAGATATTATTTAATCTTTTTCATTCATAATAAATTATCATGTGCTAAATATATTATATATCACATAATAAATGTATACATTATCCATGTACATGTATTTATTCATAATAAATTATCATATGCTAAATATATTATATATCACAACATTTTTTTTATTTTTAGTTGTACTTTTATTTATGTGAAAATGACAAGTTTTGAAAAGCTGTGCAGTCATTTATGTGAAAAGTAACGTTGGTAACTATATCTGCTATTGAATTTTTGAAAAGAGAAAATATGTTTGGTAATTTTTTAATTTTTTAAATTGACTCTTTTATTACTATTTGAGTATAATTGAAAAAAATAAAATAACACTTTTAATTTTACTATTTGAATATAATAAAATATTTTTAAATTTTACTTACCATTTAGTATAATTGAAATATAATAAAATAATATTTATTTACTATTTAAGTATAACTGAAAATTAATAAAATAATAAAATAATATACTGTTGGAGTATAATAAAATATTTTTAAATTTTATTTACTATTTGAGTATAATTGAAAAATAATAAAATAACATTTTTAATTTTACTTTTCAAGTATAATAAAATAATTTTTAAATTTTAGGTTAAATTGCACTGGCAAGCCTAAGGTTTTAATTAATGTCACTCATATATAAGTCAACGATTTTTTTAATAATGACAGCCCTTGTGGTTTCAAATGTCATATTATTTAATTCAATTAATTTACAAAATAATACTCATGTTAATTAAACTACCCTCATCATTAAACCTCTTTTTCTACCCTAGTCTCTAACTCTTTATTATTATTATTATTATTATTATTATTATTATTATTATTATTTGCTTTATTTTAATTAGTACCTAGTTGCTGACACTCTTTCTCTTTCTTCCTGATCCTTCTCGTTCCCCACTTTCTTACTATATATATATATATATATATATATTTTTTTTTTTTTGGTAAATTGCACCCCTCGTCATTTTTTTCGCTGGTGGAGGAGTTACCAGTAGTGGTAGAGGAGATGGCGGCTATGGCAAGTTAATTCACAGACTTTTGGGATAAAATTGTTGTGGTGTGGTAGTTGTGCTTGTGTTGGATTTGGGATTGAGATGAGTAAAGGAAGGAAAGTGACTGTGAGAGGAGAGAAGAGAATTGGTGGGAATGGTGAGATAAAAACAATGATCACTGTTTTCAATTTTTTCCCCCTTCTATTGTGGTGATGCTTGGTGGTGTTTGGATTGGACATGGTTTTTTTTTTTTTTTTTTTTTTTCCCTGTTGTGGTGAGTCTGGGCTGGCCATGGCTGTTTTTAATTTTTTTTTTTTTTTTGGTACTCTGGTGGGGTTGTTCAGGTGTGGTTGTGGTGGACCAGTGGAATATAACTATCTAGTTGTTTTAAAAAAAAATTATTATTATTTTTTATTTTTATGTTGTGGTGGTATTTATAGTGGTATTGATATTGTTATATATAAACAATATTTATATGTATAGAAGAGATGGATAAATTAGTTTGGTTCATTAAATTAGTTAGGAGGTTAAATTTGTAATTTTATAATTCAAATAGAGTTGTTGACAAGTCAAAGAGTTTAAAAGTAATTTCACATAGCTTCACATGTTTGGAATAGATGTTAATGTATATTTTTGAAATCTCAAAGACTGTCAATGTAAAAAAAATTAATGACCGTCAATTGAGTAGCGTTAACCAAAACCTCCGGGTGTCAATATAAATTCTCCTTAATTTTATTTACTATTTGAGTATAATTGAAAAAATAATAATATAATATTTTATTTATAATTGAAAATTAATAGAATAATAATAAAACATTTTTTATTTTTATTTGAATATAATAAAATATATATATATTTTTAATTTTACTTACATTTTGAATAAAATTGAAAAATAATAAAATAATATTTTCTTACTTTAAAATATTATAAAATAATAGTTTTTCAAAACCAAAATTAAACATGAAAATTTATATTTGTAGAGTTGAGAATTATAAAAGAATTATTTTTAAAAATTTTAAATATAAAAAGTCAAAATAGAATTACTAAACTTATTTTGTCATTGTCTTTAAAAAATTCTTAATACTAAAACTGAAAAGGATTACCAAATTACATTTTGTTTTTGCTTTTTAACACAACGTCATCAATTCTCAGTTGTGTCACTTGCCAGTTGCCACACGTCTGTGTTTAGTATTTGCTTTTTGAAAGATTTTTTTTTTTTTTGAAAGATCAGATTACAAAACCATGCCCTAAAAAAGTTCTGGAGGCCAGACGCAAACGGCCAAAGCACTGTTGCGGTGGCGGTGGCGGTGGCGGTGGCGGTGGCGGTGGCGGTGGCTTACGGCGCAAATCTTCCCGTAGAGCTGCTGCTTGACATACTCTATCGACTCCCCGCAAAGTCTCTCTGCCGATTTAAATGCGTAGCCAAGTCATGGTATTCTCTAATCTCATCCCCTAATTTCGCCAAAACACACCTTGATCGAAACAACACCACACCCGAGAGGGTCCTTCTCATTTCTGACTATCTTTACTCTGTCGACTGCACTGAAGCATCCATTAACGACTCTCTACTGGCAACGAAGCTTGATTTAGGTTTGCCACCGATTGACCTTTACCTTTTCCAAATGTTGGGTTCTTGCAACGGTATCACACCATGTACGGAATTGGGTACGATTCATCTGCAGATGATTACAAGGTTGTGGAAATCGATATTAGAGAACCTGAGTATGATTATGATTCTGATGATGATGATGATGAATCCTTTTGTAATCGTGCAAGTGTGTATTCGCTGAAAACTGATTCTTGGAGGAGGATTCAAGATGTCCCCGACTATCGTTCTAGTTACAGCTATCGTTCCAGTTACGAGCCGCCTTCTTCACTGGTTCTTGTAAATGGGTGTTTACATTGGTTCAGCTACAGGGACTCCATTTATGTGATTGCTGCTTTTGATTTAGCAGATGAGAAATTCCCTGACGTGCAGATACCTAGCTCACTTGACAACAGTAAGTTCGATATGCAGTGCTGCAAATTGGGAGTTTTGGGAGAGTGTCTCTGTTTACTTGTACCTCAATATTCTCATACCACCGATATTTGGGTAATGAAGGAGTATGGGGTGATTGAGTCTTGGACCAAATTTACCAGTGTCTGTGGACTTGATATGTACATGACGAAATTCTTATGTTTTGTGGATGGGGAGGTTCTTTTTGAAGTTGATGGAGATAATAAATTTGTCGCATTCAATGCTAAGGAAAAAACACGGAGAGATATAGTAGTGTGTGGCATTCCAACCATGTTTAAAGCAGGGCAGACCTATGTGGAGAGCCTTGTTTCACCCTATCACTGTGAAGGGAAGGAAAAATTGAAGGTCTATCAACTAGATAGGTAACTACTGTTCTATTCTATCTTCTTCGGTTTAATATTGATATAATTATAATATCTATGCCACCATAACATTGAATTTTTAGCATCTGTAAAACAATGTATTCATTATTTATACTTCAGTGATTCAATTTTTAGTTTGAAATTGAACTATATTTTTATAGGTCTACAGTGGGGTTCACTATCGTCGAACTTAGATTTTTTCTATGCAAGGGGTGGGTTCTTCGATGCATGTACCAAAGAGAAAACTAAAGTTCAATTAACACAGTATTTTGGTCATTTTTAGGTTTAATTTTGGCCTATTTCTAGTTGAATTGTGTAAGAAAGCACTAGTACTTACTTTTTAAGATATTTTTAAGATGTAGATAAAAATGTTAGCCTCTTTATTGGGTTACCGGATTTGGTTTTAGAAAATAATTGAAGATATCATTTATGCATTACTAATTTCATTCATTCTATTATAGCCCCATTAATTAGAACTTCACGCCTGATGGTCCTATGGAAGTAGCTTCTTCAATGCTTGATATGAAAATCATACCATTAGAAGAAGTGGGTTTCTGTCTAATGTGTAGTAGTAGGTGAAGGAATTCATCCATGTCTCAAGTTATGGACTTCCTTGTTTCTTGTATTTATGGGAAACAAGGAACGGTTAAGAAATATGCATGAGTTCTCGGAGAGAATAAATATGCGTGAGCAATTCTAAAGCCAAATCCAAAATATGCTTTTCATTCCCCAATCCAATTTTTTGGATGAACCAACGGCAAACCGAGAACGAGGATCAAATGAGCTGAATGACAAGTTGCAAACCAACCCATTCTACCTCCTAGATCCTGACTCTAACACTGTTCCAAAGACATTGGAAGAACCCATTTCTGTAATGAAGGGGACCGAGTGTCACACGAACCAATTAAACTCCTCAAGGAAGCAAAAAACCAAAATGATGTGCTAGTAATGGGTTCTTCTATCATTAACAGAGCTTCACACACCTCTACTGTTTAATTTGATTAGTAGTTGGAATATGAGCAGTTTGAAGTTTGAATAGATCACACACCTGCTTAACAGTCATTATAACCTAAATAAATTTACCCATAAATTATGGACACGATCATGAAGTTTTGGTGTCCGACACGGACACGACACCTTGTTATGACAAACGCAACGAACCTAAGATAAAATCAAGAATTATGACAGAAAAGTAAATGCAACACACAAAGATTTATACGTGGTTTGGCAACAACCTACGTCCATGGTTGAGATCCGGTGAAAGTCTTCACTATGTATAAAGTCGGAGACTACAAGTTTTCAGCCCTTCTGTTTCTGTGCGAATTTCAGTCTCTCTTACACCACTCCAAACCCTAAGCGCCCTTATATATTGGGCTACAAGAGACTAATTAGGGTACACCACTCCAAACTTATGAGCACAAAGCTCATCCAACGGGTCATCGGGTTATAAGCGGGTCACGTTCCTGACACCAAATTTGGGCCAAAACATCACAAATCTCCACCTTGGCTCAAATTACGCCAAGCTCCACAATCTCCAGCTACTCCTTTCGCATCCTTTATATGCCTCTAAGGGTGTC
This sequence comes from Cornus florida, assembly GCF_030987335.1. Classification (NCBI taxonomy): domain Eukaryota; kingdom Viridiplantae; phylum Streptophyta; class Magnoliopsida; order Cornales; family Cornaceae; genus Cornus; species Cornus florida. The sequence continues at coordinate 49,330,286 of NW_026775571.1, read as the reverse complement.
AGCAACTGCAAGTACCAATCAAGTCCAGACAGTGTCTGGACTTAAGTGTAGGAATGACCTTAGTCATCATATCTACTGAATTCTCTGTTGTCCCAATCTTCCTCACTACAATAGCACCTTGTGCAACCACATCTCTGATGAAGTGAAACCTGACATCAATATGCTTGGTCCTCTCATGGAACATCTGATTTTAAATCAAATGTATGGCACTCTGGCTGTCGCAAAACACAGTCAAATCATCCTGTTGCAAGCCCAAATCACCAACCAAGCTTCTTAACCAAATAGCTTCCTTCACTACCTCTGTAGCTGCTATATACTCAGCCTCAGTAGTAGACAATGCAACAACGGGCTGCAAAGTCGCCTTCCAACTGATCAGACTCCCACAAAGAGTGAAGACATACCCTGCCAAGGACCTCTTCCTATTAAGATCTCCAGCATAATCCGAATCAACATCTCCAGCAACACTCCCACACGTGTCGCTGCCTTTGTCATAGACCAACCCAACATCTGCAGTGCCTCGCAAGTCTCGTAATATCCACTTCACAGCCTGCCAATGGACCTTCCTAGGTCTAGCCTGCTCACTACACTAACTGCATGTGAAATGTCTGGCCTAGTGCACACCATAGCATACATAAAGCGACCACCTGCACTAGCATAAGGAACACGAGACGTGCGCCACCTTCTCCTTGGTTTGTGGTGACAATGGTGCTGAAAATCTAAAGTGGGCAGCCAATGAAGTATTCACAGGCTTTGATGCCTGCATAGCGAACCGTTTCAGCACCTTCTCAATGTATTTCTTTTGTGACAAATACAATCTGTCCGCTCCTTTGTCCCTGTGAATTTCAATACCCAATATCCTCTTTGCAGCACCAAGGTCCATCTCAAATTCACCACTAAGCGAAGCCTTCAACATGTTGATTTCAGATATGTTCTTACAAGCTATCAACATGTCATTAACATACAACAAGAAGTACAAATACGAACCATCTGAAACCTTCCTGTGATACGCACAATTGTCAAACTTACTCATGCAGTAACCATTTCCAACCGTAAAAGGTGGCAAATTGCTTGTACCACTGTCTAGGAGACTGCTTCAGCCCAAACAAGGACTTCTTCAGTAGGCCAACATGATCTTCCTTTCCCAGAATCTCAAACCCCTTAGGCTGATGCATATAAATCAGCTCTTTCAACTCACCATGCAAGAAAGCTATGTTTCACATCAAGCTGCTTAAGCTCCAAGTCATACAGAGCAACTATAGCAAGTAACACCCGGATTGAGCTATGTTTCACCACAGGAGAAAACACTTCATTGAAGTTCCCTCTATGTATGGCCCTTCGCCACCAAGCGTACCTTGTACCTCGCATCTTGTACCCTTGGAATTCCTTCCTTCTTCTTGAAGACTCATTTACAACCCACAACCTTCTGGCCCTTAGGCTTCTTAAGTAGCTCCCAAGTCTGGTTCTTATGAAGAGACTCAAATCTCCTCACTTATGGCAACAAACCACTGTGCCGACTCACCTGTGATGGCCTCATGATAAGTACATGACTCATCAATATCCTCTGCCACACTAAGTGCATAAGCAACCGAATCAGCATGTGAAAACCTATTGATGAGCGCTGAAAAGTGCGCATTTAAACCCCTTAAACTCGAGGACAAGAGGCTCGATCCATCTTGAAATGGTTGGAACGATCACTGTAAGATCGATCGAAGCTTGGTATGATCGATCGAAGAATGCTGCTTTCCACTTCTTTGCTTCCACTTTGCTCCTTTCTTCCATTGAGCTGGAGATTGCATCTTTTATGCTCTAATTCAACTGGATTAACTTATTTTGGGGATAAGTGCCTGAAAAGGGTAATAACATGAAATTAGTCTAAAACGGGAAAATAAGATAGATAAAGGTCTTAGAATATCCCCGGAAAATTCCCATCTTCAATCGATCCAACATTTTACTTCTTTGATCTTATCCCCACCTACCACTTTTGTCTTTTTCCCAAAATATTCCAAAAATATCTCAGATCTGTCTTATTCCAAAAAGGCGCCGCCATAGTTCGATCGATCGAACCATCCTTGTGATCGATCGAACCTCCTCAAGTGCGAGAAAAACAAAGTTCCAGCCAATTAAAAAGTGTGCTAGTGGTGCAATCATTTGGAGGTCCTAGTGCACGAGGTCTGACCATTGGGTGTGACACTTAAGCTACCTATATAAGGATTTTGAGTCATTTTACACATAGACAATCTTATAGAGAAAGGAACACGATACACAAGAAAGGTTGGAGGTGTCTAGAGATTGGAAAGACACACACCATTTGGGAGTCCTTCCACTCATCTAGGGTTTCCACCAAGGAGGAAGAAGATTTTTTAGCATGGAGATAGTCCTTGAGGGTTGGATAACAACATCAATGAGTGGCTAAACATCTTCTTGGGGCTAGAGCTAGCCCTAAGCATGCCTCCTAGACTTTGATGTTTTGTAATTAATGGGGATTAGTGTTGTATTTCTTGTCTTGACCTTTGATATATATAAATTTTGTTTCTACCATGATTTGTGTAGTTTAATTCTTCCAATTGATCATTTCATTCTATTCATACGTCTATGTATGCTAGAATAGATGTTCATGTGTTTATCTCTAGATTTTGTGATATTGATGCATGTCTATGTGTGTTGATACTATGAATTTAGTAATGTTCAAGGCATGGTGCTTTAATGGAATACTCTTGTGATTTGTTTGATGGTTCATGCTCATTTCTTGATGGATTGTACCTCTTCTTTAGTTTACTTAGTTTAATTTTCATGTCCCTAGCTTAGTTGTAGTGTAGTTGCTTTACTTTCTTAGATGGGATGACAATCCATACTTTTTGTTTGATGTTCTATACTTCTAAATGCAAGTAGTATATTTCTCTAAATTGTGGGTGTTTATTGATTGAGGGCTTAAAGGAAGGAATAATAGCTTAACTTGATATGTTGTACTATTCACTAGATTGGTTAGACAATGTATGCTTACTTAACCATCCATGCTATTATTTCAATCAATTGCACATAATTTCATTTACAACACATGTTTCACCTTTATCCAATAAATATTGGATATCTAAGAAGGTGGTGCTTAGTGGTGAACTCTAGGTCTTAAGACCTCTCTCTTATTCTCTACACTTTACTTAATTTAGTTGTTTCACATTGCTTTCACTTAGTTAAAATTGTAGTTTAATTAACCAATCAAATCACCTTTTGATCACTCGACCTACTAATTCAACCTTGTTTCCAAGCAAAAGTACGCTTCTAATCCCTTGGGACGAACCCTACTCACGCTAACTATATTTTTACTTAGAAGTGGTAGTGGCATTTCATAAATTTAAATTTGGCACACTACACTTTTGCATGCTTTGGTTTGAGGCTACACCACCTATACTTCTCAGGTGGCCTAATATCCCTCCTAGGCCAATCTTTAGCCACACTATACTGCTGTAGCTGTGCGTTTCCCTCAGCCTGAAACTGCTCCTGCTTATGAGTCGACCAAACAAGACTATCCTCTAACTGTATCTCTACATGCTCCACCTGCTCACTGATACCCTAAGCTTTCCCTAAATCAACTACCTCCTTCTACAGAGTAAGCATCACAAACTCTTAAAAGGTTACATCCCTGCTAGCAAGTATCTTCTATCCTGAAGCCTCTGGGCACCATAATCTGTATCCCTTGACCCCAGGCTGATAACGAAGAAATATGCATTTCTTGGCCCTCGGTTTAAGCTTCCCCTCATTCACATGAGCATATGCAGGACACCTAAATATTCTCATATTACTGTAACTAGCAGGAGAACCAGACCATACCTCCTCTTGAGTCTTACAGTTGATAGCAATCGATGGAGACCGGTTCACCAAGTCACTAGCTGTAGAAACAGCTTCAGCCCAAAACGCTTTGTCTAACCTTGCATTGGACAACATACACCGTGCCCTCTCTAATCGTGTTTTGTTCATCCGTTCTGCAGCTCCATTCTGCTGCGAAGTCTTCCTCATTGTGAGGTGTCTCACAATCCCATGAGTCTTGCGGAACTCATTAAATTTTCTATCACAAAATTCCAAGCCATTGTTTGTCGTCAAGCGCTTGACCTGTTTTCTTGTTTGCTTCTCAATCAAGGTCTTCCACTGCTTAAATGTAAAAAAAGCCTCATTCTTGTACTTCAGAATATAAACCCAAACTTTTTGAGAAAAGTCATCAATCAGCGTCATCATATAGCTACCACCACCATGTGAAGTAACCTAAGAGGAACACCAAAGATCAGAATGAATATAATCCACCGTACCCTTGGTCCTGTGAATTCTGAACTTCACTTTGCATTGTTTTCCGAAGACACAATGCTCACAGAAATCTAGCTTCCCAGTTTTCTGACCACCAAGCAAATCCTGCTTACTCAGAACATCCATCCCCCTCTCACTCATATGCCACAATCTGGTAGTATCTGAATCCAGATCCGAGGACGATACAACAACTGAACCCGTGATTGTGCTACCCTGCAGAGTACATAAACCATGCTTCTTCAGTCCCTTCATCACCACAAGAGCACCCTTGGAAACCCGAATGACTCCACCTCCAGCCTTATAAATGCACCCGATGGAATCCAACATACCCAGGGAAATCAAATTCTTTCTCAGTTCTGGTACATGCGTGACATTAGTCAGTGTCCTCACTATGCCGTCATACATCTTGATTCGAACTATACCGATACCTACAACCTTACATGCCGTATCATTCCCCATCAGAACTTCCCTTCCATCAATAGATCGATAAAAGGTGGACAAGCATGAAACGAACAACCCAAATCAAGAATCTACTCATCGCAAGAGTTGCCGATTGAAATTATGAGAACATTACCACCATCTGAATCATTACCCTCTACAAAAGCCACACTTTCAACTTCAGAGAATTTTACCTTTCCCTTTTTACGCTCTGGACAATCCTTTTTGAAGTGCCCTTCCTCTGTCAAACTTTCTGCATTGCCCTCAAATGCCCTTTTCTGCAACTCCTTAGAATTCAGAGCCGCCTTCACGTCTTCCCTGTCATACATCATTGTATCGACAAAGTTCTTATACGAGGGTGGTAGAGAACACAACAGAATAATAGCTTAATCTTCATACTCTATCTTGACATCAATATTATTCAAGTCCATGATGATATTATTTACCTCGTCAAGATGGTATTTCAGAGATGAACCTTCGTGCATGTGTAGAGTGAACGACCGCTTCTTTAGATACAAGCGATTTGCAAGAGATTTCGTCATATATTGGGACTCCAACTTTTGCCATAGCCTATCCGTCGTACTCTCTCCAGCAACTTCTCGTAGAACCTCGTTATTCAAGTACAACAAAATCGTACTGTGTGCTTTCTCCATAACCTCATCTTCGTCCTTTATCTTTTCTGGCAGTGCATCCTTCCCCTTCAGTGCCTTGGATAACCTTTGTTGAACCAACAAAGCTTGCATCCTAACCCGCCACAGGTTGAAATCATTTTTGCCATTAACCTTCTTGATTTCCAGAAACTTGGACGACATCCCTACTTCGAACCGAAAGCTCTAATACCAGTTTGTTTTGACAAACGCAACAAACCTAAAGATAAAATCAAGAATCACGACAGAAAAGTAAACACACCACATAAAGAACACTAAGATTTATATGTGGTTCGGCAACAAACTACGTCCACGGTTGAGATCCGGCGAAAGTCTTCACTATGTGTAAAATCGGAGATTACAAGTTTTCAGCTCCTCGCTTTATTTCTGTACGAATTTCAGAATCTCTCTTTTACACCACTTCAAACCCTAAGCGCCCTTATATATCGGACTATAAGACCCTAATTAGGGTCCACGACCCATGAGCACAAAGCTCATCCAACGGGTCGTTGCGACCCGTCACCAAATCCATGCCATAAAATCACACACCTCATAGAAGTGCCCGTACTACTTAGGTGGAGAACTAAGTGGAGATGTTGTCAAAATTTAATTAGAATTGGATAGTAGCTAGCAGTTCACTATGATGCAGATTATTCATTCTTGAATGGGATAGGAAAACTACACCTGTAGAAAGAAGTTGAAGGCATTAGGATTCACGATGCATTTGTTGATGGTGGAGGTAATGGTTGTATCTTTTTTTTCTTTTTCTTTTTTGAGTTGCTTGAATGGTTGTTACTTAGTAAAAATAAATTTTCATTTTAAAACCATAACTATAAGAAATTATTCTTTTCAACCAAAGATTGTATCAAGAAAGGCTGGTAAGAGAAAACGGGACTTAACACTTTCTTTCATTTTATTTTATTTTATAGTCGTAACATCTTCTCTCACCAACTCATTCAAAGTACTTAATGAATGATTCCCTTGTTCTTGTATTAGTGACACTCAGGATGGTGAAAGTCATCTTGGCGTTTCTCTTTTTGAGGTAATTTCTTTATTGCTTCATATGTAGCTTTATTTTGCTGATGTTATTATATGTTTTTATTTTTATTTTTATTTTTTTTATTCTGTTCTTGTTAGAAGTAGTTCATTTATGTGTATACATACGAAAATTATGATTGTTATATAGCTAATGTGGCATACTGATTTGCCTTTCAGGCTATTTTGTGCATGTTATTTCAAAGCTTATAATATGTTTGTTTTTTTTCCCTGTTAGAAGTAGTTCATATATGTCTGTATACAAGCATGCAATTATGAATGCTTTTTACATAGTTAATGTGTCGATTTACCTATTTCAAGTAGCATAGCATGTTTTTTTTTTAAAAAAGATAATGTGCAATGCTACATAGACTTCTAAGATAGACTTGAATTTGATGCTAAGTTCTTCAATTGGATTCTTTTTATCAATGTCAAATACTCCTTCTGTCCCAAAAAGGATGTCCTGTTTGGGGAACCATGACTCACATGTCACGGTTCCCCAAACAGGACATCTTTTATGGGGCAGAGGTAGTATTAATTAGTAAAGTGATCATGGTCTAGATATATAACCACAATCTCATTGTTTGTATTTTCAATGAACTTGGTTTAGGTTTATCGATCACTTATACTAGAAGTAGTCAGTTTATTGTTGAATAAGTCTGCAAGGAGCCATGGATAAAGGCTGAATGCACCCACCTTCTTAATAGTTGTTATAACCTAAATAACTTTACCCATAAAAGTTTAGACATTGTTTTTGTCATTCTTGTCATAATGAAAATTTGAGTTCTCAATTCTAGAACTTAAAATGAGTATTTAAATGGAGCACGAAGTCTTGCTAATAGGGCTCAAGGTAATGCAGGGAATCCAGATAAGATTACATGCCTCTGTAAATGTTGTTTAAATTAACAATACCAACAGTTCAATATAGTGTATGACCACTTGCTAAACAGAATAATTTCCGCATACACTGTATGGGTCTTTCATGGACAGAGTTGAAGTCTATATGTTAAAAATGGAGGTGATGAAGATGGTTTGGAAATGCCCGAAATGCTGTAAAAGTTTACAACAGTTATTACTTGATGGATGGTTCAAATATTGGGCAACATGTATCATTGGTTGAATGCAATATTAGTGGCCTAAAATCCCGTGAATGTCATTTTCTCATGCAACAATTACTTCGTGTAGCTTAAAACGGAATACTACCAAAGGGTTTGAGGATTGCTATATTTTGCCTATGCGCGTATTTTCATGAAATATGCCAAAGAGTGATTGATAGGACTAAATTGGAAAAAAAATTGAAAATGAAATTGTTGAAACTTTGTGCAGAAAGATTCTTTCTGCCATCTTTCTTCAACATTACCATTTTGTATGTTAGGAATCAATTTTACATTCTTGAAATGCCCATGTTTACATTGTGGACTACTGATAATTAAATTTCAAGCCTCATTTTTATCCTTTATTTAAGCTTCATTCTTCACAGAAAATTGAATTTCAAGCCTCTCATTTTAGCAACATCATGTGGAAATCCTATGTATTGATTAGTGAAAATTTCAAAAACCTATTGTGCAGGAGCATTACCAAAGACATGAAAGGAAGGTTGATGAAATGATGAGGGAGCAAAGGGAGGAAATGGATCAAATGAGGAAAAAAATGGGGCTCGAAATGGATCAAATGAGGGAACAAGTGGAACAGATTCAATCGTCGTGGGTATGTGATAATAAGAATGCTGTCATAATTTTAAGAGAGAATACTTTGAATTCTCTTGTGCAATTCCACAGTTCATCAAATTGAATTACGATCTAGCTTTGGAAAGGATGACATAAATGTCTAAACATTCCGTTTAATGTCTAGTGTGTTAATTAATCACGTAGATCAGCAAAGCTGAAGTAGATGCAACTTAGATCGGTAAAGGTAATAGATATTTTAATTTATTTGGTGTGACTGAAAAACACTTTAAAGCATTTAACTACTCAGCCACAACTTCCGATTCTCCAAACCCAATGCTGAAACTGAAGCCAATGCATGTCTACTGGTGCTTGTTGTTTTCAATAACTTTTACCTATCCTAATTTACTGTTTTCTTTCTTTTTTCCATTACAGGCACAGCGTGCTAACTACCAGTCCTGTCCCAGTGGTTCAACAAGTGTCCCATCTACATTTTGAAGGGGAAAATTGTGAGTTATTGCATTATAATGGGATGGGATCAGTTGCCGCTACCAGTGAAGTTGTTTCCTTGGATCCTATTACACTTGTAAATGATGCTCCTCTCAGTTCTGATTGTTGGGAAGTGTGGGTCAATTACGTCTTTGAACCCGAAGTGCCCTTGTACAGGACTCATCCTAATAAACTTTTTTCTTCGACATGCTAATGGGAATTCAATTGCGTGGCCTAGCAAGTATATCAAAATCAGTAAGTAATTAGTTTTGCCATTTTTGTGATATATTCTCAGTTTATAATTACATATTTCTTATGGCACCATTTGTATTTGTAATTTAAGGTCTGAAAATATAATATTCATTTATCTGCAGCTGGACCTTCGGGATAAGCTCTATGACGAGAAAAGATTTTTGCTTCATGATGCTTGGGTTAAAGAAGGATGAGTTTTAATGCTAAGCCTTGGTGTTAGCCCTTTATTTATTGGAAACTCGTTGGTCCTAGCTGTAAACAGTTTGGTGCATGCTATGTGTGTGTGTGTGTGTGTGTATTGTCAACTTTTGATTTGTTTCCAGATTTTTTACTTTTTGCTAATGGAGACACTAATGCTTGAGCTGATCTGAAAATTGTTTCCAGTAAAGCTTTAAATGTTTCCTCGAGCTGTTTACTTTTTCGTCAAAGTTTTGTTGGGTACAGTCTATAGACATCTACCTTGACCTTTTTCACTTTAATGCTAGCATTAACCTGCTTAGATATTTGCATCCTGCAACAACGTGTGCCAAGATTTATTGTTGCCTTATTAAATATGGTTCAGCTCGTACTCATTGTATAAGCGTTTCATATTGTGTTGAACAAATGTCACGAAGTGTCTGAATGTGCCGGTGCCCAAGCAGCAACTGGTACAGACATTAATTGTTTATTCCAAGTATATGTTATACTTATTTATCTGGTGATTGGTTGTTCCAAAAGTTGAATGAAAATCCAGGTTCCAATGTGCATTTAAGACCTTTCAATTTTGTTTTGTTTAAAGAAGTGAAAAGTGTCATTAGCAGTAACATATGAATATGCAGTATTTCACCTCTCTAATTTGAAAAGCTCTGCTAGATTATGTACTTTTAGTTACAGGATTCCCCTTGTTTTTGAATTGTAATATAGATTCTATGCGACTTTTTTCGCTGATTATTAGCAGTTGTATAAGCACTCAGTGGACCAGTATGAGATTGACTTGTTATCAGTGATTCATTCCCTGATTCTTTCTATTCATTCCCTAATGCATAAGGTTTTCTTTGGTAAATCTCCTGTGGTCGTTTGTTTATGATGCAGATTCTTCAATTTGAAATAGTACTATTGTAGATTCTCCATCTCCAGATTCTTTCGTATGTTTGACCCTTCACTCCTCATCCTGGGCACGATCTTGCACGCTGTAGCTACTCCATCTCTGGCCACCTCAGTCTTTGCTATTGAAGGGTCGTCCCCATCCATGGAAGGACCTATCCTCAAGAAGCACTGTGAGATTAAAGAACTCTGGCAATCCAAAGGAAGATGAAGAAGATCAGAAGAATTGTCTAAAAGCCTACTAGGTTGATCTCACACCACCAGCCCACAAAATCTCGACAAAACAACTGGATGGGGTGAAGAATTGCATGATCCTCCAGAAGAGGACTGGTTAAGTGTGCAAGACATTTGGTTGAATCTGTTGATCCAGTCGATTGGGTAGAAGCCCTTGTCAAGAGCAACACCAACATGGCATTAATTGATAAAGCTCAAGCCTTTCTCGACCGGATACAATGCATCATGTTCCGGTCAGCGAGGAGAATTAGTGTTCAATCTTACTAAAATGTTGGGATGCAAGGTCAAACGTCCCAACATTTTCATAAAGCTTATCACTACTTTTCCTCACTGGTTGGGACAGGATGAACTATAGCGCAGGAGAGGATTTTAATCCTTCTTGACCTGCCCTCTGATGCCAGTGTTCCATTTCGCAGCCCTCCCAAAGCCGCCCCACCAACTAGACAAACCCTATTTTCCCAAAGAATCACCACCAACCATCGTGAATGGCAAGCCACCCCACCAACTAGACAAACCCCTATTTTCCCGAAGAATCACTACCAGCCACCGTGAATGGCACAAATCAAGTCCAGATGCTTATATAGGAATGAAGGTAGGGTACCTCACATGAGCACTTCCGGTAGAGGAGGCGACCTAGAGCGTCTCTCCTCCAAAGTCACCACCATCTCTTAACCCTACCGATACAATTAACCAACTAATAGAGTGACATGGTTCATCACGTATAGGTTGAAGTCTCAAAGATGCACTCGATTAGAAAAGGAATGTACCAAGTAATCCTAGAATTGCAAATTGTACACATATATGTATTGTCAATATGTATGCATGTTTGTATTGTCAATAATTAGAAGTAGGGTGACACAGTTCGGACTGGAAAGGTTTTAGAATATTTTGAAATTAAACCTTTCCTAATAGGTTAAACCAATAGAACCGAACAAAACCGAAACGTGAAAAAACGGTTTGGTTTAGTTGGATTCTATTCTACTATGGGTATTTTAATACAAATTATTAAATTATATTTATTGCGATGATTTCATTGTACTTGAATTTTCTGTTTATGTTGCAATAATGTTATAAACTTTTACACTTTAAAATGGCTACGTTTTTGTAATTTTATATATCTTAAGTGGTTGAGATTCATGGAAAATACTTTCATCCCTCTCCATTATACTCTTATCTACATATAGCTCGGAATTGAAGTTTCATTTATATAGCTCGGAGTTGAAGTTTCATTTATATAGAAGGGAGGACTATCAATTTTAAAAAAATGCATTTGCACATGCCTCTCTATCAGGCAAATTCTTTTCTACTTAATTTACTATTGTTGTTTTCATATATGATTCTATACAATATGATTTATTTTGTGTTTACAATCAATTTGATTACTTGAACTACAGCTAAATGGAGTATAAACTAATCACAAGCTTCAATACCACTTTAATGCTATGGGAATGGAATGGAACGAAACCTCCATTCTAATCTTTTCTTTGTTTGGTATATAATTTAAAGTGGGAATGACAATTCTATTGGAACGAAAATCTATTCCACAACTAAATCAATAGAATGACCATTTCATTTCTAAGTAATTTTTTTTTTTTTTTAAATCAAGTTCCCAATAAACCCTCGTGTTCCAAGTCCAAAAACTATCACCACCATCGCTGCCGCCACTGCCACCACCATTGCCTTCAATCACCGCCGCTTTCCATAACCACTACCACCACCACCGCTTTCCACCTCCACAACCATCGCCGCCTTTTGTGATACCCTCTAATTTCAGAGACATGAGTTGATCATGTCCACACTAAAAAATCAGGGGATATCAAAACAATTAATATTTAAACAAGTACAAATTTCCAAAGAAATAAACTTAAATAAATATATTGCTGAAAGAAATCTAATAAATAATAATTCCATTAATAAACTTCCAACTTTAAAACCATATTAAATATGTTACACCTTGGGAATCCTGTAACTCAAGGACCTCTTAACCAAAATCCAATGCCCAATAATCCATAAACAAAAGTACTAAGAATAAATAACAGAATAATGGCATACTGTAAAATAACTGGAAAGAATAAATAATAGATAAGTCTCCAAGTTGCGAATCCTCAACCTTGAGACTTGAACTTCTAAGACCTGAAAATTTTAAAAATAAAGTGGGACAATCCCACGAGCAAGTTCCCTCTAACAAGCCTCTGAAAACCAATAAATAATATATTTTTAATAGGGCTGCAACTCAGACGGGTTGAGCGGGTAGGAGACTTAATTTAGGCTCAGCCCATGTACAAAATCTTTTGTCCAAGCCCAGCCCGAGCCCGCCTAGTGCCCAATCCCAGCCCAAGCCCACCCATAAGCCCACGCCTCTGTATTTAGAATGTAAAAAATAAGAAATCTTGTGCAGCTACAAGGACTCGAACAACATTCTTCCAAGAAAAGTCCCAAACACACTAACAACTAAGCTATTATACACTTGTAAAACAACATAGTTTTAAAATAAATATATCCTTTCCAGGCTCGGGTTAGACTTCGGGCTTTATATAATATCAACCCAAGCCCAGACCGAATTTAATTCAGGCTCCGAATATCTAGCCCAAGCCCAGACCTAGAACAGAAAAACACCTCCCAAGCCCTGAAAATTTCGGGTTGGGCTTGGCTAAATTTGGGCTGGCCCAGCCAGAGTTGCAACCCTAATTTTTAACCACAATCATCCTAATACCGTTTTTAACCTTTAATAAAAGATGATAATTAATTTTACATAGTAACAAAAAGGATAATTAATAAATCTAGGATCTCATTCATAGATAATAGTGTATGTATATATATATATATATATATATATATATATATATATATATATATATATACTCTGTATACAACACTAGATAATTATTTTCTTTGGAAACTAACTCCCTCAACCCATAAATGTAATATATTGGTTTATTATCCAGAAAATAATATTTCATTCACACATAGGATTAGTTACTTCCCCTAATCCACAAACACAATATCCATAGACAATTATCTAATCATCTAAATTACATAGCGCTAAGTTAATGCCTTGGCAACTCCTCCATGCCTTCACGAGTATATCTTTGTCTACATCATCTAAATGACAATCTATTTAAGTCTTGACAACTAATCCATGCTTCCTTAAGTATGTTTATATCCATACTTACAAAATAACATATCATTCATGCTTCCATTGTATATATTATGTTCATACAATTAATAAGGCAGTATATTTATGTCTTTGGCAACTCATCCATGCCTCCAAATAAACCACATATTAGCATTAAAATTAAATACACCATAAATCATACAAGTAGGCATCATACGCATTTTACGTAAGAATAAAATATAAAACACAACCTACTATGATTTCCTTCCATATATAACACGCAAGAACGTGATAAATATCATATATCAACTAAATAGTCATTTACCCTGTACACACAAATTTTGTAGTCTATAAATAAAAACAAAATATGGAGCAGAAAATAATATTTTATTAATTTATAAAACTTGGAGTACAATCCTCTGTAATATTCTTTATAAAGAATAAGGTCTTCTGATTCGATCTCCTTTTTGGTTGGTTGGATCTAAGGGCTGCACGAGCTTGATCTTGAATCACTGTGGAATTTGATGAATAACAGCACGATTTGATGTGCTTGTTGTTGATCACCGTGGATTTGATGAAGAATGGCACAACTTTGAATGTGCTTGGTGTTCTTCGCTTTTGGATTTGGATATTGGGGATGAGATTTTTCTCTGGAATTCTGGATTTCTAAATTCTGAATTTGATGTCTCTGAATTTCTGGACCCTCTGGATTTCTGAGTCTCTGAATTTCTGGACCTTCTGGATTTCTGAATTTGTGTGTCTTCCTTCTTCCTTTAGGCCTCTATTTATAGGCTTCTTGGATTAATAGGATGATGACACGTGTTATCTCCTGATAAGAATAAAATAATAACTAGGTTAGGCCTGTTATATTATGATAATTATCCTTAAAAATAATTATTCCAAATATAATTATTTAGGAATAATTATTCTTTTTATTTAACCATCGGGGCTGGGCTAATTAAATAATTTAAGTGGACCAAGCTTGGGCCAATTAAATAACCTAATTAAACATTAGGCCCATATTTAATGGGTCAATTTGTTAAAACCAAAACCCACTAAAATTTTAGTGTTTACATATTGCCCCCACTTCGAGTCCCAAGTTTGACAGGACTTGTCTCCTTTTCTTTATTTTTTATTTTATTTATTTATTTTTTTGTTTCAATTTTGGATTGTAAGATATCCTCTTTTGCTTTTCTATCCAACTTTGGATTGGAATTTTACTTTCCTATTTGAACTGAATTATACAAATCCTAATACAAATATGAGGTATTTTGTTGCCTATATATACCCCCAATATTATAGGGTGTGACATCAATTCTGATATTCTCTGAAGACTTGTCAGATTACAACATTCGAAGACTGTGTTGGACTGCGGCCTCTACTTGAACAAATAATCGGTATGACTTTTTTCTTCTTCTTTTTTTTTTTTTTTTTTTTTTTTTTTTTTTTCTTTTCACACCTTCCCCCCCCCCCCCCCCCCCCCCTTTTTTTTTTCCTCTTCCTCCTTTTCACGTTCTTTTTTTTTTTCCCCTTCCTTTTTTCACAATTTTTTTTTCCTTTTCACGCTTTTTTTTTTTTTTTTTTTTTCTTCCCTTTTTTTTTCCACAAATTTTTTTCCGTCCTTTTTTTTTTTTTTTTTTTTTTTTTCATGCGCTTTTTTTTTTCACCTTTTTTTTTTTTTTCCCAACGATTTTTTTTACAAGTCCCAGAAGGACCCATTATTCTGTTGGAACGCACCTAATCCGTCATGACCCATTGTTCCATTGGAACGCATATAGTTCGTCAGGACCTATTGTTCCTTTGGAACACATCTAGTCCGTAAGGACCCATTGTTCCATTGGAACACACCTAGTCCATAAGGACCCAATGTTCCTTTAGAATGCTTTTAGTCCGTCAGGACCCATTATTCCTTTAGAACACATCTAGTCCGTAAGGATTTATTGTTCCGTTAAAACGTATTTAGTCCATAAGGACCCATTGTTCATTTGGAATGCATCTAGTCCATAAGGACCCATTGTTCCGTTGGAACGCATCTAGTCCATAAGGACCCATTGTTCCTTTGGAATGCATCTAGTCCGTAAGGACCCATTGTTTCGTTGGAACGCATTTAGTTCGTCAGTACCCATTGTTCCGTTGGAATGAAAATCTTCCATGCAGATTTTGGAGCAAGGGA
The DNA here is from genome assembly GCF_030987335.1 of Cornus florida. Lineage (NCBI taxonomy): Eukaryota > Viridiplantae > Streptophyta > Magnoliopsida > Cornales > Cornaceae > Cornus > Cornus florida. The sequence continues at coordinate 49,314,863 of NW_026775571.1, read as the reverse complement.
ACGATACCATAAAGAAAGGAACTACTCTGGATATCAGAACTTCTCTTGTTGACCGCTTTACTGTGAAATTGCTTCATTCTGATCCTCCGTACCATCATTTGCTAGAAAGATCCCACGTATCTTTCTGTGAGCTTTCCAACCTTGGCTGTAATCAGAATAAGGAAATAAGCTCGATTTCAGATGTTTTGATTTTACGCTCCGCACTTCATGAACATTTTTTTTTTGTTAACAAAGATGTTGTCATTATTTATTTGTTTAACCGTTCACAGTTTATACTCTTGCGGGCCAGGAGTAATATGAAGATTTTTTTTTTTTGGGAGGGGGGGGGGGGGGAGGCTTACATAGTTTTAGCTCATGCGGACCAGGAGCATAGTGTAATTTAAGCTCATACGATCAATAACATTGCCTTCATAGGTAGTAGCACTTTAGGAACTTGCCATTAATGGGCCCTACTCTTATTCCGTCTTCATCAATAATGAGATATGCACCGTTAGTATAAACTTCGCGAACAACATATGGTCCATCCCATTTAGATACAAATTTATTTCCCTTACGATGATTCATGATAATGGGTCTACGAACAGCTAATACTAAGTCTTAAACTTGAAATGACCGAGGTTGAACTTTCTTATTGAATGCTTTAGAAAGTCGAGCTTAATAACACTCTAGCTGTTGTTGAGCTTCTAATCTCTTCCCATCCAATGTTTCCAGTTCTTGAAGACGTAAGATGGCATTTTCTTCACTTGTAAGGCCTTCTTGTATGGCAATCCTTAACGAAGGGATCTGTTGTTCTAATGGAAAAACCGTTTCTATGCTATAGACAAGAGAATACGGAGTTGCTTGAGTAGGTGTACGATGCGTAGTGCGGTATGCCCACAATGCTTTTTCCATTCGCTCATGCCAATCTCTCTTTGTCTGGTTGACTACTTTCTTCAATAACTCACAAAGAGTTTTATTGAATGCTTCCACGAGACCATTTGCAGGGGCATTGTACATGGAGGATTTACGTTGTTTGAAGCCAAACTTCTCATAAAGGTCAGTTACCCAACTGTTTTTGAATTTCGTCCCATTATCAGTGATGATGTATCGAGGGATGTGATACCCCTAGATTTTCGGATGTGGGTTAGCTAGGCCCATGTCCGATTACCCGAGGATATCAAACCAATTAGCAATAAATGAATACAGAATACAATTAGGATAAATAGGAATAAATAAAATTGCTGAAAAGAAACTAAGAAGATAATCCAAAACTGAAACCTCAGAATAAAATTTTATAAATAAGAAAATTATTCTGATACATCCAACTTCTCTATTTTTAATACAACTCGGGAATCCATCCGGTGGACCCCTAATAAAAACCAACACTGGAAAACGAATAACCAAAAAGAAGTCCAATGCTAAACCGTGAAGAAACCTCCTACGTCGTTGGTAGAATGAGTAGCCGTCTCTGCTCAGCACGAACAAACTCTAAGACCTAGAACCGTCCGTTACCTGAAAAATAATAATGGGTCAGGCCCACGAACAAGTTCTCTCCTAACTACAATCCAAACAGAGACTCGATACGCAGATACATCCTAGATGTCTCAACCATAACTATAAAGTCTGTAAATAGATATATATCCACACTACAGGACTCTCGCTAGACTATGATGAGGGTCTCAATTTGAATAGAAGGCAACATGCAAAACGCACCTAAATGGGTATGACTACCTAAGCCTAACAGGGTATACCTCAACTACCATAGCCAACTACGCATCCTACTGCATATACGCTCCCTAACCGACGATCCTGAGACTCAAGCTTATATCGCGGTACTATACATATATATTTTAAGTCCGATCCTATCCAACCATAAGAAATCTAGTTAGTCGTTCAGCTTGTTCAGCCGCACAGACTAACATAAACTATATGTATATAAATTCCATCCAAATACAATGTTGAGCCGTTCAACTATTCGTTCGCCAAAACACAACATATAATTAGGATTTAAGTGTTTTAATTAAATCTCTATCCTTCCTAATACAGAAATATAACAACTATCCAGTATGTCGTTCAAATGTTTTAGTTGACAAGATATGAAACCATGTAGGATTTAACTATTTTAGTTAATCCATTCCGTATGTATAAATGGGTAGGAATTAGCGTTGTGACCTAATTCGTCCCTCCGTATGCCATCGTCCTATACCGGTGCAAACCATGCAAATGATCCGTAAATGATGCAACATTTTAAGCAGTACATCCAATAAAGTTCACATAATCCATATAGTTGATAAATACAGAATTTAAATAATTCATCAACTAACAATCCATAATAAAATCCATGTAATTGACGAAATAATGCTTGATTGTTCGTCAATTTAAAATCCAAACCAACATCCATGTAATTGCCAGAAAATATATAATTAATTCTTCAATTAAATCCAGGCCAACACCCATACAGTTGACAGAACCTACGTGTTAGTTCAGCAATTTAAGTCCAAACCATAATTCAAATAATTGCAGAATAGTGCTTAATATTACAGCAATTAAAATCCAGGCTTAAATCCATGTATTGCAGAAAAGAATTTAGTATTTCAACAATTAACATCCAAGGTATGCATAGATCAAATTTGATAAATAAATGACCCTAGCATGCATTTAAAATAAGTTTTATAAACATCTTAAATCCCATTAAATTGCTAAAATTTAATTAAGCAATTAATCTGTCTTCCATCCGATAACAACATAGAGAGTTTAATAATTTTATACTGTTTGTCCCGTTCACTTAAAAGTAAACTTTAATCAATTAAAGGTCCTATTAACACTCAAGATCAACTTTTTAATCACTCTGTGAAGTCCCAGACTCAATCCAAACAGTTCACAACTTCTACAGTCTCAATAGTTCATTAAAAAAAAAATATCAGAAGGTCAAATTTGAGGAGAGCCTGCTCCATAACTTTTGGAGCAGGCTCTAAGTGCTTGGAGCCAGCTCCTAAACACCTTGGAGCCGGCTCTATGAGTGTGGGAGCCGGCTCCCACTTCCATGGAGCCGGCTCTCACCTTTTCTAAGAGCCTCCTGCTCAATTACGCTCCATTTCAGCCCGTCTGCTCCATCTTCGGCCATTCCAACCCCTCTGTTTCTCTTTTATACTGAACTTAGGAGTCTTATCTAATCCCTGTATCATTCCCATGGTTTGTTTACAGTGATTAAAAGCAATTACAGCAACTACAAAAATACCAATTTAGCATGCTTAAAGAAACGAACTGAACTAAGCATGCACTAACTGTAACAGAATTTAATTCAACACTTATAGATCATAAATATAGCATATTGTAAACATGTAAATCCCAGTTACTAACTAATTAAACCCTAGAGACTATCTAGGTGCACAGAACGCGAGCCAATGGGAAAGAAAAAGAAAAGAACTTGCCTGTGATTTCAGTTATGAAATCTCAGCGTTATGTCCACTGTTCCGGCAACACGAACTATTGTAAAGCCTCCTAGTGCTCCGGGATAATCCACCACAACCCTTCCTTGGTCCTCTCTAGTTTCCTCCTTGACAACCCTTACAGTGCTTTGTTCCCTCAACCTTCTGTTTTACAGAACTTTACTTTACATTTCTGTGATGTGTGTTATGCTCGTAAACCCTAGGCTAAAGCATAATGGTGCATTTATAGGCTTAACACCAAAACCCTAATCCTTGAAATATTAGAGCCAAAGCCCTAATGAAAATTTCAGTCGGCCCATAGAGCAGCCTAAGTTATAGTATACGTTGGCTACCTATACATGAATTGTAATCCAAAGCTATAACCGTAACTTAAATATACTAACCTAATTTTTAACATTACAAGAATTATAATAATTTAAATCTCATTAAAACCAGTGAATTACAATTAAAACAATACAATTAACAATTAAAGAAAATAGCACCCAATAATGAAACAATTTAAATAAGTCAAATAATTCACATAAAACAATAACCAAGTTAATTCAAATAAACACAATTAAAGAAAACAATTCATTTAAATAAAATAATTAATTAAAATAAACCACTACTCAAATAAACAATGTTGACACATAATCACATAGCTACAAAATCAATTTATAAATGCACATAGAATCAAATTTAAATTCTGATTTTATCCTTTTAAAAATTAGGGGTATTACAAGGAACACCATATCGATAAATAAGGTTAGACTTGATGAATCAACAACTATTTCCTTTTTCACATGTTTATAGGGTGCAGCTTCCGACCATTTAGAAAAATAATCAGTGGCAGCCAAGATATACAAGTGGCCTTTTGAAGACTTTCCTAGAGGACTAACTACATCTAATCCCCATGCATCGAATGGCCATGACGTCACATTATGGTGCAACGGCTCCGGTGGTTGGTGTATGAAGTTAGCATAGAATTGACAGGCTTGACACCTCTTTGCATACTCCAAGCAGTCCTTGACCATGGTGGGCCAATAATAACCCATTCTTGTGACGCTAAAGTGAAGCTTTGGACCAGATTGATGGGCTCCACAAATCCCAGAATGTGCCTCCTTCATTGCATGGGTTGCTTCGTCATTTCCAAGGTAGCGAAGGAAAATGAGCTCATATAAATGCCTATATAACGTATCGTTGTAATAGATGAAACGAGGTGCTCGTCTTCGTATTTCAGTCTTATGGCATAGGTCTTCGGGAAGCTTTCCATGTTCTAGATAATCAATGATAAGAGTCTCCAGTCTTCTTCCCCTTATGTCCAACAAGAACCAAATTACTTTCTTCAAATTTATCTTCCAAGACTTATGGCAAGACCCATCGTTGACATACAGGAACATCAACTAGGTCCTTATCAGTTAAAGCCAATGTTGTAGCTAAATTTGCCAAAGCATCAGCTATCCGATTTTCTTTCCTCAGAATGTGCTCTAGCATGACGCTATTAAATCATTCCAACAAATGAAAGGCATAACGATGGTACGGCACTAGATCATCTTTCTTAATCTCATGTTCTTTAAGAAGTTAGTTGATCACCAACTTAGAGTCTCCATATGTTTTGAGATCCATGATCTTCATCTTATTTGCCATTTGAAGGTCGATGATCAGGGCTTGATATTCAGCTACATTATTTGAGCAGTTTTCAGCGAGTGCAAAAGAGTATGGAATGACATGTCTTTTTGGAGAGACAAAAACTACACCTGCTCCAGCCCTATCTGATCGTGCTGCCCCATCAAAAAACATTATCCATGGAGGGAGGATGTCCACAAGGAAGACTTCTTCATCAAGAAAATCTTCAGAAATTTCCCAATCGGCTGGAATAGGATGGTCAGTTAAGAAATCTGCTAAGACATGTCCTTTCACTGCTTTTCGTGGCACATAAACAATTTCAAACTCATTGAATAAAATTAACCACCTCGCCAAGCGTTCGGAAAGGACCGGTTTAAACATGAAATATTTAAGAGGATTAGCTCTTGTAATAAGATGTATTGTATGAGCCAAGAAATAATGCCCCAATTTCTTAGAAACGAAGATAAGCGCGAGGCATATTTTTTCAATTGGAGGATAATTTCGCTCCGTCGGGGTGAGCTTATGACTTAAGTAATACAAGGCTTTTTCTTTATGTTCTTCATTATTCTGAGCAAGTAGGGAACCCAGTGATTCTTCTTGCGCAGCAATGTAAAGTATGAGTGGTTTTCCAAGTACAGGTGCTCATAATACTGGAGAATTGAGAAGGTACTTTTTGATGCTATCAAAAGCATTTTGGCAAGAATGGTCCCAGTTGAATAGGGCAATTTTCTTCATGGGTTGGTTAAAAGGCTGACAACGACCAGCTAAATTTGAGATGAATCGACGAATGAACACAAATTGACCTTGTAAACTTCGAAACTCACGTAAATTCTTTGGTGGCGGTATCTTTTGAATGGCCTCAACTTTATTAGGATCAATCTCAATACCACGATGATGTACAACATATCCCAGGAATTTCCCTGAAGTCACACCAAATGCATATTTAAGAGGATTCATCTTGAGTTGAAATTTTTGGAGGCAATTAAAAACTGTACGTAGATCCTGTAAATGATTTATTCGCTCTTTCGTCTTAACCACCAAGTCATCAACATAACATTCAACAATCTTGTGGAGTATATCATCAAAAATCCTTTGCATGGTGCGCTGGTAAGTTGCTCTAGCATTCTTGAGTCCGAAAGGCAAAACTTTGTAGCATTATATGCCTTTAGGAGTCGCAAAAGGCAGTTAATTCCTTGTCCTTCGGAGTCATCCTTATCTGATTGTACCTGGAGTAACAATCCATGAAAGATAGAGCTTCATAACTCGTGGTTGCATCTACAGTGAGCTCAGGGATGGGAAGAGAAAAATCATCTTTTAGGCATGCCTCATTCAAATCACGAAAGTCCACACAGATTCGAATCTGTCCATTTTTCTTTTTCACTGGAACAATGCTTGAAATCCATGTTGGATTTTTAACCTCACGAATTAACCTTACCTCAATTAATTTGTTGAGTTCTTCCTTTAACCTCGGAACTAGCTCTGGATAGAAGAAACGTTGAGACTGCTTAATCGGATGTGTCCCATATTTGACAGCAAAATTGTGCACTGTAATTTTAGGGTTAAGACCGGGCATCCCTTTGTATGTCCAAGCAAAGATATCCTTATACTCAGACAATAATTGAAAATAATCATTTTCTTCTGAGGGGTTTAGGAATGCACTAACGAAAACTGGTTTGGGTTAATAATCAGTCCCTTAGTTGATTTCTTCAAGTTGATCAACAATAGCCTGCCCCCCGTCTTCTAGTGTTGGTGGAGCTTTCTCGATGTCATCTGGTTGTTTAGAGTTAGGTTCTTCTTCAACAGTGATGTGGTATGAAGTAACACAAGATGATTCGCCAATGTCTTCTGTTCTATTCACTTTTTTTGATTGATTAGTGAATACAATGGTTCGCCTTCGAGCTTTTAGTATAATATCATTGGTGACATCTACCTCTGTCTTACATTTCATTCATGAGGGCACCAGGCTTTAAGCTTCACTATTATTCACCACGTCAATGTTAGCTTTCTCTAACTTTCCACTCTAGCTGTTTCTTACCGGTGCATCATTAATAGTACCAATTCGAGAAAATACTGACATTCGAGATTGAGGTTGTGGAGATTTTCTTCCTTGGTCATAAAAGCTCATTCTGTTAAAAACAGAGGTATGAGGCAAACTGCTGATTTGAGAATTTGAAACATTTGACCTTTGGCTTGACAACCTGTTAAATACAGATATTCGACCATATGGAGCTCCTAAATAGTCGTAGACTGATTTTTGATGCATAGTCTGTTGGTCTTGTTTATCCTTAACTTCTTCAAACCCAATGTAAAAAGTGTTTAACTTCTTATCCTTTTTTGTGATTTGAATTCGAAGTGGCTCAGAAACTACGAACCGAGGCTGGACTTGGGTGGAATAATCTTATACCCTTGTTCTTTTAACTTCTTCTGTGTCTCATTAAGGACATGCACTTTCTCATCGGTGACCTCAAAATTCAGTTTTCCAAGGCTTGCAAGATTTGTAAAGTCATACCCCGACTTAGCCATGAGTTGGTATGCTTTAGGATCAAATCCTTCATCAGTCGTTTGTTTTGGAAGTGATCCATAATCGACCAGAGATTGAGAAGGCCGCACGAACCCTTTTAACAGAGGCTTGGAAGACGAAGACTTTTGAATCTTGGTGAGAGGAAGAGTTAACTCTCCTTGCAGCTTTTGCATATCTTCTTTTTCTTTGGTTTGTGACATCGTCAATTTAAATTTCTTGGTTTCAAGTATCTCGATGATAGGTGACTGCCTTTCTTGTCATTGAGATTTTGGAACATACTTTAAAATAGGTTTCGTCCGATGTGCTTTTATCGAGACCCCTCACGTTTTAGCTACCTTTACAATGTCTATCATTGAAACATCTAATGGATCACTTAATGCTTCTTTTGTTTTTGTAGATTGAACCTCTTGTATAGACGAATGGCTTGGGATGGGCACTTTCGAAGGTGTATCGATATCGATATTGAACTTGGCATTGGCAAAATGAGACTCTGCTTCTGTAAATGATTTATAGTCCGCCACAATTGTTTGTACGCTATTCTTGTAGAATTTGAAGCACTGATGAAGATTCGATGGAATGACGCCATTACTATGTAGCCAAGGCATTCCCAACAACAATTGTAGGACGTCTTTGCATCAATAACATGGAATAAGGTTTTAGCTTGGAACTCACCAATAGTTAGCTTCGCCCGAATCATGCCAATAGCTCTTTATCCTCCTTGGTTAACACCTTGAATAATAAAATGGCTACGAGATAACTCGTCGACTGTGATGCCGAGATTTTTCATCGTAAATTTTGGCATGAGATTCACCGTTGATCCACCATCAATAAGAATTCGAGTAACTTTTTGTTCTTTTATGTAACCAGAAACAAAAAAAGTATAATTATGTGACTTTGAACCCAATTGAAGATCCTCGTCAGTGAAAACAATTGGTGTATAACATGAATCAAGCATACCTCTGGCTATTTTATCATCATTAGACTTTTCAATGATGGCTGCATCCTTTACATGGTTCTCTATAGTCTGGGCTTCATCTTGATCCTTACTATTCTCATCATCAGGGCTTGTTTTCTCAGTTGAAACCATGTAAGCTGTCACAACTTCGTCATCTAAATATCCTTTTGGAAAGAACTCTCACAAAGTAATGGGCTTCTAGATCCCTTTGCTCATAGAGGCGTATTTGGATGACTGTGTCTTCTTGACCCATTTTCTATTATGGCTATACTGTTTATGACAGTATTGAGGTTTCTTCTTCCTTTGCCCCCTGTCAGAATAACTAGTCTGAAAAATGTCAGCTCGTTGCTTCCATGGTTTCTTTCTTGTCACCAGAGTCCATCCTTCTTATCATCCTGAGGAAAAACTCTTCCAAATGTTGAAACGTCAAGTACACTTTCTTGGTCAAGATAGATGGGGATTGGTTTGAATTAGCTAAACTGGATGGTTTTGTAATATACCGTAGAATTTGAAGGTTAAGAACGAGCACTCCCCACGACAGAGGTTATCAAAGTAGTAGTAGTATGATTTAAAGTTACAACTTCATCTGTGTCTAACAAGATTTTTCCTTATTTTGCTAGATTCATCACCACCTCTTTGAAGATAAAACACTTCTCAATTGGATGATTGACAATACGATGATATTTGCAGTATTTCGGGTCATTAACACGTCCCATCTCTTGAGGGCGTTTGCATTCAGGGAGTTCTATGACTTTACTTTCGAGTAAACATTTTGATATACCAGGGACATCAGAATCGGGGAAGGGGTATTCCTTCTTCTCTGACTCCTTTAGCGTAGGATGTTGTTTTTCCCTCTCTTGAAATTGGCGAGATTTTTTATCATCCTTCTTGTCACCTTTAACAGATATCTTGATCGGGGTAGTCGAGATAGCCATGGAATCTTTAGCAGCGATTTTTGATGACTTGTCACCCTTCTTCCAGTCCTTCTTGTCTTTGCGTGGTTCTATGGTCACCGAATCTTTGTCATCATGGAATTTTATACTGATCTCTATGTCATGGGCACGCGTAGCCAATTCTTCGAATGTGCGAGGTTTTATGCCTTGGTGAATGTAAAGAAGGCCCCAATGCATTCCCTGCATACACATCTCTACAACAAAGATTTCTGACAATCGGTCCTTGTAGTTAAGACTGAATGCTCACCACCGATTAATGTAGTCGATTACAGGCTCATTCTTCCATTGCTTCGTGTTAGTTTATTCTATCATACTAATAGTACGACGAGTGTTATTAAACATGTTCAAGAATTCTCGTTCCATTTAGTCCCAACTATCAATTGATTATGACTTTAGGTCAGTGTACCACTCAAATGCGTTTCCTTTAAGGGAGCGGACAAAATGTTTAACTAGTAAGTCCCCATCAGTTCCGGCATTATTGCAAGTCTCGACAAATTGGGCAATGTGTTGCCTGGGGTTGCCTTTTCTGTTAAATTACGGAATTTTCGGAGGTTAGTATTCTACATGGATCCTCATATTGTCGATTTTCCTTGTATAGGGCTTTGAGTACATGAGAGTGCTATGTGAGATGCCTCCGTATTGGGCTCGGATTGTATTCGTTATCATATCTTACAATTGTTCGACAGATAATGAAGAGATTGAAGAAGAATGATTGTTTTGACCAGTCATCTGTTCTGTCATCGGTGTCTGTTTGGGGTCCTTCGTGCGAGTACTTTATGTTATAGAATTAGGATTCCCAGATGGTGGTGGTGTGGAAGTTGCAAGATTCCCAGGTGGTACTACTGTGGAAGATGTAGGATTCCCAGACTGTATTGGTGATTCACCGAAGGTCTGAACTTCCAATTTGTTCATCAGTGTAGCGATTTGCAAGTCCTTTTTTTCAACAGTCTTTGTGAGGTTCTCAACGGCACGAGACATAGTTGCTAGTTGTTCCTCCACCGTGGCAGCTCCAGTCATCATAGCAGGACCACATCTGAGTATGATAGGCCTTGAGAGTCAACGTTCCTTAAAGTGATTGATTACTATGAAGTCTGACGTGGTGACTTTGGGGGTGAACTGACACTGGAGTGAGCATCATAGACGGAATGAGGTAAATCTGGTGGTGGAATCTCCTCTAGAACAACGTCAGGGTTCTTGACATGTTGAGTTTTCACGTTTGCCGGCTTTGCAGGATTAGTTTTCACACGATTGCCTGGGACTTGCTACGTGTCACAAGGCCTGCCAAGGTACTTCCATCACTTGATTTGGCCTTCGTGCCACTTTTCATAGTGACTTTGGCGTCAACCTTTACAGTTGCGATGTTCTTTTGGACTTTCTTATCTGTCTGAGTCTTAGGGGGAGTCATAGAATCTGATAGAAAAGAAACTTGATGGTAGGAAAAAGAGATGAGAGGCAAAGGATGTCCCACCGGGCGTGCCAGAAATTTGTACACACAATTTTTTAGTCTGCAAATAAAAATAAAATATAGAGCAAAAAATAATATTTTAGTAATTAATAAAACTTGGAGTACAATCCTCTGTAATATTCTTTATAAATAATAAGGTCCTCTGATTCGATCTCCTTTTTGGTTGGTTGGATCCAAGGGCTGTACGAGCTTGATCTTGAATCACCGTGGAATTTGATGAAGAATGGCACGATTTGATGTGCTTGTTGTTGATCATTGTGGATTTGATGAAGAACAGCACGACTTTTGATATGCTTGGTGTTCTTCACTTTTGGATTTGGATATTGGGGATGAGATTCTCTCTGGAATTTTGGATTTCTGAATTCTGAATTTGATGTCTCTGAATTTCTGGATCCTCTGGATTTCTGAGTCTATGAATTTCTGGACCTTCTGGATTTTTGAATTTGTGTGTCTTCTTTCTTCCTTCAGGACTTTATTTATTGGCATCTTGGACTAATAGGATGATGATACGTGTCATCTCCTAATAAGGATAAAAAAAAATAACTGGGCCGAGCCTGTTATATTATGATAATTATTCTTAAAAAAAATTATTCCAAATATATTTTATTAGGAATAATTATTCTTTTTATTTAACCATCTGGGCTGGGCTAATTAAATAATTTAAGTAGACTAAGTTTGGGTCAATTAAATAACCTAATTAAACATTAGGCCCATATTTAATGGGTCCATTTGTCAAAACCAAAGCCCACTAAAATTTTAGTGTCTACATACCCCATGTTTAAATCATAGACCAAGATTTCAAACATAATTATGATTAGGAGTTGAGTCCAATCTTATGCAATTATATCATAAACACTGATCCCGATGCTTTAGAATACTTACGGGACTTTCAAAAATCACCTTGGGCCTTCCGAGATACTTTTGAGGCAAAATAGGCCCCAGGGCTTGAGCCCCGACCAACAACGCTTGAGCACTAGTTTAATAGTGCTCAAGCCCTGTTAACAGCGCTCGAGCATCGGCAGGTCCATTTTTGAGTCTGAAATCCATTATTCGGGTCCTATATCATGTGTCTAAGTTCTGATTAATTTTTTATACATGTTTTAGGCCATCAAAATCGCAAATCCAACAATTTAAATTTCATATTCACCCAATCTTATACACACACACACACACACATATATAAATACCCATACATATATGTATATACGAACATGCAACTCCGATTTCATGCTATTAACCTAAGTCTATGTGATTTACATACAGATCTAGTTTTAAGATTATGATACCTAATGTATAGAACTTATAGGTTCTAAGAGGAGATTTAGAGAAATAACTCACCTGAAGGTTTCGAAATGAAATCGACACGACGCAAGCTTCTTCGATCTTGTATTGCAACTCCAGCAACCTTGAAGTCGCCGCCATCATTCTCCACCAGTCCGGCCTCTCCTTCCTCTTCCTTAGTTCGGCCCACCCTTTTCCTTCTCTTCCTTTCTTCCTCTCTCTCGGCCTTTTCTATCTTCTTGGCTCTTTCTCTTTTCTTTTCACGTAAAACTAAACCCCTTCCTCATCACAATATGTATGTATGTATGTGTATATATATATATATACACTTATCCAAATTCTACCCTAAATAGATTACCCAATAATATTCTATATACATAATATGCATAAATATATATATTTATGTACATACTTGCTGTAACTATATATACTTACTATATATATAATTATACCTATATATACATATATCCATCCTCGTAATAATCATTGGCCTATTTAAACCATCCTCTAAAATCCAAGGTCGCCTCATTTGGCCCAAAACTCCTCGACCATAAATTTGAAAATTAAAAAAATAAATAAATAAATAAATACCATAATCAATTAATTATAAAATACTTAACACAGATATGGTTGACTAAAGTTAGCATGTTAAAACTGTCTCCAAAAATTGAAAAATGGAGTGCATCAAGAAGGATTAGTCGGCTAAAACTGCATTTTCAGTCGGTTGACAGTACATATCAGCAGGTTGTAATGTGCTCCCAGTTAGCACTCTCTATCCAAGCCAAAAATGGCCTGTTAGTCGGCCGGCTTATATCGCCAGCTAATTGAAACTTCCTGGGAGCTGAAAAATGGGCCATTTACAAGGTGCAATGTCCATAGACTCCACCTACATCAAATAGATGAGTCCCAATAATGTCCAAACGGTCACAAATGCGAAGTATAGCCAACACATGGTGTTAAAACATGGAGTCCAAGCTACAAACTAGATCCAAACTAATCCCAAACATGCCCAAAATGCTTAAGCAGGAAGAATTTGTCCAACCTAAGATGTCTAAACATATTATGGACATATGTGATAAATGAGTGTGTGTACAACATACAGTAGGTGTGCATTAAAATGTGTTGCACACATTGAAACAAAAATGGCCTTATGGCCTCAAATACATCATTTTGCCCCAGTAACGAATATAGCCATACATCATGAATGAGATTACATTAACCCAAATATATATACATGAACTCAAGTGACGGGATCTGAAAGAGCTACCATATGCAATGGAAACAAAATTACATATTCCCCAAATTACATCATTTAAGTCTGTACATTAATACATTATCAAAACAAATAAAAAGGGAATGTCATCCTCAAAAGCTTGCTTCAACCTAAAAGGGGAATCAACAAGGGGGTGAGCTATAATGCTTGATCGGTTGGTCAATCATACATCAACCTTCGCAATAGCATGAATCATTGTAAAATAGGGCTATTGGTCGGGTAAGTCGAACCACTGGGATTGCATTAGTCTTAAGACAACCTAAGTATCTAGAGTCATTTTAGAATGATAAGGTGCAATAAGGAGTTGTTGATTGGTTTGTCACTAAGCTAGTAATTGAAGTGTGCATAAAACAAGAATGCTAGTAAATGAGAGTTAGAGATAATAAAAGGGGAAACTAGGGAAGTGAATCCACCTACGCCCTAAATACATGCTAAATCAAGACTAAATTGGGGATAAACACTATATAAGTAATGATCAAGAATTATGTAGCAACACATAGTTGCTTCATAACCAATAAAAAGTTCATGAGATTAAAACAAGAATGGTCTATCAAAAGATAACACATTTGGACTACCTAGACTAGGGTGTAGTATCAAATACATTAACTTATGCAAAAGACCATCAAGCATTCAATCAAATGATGAAGCACATGAAGGTAAGAATCAAGCATAGTCCATCAAAGGAGGTACCTAAGCAATGGAATATCAAGTTTCAAATTCAACATGCCTTGAAAACCATTCATAGTTAATATCTTCATTATCACTATGAAAATAAAAGCAATAAGACTAATGTAAGAATCATCAAGACAAGCTAAAGAACTCACATCAATCATTTAAACATGAATATTCATTACAAGAAGTAATAAGCTCTTAAACTATGAAAATACCAAAGTTTATACATTATAATCCCCTAAATAGAACCTAATCTAGAACATGAACAAAAGGGGAGGCTTCATCACCTCCCTAGATGGAGTTTAGTTACCCATGAGTGAGCTAGAAGAAAGAAGAAGCATGGATGGACAATCCATTTTCGAGCTCCCTTCTTTAGGCTTCAAGAACACATTTTTTTCTCTCTTCTCTCTCCTCTAATCTTGTAGAATGAAGGATAGCATATGTGTGGCCTTTGGTTGCCTAATATCCTTCAACAAAGTCCTCTCTCTCCTCCAAAAACATTCCCAACCACTTCATAAAAGAGGGAGATTCAAATTGAGGAAACCAATGAAGCAAGTGGCTGAAAATGAGGAGTCCCGAGCTGCATTCTGGTCAATTTTCGAGCACTCGAAGGGTGGCCTCGAGCACTCGAAATTAGTGTAATGTGCAACATGCTCTTCTTGCTTAGCACTGACCTACTTTGGTAAAACGGCTATAACTTTGTGCTCCGAACTCCGAATGACGATCTGTTTGAAGATTTGGAGAGCTGATTCAGAGCTTTAAAAACTTCATGTTTTGATGAAGACCCAATTCTCAAGTATGGTAGGTCGAAAATGGGGAGAAAGGCAGCACTTCACTGCTGCCAGGCAGTTCTGCGCACCTCTGGTAAGAAGATCATAAATCTCTGCTCCGAACTCCGAATGATGAACCACTTGAAGATTTGGAAAGCTGATTCAGAGCTCTAAATCTTTCATGTTATGATGGAAGTCCAGTTCTTGAGTTTGCTAGGTCGAAAATTGTGACAAAAGTTAGGTTCTACTGCTGCCAGAATTTCAGAATTGGCACCCTTTTTGTTCAAAATTCCACAAGGCATCATTTTTGCTTCCTTTTTGCAATTTAACCTGAAAATGTACAAAAACATGCAAATGGAGATAATCTACATAAAATAATCAATTAATGGACTTTGTTAATATAATTTAGGGCGCTTGAATATACAGTATTCGACGCTTATCACACCCCCAAACTTACATTTTGCTAGTCCCTTAGCAAAACCAAAATGCAAAGCTCAATGGAATGAAAAACATGGGAATGCTATTACAAAAATATCCACCATGGCAAAAATAAATATATACATAGCTCAAATACAACTTGAAACAGACAAAGAGCTGGAGACGGGGTCATTGGGAAAACTACCATGCATATATGAAGCATTGATACAAAAATTGACAAAAACCATTTCAACATGCACGCATCAACATCATCGTCCATATAAATAACTCAATTGTCATCTCTTAAATGGAAATAACTCAAACTCCAGTGAAAGTGAATTGAATTCTCAACATGCGGTTTTTACTTTCTTTTCCAATTCCAAGGCACAAGTTTTCAAATCAATGAATTCCCCTTTACATGAAGTCCCTAAGGCATTATTTTATTTTCAAGACAACTTTTGTTGCCTGTTAAGAATTTATTATAACTCAAAAGTGAAACATAAAATGGTTGTGCAGTGTTGAAATCCTTTAAGCTTTCTAACCAACCTATGTAGCGAGCGTTAGGCCAACAACTCCCAAACCAGACGGCTTTAGGGTGCTAAGTGTAAAGACACTCATAGGGCTTAATAGCTCAAGTTGGAAAGGCTACAAATTCCAACAAACCATGTTTATTACACACATTTTTTTGAATGACCGTGCAATGTTTAAGCCCTTTAAGCTTTCTAACCAACCCATGTAGCAAGCGTTAGGCCAACAACTCCCAAACCAGACGGCTTTAGGGTGTTAAGTGTAGAGACACTCCATAGGGCTTAATAGCTCGAGTTGGAAATGCTACGAACTTCAACTGGTCATTATTTTCTTTCTTTCTCATTTTTTTTTTTTTTTTTTTTTTTTTTTTTTTAGCTAAATAACTTATATCATGCCAAAGATATTCATCTATCAGGTTCATCAAATCAGATTAACTAGGCCAAGGTCAAGGTCAATCAAGTTGCATGCCTCACAGTTAAGTTTCCAATGTGCATCTGTGCATTGTGAAGCTTATAAGAGTGTAAATTCAGCAAGAATCTAATTGAGGCATTTATACAGACTACATTGTATTTGCATGATCACTTCAAATTCAAATTTCTTTATTTTCAAAAATTTCTCAATTGCTTCTATACACAAGGTATTAAACATATGCTTTGTCTCCGACAAGTTCCAAGTTACACCATCATTGCTTTACAAAAATATGATACCAAAACTATGCCAAGAATGCTTTAATGCACCCCCAAACTTGAACGACACAGTGTCCTCAATGTGGGACATGGATGTAAGTTAAAGACAAAAATGACAAAGAGTATAAAAAGGAACAAAAATACCCAGGGGGAGGAAACGGCATGGTGAGAAGAACCCTCAAACTTGAATTGGACTGCGCAACCTAGAGAGCATCATGAAAAACAGAGAGAGACAACTACAAAAAACATTAATAGCACAAGCATAAATACAAAAAAAATAATGAACAAAAAGTTAACAGAAAAGAGAGAATTTGCATTCAAAAGGAAGTTTACATGATTACAAAAGAGCTGTACATAGATCATGTCTACTAGAGCAACCTATACATAGCAAATTCTGAAAGTTCAAAAGGAAAACAAAAGATACAAGAGAAATATTTACATATGAAACAAAAAGATAAGGTCCAGACTCGCAACAAGCTACGGGCCAGAGGGTAAATGGACGAGGATGGAATGGAGGAGAGATTGAGTCTTACGCCGTTCGGCGGAAGCCAAACAACATTCCTCAGCTGCGACACGGCGGTCTTCAGCAGCAAGACGACGATCTTCTTCAGCACTTTAAGAAGTCTCACACATAGTTCGAGTGTACGCGGACAAAGAATTCTCAAAACGATCCATCCGCTCATGAATACCGGCAATGCTAGCTCGGATGAAAGCCTGGTCCTGCTGAGAGTCGACCGGAGGCTCTACCCTTGCAGCGGCTGCTGCTGTGGAAGATTCCTCAGAAGGAGGAGGAGGTAGAGCTTGGATGAACAGGGGGGCAGCAGGCTGAGGGGTACTAGAATGGCTAAGAACATTGATCCACCAGCGCTTGGTAAAAATTTTAATCTTTTCGCCTTTTGGTTCATGGGGAGGAACAATGAAACCTTTGTGCTTTAGGAGCCGAGTGATGAAAAACGGCAAAGGCAATTTCTGATTTTTAACTCGCGGAGCTCGTACATTATGAGCGTCATGCCAAAACTTCATAAATGTGGTCCAAATGAGCTCCGGGATGGAGAACCATTGGCCTTGGTCCATAGCATATAAGGCTTGCAAAAGGAGGCCCCTACGCTCGGTGCTATGCACCAAAGGGCAGACATTGTGCTTGAAAATAGTGTCAATGAACCAGAGGCATTCCAGAAGATTGGTTTTGCGGATAAAAGACCGGGGCCTATTAGGATCGTCAACACTGCCAATGGCAGTGACAACCTGCTCCACAGTTAATGTATCCGGCTCCTCATATAAAGGGAGATTCTCACGATTGACAATGTCATCGGGGCACTCAATGGGGCAACCAGAAACCTGAATGATGTCAGTCATAGTGAAATCATAGGTGGTGCCATCAATGGATGTAGTGAGAGAAATGGGTGGCTCTTCAGGGCATTGGAGATTTTGGTAGAAGAGGCGCACTACACGGGGGTAGGCAACCCTGGCAAGGGGTGCGCAAATGTGCTGCAGACGCTGGTTAGTCAATTCGGCTACAGCCCACGAAGTAGTGGGTAGAATGTCAAAGGCATCTGCGAGTGGAAAAGAAAGCTCGTAGTTGAGTTGTTTGCGATCCCAAGGATCACGTGGTCACTCACGATTGACAGCACGGGCACCCGCAGAGGGTCTAGGAGGGCGAGAAGGACCGGCACGAGACATTTAGAGAGGTGGACTTGGTTGAGGAATTTTAGCGAACACCTGGCGTGCACCACAAAAAGGAGAAGGTGAAAGTGAGTGGGATGGAGGAGCAAACCCAAAAATTTTGGCAAGAAAACAAGTTCTAGCATAGAGCTATCATCAACAACAAGCAACACAAACATCAACAAAATCGCCAACATGCAATCCCATCCTCCTTATGATGAAAATAAAGACAAGGAAATGAGAATAATAGGAAGCTCACATACCTTGGGAAAAAATGGGAAATGGGGAAATGCAGACATGCATGGGTGGTGGAATGTTGGTTGGCTGGTGGTGGATGAGAGAGGAAGGTTGGGTTGTGTGAGTGAGAGTTGGATTGGTTTTGTTTGGTTTGGATGGAGAGAAGGTGGGGATGGTGTAGTGCCGAGAAGGAAGTGGTGAGGTAAAGAGGTTGATGGATGGTGAAACCGAGAGGGAGTGAAGGTGATGTGGTTGATGGTGAGAGAAGGTGGTGGGGAATGGAAGAAGTGGTTTGTTGTGGTTGAGAGAGAGAGAAGGTGGTTGATGAGTTTAAAAGAAAGAGAGGGAGGGAGCTTTGAGTAAGATCGTGTTTTAAAGAGGGAGGAAGTGGGTGTGGTCGAGTGCTCGAAGCTTCACTTCGAGCACTCGAGGTGAAGGCAGTGTACTTGGCTGTTTGGTGTGTAAGAGCTCGAGCAGTTGCGAGCACTCGAAGCTTGGCTTCGAGTGCTCAAAAATTTGGCAGGGATGAGGGGGTGATGGTGATTTGAGGTTAATACATGCAGGAAGTTGTTTGTTAGGATGGTGCATGGTTTGTGATATTGAAGAGAGAGATAGATACTGAGAGGCTATGTGTGTGTAATGGTGGGTGATGCTTGGTGGGTTTGGAAGTGGAGGGAAACCGAGAGTGGGGTGGTGGTGGAGGAGTTGAGAGAAAGAGAAGGAAGGTTGGTGGATGGAGAGAAGGTGCCGAGGGCTCGGCATGGTTGGCATGGTTTGGTACAGTCAAGAGAGAGGGTGGGGATGAGGGGGAAGCCGAGGTGGGTTGGTTTGGGTGTTGATGATGTGGGTTGAGAAAATGGTTGAGGTGGTTGATGTTAAAGAGAGAGAACCGAGAGGGGCATGCATGGGGTGGTTCATGCATTGTGGGTGCTGGGATGTGAGAAACCGATAGATGGGGAGATGTGGGATGTGAGAAACCAAGAGATGGTGAGGGTGGATGATGGGAGATGAGGGAAGATGGAGGTGCATGCATGCATGGGGCTTGTTGGTGGTGAAGGCAAGATGCCGAGAGGGAGTGGGTTGGTGTTGTGGTTGAGTTGGTGGGTTTAGGATGGATGTCAAGATGTGAGAGATGCATGAGGTTGTGGTTGCATGGATGTGCATGGGTTTATGGGTTTATGGGTTAGTTGGGTTAATTCATGGTGTATGGTTTATGGGTTGCAAGGTTGTGGGTTGCATTGAGAGTGGGTTGATGGAGGGATGAAGAAGATGAGGGAAGGTTGTGAGATGGGTGTGTTGGTGAGGAGATGCCGAGAGAAAGGTGTAAGGTTGAGGTTACAGGAGAGAGAAAAAGGTTGGAGGTGAGTAGGTTCATGGTGTGCCGAGGAGTGGTAGTTGCGAGCACTAAGCAGCTTTGGGTTTCAGCTTCGAGCACTCGAAATCCAGTCTTCGAGTGCTCGAAATCATGGCAGTAGCTGCGAGATGTTGGGCTAAAAATTTGGAGCAATCTATATGGGAAGCTAGAGTGCTCTAAATGAAGGCAGTGAGCTTGGGATTGATGGTTCACATTTAGAACACTCCAAATGGGAGCTAGAGTGCTCTAAATGAAGGTAGTAGGCTCATGGAAGTGAATTTTTCAACCAAATTGGAATGCCTCTTTGAGAGCTGAATGCATGCATGCATGGAAGCAAAATTTTAAAATTTGTCATTCTTATGCATGCATGATAATGGAATGAAAGATAAACTATCATGGCTACATGCATGCATGAAAAACTATGAGCTCATGGCTGCAATGAAATTCCTATGCATGAAAATGGAATAAAAATTTTCAATGAATGAAATTCCCCCCTTTTTTCTTTTTATTTATTTTATATATGCCAATGGAAAAATTTTCAAGCTTGGTACATTGCAACATGATGCAAAATGGATGGAATTTTTCAAAAATGAATATTTCAAGCATAGAGAATTTTTGAAAATTTGCATGTCAGTCCTAAATTCAAGCCATGCATGGAAAATTTGAAACTTGGCACATTATTCCAATCCAATGCATGGATGGATAATTTGTCAAACTTTGCACTTCACACAATGCATGGATGAGTTTAAGAAATTTTTCAACCTTTTGCAACCACAAACAATGCATGGATGATTTTGCGGAAATTTTCAAGCTTTGGAACATCGAAAGAATTTATTCCCTTGCTTTGCTAAATTTAATGTCGATAGCTAGACGAAGTTAGAGTTGGCACTAATCCTCATAAATTGGGTCCGTCAAGAGGACTTCCTCAACTTTTCGGGTTGGGATTGTGCCATCAATGCAAGGCTTAAGCCGTTGGCCATTAACCTTGAAGGGTGATCCTTTTGCAGGATCATGAAGTTCGATTGCTCCATGAGGAAAGACAGTAATAACAATGTATGGACCATCCCATCTTGACCGGAGTTTACCGGGAAAGAGTTTCAAGCGGGAATTGAAAAACCAAACCTTTTGTCCGGGGGCAAAAGACTTCTTGACGATGTGTTTGTCATGAAAAGTTTTAGTCTTTGCCTTGTAGATTTTTACACTTTCATACGCGTCATTACGCAATTCCTCAAGTTCATTTAATTGCAACGCACGATTAGAGCCGGCTTGTTTGAGATCAAAATTGAACCTTTTTATGGCCCAATAAGCACGGTGCTCTAATTCTACTGGGAGATGACATGTTTTGCCAAAGACAAGTCGATATGGCGACATGCCAATGGGTGTCTTATAAGCTGTCCGGTAAGCCCAAAGCGCATCGTTTAGCCTTAATGACCAATCTTTGCGGTCCGGTCTAACCGTTTTTTCCAAAATGTGCTTAATTTCCTATTAGAAATCTCTACTTGACCACTCGTTTGAGGATGGTAAGGTGTAGTAACCTTATGAATGACGGAATACTTAACAAGGATGGATTTGAGATAACAATTTCGGAAATGAGATCCGCCATCACTAATGATTGCTTGGGGCGTACCAAAACGACTAAAGATGTGAGACTGAATGAATTGGATCACGACTTTATGATCATCGGTTTTGGTAGCCTCGGCTTCAACCCATTTAGACACATAATCCACCGCTACAAGGATGTACTCATAGCCATAAGAAGATGGAAATGGTCCCATGAAGTCAATCCCCCACACATGAAAAATTTCAACAATTAAAATGTTGGTGAGGGGCATCATGTCTCTTCGGGACATGGATCCAAGTTTTTGACATCGTTCACACGATTTGCAAAAATTGTATGCATCCCGAAACAAGGTAGGCCAAAAGAATCCGCTTTGAAGAATTTTGTCAGCGGTCTTTCTAGCACTGAAATGGCCTCCACAAGCGAGAGTATAACAAAAATTTAGAATGCTTATGGTCTCGGTTTCAAGAATGCATCACCGGATGATTTGGTCCGGGCAATACTTGAATAATTCCGGATCATCCCAAAAGAAGTGCTTGACTTGGGAGAAAAATCGGTCCTTCTCTTATTTGGACCAATGAGTTGGAATTTTGCCAACCGCAAGATAGTTGACAATATCCGCAAACCATGGAAGATTGGAATGTGAAACTTGAAGAAGTTGCTCATCCGGAAAGGAATCACGGATGGCTGCGAATTCGGAAGATTTTTCAATAAGCAAGCGAAAGAGATGATCGGTGACAACATTGTCGGTCCCTTTTTTGTCCCGGATTTCAATGTCAAACTCTTGAAGTAAGAGGATCCATCGAATTAAACGGGGTTTTGTCTCTTTTTTCGCTAACAAGTGCCTAAGAGCGGCATGATCCGAGAAGACGATGACCTTGGAACCTAGGAGATAGGAACGAAATTTATCCAAGGCGTACACCACAGCTAGCAATTATTTTTCAGTGGTGGTGTAGTTCAATTGGGCATCGCAGAGAGTCTTGCTGGCATAATAAATGACATGCGGAAGTTTATCCACACGTTGGCCCAAAACTGCCCCTAATGCATAGTCGGATGCATCACACATGATCTCAAAGGGAAGAGACCAATTAGGTGGTTTCATGATTGGGGCGGATGAGAGAAGAGTGCGAAGTTTAATGAAAGCTTCCATGCAAGCGTCATCAAAATTGAACGGAACATCCTTGGCTAAGAGATTACACAAGGGCCGTGAGATTTTGCTAAAATCTTTGATGAAACGACGATAGAATCCGGCATGGCCAAGAAAAGAACGGATTTGACGGACGGAATTCGGAGGAGGAAGATTAGAGATCAACTCAACTTTTGCCTTGTCTACCTCGATTCCCCGTTTAGAAATGACATGTCCTAAAACAATGCCTTCTTGGACCATGAAGTGGCTTTTCTCCCAACTTAGAATGAGATTCGTCTCTTTGCATCTTTGGAGCACCAGAGACAAATTTTTGAGACACGAGTCAAAGGAGGAGCCAAATACGGAAAAATCGTCCATGAAAACTTCCAAGAACTTGTCAACCATATCCGAGAATATAGACATCATACACCTTTGGAACGTTGCCGGCGCATTGCATAGACCAAAAGGCATGCGTCGATAGGCAAAAGTACCAAAGGGACATGTGAATGTTGTTTTCTCTTGATCTTGGGGGGCGATTGCCACTTGGTTATAGCCGGAATAACCATCAAGAAAACAATAGAAGCTTTGGCCGGCTAACCTTTCTAGGATTTGATCAATAAATGGGAGTGGGAAATGATCCTTCCTAGTTGATGAATTGAGTTTCCGGTAGTCAATGCACACACGCCACCCGGTGGTGGTTCGTTGTGGCACGAGCTCACCCGCTGAATTTTCAACAACGGTGAGACCGGATTTCTTGGGGACAACTTGTGTGGGGCTCACCCACTTGTTATTAGAGATAGGGTAGATGATTCCCGCATCTAGCAATTTGATCACCTCTTTCATGACCACTTCCTTCATATTTGGATTTAACCGGCGCTGGACCTCTCTAGTAGGCTTTGCGTCATCCTCCATATGAATGCGGTGCATACAAATGGAGGGGTCAATTCCTTTCCAATCTGCCACTGTCCAACCAATAGCTTCTTTATGCTCTTGGAGCACCGCTAAAAGGTTGGTTTCTTGGTCTTTTTGAAGGTCCGAGGCAATGATGACCGGAATGGTTTGCTTTGGACCAAGGAACACATACTTGAGATGGGCCGGGAGCAGCTTAAGCTCAAGTTGTGGCGGAGAGAGCAATGATGGGACCGGAGGAGTAGTGGAAAGTTGGGGAAGTGGTTCTTTTGGAATTTTCCAAGGAGGTACATCCATGATAGCATTAATATCAAGCAAGGAATTGACTGCTTGAATGGCTTGATCAACATCAAAGTTTGAGAAGTCAAAATGGGACATGCAAGTTTCAAGAGGATCTTTGCTTAGAATGAAGGGGAGAGATTCTTCGACCACTTCATCAATGACATCCACAAGAAAACAATCATCCTCATTGGAGGGATGTTGAGTTGCATGAAAGATGTGGAGTTTGACTTGCATGTTTCCAAAAGCAATGTCCATCACCCCGGTTCGGCAATTAATTGATGCATTAGCTGTGACTAAAAATGGCCAACCAAGGATCACGGGAATGTGCTTTTTTGGGTCATGGACCGGTTCCGTATCAAGAACCACAAAGTCTACTCGGAAGTAGAATTTGTCCACTTTGATGATAACATCCTCAAGAATGCCTCGTGGATGATTGACCGATTTATCGGCAAGTTGCAAAACCACAGAAATCGTCTTAAGATCTCCCAAACCAAGTTGTAGGTAGACTGAATATGGAATTAAATTCACATTAGCTCCTAAGTCAAGGAGGGCCCTCTCGATTTTTCTGTCACCAATGACGCAAGAAATTGTGGGGGCACCCGGATCCTTATACTTCGAAAGAGTGCTGTGCTGAATGATAGCACTAACATTTTCAGTCAACCTCACCTTTTTTGGCAAATGATTTTTAGAAGTGCGCTTTTGAGTGCACAAATCTTTGAGAAATTTTACATAGGGAGGGATTTGCTTGATAGCATCCAAGAGGGGCAAGTTAATCTTCACTTGCTTGAAAACTTCCCACATGTCTTGAATTTTACAATTCTTGTTCCCAAAATGTGTCGACTTTTAAAGACGTTGAGGAAACGGAGCTTTTGGCTCGTAAGTAGTTTCCACATTTGGGGTGACATGTGTGGGATTTCCGTGAATGGTATTTGGACAAGAATTTGGATTGGAAGAGCTTGGATTTGGATTTTTCAAAGGAGGGTTTTTCTCACTTGTGTCTCCATCAACCTTGCTGTCAACCACTCTACCACTCCGAAGGGTGGTGATAGCGTGAACTTGTTCATGAGTCGGCCCACTCGGAGGAGGGGTTTCATCAATCACATGCATTCCTCTAGAATTTTCAAAAGGTTGAGAGGGAAGCTTGCCCTTGTCCTTTTGAAGCAATTGATTCACCGAGTTAGCTATTTGGCCCACTTGATTTTCGAGCTTAGCTATGGATTGAGTATGAGAGTGAACCATTTGGAGAGTAGGCTGCAAGGACGTCAAGAGTTGCTTGTTGGAATCCATGATTTGTTTGTTCAATGATTCCATCATTTGCTTGTTTGCAGCTACTATCTCGTCAGTTGGACACAAAGGAGGTTGATTGGAAACATTTGGATTGTAAGGAGGACGGTAATTTGAAGAGGCTTGGAAAGGCCTACCTTGATATTGAGAAGAGGGCTGATTTTGAGGCCGTTGATTTTGAAATTGGGAATTTTGTGGGGTTTGTTGCCTCCACGAAAAATTCGGATGGTCCCTCCAACCCGGATTATATGTATTGGAATACGGGTTATGCCCGGGCCTTGAGAACATGGCATTAGCTTGCTCTTGGTTGGGATTGGGAATTTGCTCCGGTGGGGGGCAATCTTCCGAGAGATGGAATGGACTAGTACATGAAGCACAAACTGAACTTGCCGAATTTTGAGACAATGAAGGAGGAAGATGTGGTGCCATCAATTGGTAGAATTTATGAGCGATGGCATCCACTTGAGATGATTCCTCCCTTATTGATTTTGGTTGACAAGGGTTGGTGTTCTTTGCAATGGTTGAGGTCGGAGCCCTACGAGAATTATGTTGAAGTGAATTTTCGCTTAAATTCTCAAGTAGGGTCCAAGCCTCATCCGCATTCTTGGACATGAACATCCCACCACAAGAAGAATCAACCATGAATCTATGGGTTTCGGTCAAGCCGGCATAGAAAGCTTGCACTAATTGCCATTTTGGGATCAAATGATGAGGACATTTCCGAAGAAGATCTTGTAGCCTTTCCCAAGTCTCATGGAGTTGTTCTCCATCAATTTGAGAAAAGCTTAGAATGGAACGCCTCATTTGGTTGGTTTTACTCACCGGATAATACTTCTTAAGGAATTCTTGTTGCAATTGAGCCCAAGAAGTAATGGAATTGGGAGCGAGGGAGTTCAACCAATATTTTGCCCTATCCTTTAGGGAGAATGGGAAAAGATGGAGATGGAGTGCATTGTCCGGAAAACCTCTCAACCGGATGGTCGAACAGATTTCAAGGAACTCATCAAGATGCTTATATGGATCTTCATTATTAAAGCCATGAAATGATGGAAGCATTTGGATGGTGCTTGATTTGATCTCATATTGAGCTGCATCGATGTTTGGCATTACTATGCAAGAAGGAGAAGCATAGGTGGTAGGGATGAAATGATCTCTAAGAGTTATTGATTCTACATTAGGAATTTCAGCCTTTTCATTCCCCAGATTTCCTACGTTATCTCCCATTGTATTAAATTCAGTTTCAAGATCCCTTGTAAGAGTAGATTCCCTAAGGTTTCTTCTAAGAGTTCTTTCAAGAGAATTGATATCAATGGGCGAATCGATTGTGGGTAGAGAGAGTGACCTACGACCGAACATCAACAGCACAGCATATAATCAACAAAGCAATTCATTATCCACAACTCCACATACGATGTTCCCTTTCTCCTCAATTATCAAGACATAAAATAAATGGCCACGACAAGGACCGATGCTTATACACAGAATTAAAACAATAATATAGCCTCAACAAGGGCTTGCAAATAAATTAACTACTTCTAAGCTTAACACATGCACGATATCTTACAATATGAAACTAAAAGGTCAAGAAACTTACCTAGGGTCCTCTAGACTTACGCTTTGCTAGCGTTCCCACGGCGAGATTCGAGTCCCTAGAATCTTACAACACGAAAATGATCAAAAATACACAAGGAGTATTCACAAGACACAATATTCACAATCAAACTAAAATTAACCCTAGAACTTTGGTCGCTAAACCGTTTGCAGTCCCCGGCAACGGCGCCAAAAATTGATCGGTTGGTCAATCATACATCAACCTTCGCAATAGCACGAATCATTGTAAAATAGGGCTATTGGTCGGGTAAGTCGAACCACTGGGACTGCGCTAATCTTAAGACAACCTAAGTATCTAGAGTCATTTTAGAATGATAAGGTGTAATAAGGAGTTGTTGATTGGTTTGTCACTAAGCTAGTAATTGAAGTGTGCATAAAACAAGAATGCTAGTAAATGAGAGTTAGAGATAATAAAAGGGGAAACTAGGGAAGTGAATCCACCTACGCCCTAAATACATGCTAAATCAAGACTAAATTGGGGATAAACACTATATAAGTAATGATCAAGAATTATGTAGCAACACATAGTTGCTTCATAACCAATAAAAAGTTCATGAGATTAAAACAAGAATGGTCTATCAAAAGACAACACATTTGGACTACCTAGACTAGGGTGTAGTATCAAATACATTAACTTAAGCAAAAGACCATCAAGCATTCAATCAAATGATGAAGCACATGAAGGTAAGAATCAAGCATAGTCCATCAAATGAGGTACCTAAGTAATGGAATATCAAGTTTCAAAATCAACATGCCTTGAAAACCATTCATAGTTAATATCTTCATTGTCACTATGAAAATAAAAGCAATAAGACTAATGTAAGAATCATCAAGACAAGCTAAAGAACTCACATCAATCATTTAAACATGAATATTCATTACAAGAAGTAATAAGCTCTTAAACTATGAAAAGACCAAAGTTTATACATTATAATCCCCAAAATAGAACCTAATCTAGAACATGAACAAAAGGGGAGGCTTCATCACCTCCCTAGATGGAGTTTAGTTACCCATGAGTGAGCTAGAAGAAAGAAGAAGCATGGATGGACAATCCATTTTCGAGCTCCCTTCTTTAGGCTTTAAGAACACCTTTTTTGCTCTCTTCTCTCTCCTCTAATCTTGTAGAATGAAGGATAGCATATGTGTGGCCTTTGGTTGCCTAATATCCTTCAACAAAGTCCTCTCTCTCCTCCAAAAACATTCCCAACCACTTCATAAAAGAGGGAGATTCAAATTGAGGAAACCAATGAAGCAAGTGGCTAAAAATGAGGAGTCTCGAGCTGCATTCTGGTCAATTTTCGAGCACTCGAAGGGTGGCCTCGAGCACTCGAAATTAGTGTAATGTGCAACATGCTCTTCTTGCTTAGCACTGACCTACTTTGGTAAAACGGCTATTACTTTGCGCTCCAAACTCCGAATGACAATCTGTTTGAAGATTTGGAGAGCTGATTCAGAGCTTTAAAAACTTCATGTTTTGATGAAGACCCAATTCTCAAGTCTGGTTAGTCGAAAATGGGGAGAAAGGCAGCACTTCAGTGCTGCCAGGCAGTTCTGCGCACATCTGGTAAGAAGATCATAACTCTCTGCTCCGAACTCCGAATGACAAACTGCTTGAAGATTTGGAAAGCTGATTCAGAGCTCTAAATCTTTCATGTTATGATGGAAGTCCAGTTCTTGAGTTTGCTAGGTCGAAAATGGCGACAAAATTCAGGTTCTACTGCTGCCAGAATTTCAGAATTGGCACCCTTTTTGTTCAAAATTCCACAAGGTATCATTTTTGCTTCCTTTTTGCAATTTAACCTGAAAATGTACAAAAACATGCAAATGGAGATAATCTACATAAAATAATCAATTAATGGACTTTGTTAATGTAATTTAGGACGCTTGAATATACAGTATTCGGCGCTTATCAATGCTCAATAGGAATAATGCTAGGTACATACACGTACTAAATTTCTTTGGTTTCACAAGTATATCCCGTGTCAACAATGCAAGGGACATGCTCCCTAACGTCTAATTTTTGAGAAATTCCTAGAGGTATTATCCTAAACTACCATTTGCAATTAGGCATGATGAACTCACAATATACACCTCAATAAACATATACATCATCTATTCTATTTCTAGTAATTAAATACATAATCTATTCCATTTCTATAAATAGATTCGAAATCACATAATAGGGATAACTTGGTCACAACAAAACATTGATCATATGCACTGCATGTATCAGAACAAGTCACACAGACCCCCGATCATACCTATTGCATGACCGGTAAAAATAATTATTCTCGGGGTACTAAACTGCAGGGAACAAACCTAATGGCCATTATACAATTTGTGAAAACTCATGTCTCGCCCACTAGCGCAAAGTCCTAGCATTCTCAAAGTAATGAAAAGACCCAAGTCCACCCCACAAATCATCATCCAATATCATGAGTACCATGTACCAATATATATACAATTTGTACTTCATAAGCACATATAAGCTCATATTTTCGACACAAAACATGTCCTAAAGTCCATGGCATGCTCATCAATGTGACGTCAACAATTTAGGTATGATATAATCACAACGAATAACATTATCGCATATGAGCATTTTATCAACAACAAGTGTACTATGCAACCTAATAACACAATCTCGAATATATCATACATACTTCATGCTATCCACTTAGCCCCAAACCAATTATAGCTTACATATTAATAACGACAACTCGCAAAATCAATTAAACACATTGTCTAACATCTATCGAAACAATACATCCATAAAACATTCTAGGCATGAAATCAATAACAATATCCTAGAATCATCAATATAAGCATTGTAAATCAATATATATGCAAATCTAATTATACACACACATACACATGCATGTATAACTCGTTTAATCTCACAAAACTTAAAGAAAGCGTAATCTTACATACGTAATACATCCCTACCTCATTGAGATGAAAATCTCAAAACTCCAAAAGTGAAGGTGCTCCAATCGAGTTACAACTTCGAGGGGTTGACAAGGAAGGCGAGGGGAAAGTCAAAGTCTCCAACGACCGCCTCCGAATTCAAACCCAAACTCGGCCCCAAAAATTCAAAATGCCTGGAATAAAAAAACAAAGACAAGTGTTTTACTCCCCTTGGTGTCCTCGTCATATAACTCTCTTACAATAACTCACGAATTTCACATATGCAAGGTGAAATCAACCCTTGAAGCCACTAATCAGATCACCTACTCACTGATGAGTAGGAAATTATTGTGCATTTTTTATTGGATCAAATCAGATCACCTATTCACCGATGAGTAGGAAATTATTGTCTTTATTACTGTACTCATTTTCTTGTATTAAAATAAGGGTAAATTTGATATTAGAAAAACTTTCCTCCTATTCTCTTTTTTGAAAAGTATAAAGAAGCCCCTTGTGAGTTAAAAAAAACACTAAAAACTGGGGTTGTGTTTTGTAGAAACAATTTTATAAAGACTGAGTTCTTAGAGTTACGGTTTTATGAGAATTGAAAAGAAAAAAACACTATTTTGGAAGTTTTGTGAAAACTGAGAGTAACTTTGAAAACACGAAGAAACTTGAAAAACGGTGATACCAAATATATCTAATCTATTAGCTGTTTTGAGTGTTTTCTCAGAATTTTAGGCCTTGCTTAGATTGCATTTCTGAAAACTGTTCTCAGAGCAGAGAACAGAGAACAGTTTTTCAGATTTCAAACCTGCTTGGTTAAGAGAATTTACAAAATAGTTTCCGGAAAATAAAAACTTATAGAACTACTTTGTTGTATGAGTTTTTGAAAATAGTTTTCTGAACTAAGAAAATAAATAAATAAAT
This sequence comes from Cornus florida, assembly GCF_030987335.1. Classification (NCBI taxonomy): domain Eukaryota; kingdom Viridiplantae; phylum Streptophyta; class Magnoliopsida; order Cornales; family Cornaceae; genus Cornus; species Cornus florida. The sequence goes on along the minus strand of NW_026775571.1, from coordinate 49,284,449 downwards.
TATTGTACCTTTCTCTTTTAATTAATTCATTTTAGCTAGTATTCTTAACTTAATAAATGTTGCATAAATATAATATATCAAGTTTAATTAAAATTTGACTAAATTAAAATACAATAAAAGAGTTACATGAATTACTTCAAGTGTCATATGCATTTTTAGTTGTACAAACATTAATTTTAGTAATACATAACCGAAACAAAATATTAGAGAATTACACAAATAGCTAATCAAAGCAAAACATTGGAAAATTATAAAAGTAACTTCATCTAGCATTGCCTCTGAATGATGCCCACATTTGATTCGTTAGATGAGTTCGAAGGGCTCTCATTTGTGCTGAACCATCATCAGATAAATTAAGTGCATTTAGTACACCAACATTGCTACTGTTACCATTCCCCCCATCAGTGACATTAACATCTTCTTCCCATACTCCATAAAAAATGATTATCTAATATATTTTGACGAATGAAATTGTGAATGACGCAACATGCAGTTATTATGAGTCGTTGTCTAACCAACTTATAACAAGGCATAAGCTTTAAAATGGGAAAACAAGCCTTTAGTACTCTAAAACAACGTTCAATGACATTGCGAAGTGATGAATGCCAATAGTTAAACAATTCATTTGCACCACGTGGTTACTGATTGTTACCCCTATAATCTTGTAGATGATATCTTTTACCACAATATGGAGGCAAAAATCCTTTTGTGCATGGGTAACCAGAATCAACTACATAGTATTTCCCTGCAAAAAATTATTTAAATTTTATTAGGGTTAGTAGCATGCTATTATTAATATTAAAAGACAAAAGTAATAGTAATACCATTAACTGGTATCGAGAATCGTGCAACAGCTCTAGTAATTGCATCAATAAAAACTCTCGAGTCATTTGCCATATCCATAACATCAAATAAGCAAGCACACATAACATTTTATGTCACCATAGACTTTCTTCCTTTATACGAAGTTTGTTTGCTGGCATGTGCAAAAGCACTTATATGTGTTCCATCAATTGCTCCAATGCAATTCTTAAACCAAGGATAGTATTTAGGATTATGAAGTATATGAGAAGGCACATTATTGCTTTGTGATGGACATATGAGGAATTTCCTAAGGCGACATATTGCTCTCAATACGAGCTTAAAATGTCTAGAAACTGTTTCGCCAGAATGTTGAAATCGTTTAGCTACCACCGCATGACGAATATTATATCCCATAATGAACAAAAACATTGCAATTGACTCCTCGATTGAAATTGTATGTGTGTCTTCCAACAATTTACGTTCTCTTAATATTCGACATAATTTTAGAAAGACTTCTCTATTCATTTGTAATAAATCAAAACATCGACCAGCATGGTCATTCAACAATTCCTGAACATACTTATGACCTGTCAACCCTGAAGTTCTCTTTGGTACCTTGGATTTAAAGGAATCTCCATACTCCTGCATCAAATTTATATACATACAATCTATAAGGTCATCAAAATCTTTATCTGAATCACTAGATGATGAAGACGATTTGTCACTGCAATCTGTGTCCATCTTAATTTTCCAAGAATCTTAACAAAATTTCAATAAGCATTATAAATTAAACATAGTAAAAGATATACCAAAACAATATATATAAATGCCTTAATCATACATTAATCACATAGGAATAACTCATCATTCCTTGTTTCTAGTATATATAAATGCCTTAAACATGTAATTGATTATGCTATTATGAATAAAAATGGTGAAAAGACAAATATAAAATAACTAAAATATGTTGTGTGATTATACTTGTTGGGTGCACGAACCTGAGTATGGATATACATTGACAAGCGTGATTATTCCTTTTTTACTTCTTTCCTCAGTGGTTGACTACACAAACCTGGTCAATATTATTTTGTAATATTTGTTTTATTAATCCAGTTAACATTACGCATATAAATGATTTGAATTCTTTCAGTTCTACAAATCTGCCTTATGTAAAAATACTGCAGAAACTAAGTGTTACCCCAAATTTTATTTAATCCAAGATTTTGGGTAACAATTTAATTGATAGCTAGTGATTATTTCTATTTGAAACTATGTATGGAATTTGTAGTACTCTCTCAATATGAAACATCTCATTCATAGCATCCAAGGATGAAGCATTATCACTGAGACAAGATTGGACACGATAAGCTACAAATAAAGTGAGATAATTTTTATTTTTCATTTTTGAAAAATAGGATACACATACAGTTTACAACAAGGAACATGGAAATATATGTGTATAATTGTGTGTGTGTTGGATTAATACAGATATGTACACTACAAAATATATATCTATATAGGTATAAATTAAAAAGAAAAATACTTTGTATGATATACATATTACTACCATTTTCTTTTTAGAATAAATTAAAAAGAAAAACACTAGTTTTGCAAACAAGATTAAGCCTTTACATAGTTAAGTCATTGATAAGTGATCACAATAAAAGCAACACCCTATGTTTGGAGGAAAATCCAGGATGAGTATTTTGCAATTTGTCCTCCATGATCTGTAAACCCATTATATAACATCTCTATCCTCGAAGAGGAGGGGAGGGGAGGGGAGATCGGTGTGGACAAAAAATTGTGTGTAGGCTACGCTACAATTAGAGGAGAGGTCTACAATTAGGATTGGACTACACCATCTTACATTCTTTTTTATTACAGGGCTTAAAAATTTTGATACCAGCCAAAGCAGAACCTCGTTTCATACAAAATTTGCACAATGCTGTATTTAAAATCTCCATTAATTTAAGCCCATTAACATTTGGTTGGATAGAGAAAGAGAAGTCCACCAACATTTGGTTGGATACAGCCTATTAGATATAAGGATAGAGCAGGAATAGGAGAAATTTTGGACTTATTTTGTAATATTTGTTGAATTGGGCTTTTAAATTCTGTAAATTTTGATTGCACTAAAGAAGAAGATGTACCAACACTTTCCACAAAGAAAAAGAAGGTTCAGTATTCTAAAAACCACAAATCCCTAAACTGTAAACTGATTGAAAACCCAAATCCCTAAACTAAAAACCACAAATCCCTAAACTAAAAATCAAATCTATAACAAAACTCACCCAACCAACAAAATCCATAATTAAATCTACAACCAAACTCATCCAAAAAACAAAATCCATAACCAAAAACTTGCTTCAGAAAAATACAGATTTATGCTTACCTGAACAGATTGAGCTTGAAAAATTCTGAGTAAGAGTTTGGATGCAGAGGAGAAAAGTGCAGTGTTGCAAGAGATCTTGTATAGAGAAAAGGAGCGAGATGTCGGGTTCATTTAAGGTGATGCAGAGCTTTTTCGTGAAGGAGACGAGAAGGATTGAAGGAGGCGCAAAACTGTTATAAATGATATAGGTATGGACCGCTTTTTTAAGTGGAGAACGGTGTTCTCCGCATGTTCTCCAAAATAGCAAAAACAAGTTTGAGTTGTTCTTAGAAAACTGCTACTCATAGGACTCTTGTTTTGAAAAAACTGTTTCTAAAACATAGTTCCAAGTTGACCATTTTTTTTCAAGAACTATTTTTTGTAACTCTCAAAACAGAAAATTGTTTTGGGAGTTCCATTCCAAGCAGGGCCTTAGGCCGTGCTTGGTTTGTAGCTCTGACAATAATTTTCTATTCTCAAAAAATCTAAAAATAGAAAATTATATAAAAAAAACTCTACATAGTTCAGTTTTTTGAAAATTCAGTTATAAAAATGTTTGTTATAGATAATTGTTTTTTATTCTTTTTTAAAAATTGTTTTCTTTTCTCTAAATTTTTTAAGAAATTTTTTTGAGAATTACAAACCAAGAAACTCCATTTTTTTTTTTTTTTTTTTGTTAGAATTGTAATTTAAAGTACAAACCAAATATATCTAATCAGAGAGATTATGAGTACGAACATAACCTTAAAGCTTTTTAATCCATTCGTGTTTACACCTTGAACACTGTCACAGGGGTAAATTCTGAACACGAATCTAGTGTCCTGTGATGGCACTAAGCCAGAAATATGAACAACTTTTCTCTGAATTTCTAACTTAGCTCAACCAACTCACACTTGCTGCCTAAAACACAAAGCAAGTAAAACACTCTCACACATAAGTATAACTGCAAGAATGTAAAGACAATAACATCCACAAATTTACAGAAGCACAAGGCTTCCAACCTTTTACTATTATTCACAAAACAGTATAAGGAAATGCCTCAACCTGCAGAAGCATACAAGAGTCTTTCACAACACAGCTCTGTGCCTCACTCTCAATCTGCCCTCTCTACTGAACCCACATTAACAATATATAAGCAAACTCTCAAAACTGCCAACTAAAGTGGTGGATGACACCCTCGTCCACCCACAACTACCCACTAAAGTGGTGGATGACACCCCCATCCACCTAGGGTCATGTTGGTACCCACTAAGTGTGCCAACATTACATATGTAGTTAACAAACCCAACTACTAGCTTGTTGGCACGCTCTGCTCATGCCACTTGTCCACAGAAAGTTACACATTATGTGCCACCTTCTATATATCAGCATAGTGGAAGAAAACCGACTCTAACCACCTGTGTGTTGTCCTCTCAGATCTGTGCCACATGCATGGGAAGTTACTCAGCACACCCCTACTCCCCATAATATATGCATATGAGTGGGAAGTTAGGAAGTTACTCAACACACCCCCACTACCCATAATATATGCACACTTGTGGGAAGTGTTAGTAACTTCTCCCAACCAACTGAGCCCACTTAGCCATCTTCTGTAACCATAAGTCATGACTTGTGTGGTTCATGCTTTAAGCAACATTTGAGCCAATCTTGTGAACCTAACCCATGCCAAGCTTACTAATCTGTACCCACATATAAATGTCTCAAAGTGCACGACATCCAAAACGAGTGCCGTCTGCGCCAACCATCTTTTATGAACTCAAGATACCCCTTATAAAAATCCTAAGCCAAAACTCCAAGTTTCACTTTTTCACCATATTTATGAAAATATCATTGAGCACCCCCAGTGCACGCTAACAGTATCGCATAGCTGTGAGGGGCTTGTCAAGTTCCAATCCCGTAAGACACCCCAGAACACTTATCATAAGAAAAAAAAAATAATAATAATAATAAAAAAAAAAAATTTAACAAACGTGCTTTTTCTTTTCAAAAAAACAGCATCATTTCTCAGTTGGCACCTGTCTGTGTTCAAAAGAACAGGTTACAAAAACGTACCCTACGAAGGTCTAGAGGCCGGAAAGCATCGTGGCGGTGCAATGTCGTGCGGCGACGACCTCCCCGTAGAGCTACTGGTTGCCATACTCTATCTACTCCCCGCAAAGTCTCTCTGTCGATTCAAATGCGTATCCAAGGCATGGTATTCTCTAATCTCACACCCTGAGTTCGCCAAAAGACACCTCAATCAAAACAGCAACAACACACCCGAGAATCTCATTCTCGTTTCTGACCATCTTTACTCGGTCGACTGCACTGAAGCCTCCATTAACGATTCTGTACAGGCAACGGAGCTTGATTTAGGTTTCCGACCCATTGTAGACCATTACATGTTCCAAATCTTGGGTTCTTGCAACGGTTTGGTTTTAGTTAGCACCGAATACACCATCAAGTTTTTGTTGAATCCATTAACTAGAGAGGTAGAGAAGATACCCAACTCCCCCTTTTTTTTCGACTCAATGGAAATTTACCATATGTACGGACTTGGGTACGATTCATCTGCAAATGATTATAAGGTTGTGGCAATTGATTTTAGAGAAGATATTGGTAATGATGATGATGATGAGGATGGTGATGATGATGGTGAGGACGACGACGACGACGAGGAGTCCTGGTGTAATCGTATAATTTTTAGTGTGTATTCACTGAAAACTGATTCTTGGAGGAGGATTCAAGATGTCCCCCACTATCATTCTCGTGATGCGCCGCCGCCTACATTGGTTCTTGTAAATGGGTGTTTACATTGGTTCAGTTTCAGGTCTTCCAGTTATGTGATTGCTGCTTTTGATTTAGCAGATGAGAAATTCCGGGATGTGCAGATACCTAGCTCACTTGACAACAATCATTCTAATTATGATTTGATGTACTGCAAATTGGGGGTTTTGAGAGGGTGTCTCTGTATACTTGTATCTCATACGGATATTTGGGTGATGAAGGAGTATGGGGTGACCGAGTCTTGGACCAAAATTTCCAGTGTCTGTGGACATAATACGTTTATGATTGAACCCTTATGTTTATTAGCGGATGGGGAGGTTTTGTTTGAAATATATGAAGAAAAATTGGTTGCATTCAATGCTAAAGAAAAAGCACTAAGAGATGTAGTGGTGTGTGGCATTCCAGATATGTTTAAAGCAGGGATGACCTTTGTGGAGAGCCTTGTCTCACCCTATCGCTGTGATGGGATTGAATACTTGAAGAGTTATCAACTAGATAGGTAAATATGATTCTATTCTATCTTCTTCTGTTTAATTTTCATATACTCGTATTATATATGCCAACATAATATGGAATTTTGAGTATCGGAAAAACCGTAAAACAATGTATTCATTCTTTATTCTTGAGTGATTCAATTTCTAGTTTGAAATTGAATTATATTTTTATAGGTCTATAGTGGGGTTCTATGTCGTTGAACTTAGATTTCTTCTGTAAGTAGTGAGGGTCCATACATTGTAAGAGTGCTACTGTTCTTTGATGCATTTCCAAAGAGAAAAGTAAAGTTCAATTGAAACAGTAGTTTGGTCTTCAGGTTTCATTTTGGCCCATTTCTGGTTGAATTGTGTATGCCGTCTACTTAATTCTGAAATAATTGAAGATATGATTTATGCATTACTAATTTTTTTCATTCCATTATAGCCCCATCATTTGGAATTCCATGCCTGATGGTCCTTCGAAAGTAGCTTCTTCAATGCTTGCTTGCATGCAAATTAAACCATAAGAAGAAGTGGGCTTTCTGGCTGATGTAGTACTAGGTGAAAGAATTCATTGAAGTCATGAGTTGTTGACTGACTTGTATTTATGAGAAAAAAAAACAAAGAACGATTAAGAATAAGAATATGCATGAGTTGTCGGAGAGAGTAAATATGCATGAGTTGTCCTAAAGTCACATCCAAAATATGCTCTTCATTCCCTGAACCAATTTTTGGATAAACCATCGGCAAACGGAGAACGAGGATCATATGTTTGAGTTATGGTCGGAGTGAATATATATAAAGAATTGCATGAATGTGTGGATATTTCATTTAGGAAAAAAAAAAGAATGTGTGGATATTTCTGTTCTTGGTGAGTCCTATAAAGTTGATGTGCTCTGTGTCAATCAGAACAGTCCAAGAGAAACCATCCAAAAAATCTAATCAACTACAACACCAGTCTATTTAACATGTTTGTTCAAATGGTGATATCAATGATTGAAGGCGTTAGGATTCATGATGCATATGGTGATGTTGGAGGTAATGGTGGTTTGTTTTTTCTCTTCTATTTAGAGTTGCTTGAATTGTTGCAACTTAGTAAAAAGAAATTTTCATTTTAAGACCACAACCATAATAAATTATTCTTTTCTATCAAAAGATTATATCAAGAAAGACTGGTAAGTGAAAGTGGGACTTTAGACTTTTTTTTTTTTCTTTTTTCTTTTTGGTTATTTATTTATTTTTTAATTTTTTATATGGCCATAACATTTTCTCTCGCTATTTAAAATACCTTATGAATGCAACTTTTGTTCTTGGATCAGTGACACTCAAGACGGTGAAAGTCATCTAGGCAATTCTCATTTTGAGGTAAATTCCATATTTGAAATAACATACCCACACATACTTTATTTATAGCTTTATTTTGTTGATGTTATTATGTGCTTTTTTATTCTATTCCTGTTAGGAGTAGTTCATATATGTATATACATATGAAAATTGTGAATGCTTGTTATATAGATGATTTGCCTTTCAAGCTATTTTGTGCATGCTAGTTCAAAGCATCTAATGCGTTATTTTATTTTATTTTTTGTTAGAAGTAGTTCGTATATTTATGTAAATAAGCAAGCAATTTTTGAATTTTTTTTTTTTTTTACATAGTTAACATGTAATTTGCCTTTTTGAGGTGGCATAGCATGTTCTTTTCTAAATGCTAATGTGCAGTGCTACATAAACTTCTAAGATAGACTTGAATTTAATGCTAACTTCTTCAATTGGATTCTTTTTATCACTACCAAATTTTAATTAGTAGAGTGGTCACGGTCTAGATATATAATCAGACTCGTTATTTTTATTTACAATGAACTTAGTTTAGGTTTGTGTATCACTTTACTGGAAGTAGTCACTTATTGTTGAATAACTCAACAAGGAGCCATGGATAAAGGCTGAATACACATTCTTAATATGTTATTATAACCTAAATAACCTTATGCACAAAAGTTTAGACATTGTACTTGTCATAATGAAAATTTGAGTTCTCAATTGTAGAATTTAAATGAGTATTTAAATGGAGCATGAAGATTTGCCAATTGGGCTCAAGATAATGCAGGGAATCCAGATAAGATTATACGTCCTTGTAAACATTTTTAAATTAACAATATTCAACACTTCAATATAGTGTACGAGCACTGAATGCTAAACATAATGGATTTGCATACTCTATATGGGTCTTTCATGGAGAGAGTCAAAGTGCACATGTATAAAATGAAGGCGATTAAGATGGTGTGGAAATGCCTGAAATGTATGGGTGTTTAGAGATGCATATTTTGATGGTGAAGACAACGATGCTACAAAGCCTACTTATGGAAGTATATCCTGATTGCGCGAAGTAGACAATTATGTCAGCAACGGTTGCTTTTATGTAAGCACAAAGTTGCTAGACACTGGATTTGATGAGCTTCTTAAGATTATTCGTGATATTCTTTCGCCAAATAACAAATATTCTGAGGGTATCTATGCAACAAAAGAAGTTATTGAAGATTGCTTAGAAAAGAAAATGAGGATATGATTGCATGCTCAAAATTTGGTGCTTCACAGTGGAAAATGACCGCACATACTAAGAAGCTTTTAAATGGGATTCTGGCTAAGGTGTTGTGGTACTTTTCAATAATACCAAGATTTAGGAGATTATTTCGATCAACTGAAAAGGCTGAACAAGTATTGTGGCATTCGACTCATAAAAGTGAGACAAAAAGATGCAACATCCAGTTGACTATGTTGCATGGGATACAATATATATAAAGTGGCCGTGTTTTACATTAGATCCTCGAAAATTAAAGCTTGGCCTTGAGGCTGGTGGGTTTAATCCATTTGGTGACCTTAGCTCTCAGTATGTATAGATGTTGGCTAGGGATTTAAGTTGTATACATTCTTCCCCCGTTGCTTTGCATTAGGGAGATTTGCACACAACGGATTCAGGATAGAAACGTTACTCTCCACCAACACCACATACATTATCAAAGAAAGAGAAGCAACCTTTTTTTTTTATTTTTTATTTTTTGTGTAGCAGGTTACAACAGTTGAAATTACCTGATGGATGGTTCAAATATTGGGCAACATGTATCAGTATATGAATGCAAGATTAGTGGCCTAAAATCCCATGATTGTCATGTTTTAATGCACCAATTACTTCCTGTAGCCAAAGACAGAGCCAGTGTAGGCTCAGGGGGGGCATGTGCTCCCTAGCTCGGCCCCCACCCAGAAACATATATATACACTTTTTCTTTCTATGTACATATATATGAGAAACTGTGATTCTTGCTCAAAAAACAGGGCAAACGCGTTCGAATTATTGGCTTGTCTTCTTTGATTTCATATTGAATATAGATCCATGTCTTTCTTGTTCCGATGAGAAGAATAAAGAAGGTGTTAAGAAACCCCCCCGGCTCAGGCCTAGACACTCTAAGATCCTTTTTGAGACAAGATATGCCTTATTTGCAAGATGGAAGACCTATTTGTTCCCCAAACAAGGACCCTAGAGGGGGGGAGGGAAGGGGGGCGGGGGTATGAGGTTGTGGTGATGGTGAATTGGGTCATTGAACAAACTATGGTAAATTTTTCAGATTGATCCAACCATGGATCCTATATAACTTAATCACTTCATAAAATGATTTAAGATGTTCCTTAGGAAGGTCCATCTAATACCATCCTAGTATAACTCTAAAGTCCAATTATTCTGATCATTAGAAGAGAACAATGACTAGACCTTTCTAGGGGATGGATGTTATGAGTTAGACAAACTCATGACCCTGGTTATCTTGCTTAAGGTAATATACATCTTATCAACTTATGATTCTTGTGTATACAGTGTAAAGACGTCTTGTATAACTTTCTTAATTTGTTTAATAGAAGACTTATCTTTTAACTTATCTTAGAAAGAGTTTAATGATTAATTGAGTAAGTGTATGATTTAAATTAAACATTTTAAAGAACTATGTTTATTTCTGTTTTGCTTTTAAAGAATAAATGAGAGATTATAGATATAAATAAATTAGCTAACATATATCTTTACAACATTAAGTAGATCAACCCTAAACATAATTAATTAATCATCTAACAATGACATAAAAAAGTATGTTAATTAAAATATACAATACATTCAAAAGACAATATCATTACGACTTTAATGACTTTAATAAACAATTAATATACCATATGAGGTTAAAAGTTAAAGAAATGCAAACCAACTAACACCTTGGGTTTTTACATTGTTCGTTACCATCATCGTCACCTACATTCGTGACTTAAGAGGACCTCTTGAGGATTCACTAACTGCTTCTCTTTGGGTGACAAGAAAACGCCCCTTTTTGCAAGTTGAAGAGTAAGTCACTCCTTTTTGGGTCTTCCAAGGTACAAGAGCACAACCCTCCTTGTTTTTAAGTTGCCAAGGGTCATCTACTCTTTCAAGTCTCAGAAGTAACCCATTTTTTTTTTTCTAGTTCAGAAGTAACACATTTCAATGCTCCACAAGCAACCCATTGCCAAGCGAACCACCTGGACTTCAACTCTCAAAAGGTTTGAGGAAGTAACAATAGGATTGTCCCTTAATGGACATTTACATGATTTGCTCACAACCTAGAGTCGTGGAAGAAGTAAATCATAGTAAAAGCTCGACTCTAGAAATGCACGATGAACCATATGAAGTGAAGCATGTGGGTGTTTATATGTGGTTCATGATTCATCTGATGAGAGAATTTGTCCATAAACTGGATTGGATAAAAATAACTATCATAAGTGTTCCTAACTGTGGCGTATCTCAATCATCGGCATTCTGTGAATCACTTGCTCACCTATTGGAGTTCCTTCGTCTCTACCCAATTTCTCATTCTCTCACACAGAAGAGTACTGGTCTAAGTACTCTGTTTCAATCACACTCAACTACACTAGGCTGGTTTCTGCACTTGATTTTGTTGTCAAGGGCTTATTCGTTATTACTTATATAATGTTGGGGCTTATATGTAATTTCTGAAACTTGTTATTATAAATAGAATGTGGTGGAAGGATGAAAGTATTGTTTCATTCTTTCTCTCTTTCCCCATCTCTGTCTCTTTTTCTCTCATCCGTTTTCTTCTCTTTTTCTTCCTTTTCTTTATCACTTACTCTTGATTCGATTATATCTTAAAGTCAACATGATGTCAGAGCATGGTTTGTAAAGCTCTAGGTGTGTAGTTGAAACCCTAGGGCAAGTTTGTGTAACTAGTGGGTTTGAAGGGTTTTGAAGAGATTCCAAGATGGGATTTGTTTGCAAGGAAGTAATGTTAATCACATCCACGCGTACCGCGACTTGTTTTTTTTTTTTTTTTATCTATTGTAGTCTCGATTAGTGTTTTTTTTTTTTTTGTGTTCGCGAGGTTGTGCAACAATGACTTTTTTTTCGTCGTTCGCGATTTTGGTATGGTCTACTTTGTTGCTTTCTAGGGTTTGTGTGGTGACTGTGTGGTCGTTTTTTTATGCATCTCAGAAGACGGTAATCTTTCTAGTTGAAGTTTGTGTGTTAGAGAGGTGGTTCTCTATGTATTTTGTTGCTGCTTTTGTTTCTGAGGATTGTATACCCAGAAACTATTTGATAAAATGTCTGGTTGTTGCAGTCAATGTAGCCACAGATCAACAAAGGGTTTCCATTTGTGAAAACAGCTGAAGAGCTATGGACGACTGTGGAAGAGACGTATTCCTCGGTTGGTAATTTTGCAAAACTGTATGAACTCCAATAACAGATTTCAAGATTCAAGCAGGAAGACCAAACTCTTGCTACATATTACCACACTGTACGTGGTAAATGGGAAGAGTTAGATCACTACTAAGACTACATACCTGTGTGTGTAGCTGATGTTAAAGCATTTCGTGCTATGGTAGAAAGGAATTGAATCTATGAGTTCTTGGGTGTTCTGCATCCGAGATACGAGCATGCGAGGGTACAAGTATTAGGCAGGTATCCAACCCCTACTTCTGTTAGAGATGTGTTTTCGTATATCCAGGCCGAGGAGAGTAGAATGAAGGCTATGTTTGCACCTGCATACACTAATCCTGAGGCAGAAGTACCATTGTCTGAGAGGTCTGCTCTCACACAACAATGGAACAAGCCCAATCCTCCAAAAGGAGGGAAGCAGGATGACAAGAGCAAGTTGAGGTGTGATCACTATGGGCGTACGTGCCAAACTAGGGAAACATGCCAGAATCTACACAGTCGCCTTACTCCAGCTCCTGCTCATGCGAATGCTAGGCAAGGCCTGGTCCATTTAAGGGGTTATCTGCGACACATACTGCAGAGCGTGAGACTGCTTCCATTGGTCATGCCTCCTCAGTACCATCGAGTTCTTTGTCCGGGACTGAACTTGATGCTCTCCAACATCGACTAGCACAACATTCTTCTATTTCCACCTCTAACTTCGCTCAAACAGGTACCTCTCATTTGGCACATCAAGTTTCCACATTATCTGGTTGGCCACCTTGGATTATTGATTCAGGAGCCACTGATCACATGACTGGTATGACATATGATTTTTATTCTTATAGTTTATGTTCTGGTAAGGATAAGGTTAGAATGGCTGATGGCACCTTCACCTCCATTGCGGGGAAGGGCACTGTTTTTGCTTCTCTTAATCTTACCTTATCCTCTATTGTTCATGTCCCAAAGTTTACCAATTACCTCCTTTCTGTCTGCCACATTACAAAAGCTTGAATTGTAGTGAAACCTTTTTTCCATCTTACTGTGTGTTTTAGGACTTGGACACAGGGAAGACGATTCGAAGTGGACGTGAGGACAATGGCTTGTATTTGCTGGATGCGAGGCCAACTTCTTATTATGTTGCAAATCAATCTAGTGTTAGGAATAGTAATGTCAATAAAGATATGTTAATGCGATGGCATAACAAACTAAGTCATTTACCTATTCCTGCTTGCATTTTTTTTTTTTTGTATAAGTAAAGCATATATATCAAATAAGCTCTAAGGGAGAACAACCCTTAACAAAGAAAAAACAAAGGCGCCATAGACGCCATTACAACAATAAGTTGTCAACAAAGTCTAACAAACTGTTCACTGAGGAACAATTAATCCCAAGGGCCCAAAAATAGAGAGAATGTGGGATAAACGATTTAATAGCCCAAGCCGACGACTCGTTGCCTTCAAAACATCTTCTATTGCGCTCAAGCCACAACCCCCACCAAATACAAAGAGGTGCTACCCTCCAAGCTTTCCTAATACGGTTACCAACGGGTCACCTTGCCAGGCCTCTAGCATACCTTTTGTTGTCCTTGACACAACTCAATGAACCCCAAAGACCTTCATAACCATGCTCGAAGCATTCACGTACAGAACTATTCACTGGGGTTCCTTTTGGGAGATTTTTTTTCCTCTCATTAGAAGTTCTTTTGGGTGATTGTGATCGTTGAAAAAGAAGATGGCAACCACAAAATTTGATATTGAAAAATTTGATGGGCACAACAACTTCAGCATATGGCAATGCGAAGTTTTGGATGTTCTGATTCAACAAGAGTTAGACACTGCTCTGGGGAAGGAGAAACCAGAAGAAATGAAGGAAGAAGATTGGAAAAAGATCAATCGCAAGGCTTGTGGTCAAATTCGGCTTTATCTCGGGAAGGATCGGAAATATCCTTTCATGCACAAAATTTCAGCCAACAAGCTTTGGATGCAACTGGAAGAGAAGTATACGACAAAGAGCATTGAAAATCGGCTCTATTTGAAGAAGAAGCTCTTCCGATTTGATTATAAAGAAGGTATGTCTATGTCCAAGCCTCTGGATTATTTTCACAAAATTCTTGTTGATTTGCAAAATTTGGAAGTTAAAATTGATGATGAAGATAAAACATTGCTATTGTTGAACTCTTTGCCTGATTCGTATGAACATTTGATTACCACACTACTGAATGGAAAAGAAGAAATTAAATATGTTGATATCTCTAATACCCTCATGAATAATGAGCTTCGCAAGAAGGATAAGGAGGTAAATAGAAACTCAACAGCTGAAGCTCTAACAGTACGTGGTACAACAAATAAAAAAAAGTCTGGTAGTTGTGGAAGATCTCAATCCAGATCAAGAGGAGCATCAACTTCGGGCAGGAAAAATCTTGCCAAAGATGAATGTGCCTTTTATCATAATAAAGGGCATTGGAAGAAGGATTGTCCTAATTTGAAAAATAGGGATGATAAGAAGATTGCTGCCAACATTGTTAGCAGTGACGATGAAGCTGCAGAGTTTGCTTTGACTATATCAGTTGGATCCAGTTTTCATGAATGGATCTTGGATTCGGGGGGTTCGTATCACATGTGTCCCAACTCGGAGTGGTTCTCCAGTTTTCAGGAGCTGGACGGTGGAGCTGTTTTCATGGGCAATGATCATGCCTGTCAAACAAGGGGGATAGGAAAGGTCCGTTTGAAGTTGCACACTGGAAGAGTTAGAGTTCTCCAAGATGTCCGGTATGTACCGGATTTGAAGAAAAATCTCATCTCACTTGGATCATTGGCAGCAAAAGGCTATGAGATCACTCTGAAAGGTAATGGTCTAAAGGTGACCTATGGAGGTCTAGTTGTGATGAAGGGTATGAAGAAGAGTAACTTGTATTTTCTCCTTAGAAATACAGTTACAAGCACAGCAGCTGTTGCAGACAGTTCAGAGGTAGATGCGTTAGATGCTACCAGATTGTGGCATGCACGCTTGGGACATGCAGGTGAGAAAGCTTTGCGGGGACTAGTGAAGCAGGGTCTATTGAAAGGTGCCAAGACCTGTAAGCTTAGATTTTGTGAACATTGTGTTCTGGGCAAGCACACAAAAGTCAAGTTTGGCACAGCAGTACACCGCACGAAGGGAATACTTGACTAAGTTCACAGAGATGTTTAGGGATCTACCAGAGTTGCATCTTTGGGAGGTAAGCATTGGTTTGTCTCATTTGTTGATGACTTCTCTAGACGAGTATGAGTGTACACCATGAAACGTAAAAATGAAGTCTTAAAAGTGTTCTTGAAATGGAAGAAGATGATGGAGACCCAGACTGGCAGAAAAATCAAAAGACTTAGATCCGATAATGGCGGTGAATACACATCGGACCCATTCTTACAAGTATGCCAGGACGAGGGTATTGTTCGACACTTTACAGTCAGAGACACGCCGCAATAGAATGGGGTGGCAGAACGCATAAATCGAACCTTATTAGAAAAGGTTAGATGTATGTTGTCCAAAGCTGGATTGGGCAAAGCATTTTGGGCTGAGGCTGTGACATACGCACGTCATCTCATCAACAGGTTGCCTGCAGCTGCGAATGAGGGCAAAAAGCCTATGGAGGTATGGTCTGGGAAACTTGCTACATATTATGATTTTCTGCGAATATTTGGTTGTACTGCCTACTTTCATGTTAAAGAGAGTAAGTTGGATCCTAGAGCCAAGAAAGCTATATTCTTGGGCTATAGTGAAGGTGTAAAGGGGTATAAACTTTGGTGCCCCGAGTTGAAGAAAATCATTAATAGCAGGGATGTTACATTCGATGTGTCTTATATGCTGAAAAGTTCTCTTACAGAGAATAAAACCAAAGAAGTTTCGCAGCAGGTGGAGCTTGAGGCTCCAATTGTTCCAGCTAGACCTATCAGTAGCTCAGTTGATGAGGAAACAGGTACAGGTGAGGAGGAGGCTCCTACCCAAGAGTCTCCACAGCAACCATATTCTATTGTATTTGATAGATCAAGAAGAGAAATAAAGAAACCTGCACGGTTTATTGATGTGGTGGCATACGCACTACCCATAGTTGATGATGACATTCCATCATCCTATAGAGAAGCTGTCAAAAGTTCAGAAAGTGTAGTTGGAAGAAAGTAATGGACGAGGAGATGCAATCTCTTCTTACGAATCAGACTTGGGAGTTGGTCCAGCTTTCAAAGGAAAAGAAGGTTATATGGTGCAAGTGGGTATACACCAAGAAGGAAGGCTCTTTAGAGCAAGACAGTGTGTGATTCAAAGCTAGATTGGTGGCGAAAGGCTACAAGCAAAAGGAAGGGATTAACTATAATGAGGTATTTTCACCTGTTGTGAAGCACTCTTCCATTCGTATTTTGCTAGCTTTGGTTGCATAGTTTGATCTCGAGTTAGCTCAACTCGATTTCAAAACTGCTTTCTTACATGGTGATTTGGAGGAGGAAAATTTATATGTCTCAACCAATTGGATTCAAGGTTGTTGAAAAGGAAAATTAGGTTTGCAAATTGAATAAGTCGCTGTATGGGTTGAAACAAAGTCCAAGGCAGTGTTATAAGCGATTTGATCAGTTCATGAAAGGGCAGTACACAAGAAGCCATTTTGATCATTGTGTGTATTTTCGTAATCTTCGTGATTGATCATTTGTATATTTGCTCTTATATGTTGATGATATGTTGATTGCATCTAAGAGCAAAGTTGAAATTGATAAGTTGAAGATTCAGTTGAGTACTGAGTTTGAAATGAAGGATCTTGGTGAAGCTAAGAAGATACTTGGGATGGAGATTAGCAGAGATAGAATGAAGGGCACTGTTTGTTTGTCTCAGAAGTAATATTTGAAGAAGGTGCTACATTGGTTTGGTATGGACTCGAATACTAAACCTGTAAGTACCCCTTTGGCCCCTCATTTCAAGATTAATGCTTCATTATCTCTAACACAGATGAATAGCGTGCGCACATGGCTCATGTTCCGTATGCAAGTGCAGTTGGAAGCTTGATGTATGCAATGGTGTGTGCGAGACCTGACATTTCACAGGCCGTTAGTATAGTGAGCAGGTATATGCATGACCGAGGAAAAGGTCATTGGCAGGCAGTGAAATGGATTCTACAGTACATCCATGGTACTGTGGATGTTGGTTTGAAGTTTGAGCGGGATGATAGACTTGGTCAGCATTTGGTTGGATATGTGGATTCGGACTACGCTGGTGATTTTATTAAACGTTGGTCAACTACAGGTTATGTGTTCACACTTGCTAGAGGGCCGGTGAGTTGAAGGTCGACATTACAGCCTACAGCTGCTTTGTCTACTACAGAGGTAGAGTACATGGCAGTGACACAGGCCATTAAGGAAGCCATATGGCTACATGGGTTGATTGAGGACTTGGGGATTATTTAGGAGCATATTGATGTCTATTGCGACAGTCAAAGTGCTATCTATTTGGCAAAAAACCAGGTTCATCATTCACGTACGAAACACATCGATGTCCATTTCCATTTTGTTCGTGAGATTTTGGATGAAGGCGATATTCTCCTTCAGAAGATTAGAACTGCGGATAATCCCGCAGATATGCTGACAAAGGTTGTAACGAAGGTCAAGTTTGAGCATTGCTTAGACTTGATTAACATCTTGCGAGTTTAAGTGCCTTTGGGTGCATTTGGAGGCAGTTCAAGATCATGTTTGTTTGGAAGACTTCATTTTGGAAAGATGTATAGAATTTTTTGCCAAGGTGGAGATTGTTGACAAATTGGAGTGGCAAAATTAGAATGGTTATGTGGGTGGGCCCCACATGGTTGTTATTTTTGACATTTTGGCTCAAAATTATGTCATTGCATACGTTTTGTGCTAAATTTTTTGGTTATAAATAGTCCTTCATTCTATGGGTTTAAAGCATCAGAAAGAGAGCAAAGCCAAGAGCTTTAGCTTGAGTGAGAAATCAAAGAGAGGAGAAAATATTGTATAATTTTCTCTTTTGTGAGCTTTTTGTAACCGTTTTGGTTTTGATATAGTATATTGATCTTGAGCTCCCGTGGACGTAGACACATTGCCGAACCATCTAAATCCTTGTCTTCCTTTTGTGTGTGTGCTCTCTCCTATTTATTATTTTGTGAGTGAATTCTTGTGTGTGTGATCACAACCACCATTAGTTATTTGTTAGGCCCACGCTTCCGCATAACAAATTGGTATCATATGTCATTGCATATGTTTGCAAAGGGCAGAATGTTGGCTATAAATAACCCTTGTATCTCATAAGCTCAATCATCCAAGCATCAGAAAGAAAGCAAAGCCAAGAGCTTTAGCTTGAGTGAGAAATCAGAGAGGAGAGAAAATATTGTATAATTTTCTCTTTTGTGAGCCTTTTGTAACCCTTTGGGTTTTGATATTAGTACATTGATCTTAAGCTCCCGTGGACGTAGGCACATTGCCGGATCACGTCAATCTTTGTTTTCCTTTTATGTGTGTGTTTTCTCCTATTTATTATTTTGTGAGTACATTTTTCTTGTGCGTGTTGTCACAACCACCATTAGTTATTTGTTGGGCCCACGCTTCCGTGAGCTCCCGTGGACGCAGGCACATTGCCGAACCATGTAAATCCTTATTTTCCTTTTGTGTGTGTGTTTTCTCCTATTTATTATTTTGTGAGTGCATTTTTCTTGTGTGTGTGATCACAACCACCATTAGTTATTTGTTAGGCCCACGCTTCCGCATAACAAATTGTTATCAGAGCACCACGGTTCGTATTCTGTTCGGGTACTGTTCACATACGGTACTATTCGTGTATAGTACTATTCATGTACAGTACTATTCACCGGGGTTCCTTTTGGGAGATTTTTTTTCTCTCATCAAAAGTTCTTTTGGGTGATCGTGATCGTTGAAAAAGAAGATGGCAACCGCAAAATTTGATATTGAAAAATTTGACGGGCGCAACAACTTCAATGTGTGGTACTGCGAAGTTTTGGATGTTTAGATTCAACAAGAGTTAGACACTGCTTTGGGGAAGGAGAAACTAGAAGAAATGAAGGAAGAAGATTGGAAAAAGATTAATTGCAAGGCTTGTGGTCAAATTCGGCTTTATCTCGGGAAGGATCAGAAATATCTTTTCATGCACAAAATTTCAGCCAACAAGCTTTAGACGCAACTGGAAGAGAAGTATATGACAAAGAGCATTGAAAATCGACTCTATTTGAAGAAGAAGCTCTTCCGGTTTGTCTATGTCCAAGCATCTGGATAATTTTAACAAAATTCTTGCTGATTTGCAAAATTTGGATGTTAAAATTGATGATGAAGATAAAGCATTATTATTGTTGAACTCTCTGCCTGATTCGTATGAACATTTGATTACCACACTACTGTATGGAAAAGAAGAAATTAAATATGTTACTGTCTTTAATACCCTCATGAATAATGAGCTTCGCAAGAAGGATAAGGAGGTTAATAGAGACTCAACAGCTGAAGCTCTAACAATATGTGGTAGAATAGATCAGAAAAAGTCTGGTAGCCGTGGAAGATCTCAATCCAGATCAAGTGGAGCATCAACTTCGGGCAGGAAAAATCTTGCCAAAGATGAATGTGCCTTTTGTCACAATAAAGGGCATTGGAAGAAGGATTGTCCTAAGTTGAAAAACAGGGATGACAAGAAGATTGCCGCCAACATTGTTACCGGTGACAATGAAGCTGCAGAGTTTGCTTTGACTGTATCAATTGGATCTAGTTCTCATGAATGGATCTTGGATTCGGGTTGTTCCTATCACATGTGTCCCAACCGGGAGTGGTTCTCCAGTTTTCAAGAGCTGGACGGTGGAGCTATTTTCATGGGCAATGATTATGTCTGTCAAACAAGGAGGATAGGAAAGGTCCGTTTGAAGTTGCACAATGGAACAGTCAGAGTTCTCGAAGATGTCCGGTATGTACCGGATTTGAAGAAAAATCTCGTCTCACTTGGATCATTGGCAGCAAAAGGCTATGAGATCACGCTGAAAGGCGATGGTCTAAAGGTTACCTATGGAGGTCTAGTTGTGATGAAGGGTATGAAGAAGAGTAACTTGTATGTTCTCCTTGGAAATACAGTTACAGGCACAACAGTTGTTGTAGACAGTTCAGAGGTAGATGTATCAGATGCTACCATATTGTGGTATGCACGCTTGGGATATGCAGGTAAGAAGGCTTTGCAGGGACTAGTGAAGTAGGGTTTATTGAAAGGTGTCAAAACCTACAAGCTTGGATTTTGTAAACATTGTGTTCTAAGCAAGCAGACAAGAGTCAAGTTTGGCACAACAGTACACCGCACGAAGGGAATACTTGACTATGTTCACAAAGATGTTTGGGGACCTACCAAAGTTGCATCTTTGGGAGGTAAGCATTGGTTTGTCTCATTTGTTGATGACTTCTCTAGACTAGTATGAGTGTACACCATGAAACATAAAAATGAACTCTTAAAAGTGTTCTTGAAATGGAAGAAGATTATGGAGATCCAGATTGGCAAAAAAATCAAAAGACTTAAATCTGATAATGGTGGTGAATACACATCGGACCCATTCTTGCAAGTATGCCAGGACGAGGGTATTATTCGACACTTTATAGTCAAAGACACGCCGCAACAGAATCGGGTGGCAAAACGCATGAATCGAACCTTGTTAGAAAAGGTTAGATGTATGTTGTCCAATGCTGGATTGGGCAAAGTGTTTTGGGCTGAGGCTGTGACATTCGTATGCCATCTCATTAACAGGTTGCCTACAGCTGCGAATGAGGGCAAAACGCCCATGGAGGTATGGCCTAGAAACCTACTACAGATTATGATTTTCTGCGAATATTTAGTTGTACTACTTACTTTCATGTTAGAGAGTAAGTTGGATCCTAGAGCCAAGAAAGCTATATTCTTGGGCTATAGTGAAGGTGTAAAGGGGTATAGACTTTGGTGCCCCGAGTTGAAGAAAATCATTAATAGCAGGGATGTTACATTCGATGTGTCTTCTATGCTGAAAAGTTCTCTTACAGAGAATAAAACCGAAGAAGTTTCGCAGCAGGTGGAGCTTGAGGCTCCAATTGTTCCAGCTAGACCTGTCAGTAGCTCAGTTGATGAGGAAACAGGTACAGGTGAGGAGGAGGCTCCTACCCAAGAGTCTCCACAGCAACCATATTCTATTGTATTTGATAGATCAAGAAGAGAAATAAAGAAACCTGCACGGTTTATTGATGTGGTGGCATACGCACTACCCATAGTTGATGATGACATTCCATCTACCTATAGAGAAGCTGTCAAAAGTTCAGAAAGTGTAGATTGTAAGAAAGCAATGGACAAGGAGATGCAATCTCTTTATATGAATCAGACTTGGGAGTTGGTCCAGCTTCCAAAAGGAGAAGAAGGTGATTGGGTGCAAGTGGGTATACACCAAAAAGGAAAGCTATTCAGGGCAAGACAGTGTGAGATTCAAGGCTAGATTGGTGGCAAAAGGCTACGCGCAAAAGGAAGGGATTGACTATAATGAGGTATTTTCACTTGTTGTGAAGCACTCTTCCATTCGTATTTTGCTAGCTTTGGTTGTACAGCTTGATCTCGAGTTAGCTTAACTTGACGTCAAAACTGCTTTCTTACACGGAGATTTGGTGGAGGAGATCTATATATCTAAGCCAGACATATTCAAGGTTGCTGGTAAGGAAAATTGGGTTTGCAAACTGAGGAAGTCGCTGTATGAGTTGAACCAAAGTCCAAGGCAGTGGTATAAGTGATTTGATCAGTTCATGAAAGGGCATCAGTACACAAGAAGCCATTTTGATCACTGTGTGTATTTTCGTAAGCTTCGTGATGGATCCTTTGTATATTTGCTCTTATATATTGATGATATGCTGATTGCATCTAAGGGCAAGTTGAAATTGATAAGTTGGAGATTTAGTTGAGTACTGAGTTTGAGATAAAGGATCTTGGTGAAGCTAAGAAGATACTTGGAATGTTAATTAGCAGAGATAGAATGAAGGGCACTGTTTGTTTGTCTCAGAAGCAATATTTGAAGAAGGTGCTACATCGGTTTGGCATGGACTCGAATACTTAATGCTTCATTATCTCCAAGCATAGATGAAGAGCATGCGCATATGGCTCATGTTCCGTATGCAAGCGCAGTTGGAAGTTTGATGTATGCAATGGTGTGTACAAGACCCGACATTTCACAAGCCATTAGTATGGTGAGCAGGTATATGCATGACCTAGGAAAAGGTCATTGGCAAGCAGTGAAGTGGATTCTACGGTATATCCAAGGTACTGTGGATGTTGGTTTGAAGTTTGAGCGGGATGATAGACTTGGTCAGCATTTGGTTAGATATGTGGATTCGAACTACGTTGGTGATTTGGATAAACGTCGGTTAACTACAGGTTATGTGTTCACACTTGCTAGAGGACCGGTGAGTTGGAGGTTGACATTACAGCCTACAGTTGCTTTGTCTACTACAGAGGCAGAGTACATAGCAGTGACAGAGGCCATTAAGGAAGCTTTATGGCTACATGGGTTGATTGAGGACTTGGGGATTATTCAGGAGCATATTGATGTCTATTGCGACAGTCAAAGTGCTATCTATTTGGCAAAGAACCATATTCATCATTCACGTACGAAACACATCGATGTTTGTTTCCATTTTGTTCGTGAGATTTTTGATGAAGGCGATATTCTTCTTCAGAAGATTGGAACTGAGGATAATCCCGCAGATATGTTGACAAAGGTTGTAACGAAGGTCAAGTTTGAGCATTGCTTAGACTTGATTAACATCCTGCGAGTTTGAGCGCCTTTGGGCGTATTTGGAGGCAGTGCAAGATCATGTTGGAAATACTTCACTTGGGGGTGATGTACATAGTTTTCGCCAAGGTGGAGATTTGTTGAATATTATGGCTTAATTGAGGTAACCCATTACATCAGCCAAGTTGTTTACATTATCACTTAGATCAACAAAATGGGTTTTGCTGATATAAGTGATGATGCAAACAACTTGGCTGATATAATGGGTGACCTTAAGCATCCTGTTTTGAAGCATATGCTTCCTTAGTTTGCTTCTGTTGAATCTTTTGAGTTAAATTGTGAAACATGCGTTCTTGCAAAACAATGTCATGTTTCTTATCCTACTAGTATTAATAAAAGTACAGTTCCTTTGCAGCTTGTTCATTCTGATGTGTGGGGTCCTGAATCTACTACGTTACTTGGTTTTCATTACTTTGTTGTGTTTGTTGATGACTTTAGTCAATATACTTGGCTTTATCTTTTGAAAACCAAAGATGAAGTTCTTTCCATTTTTAAAACCTTTCATAGGATGGTATGTACTCAGTTTGGTTGTCCCCTCAAAATCCTTCGATCTGATAATGGAAAAGAGTTTATGTATGGTGAGCTTGCCTCCTTTTTTGCTGATAACGGGATTGTCCATCAAACCTCTCGTGTCGATACACCACAACAGAACGATGTAGCTGAAAGAAAACACCGCCATATTACGGAGGTGACCCATTCTCTTCTAATTGGGATGGGAGTGCCTAAAAGTTATTGTGATGATGGGAGTACCTTATCAATCAGATGCCTTCTAAGGTTCTTGGCTATCAATCCCCCTTCTTTGTCTTACACCATCACACTGCCTTGTTTACTGTCCCTCCGAAAGTGTTTGGTTGTGTTTGTTATGTTCACATTCATCATTGCAAGGACAAAATGACCCTAAGCCAATCCGATGTGTCTTCCTTGGATACTCCACCACTCAGAAAGGGTATCGGTGTTATAACCCTACCATTCGTTGTCGCTTTGTTTCTTTGAGTCTGTTCCTTTTTTTTCCACTGCTCGGGGTTCTCTACAGGGGGAGACTACTATATAGGTAAAGAATCCATTGTCCATTCAGAGGGAATGCCCCCTTCCTTTGCCTGTTCCCTTTCAGGGGAGCTTCTTACTAAGGTGCCTATGTCTAGTCGTCCTAAAACTAATGATTTACAACAGGGAAAGCAACCAATTGTCTACACTAGAAGGGCAAAACAAGTCATTGACTCACCCTAGGACCAAGAAGTCTCCCTCGATCCAGGTAATTCCTTAGTTGACACTGATACTTCTGATTCTTTTCCCAATAGCATTCATGTTGATCTTGATGTCCCTATTGCCTATCGTAAGGGTGTTCGTAGTTTTACAAAACATCCTATATCTCAGTTTGTATCCTATGATGCCTTATCTCCAACATATCGTGCTTTCACTTCGTGTATCTCCTCTCTCTATATCTGTTCCTTCAAGTGTTTTAGATGCTCTCAGTCAAACTCCATTGAAGAAGGCCATGCTTGAAGAAATGAAGGCCCTTGAGAAGAATGGTACTTGGGATATTGTTCCATTACCTAGGGATAAGAAACCAGTAGGCTGTAAATGGGTCTACACAATAAAGTATCATGCATTCGGAACAATTGAGAGATATAAAGCTCGGTTAGTTGCAAAGGGCTTCACTCAGACCTATGGAATTGATTATCTGGAAACATTTGCTCCAGTTGCCAAGATGAACTCTATATGTGTTCTTCTTTCTTTGGCAGCTAATTTGGATTGGCCCTTATATCAGCTAGATGTAAAGAATGCTTTCCTTCATGGTGACTTGGAGGAAGAGGAGTATATGACTATGCCACCAGGGTTTAAGCTTGCCAATGGTCATAATTTAGTGTGCAAGCTAAAAAAGCCTTGTATGGGTTAAAGCAGTCGCCATGTGTTTGGTTTGAGAGGTTCAACACTGCTGTGAAAAGAGTAGGGTACACACAGAGTCAGGCATATCATACTCTCTTCATCAAGAAGCACCAGGGCTGCACCATTGCCCTTATTGTATATGTTGATGATATTGTTATCACTAAAAATGATCCAGAAGAGATTCGTCGAATGAAATCATTCTTGGGGATAGAGTTCAAGGTTAAAGACCTCGGATCATTGAGATACTTTCTTGGCATCGAGGTGTGCAGATCGAAGAAAGGAGTGTTCATTTCTCAATGGAAGTATGTGTTAGATTTGTTGGCTGAAACAGGCAGGCTTGGAGCCAAACCTATTGATGTTCCCATTAAGTAGAACCATAGGCTTAATGATGTAGATGGAGACCCATTAGATGATGTGGGAAGATTTCAGTGATTGGTTGGGAGACTGATTTACTTATCTCTCACGTGCCCGCATATTGCCTACGCTGTTAGTGTGATTAGTCAGTTTATGCATGTGGTGGAAGGATGATGACTTCTTTTTTTATCAATTACTCTTGAATTTATTATATCTTATAGTCAATAGATTTCACTCACACTCTGTATCACATCAGTACTGGTTATTGTACCCAATTTCACTCACACTCAACTCACAAGAACACTTAAAAAGGCGTGCTTGAAATGACTCACAACTCATAAGTATTAAAGATGCCGTATTAAAAAACACTTAAAACACTCAACTCACTTGAGTCCTGGTTTATGTACTCAAGATTCACTTGAAATTCACAATGTGTAAAAATATAGATCAGTATAGTAATTCTCAAGCTATTATGTTGAGGAAGAAGGGTATTTATAGCCCCTTTGAATTGTTGCCGTTTGAACAGGTTGAGGTGTGTTTGGATATAAAAATCAGTTTTTAAAAAGGGACACAAGTGCAAGATGTCTTTGGAGTGCGTCTTGAGGACAAGTGTTAGTCACAGCGTCTGACTCTTTTTCAAATTCACTGATGATGTCAAGCAGATTAAAAATAATTCGAACTAGTTCAAACCAATTCAAATAAAAGAACTGTTTGAGCAATCATTTCAGCTCAAGTGGGTGTCAGTCCTTTCGGCGGCATTTAATGCAGGAGCGGACAAGTGGGTTGACAGCTAAGGCTATCTTGGTGAGGTGGTAATGGATTTACAGAACTACCATTGAGATCTGATTCGGGAGAATTAAGATCAAATCTTCTCTCAGAAGCTAAATCTGATGAGATTTACTTAGGAAGCTATTCTCTAGGCGTGGGTATATGGTACGGTGATGAGGATTAGTGAGGACAAATATATACTCATCAAGACACGTCATTATGCAAGCATCAGATGATGTGCAGAGATGTGTTAATCTCATAAGGCGTCCTATACCCAAGTGAGCCTATTTACTGGAATGTACAAGACTACTTCCAATATTTAATCCTAAGGTAAAATGGGAAGATGCTAACTTAAGAACTTTAACTAAGTCAAAATTAGCACAAACCAACAGGCCTGTGGCCTAGCGGTACCAAGGCCCCTACTTGAGTAGCTCTGGCTTCACTCTCTGGATATGAGCAGCTCTGGCTTCATTCTTTGGATATCCAAGACCTTGGATTTTAAGGAGAGAGTCTGAGCTAGCTTCGATTCCATGGATCAACTCAACTGTGCAAGTCTTGAACCCTGATTGTAGGTTGAGTTCCTTGATTGATGGGAAGAGCAAATTGATCCTTCTTTTGTACCCGAGTCTTATGTGTTTATCTGAAATACACTACACTCAAGTAAATAGTTAAATAGTAAATTAATATATTTTAATTATTCAAATCACAAAGTTAAGATTGGTTAGAGAGCCTTAGCCCAACACTGTTGATATGGCCTTCAACTCATTAGGGTAGGCGAACCTATATCCTTAGTAACGTTGACAAAGTAGAGCAACTGGTTAAAAGTCAGCGAATCTTTTGATTTATATCTTTCTATTATTTATATCTTTTTATTATTATTATAAAGACCTTCCATACAAAGGACACATAAGTAGTAGGGAAAAAGGGGATCCCCTTGTCTCATCCCTCTTTTACCCTGAAAGAAGCCACACAGCTCACCATTAGTAGCAACAGAAAATGCAGGAGTAGATATGCACATATAGATCCAATCAAGTTTTGAGGAAAATGTGCATATGGATCCAATCAAGTTTTGAGGAAAATTTAGGGCATGGAGGCAAGCTATGTTATAGTTCCAGTTAATAGTGTCAGAGGCCGCCTTTATATCGACTTTGAAAGAGTTCTAGCTGTTGGTAGACCAAAACAAAATAGCAAAATCACAGTGCTTACATTTTATTTAATAAAATGGTTGGGCTTGGGTGGAAGATTTTTATAAAGAAGTGAGTGAATAACAACTTGAATTCACCTTCTATTCTTTCAAGAGAAAGCACCGAGATCCCGCTTAAGCGTCGTTTACCAGCCAAGGACCTAAGGCCGAAAGCTGCTCAAGAGGTACAGCTAGTAATGCTATGCCCAGAGTGGATGGGAACAACCGAAATGGAAACTGAGTGTTTCGTTCAAAATACTGATACGAGTGTTGGGGTCGTCCTCCATTGCCATCTACTTCAAAGATACCTTCTGAAGCATTTTTGAAATACCAGAGTTCAGTCTCTTCCCATGAATTAGTGGATCAGGCAGCATCATTTTGAGTGGAATAATAAAAAGCGGGTCAATCCTCCTATATTTCATTGTAAATGTGAAATACTCATACAAATCAAAATGTGGGATGTGAAGGAATGTTGGTCGTTCATCTGCTTGGCTAGTCAAGCCTAAGCTAGTTCAGACGGGAGTTGGTTGGTAAGGGATAATGCCCGGTTGTGGTGTCCGACTATCCTTGAAAATGGAACACCATGGCCTTAAATGAAAGGCTTGACTAAGTCGATGGTGCACTGACCTCATCATAAAAGGATGAGCCTAGTCTGACTATTTGTACGCATTGGCTTAACTCACTCCAAACCTCCGTAGACACACTGCAAAGAACAACATAATGAAAACTGCCTTGTAATGTCTGTACAAGGGAATGGGAAAGGGCTTTGAAGTGAGAGTCAGGAATGGTGGGACGGATTAAAGCAAGAAAAATGACATAGAAGAGCCTATGACAAAGCAGTATGGTACTTGGAATGTCCCGTATCTCACCTCATCGGTGCTAAAAAAGGTATTCAGGATCAAGAATGTCATATATCCCAAGAGCTAGAGTTTAAGGCGGAATGGAGGGTTCCCGCAGCCTGCTCGGTTGTGGTCTGCGGTCTGCCATGTTGATGAGCCTAAAGCAGGCCCCATTCACGAGTATGTGAGGGCCATCTTTCATAGTTCTCGCCATTTGAGAAGCTAAAGAGAGCAATAGCGAGTGAACTAGTGCTAAAATTTCCTTATTTGATAAATCGTTCAAGGTAGAAACGGATGCCTCTGATCAAACTATTGGGGGGGCTGGAAGAGTGGAATGACGGAGAGAGGCTCGATCAACAAAACAAAGAGTAGCCCCCTAGAACCTGGCAAAGCCATTCGTTAAACGACCACGTTAGCCACCTCCAGACCGTTTTTAAGGTATTATGGAAGAATCACCTCTATGTAAATAAAGAGAATGCTCCTTTGGACAGACGAAGATCCTATTCTTAGGGCATTGGGTGGGCATCAGAGGCATCGAGGAGTGGCAAACACTTACCAAGGTGAGTGAGCTAAGGTCATTTTTCAGGCTCGTGAACTATTACCGAAGATGCATCGTTACATGCATTCCAAAACCCACCAATGCCAGTGAAAACCTCGGTCGGTTGGTCCTCCATTCATTTGAGAAAGACTTTCCCGCACCCATGATACCATTTCATTGGTGTTATCAACTAATTAGTCTTGTCACATAAGGAAAAATGCATTTATTTAGTAGGTCCTATCACTACATGTCAACATTTAATTAGTTGGTGATACCATGTCATCAATATAACAGGAGCATTAAAGTATTTCTCCATTCATCCGACCGGAAGTGTGGATAACGAAGCCACCTTCACAAACTTCTCCCTTTTCTCCTTATGTTGTAGTAAAGCAGAGTGGTTCGCTCAACTGCCCCTTAGTCTGGTGCTCATGACGTGCTACGGAACCTACACCGTGAGTGGCATCTCCTAGGCCTATGCTACAATCTGGGAATTTAAGCAAGGTGACCTGATATGGATCTAAACCGACGGTTGCAGAGAATAGGTGCAACGGGGAATCATCGGAATAGCGAGAGGGTACGTAGAGAACAATGTTGACCAAGCTCCTTTTTCTACTCCCCTTAAATGAACTCCCCGCTCTGTCCCTGCTTGTAGCTTTACTTGGGATACTACCAAGGGGTCTGAGGATTGCTATATTTCTCCTATGCGCGTATTTTTATGAAATATGCCAAAGGGTGATTAATAGGACTCAGTTGGAAAAGATTTGAAAATGAAATTGTCGGATCTTTGTGCATGTTTGAAAGGTTCTTTCAACCGTCTTTCTTTGGCATTATGGCACACGTTACATTCGTGTTGCACGAGAAGCTCGTTTATGTGGACTAGTCCATTCATTTGCATGTTAGGAATCAATTTTACATTCCTGAATGCTTGTTGCATGACCTATATAAAATGAAATGCCCATGTTCACATTGTGGAGTAGGCTGCTGAAAAAGTGAATTTCAAGCCGCCTTTTAATCCTTTATTTCATATTCACAGAAAATTGAATTTCAACACTCTCATTTTAGCAACATCATGTGAAATCCTATGTATTTTTTATTGCAAATTTCAAAAATCTATTGTGCAGGAACATTACCAAAGATATGAAAGGGAGATTGAGCAAATGGAGCAAATGAGTGAAAAAATGGGGCTTGAAATGGAGCAAATCAGGGAACAAATTAGGGAACAAATGCAACAGATCCAATCGTCGTGGGTAAGTGATAATAAGAATGCTTTGTCATACTTTTTAAAGAGAATGCTTTGATTCCTCTGTAAAATTTCACTGCCTATCAAATTGAATTAGAATTAGCTTTGGAAAGGATGAAACAAATGTCTAAACATTCCATTTAATGTCTAGTCTGTTAATTACTCACGTAGATTGGCAAAAGCTGAAGTTGATGCAACTCATAGAATAGTAAAGGTAATAGATGCTTCATATACACAATTTATTTGGTGTGACTGATAAACACTTCATAGCATTTAACTAGTCAGCCACAACTTCTCAAAACCCAATGCTGAAATCGAAGCCAATGCATGTCAACTGATGCTTATTGTTTTCAATTACTTTTAATTATCCTATTTTACTGTTTTCTTTCTTTTTTCCATGATAGGCACAGAATGCTAACAACCAATCCTGTCCCAATGGTTCACCAAGTGTCCCATCTACTGAAAATTTTGAAGGGGTAAATTGTGAATTATTGTATTATGACGGGACGGGATTAGTTGTTGCTACCGGTGAAGTTGTTTCCTTGGATCCTACTTTACTTGTAAATGGTGCTGCTCTCAGCTCCGAATGTTGGAAAGTGTTGGTCAATTACATATTTGAACCCGAAGTGCCATTGTATAGGCCTCATCCTTCTTACTTTTTGCTTGGACATGCTAATGGAGATTCAATTGCCTGGCCTAGCAAGTATATCAAAATCAGTAAGTAATTAATTTTGCCATTGTCGTGATATATATCCTATGGTGCCATTTGTATTTCTAATTTAAGGTCTGAAAATATAATATTCATTTATCTGCAGCTGGACCTTCGGGGTAAGCTCTGTGATGAGAAAAGAATTTTGCTTCATGATGCTTGTGTTAAAGAAGGATGAGTTTTAATGCTAAGCCTTGGTGTTAGCCCTTTATTGATTAGAAACTCGTTGGTCCCAGCTGTATACAGTTTGGCATTTGCTATATATGTGTGTGTGTGTGTATATTGTCAACTTGATTTGTTTCCAGTTTTTTTACTTTTTGCTAATGGAGACACTATGCTTGAGAAGATCTGAAAAATGTTGCCAGTAAAGCTTTGAAAGTTCCCTTGAACTGTTTACTTTTTCATCAAAGTTCCGCCCACCTTGACCTTTTCACTTTAATGCTAGCATTAACCTGCTTAGATATTTGCATCCTGCAAACTCCAATATGTCCCAAGAGTTATTGTTGCCGTTTTAAATATGGTTCAGGTTCCAGCTCGTACTCGCATAATATGATTGCATTTCATATTGTGTTGAACACATGTCAAGAAGTATCTGAATGTGCCGGTGCCCAAGCAGCAACTGGTACAGACATGTTTATTCTAAGTATCTGTTATACTATCGGGTGACTGGTTGACCCAGAAGTTCGTCACAACTTCATCGATAACTCCCTGCTGCTAATTGCAAGTTAAACAAGGTGCAAGCTAGTATTCTGAGACGTACTCAAGAGAAAAGCCAGTTGTCGCTGCCTTCAATGGCGTAGCCCTAGCTGCTTTGACAGCGGAATGAACATCCCTTTTCCCCCCGTTGCTAGTATATAGAAAGAGATAGGCTATATATGAGATTTTCTGGCGGCTGTATGGGGTATAGGTTAAGGCAGGCGCTACACATTCTTACAATCTCCAATTGTAATATAGATTCTATGCGACTCTTTTCCCTGATTATTTGCAGTTGTATAAGCACTCTGTGGACCAGTAGCCTAGCTGTATAAGGTTTTCTTTGATAAAGCTCCGGCGCCCATTTGATTATGATGCAGCTGTAAGTGCAACCAAGTGGTACGGTTTTGGCAAAATTCCTGGAGGTATATTTGCATAATCTTCAATTTGAAATGCTTCTTTTTATTTTATTTATTTATTTATTCAATTTTTAGTAAATCCTGGTTGTGTAACTCATTATGCCCTCCATACTTGGAGAAATCTTCTTTTTTAACTCATTTTACCTCCAAGCTTTAGGTTTCTAGGCCCAAAATGTGATCCTCTGGTGTATTTTTGAGTTCCAAATTTCCATGGATTCCCAATACATACGGTTCAATATTTATTGAGATTGATGTGCAAGAGCGTAGTGTCATTTAGTACAGGAATAGTGTTACAATTATACCTTTTAAACAATAAGCTTGCTACATGTTTGTAGAATCTGATTAGTTTAAGGAATGATTGTTATAATTGTCTTGAATGGGTTTACTTTGTCGACAGCATTGTGAAGAGCTAAAAAGAGGTATTAAAAGCATTTCAGCTTGTCGAGTCTGATATTAATCCTCTAAAATGCAGGGTCTGGCGCGGATAAGATTGGTTTTTGTCGAGTTTGATAAGAAATTAGGAACTCGTATTAACGACTGTTTGATAAAATTACCTACCACCGAGGTTCTCTAAAATTTAAATCTTTGATTTGGCCATTGAAGAGGGAAACTTTTGGTTTCTTCTATTTCTTCATGTTTTCTCAATGACCAAACGGAGTTTTGGATTGATGTTAAGAAAGTTGATCTGATTTTATGTACTGATTTGCAGGTTATTGAGCTTGCTCTTTCATTGATTGGACGTTTTTGCAATTGCGACTCTGCGTGGAGTTCTATGGTGCTGAACTTTCCTACTGCCATTCTCTCCTCTTTAAATCAAAATCATTTCGTACTGATGATTTATAGGTAGAATGTTTTGCACTTTGTAGATGTTCATTGTATATGTGTGAACGTTTATGTACATGTTTGGAAAACGCTGCAATTTTTTAATATTTTTCGGTCTCCTGTATGTTTCGAGTGTTGTTTTGAGTGTGATCAGCATCTCTTTGATAAATTTTCCGTTCACAGTTCATGTGTGTGTGTTAGCTTTGATAGAATAGGAAGGAATCGAGCATGATTGTGAATGGATGCAAATTGAATGATGTTGATGAGAAATGTTAGTTGTGCTACTTACCCGTCCGGGTGGAGAGGCTCCTTTCATGGGGGCAAAGCCTTGGATATCACAGCACAGGTTAATTTTAAAAAAAAAAAAAAAAAATGAAGAAATGTTGTTTCAGTTCTTCAACGTGGGCATGTGCATGCATTAGCTGCTTAAGTGATTAATTAGTTTAGAGTTCGATAAATTTTATGTGGACGTTAAACATTTAAAGTTAAACTATCAAAAAGAAAAAAACGTAAGCCATTTTTTTTTTTTGTAAGTGGAACAAGTTCTCTCTTTACAAATTTAGCACCTAAAATTTCTGTAGTTAAAATTGAACTTTTAGAATAAACAAGTGAGCAAGTCAGTACGGTTACTTTCAAAAGTGAGCAACTTAGTTCCTGGCTAGGGATAAACCACTCATTACCATGTTGGATGGATTCGAATTATTTGATGTATCGGTTTTCATAAAAAAAGGGAGTGGGTTGTTGTGCCTTATCATAACATATTAGTTGAAGAATCTAATAGATGACTACAAACATTACAATACCAAAAACGCATGTCAAGATATATTTGAGGTTTACTACAAACAGGGAGCCAAGATTACAAAGTAGACTGGGCTAAGAGGAATATTGCATATGAACCGGGCTGTGAACTGAAGCACAATAGTAGTCTATGTTACCTGGGCTCGAGAATGGGTGTCGAACACGGATACGTGTCTAATGGTAAGATTTGTCAATTTAACGATTTGAAGGACTCGGGAACTCGGCTATAAAGTGTCTAATATTTGGACCCGGGTACTTGGACACTTCTAAGAAAAAAGAATTTTAAGTGTTTTCATGTAGGATATACATCTGTTTTCTAATCAATTAAATATGTCTCCTATAGTTTTGATATTAAAAGTTTTATATATATATATAAACGGAAAGAGACTCCTTGAAACATAAAGCCATCCAAGGCCCAACAAGCCCAAAATAATTATATCAGTTACAGTCCATTGGTAGCCAAAGAATATTTTTGTCTTGGTCAAAGAGTCTCTATGGTACTTACGGAAGGAAAATATAAAGGTACAACTGTGAACAATGGGATATGGCTGTAAGCATTGAAGTTTTTAAAAGTCCAAAAGTGTAATACCCTAATTTTAAAAGAATAGTTTTAGCATTTTAATTATTGTTTTATTGTATTTTGTGTGATTATTTGGCTTATTTGTTAATTGTTTAATTGTTTTAATTTGTTATTTGATTTATGTGTTATGTGTTTAAATTGCATTTAATTGGTTTAATTGTTTATTCATGTGTTTAAATTGCATTAATAGATTTCTTGTTTTCAGTAATTGAATTGTTTTATTTAATTGTCTTTTGTATGTTCTTTAATTGGATTAATTTAGTAATTATTAATTAAAATGTAAATATGTTAAATGAGTTTTTTTAAATTACGTTAATTAACTAGAGTCCTTTAGGAAGTCAGTATGTGTAGCCCACATGGATTATCTTAGGTTGCTCTATGGGCCGACTAAGATCGACATTAGGGCTCTGTCTCTATCATACAGGGAATAGGGTTTTATTTAAGTCTCTATATATATAGAACAGTTTGTCGACTTAGGGTTTTAGAATACACAACCTTTATTCATGTTTCAAAGTTACAAAGAGAAACATAGAGGGGTTTTGAGCAAACAGAATACGTTCGGTGAGGGTTTCGACTGCGGCTTAAAGGTTAGACCTAGGAGAAGGGAGGAGCAGAAGTAATAGGAGGCTAGACAGTATTGTAGTGTTGCCGGAAACGTGGACACGACGCCGGGATTTCATAATTGAAATCACAGGCAAGTTCTTTTCTTCCTCTTTCCCGTTAGCTCGTGTTCTGTGCACCTAGATAGTCTCTAATTGATCATTAACTGAGATTTACATGTATATTATATGCTATATTGATGATCTGTATGTGTTGAAATCTATTCTGTTACAGTTCGTGCATGTCTAGTTTCAGTTTTGTTTCTTAAAGCATGTTAAGTCTGTAGAAATTTTAATCTCTGTAATTGATTCCAACTGCTATAAGCACACCATTGGGATGCTACTGGGTATTAATAAGACTCTTAGGAACAGTTTTAAAACCAAACAGAAAGGCTGGAAGTGGCCGGAGTCGAAGACGACAGTCGAAAGTAGTAGACGGCTCTCAGAGAGGGAGAGAGCCGACTCCATGAAGAAGGGAGCCGGCTCCCCCCAAGTGTATAGCCGGCTCTACCCATCTAGGAGGTGTAGAGCCGGCTTTAACCATCTAGAGGCGGCTCCAATAAATATTGGAGCCTGCTCCACCAATTTCTGGAGCCTGCTCTACAAGTTTAAGAGCAGGCTCCCTTATTTTCGTAAAATCTGGACTTTTGGGCATTGTTTGGGACTAGTTTGGTATTCTGAAATAATTTTGGAAATGTACCGAGGGTTTTAAATATAATTTCATGAATTACTAAAACCTCATATGTCATAAATTATACCCACAGGCTAATGGATGGAACAATAGAAAAGTATACAACTTTTTACGCTATTAACGTATGGAAGACAAATTGATTTCTTAACTAAATTTTAGCAATTTAATGGGATATAGTATGATTATAAAACATATTTTAAGTGCATGATGGTGGGGTCATCTATTTGTTGGTTTTGATCTATGCATGCTCTGAATGTTAATTGTTGAAATATTAAATTCTTTTCTATAATTACATGGATTGCCGTCTAGATTTTAATTGCTGAAATATTATACATTCTTCTGCAAATATTTGGATAATGGTTTTGGATTGTAAATTGCTAAACTATTATTTATGTGTTGTAATTTACATAGATATGGAGGATTGTATGCACCGGTATGGGACGGTGGCATACTAGGGACAGTTTAACTCAAAACGCTAAGACCTAACCTACCGGATTAAAGGAATGGATTGTAAAATATTGGATCCTAAATTGTGTTTAAGTCAGATCAACTGACTAAGTTGAACGACTTACGGGATTGGTTGGTTGTAGTTAAGTCATATCAACTGAATAAGTTGAGTGACTAACTGAATTGTGTTTTGTATGTCACCTCAGTGAATAATTGAATGACATACTTTGGTTTTGGACGGACTTTAGATATATGGTTATGGTACCACGAGATAAGCTTGAGTCTCAGGCTCGTTGGTTAGGGTGCGTATATGCAGTGGATGCGTAGCTGGCTATGGTAAGTTAAGGTATACCCTG
Organism: Cornus florida; assembly: GCF_030987335.1. NCBI lineage: Eukaryota > Viridiplantae > Streptophyta > Magnoliopsida > Cornales > Cornaceae > Cornus > Cornus florida. The sequence continues at coordinate 49,248,580 of NW_026775571.1, read as the reverse complement.
TTAGGTCTAGGTACTCATGCCCACCTATGGGTGTGTTTTCGCATATTACCTTTTATTCAGGTTTAGACCCCTATTATAGTCCAGTGAATGTCCCTTAGTGTGGATATATATATACTTATGGACTAAATAGATATTGTGAGGTATCTAGGGTGTATCTGCGTATCGGGTCACTGTATGAATTGCAGTTAGATTAGAACTTGTTCGTGGGCCTGACCCACTCTTTGATTCTTTTTAGGTACAGGACGGTTCCAGCCTTAGTGCTTAATCGTGCTTGTTAAGGACAGTTTCTCATTCATCTGCTTACGTAGGGCTTCTCTCGATGTTCTAGTTTGTTTTATTTTCAGTATTTAGTTCAGATGGGATTTTTGTTTAGGGGTCCACTAAATGGATTCCCAAGTTGTACTCTTGGCAGTTTTGGAGATTTGGAGTTTTATTATTCAGTATTATTTGGAAGATTTTATATTTCATAATTCTTTCAGCTTGGTTATTTAAATTCTTAATTCTTTTTATATTCTGTGTTTGTTTTAAAATATTAATTGTTTGATATTCCCTCGGGTTTGGGCTTGGGCTTGGGCCTGATCAACCTATGTCTCGGATCCGAGGGGTATCACAAAAAGTCTGCATCCATTCACATCACAGCAAGGTGGCATCATCTGGGCCCTTACTAATCAATTGCGTGAAATCACGCTACACCAGATATAAAGAATAAATAATAAATAATAAATAATAAATAATTGTGCAAAAATAGTGTGTCACATAATCGTCTTCAACCTTTTTTTCAAGGACGATGGTTTCTAACCTGACCTCCATTTTTTTAGCTAGAGAGCTTTGTATTAGTTTGAATAGCAATTGATTTAACAAATAAAACGTGAAAAAACTTCTAATCCTTCACAAGCATCAACTCAACGTTCAGGTAACACAGGTAGTAGTACTAAATTTATTTATTTTTTTGGACCTGGGCTGTAGCCCAGGTTAGCCCTTTAGTAGCTCCGCCCCTGACTACAAAGGTGTTAATGAGGGAGTTAATTTGAAAAATAGAGCATGTAGTTGTTGGGAATGAAATGTAAGAAATATACTATGCATCCATGCATTGCATGTATAATTTCGGAAAGGGGGCATCCTGAGAATTATGTTGACATTTGTTTTCACGGGGAGACATATTTGAGGACATATAGCCCTATTATATTTCCTATGCCCCCCTTAGGCACTTGCAACTTGAAGTTGGCATTGATTCCATATACCCCATTATTAAATCTATAGCTGGCAGACCTAAAAAGATAAGGAGAAAGGCACCAGATGAGGTCACTAAATCTAGTGTAGCTAGCAAAAAAATGCAACATCTTATATGTAGCATGTGTGAAGAAATGGGCCACAACCCTCAAACTTACAAAGCAACTGAGGCAACACTTACGGCTAGAGGTCAAGTAAGAGGTCAATGAGGTAGACCTCACCTGCTTGTTGTTTCTGGTCTACCTGGTGGACTAAACATTGGTGGGACTGCACGAGGAAGAGGATAATTTGGGGTTACAAGAGGAAGAGGTGTAGTTGGGGCTTGGAGAGGTGATGAAAGTGCTGCAAGAGGAATAGAAGATGGAAGGGTTACAAGAGGAAGAGGAAATGGAAGGGTTGTAGCTTACAGTGAAAGGCAACTGCAGGAGGTAAACTCTACTTAAATGACATTTTATTTCCATAGTTCATGACAATATAATCAACTTAGCAATATTTATCTTTTTCTTGTATAGGTGATTACAGTTGAATAGTTTATCACAGTTTTCATTAATTGATTTGAATGTCTTGTGGACTAGTCAAGCATCATCATTATCAATATATATGAAAATTCTTAAAAAGTAAGTCACATTTGTTCATGAAAATGTTGGTATGTTTAATTGATTTGAATGACTTGCATAATTAATGTTGTTAATTCTTTTGATGGCATGCCCACTACAATGGACCCAAAACTGTAAATAACGCTAGGAATATAATATGCAGCAGATGGCATTTTTTTTTTTTTGGCAGGAAACACCTTTTTTTTTTTTTTTTTTGGTATTAGATGGCAACATACACTTTTTGGCACTACTTTTTATTATGTTGTTTTATAAAACTAGTGTAAGTGCAATGGTCTTTTTAGCTTCTTATGGTACAATGATTTTTTTTTTAACTTGTTTATGGTGCAATGACAAGAACTAGTCTTTTTTTAATAGATAGCGCATTTTTTGTTTTGTTAAAGTGATATCAGTTTTGACAATGTGTTATTGTTCAATATAACCTCATAATTTGTATGTTTCCTTGTTTGTTATTCAATTTGTGTTAATATTGTTGCATTTGTTTGGTTAAGTTGATAGGTTGGTGTAGCTGTTGCAAAATCAAAATAGCCAAAGTGGGATTTCATGCACTTTTTTTTTATATATAATTACTATTATCTTAGTGGTGCAGTTGGGTTGCTGCTTGCTGCAATTGGATGCTTTTGTTGAGATTTGTGTGTCTTGGCATAACGAATTCTTACTTGGATAGTAGAGACATATATATGGTCCTTTTGTTAATCTGAAATGATATTTAAGCTTTATACTGTTGGTGAATGCGAATGTATTATGTTTTAATTCATAATGGAATTAAATGTGTCCACTTGATTACAAGAGATATTTATATGTATGCGATAGTAATCAATCCAAGAATATTAATAACGATCATAAATAGGTAATAGTCGGTAATTAAGGATGACTCTTAATTAACGAAGACTTGAACCAGATTTGCGATGGGTTGAGATATATTGCGAGAGCCATCATATGTAATTACTTCCTATCATCGTCATGGCATTTGACTTTCAAGCACGAGAGAAGTATAGACCTTTTTATTAATAAATAATTAATTTGATTTGTTCAGCGAAACCTCCCAAATCATTTAACCGGCACTTTGGATGCTTATATAATTAATAGTTAGATGGTCATATTCTCAATATTTGCTACTTGTATTTATTTTGTGTTGATTATGGTTGATCACAACATAAATTTGAATAACTTCGTGTGTTTTAAACAAAATATTTTTTTATGTATTTATTTACTAAATTATTATTTTTGTTAAATAAATATTTTATTGTGATCAAGTTAGGAAATAATCAAGGAACCAATTATGCATAAAGGGGTCAAAATTCAACATTGACTTAGTAGTTATTTACTATTTGATTAAAAGTCAATTAATTTCTTTTAGTGGAGTAGAAATTAATTGAATTGGGTTCATGGTTGTTGGATCGGGTTAACAATTATTAATTAGAACCAAGAGAATAATAAATCCAAATGATTCTCACCAATAGTCCAACTTGATGTTGGAAGTCCATGAGGATTGGAGTTATCACTTTTATTTGTAGAGATTGAGAATTATTATTTACACTCGTGTCCATGTATACATGTATGACATGTATCATTAGTAAGCCATTAGGCACCATTAAAGTGTGAAATCAAATAATTCCCTCTACAATTTGGGTTTGAGTGTACTCATCTTCAAGGAGCTCATACAAGATATGCATCCAAGGTCTTTCATGGAGGCATATTGGTGATTCCTAAAGGCAAGTCTACATAAGGAATAAGGAGTCTTAAGGAGTAGAGATCAAGCTTCTTTAAGTGAGAACATTCACTTTTATGGAGAGTTGTAAGGTTTACTTAAACCTTTATGTGAGTTTCCTATTACTTTGTATGATAAGCATCTTTTTATTCTTGCATTAAACTAGCTTCTAGAGATGATTAAAGATACAATGATGAAAAACCCTCTTCTAATTTTTGGAAAACTCCATTTCCCTAACAGTTTCATGCATGCTGAAATATACTCTGTGTTAAAAGTGTGGTTTCATGTACTTATTTTTCTTAATAGTTTGCATATATACTATGTGTGTGTGTGTTAAAGTGTCTTATTGTTAGCAATTTCATAGTAGAGAAGTATACTTACCTACACAGTGTCATGATAGATAAGAAAAAAAAGTAGTTCTATTTTTATTCCATTACCAATACATTCGATCAAGTAACCACACAAATACCATCACAATAGCACAAAATATAAATCCTAACATGAAAACTTCCAAATTAGAAATTATATGGTTCCTAGTCCTGCTACTTGGTATAAGTTCTATACCCACAATTGATAATCTCATCAATAGGCAAAGACTCCACCTTTAAGTTCCTATCCACATTTCTCATATCAATTTGGGCTTTTAAATATGATATGAGCAGTGCTATACTGCCCGACCATTGTTTACACGACTCCCACCGACTGTCCTATGTGGCCGTCCACGTGTTTTTTTTTTTTTTTTTTTTTTTGGGTTGAACTGGATGACCCTTCTCTCTCCCTCCTCTCTTTCTCTCTCTAACAATCGGCGATGAACCTTTCTGGCAAACATTCCGTGGCCACCGGTGAACCATCTTCTCCGTCAAAACTATCTTTCTCTCTCTAGTAAACTCTCTCTCTCTAAAAGCCAGTGAGACCCATTTCCATTGTCAGAATATATATATATATATATATATATATATATATATATATATATATTCAGACCCATTTAGTTTCTCAAATCCTTAATGAAATTGGGGGCAATCGATCTCCATCTACAAATCCAAAGAGCTCAATCCATCACCCTCCATGGCCTCCACTTCAATCTCACCTCAATAAACCAACCAAAAACAAACCCATTGAGGCAAGCATATATATATATCAATATAGGGATTTGTAATTACCAAAAAAAATATAGAGATTTGTTATGTGTGTATATTATCATGTAGATAGATAGTGAGTAGAGAGAGGGGTTTTGGTAACATTGTTGATGGGTCTTTTGGGTTCTGATTTGGTTTTCAAGGTCACATTCATGATACAGAGAAAACATTGATGGTGGTGGAGTAGGACATAAAAGAGGAGGCTACTTAGCCAAAGGCGGAAACCGAAGGTGAGGACATAGGCCTTAAAAGTCAGAGTGGTTGAAATTTAAGCTCAAAAGTAAAGAGGAAATCCAAATATAACAAGTGTGCTGTGAGGGATCAGTACTCTAAGATGTGAAGGGAACTGGTGTTTCACCAAAACTACATGCTCTCGGAACCGGTCCGACTGTTCATCTTGCTCAATTGATGGGTATCGAGATGCTCTCCTTCCTCCAAGAACCTAGCAAATAACTCAACTAAAGCTCTGCTACAGAGTTTTTTTTTTATAAGTAAAGCTCTGCTACAGAGTTGTCTCTCTATCCGTGTCACTTCTTCCTGCCGATGGGGTAAGGGGTGGTGACGGTGGTGAGTGACTCGAAGGGTGGTCGCTTGGTAATGGTGGCTACGGCCAATGGGTGCAACCAGTAAGACCAAAGAGGTATTGCGCAGTCACCGGTGAAAGAGATGGATGAGAGAGTAAAGCTAGAAGGGGATTGTACACCAGATGGACCAATCTAATATTGACATGTATTGTCAGTTTTTAGTCGGGTGAAAATTAGTCATCAAAAATAGCATTTTCCATATGATATTGTCCTCATAGTCATCTCTCTTTCCATACGGTTCCAATTAAGTTCTCTTTGAACTCCACTGCTATAGATATCCCATTTTGCCCTTCCTCTATTCCGTGTTAAATCAATAGGGGACCTACACCTTCAAATACCACCTAGGAAATTCTAGGCGTTAGATCGGCGATAACTTCACCTCGATGTCCGGAATATCCCAAAACCCCAATATTCACCAAGAGACGAACCCATAAAGCAACATATTGACAAACCACAAGAAAATAGCAAAAACCCTTAATTTTGCCATTTCTCAAAACCTGACCGTTGGATCTATAATTTGACCACCGTATCTTCAATCCCACTTCAACATTACACTCGAGAGGTTAAAACCCCAACAAATCCACCTTAGGACACTGAAGTTGGGCACAATGGCAAAATTATAACATTGCATTGTCTCAAAATCTAACTGTCTGATAAAAAAAAAATTAACTTTACCAATGAACTCAGAAGGTCCGAGAGCCTCAAAATTCAGGCATGAATCCTTCCTCACCGGGGATCAAAATTGGGTTTAGTGGCAAAATCGCAAATTTGCATAATTAAAAATTCGTCCGTCATATCAGAGATCTGACTTCACTATTCTTCTCAGATTCTTTAAGAGACATGAAATTGGCCTATTTATAGGTCTAATCTGTGACGACCCTGGTTTTTAGGCCAGCGTGTCCTGTGATGAACCGTAAGGATGATCCGATAATGGATCCGAATGCGAAAGCTAAAATAGAAAACAAGACTCTAAGAAGTCAAAGTGACCTTCCATGAGGTCGTGGAACTCAACAAGAACTGATGCGGAAGCAAAAGATCGAAAATATGACAATTAAGCCCCTAGGGGCAAAATAGTCATTTCTGAAAACTATAGATTCGGGTGCCACCGAGCACACCGCTGGAAGGATAACGAAAAGCTAATCAAGATGGACTCAAGAATCGCATGATTCGGAGTCCGAACAAAGGAGAAACGGCATGATGAAGAAAAACGAGCACTTAAAGCAAAAAGGGTAAACTGGTAATTATCCAGGAAGAACCGGGTGCAACCGAGCACACCGTTGGAAAGACAGCGAAAAATTAGTCAAGTTCAAAAAAAAATTCACTTGAATCGGAGTTTGGACGAAGGAGAAAAGCCCAAAAGAAGAATTGACGTCGCGGTAGCCCGACGAGGGGCCATGGCGCACATGGCGCCCATGCGCGAGCCCACCTGCGTGCATGCCGGCGCCCAAAGACGTGGCTGGTGGTAGCCCTTGGCTGCTGCTACATTTTTTTTGATCTGCCTAGAACTGAGGCTTGAAATGGAGGTCAAGACGAGTTTTCCTGGAAAAACACGAAGAAGAAACCCCCCCTAAAATCGAGTTTTTTACCCGGCAACGCAGACGGAATCGAAAAAAACTCACTGTGAAATCCCCAAAATACCCCTAGATCAGAACTAAACAAGAGGGTCATAAAGCTGCTAAATGAAAACTGGAAGCTGAAACTTGACGAGGGATTTCCGGTACCAAGACGACCTTTTCTGGAAAAACACAAAAAAGAAACCCCCCCTAAAATCACATTTTCTAAGAGACTATGTCGAAAGAAGAAAATAAAACTGAGGTGAAAGGTCCATAATGCCCCTAGATCAGAATATGCAAAAAAAATGCGAAATGAATTCACAAAAGGCTCAAAACACAAACGATGAGGTTTTGCCTGGAAATGACGATGCATGCAAATGTAACTTACCTATTTAGACGCGCTACAATGGTCCATGGCTTAAAAATATAGCCGATGCAAAATCCGACCCCCCAACGGGCAAAAAGGCAAAAATGGACTTGGAATGAAAAACATGGAATCCAAAAATGCAAAACGGGATCAAATGACCGTTTGGCCCTTGGCCACACTTCATACAAGATTAATAAGACCCTATAAAAGAATGAAAATGGAATTCCCACACCCGATGCAACCGTGGTGAAGGAATGACTTGCGATTTTTCAAATTTTTCATAACATTTCATGAAGTTAAAAAGTTGCATAAAATACAATATACATGTCATTGGCCTCCGGCCTCATCTCATACATATCAAATACATTGAAAGGAGTGTACTTAAGTACACATTACATACATGGAATCAAATATACATATTTTGACATATAAGTCTACAAAATGACATTTCATGCTAACATTTGCATGAAATGGAAACTTGAAAGTTACACGACATCCAAGGAATGCTAGGCTTCACGAACCAAGTCTTCGTACCTGAAATATGCCCCAGTATCGTAGGGGTGAGTAACATAAAGCTACTCGTAGGAGATGAGCATGCATCGACCTAGTATTTTACAAATTTATCACCTTAAGGTGAAACATGTTAAAGGGGCTCATGCCACCTAACGTCTATATCCAAGTGAGACTCGGGGAGCATCCTAAGCTACCTTAGAGTCTAAGCAACAAGAATCATGATATACATACGTGTATGAAACGAATCATGGTTGGGATAATCCAAAGAACACGACAAGAACAATGCTTGAGCATAGATTAACAAGAATTACATTTTCAATACAATTAAACTAGGTCTAGAGTAATCCATACAACATGACAAAAGCATATTTGAATATAAGTTAACAAGAATCACATTATCCATGCAATTCAACAACAAAAGAGCATGTTATACAATGCAACAAGGTTTAAGTTCTCAAAGCCATCAACTTAGAATCTAAAGCACAAAATAACAGTAGTGGTTCATGCCACCTAACGTCTATGTTATAAATGAATCAATAGGATCAATCCTAAGCTTTATTAGAACGTCAAAACACGATTTTCAATATCGATGCAATTTAACCAACATTGGAACTTCCAATACAAAGCATAAAGCACAATTTCGCACAGTTAACATCCTGTAACTTAAAATGGAACAACAAATAAGAAACAACAAGTTACAACATCATCTAGTTATCAACTTGAAAATGAAATGCGAAATCAAACAAAGTGGATACTCGGATGTCACGCCGGATCAGACCGACAACATAGTTACTTTAGGGTTACTAGCCCATGGGTAACCTCCCTATGTGCGCACTAGACCATATAGAGGGACTATCCCCCGTATTAGAACCACGTCCTAGCCATAGTCAAACAACGACATCCCCAAGTTTTCAAAATCAACAAGTTGTGCAACAACGCATATATCAACAGGAATATGTAAGATAATCAACTATCTATTAAGCACAACCAAATTTGGAAACCTATACAATACATGCTCTAAGTCCACAACTAATATGATGTGATGAATGTCGAATCTTCAGTGTGCGATTCGTTACACGCTATGCATGAATGATGTTAAATACAAAGTGTGTAAATCATTACACAAGGCAACAATATGTTCAATAAGAAAAATATATTCTCATGAGTACAAACATAACAACTATGTTATCCAATGTTCAAAACATAACCAAATGAATATACAACAAGTCTAAGTCCATGATTTGAATATAGAAACCACTTCTAAAACACAACTAGATCATGGAGCAAATTGATAGAATTTAAATAGATAAACACAATTAAATTCTTTAGATTTCCGATTCAATTTCAATTAACCTCAATTTAATACATGTTAAAGGTAATGGCAAGGTCATCACCTATATTCATTCTAAAATTCAATTAAGTTGTTAGAACAACAAAGTAGAACTTTAATTAAATCATGCTAATTTAAATCCCAAGGTTCTAATACAACTTCTAATAGTCCTAAATTAATATATACTAGTAAACAAATCATGGCCAATACAAATATCAAGTTAAAACCTTAATTAAGCTAATGGGACCACAAAATAGATTTTAATTAATTCTTTTAATTAAAATCTCTAGATTTTTAAACTTAACCAAATGCTCTCAATTTAACATATCTTAGAGAACATGCCAAAGACTAATGTAATATCACATTACAAGCTTATTTTATGCAATTTACGACCATGCGAATTGAACTTTCACTAAAGTTAAATATAAATTAAAAGTTGCAATTCTCATACAATTAATCCCAATTTAATATATGTGAACAACTATACCTAAGCTTAATTTTCTAGCATCCCAAGTTGAATATCACCATGAGGATTAAATCTTAAACATGGAATTTAATTAAATAAAAGGTTTTAAAACCTAACCAAATATTCTAAATCAAATATATGTGAAACTATATGGCATGTAAATCAAGAATATCAAGTCAGAATTCAAATAGAGTGAATAGTGCACTCGGGCCAAATTAATTAATAATTACTAATTTTCAAAACACCTCCAATTACTTTCAAATTCAACTATGTTGGAGAGCATGCAAAGGCCTAATTTAATATGCTAACACATATTGATTTTAAGCTAGTTAAGACCATGTGAATTAATCTTTCACCTAAGATAAATATTAAATAAAATCTTTAATACTTATTCAAATGTTCCAATTTTAATACATGACAATGAGCATATCAAGGGGCAATATAAAATCATGCTACATGTTTAAACCATGTCATGAGCAACCAAGAAAATTAGATCCCGTACAAGAAAAATAAATAATAAAATCTCTAGATTTTATATTTAATCATGCAAACAAGTAGTATAAGCATCACAAGCATGCTATATAACAAGAATTTAAACCTAAAACATCTCCTACCTCAATTTGAGATGAAAATCCCAAAGGCCCACCAAAATAAAAGTGCTCCAAATTCGACGATACCGAGAGGTTTTGTCGGGGACAACACCGTGAACATAACCCCCATTAAAGCCCCATCAAAATCATAACTTGACCTCAAAACCAAACTCAAGAAATGGTCAAAACTGAATTCTAATAAGGGGGAAAGGTAGAGCACGGTGAGGGGAACAACAAACGTTAAGGCCGAAGACTTTCCATCAAGGAAAAGTGAACCAAAAGAGGAGAGAGAAGATGGCAGCACCCCTTGGGCGGTGCTGCCATGGGAGCTCCAGGTCGTGCATGAAGAGGGGAGAAGATCAAAAATGAAATATCTCACCCCCCTTTTATAGAAATCTCAAAAGTGCCCCGAACGGGCCCCGTCGGATCCGAAAAAGTAATATTTGAGCAGACTCGCTCAAATGGCAAAACTTTGTAAATAAAAAAGATTCAAAATGATAAAATATGAACAACGGAGGAAACGGCATCAAAAACTGAGTCCCGAGCAGAAAGTTATGCCCAAAACAAGTTTGGCGAAAACTGGGGCTAGAAACCCTGAAACTAGAAAACATCGACCAGGAGGAAATTCCAAGAGTACACAACTCGATGAAATGTGAAAATGAATCCCGTACGAGGATCCAGGCTCAAAACAAGACATTTTGCAATAACTTTCATTAATTGCACAATGGCCCCTCTAAAAAGTGAAAACTGCACTCATGGCCCAGAATGAAAATATCTTCCAAAAATATTTTCTTAAAAGCCCCTAAAATAAAATATCTTCGAAAGATATTTATGAAAAACACCCCAAGAAAAGAAAATCATTTCAAAGAACTTTGCATCCATGCCCCTATAGACACCGGTAGCAACCAAAGTATTTTCTTACAAAAGTAAAGATACGTATTTCGTGGAAACCACTCAAGATGAAGACACGTGAAGTCAAAAACCAACTCCGAGCATGAGAAGTGAGGTTGTGCCAAAAACTGACAAACAGAGATAAGACAGAATAGGGAAAATGATGAAATAGTGCATAGTGTCGAAAAACGAAAAATGTGAAAATGACTCGGTCCTCAAAGGAAGTTGTCAATCCACGAAAAAGAGTCTCAAGAACCAATTCTGAGCACTCGAGATGACACTAAGCGACACGAAACAGAGCTCAGAAAAGAAATTTAAACGAAAAAAATTCATTCATAAAATTTCAGGAAAAAGGAAAGGAAGGCAAATGACCGGGTCGTTACATAATCTGTGCTCGAGATCCACTGTAATGACCCGAAGCCAGGAGTTCGAATCATTATCCGGGTCCTTAACTGAACCCGAGGTCATCAAAGGGCAACGCAGTCATTTCTAAGGTCAAAATGTAATCAATACACCTTACTAGTCCTCACAGTACACAATAACATTCATTGAATAGGTTGAGACTCGGTAAAATAGGAAAATAAGAGAAATATGGAAGGTACAGAACTCGGTTGACGTGTGCAAGCTACACATCGACCGAGTAAGGCAACTCGGTCGACGTCTAATCCTCAGACTTCGACTGGTTTGTCCCTGCACAGTGAAATTTGCTACTGCCTAAAAAAATAAGATACCGGTCGACGTCTGGGTTACCACACGTCAACTGGTTCTCTGCTGAGAATGCCTCTAAGGCCAATTTGTGTGTCTAAGTCATTGGCAACCTCATTGGTTCATTTGTGAACTTCAATATGAAGTAATCCTGCCCTGAGAACATGCATTTAACATAAAACGACCACAAAATAACATCCATACATTCTATATGTTAGAATTACAGTAAAATTATTCACTAATTGGCATTACAGCTGTATTGCTGAGCTGTAGTTACCGTGTATTGACTATTTGTTTGTATCTTTTAATTAGTTAATTAGTTTTCTTATTTTATGTGGTAGGTAGGATCTCTAGAAATTAATTCAGGATTGTTATAATACCCCTAATTTCAAAAGGATAGTCCTGGTATTTAATTTAATTGTTTACTTTGCATTTTTAATTATTGACGTGCATTTGGGTAATTTTATTGCTTTAATTGTGGTTAATTATTTAGTGGTTTTCATTGTTGTGATTTAATTGAATTTACTTATTTAATTGTTCTAATTTAATTGAGTTAATTATAGTTAATTATTTTGGTTGTTTTAATTGAATTAATTTACTTAAATTTAATGGTTTAACTGTTCAATTTAATTGTTTAAATGGACTTGATTAGTTAAAGTTAATTCGTTAATTATTTTTCAACGTGACTGTGTGTAACTTTTCATTAGGTTTATAGTTTACATTGGCAACCGACTTTGAATATAACCTAGATTTCTCTATGGGCCGAGTAAATCAAATTAGGGTTTAAGAGAGCCTAAGATTAGGGTGGCCTATAAATACACACCTAAGGTGTCTGCCTAGGGTTTTAGCATAATACTACGACATAGTAAGGTTAAGAGAAGTTTTGGAAACGGCTAGGAAGAAAACAGAGAGCAAACAAAGGATTCGCCGGAGAAGTGATACGGACGTCGGTGTAAGGCAAGTTCTATCCTTAATCTCTCCCTTAGGCTTCGTGTTCTTTGCATTCTTAACAGTTCTAGGATTAATTGAATGATAAAAAGATTATCTGCTTGTGTTAAACATTGAAGTATATCTCAGTATGTTTGTATGTTTGTTAAAACTGTTAGAACGGTGATAATTGCTCGTATAATTCTCTGTTTAAACCTATGTATGTAATGTAATTAAGCCTTAAACATGGACTGGGAACATTCTAGGATTGGTTCCAACCTCTGGGAACCATAGGAGTAGGGTAGAGAAGGTGCAGAAGACATCTGAAGAAGAGGAAAGATGAAAAGATGAGGTGGAGAGGGAGAGAGCCGGCTCCCTTGGAGTTAGAGGCGGCTCCCAAGTGTAGGAGCCGGCTCCAAGGCCTAAAGGAGGCAACTCCACATTTTGGGAGACGTCTCCTTGGTGAATTTTGATTTTTTCTTCGTTTCCAGTCAGTTTTTGCATACAATGGTTGATTTTGGAGTTTCCAATTGAATTCGGGATTTAATATGGAAGGTCTAATTGATGTAAATGGTTAGATTAAGGATCCAGATGTGGTGTTAATTAAGTCTATGTGCTTAGAATAGTTTGGACAGTAAGGACTTAATCAGACAGTTACACTGCGTTTAAATTTGGAAAGCTAGTAATGTTTAACTCTCTCTGCATTAGTAATCTTCTGAGACGGATGATATAATTGTAACATGTTTAAATTTATATCATGATCATGTATCTAAATTATAACTGTTTTGAATGAGTTGGTGTTGAATGATATTAAAAGTTAAACCAACTTAGCATTACTGGATTCTGGGAAACACTATAGATTAAGTATGTCTATATACATACTGTAATTATGTTTTTGATGTTTTCATGATTACAGTTAGTATCAATTGTTGGAGGTATGAACTTAGTTGATATTTATTTTAATATCTGTAATATCAACTGCTGGCTGTTGAAAGCTATTAAGATTTAAATTTAATAGTATACCGGATTTTATAGAACTGCATGTACTGAGCATGTTTATGTATATATCTTTACTCTATTTATCGATGCTTACATTACTACTATTGGTATCAATTGTTAGATGTATGGATTTTGTTGATATTTGCTTTAGTCATCTGTATTATCAACTGCTGGATGGTTGGAGTATACACCGGTATGGGACGATGGCATACTAGGGACGGTTTGGATTCAAAATACCAAAGCCTACCTACTCTGGATTTAGGAATGGATTAACTAAAAGTTAAGCCCTATTAAATTGTAGTGTCATGGCAACTACTAGTTGAGCGGCATTACTAGAGATTCTGGACGGATTTTATATATATTGTTATGGTACCTCGATATGAGCTTGAGTCTCAGGATCGATGGTTAGGGAGCGTATATGCATTGGGATGCATAGCTGGATACGATGGTTGGAGGTGTACCCTGTTTAGGCTTACGTACACATGCCCACTTCGTGTGCGTTTTAGCATGTTAACTCTATTCAGGTTGAGACCGACCTGTAGTCCAGTGAGAGTCCTTTAGTGACTATATATATATTTACGGACTATTAGCTATTGTTGAATTGTTTAGGATGTACATGCGTATCGGGCCTCTGTTTGGATTGTAGTAGTATAGAACTTGCGCATGGGTCTGACCCACTTCTATTTTTCAGGTATACGACAGTTCCAGACTTAGACGTATTCGTGCTGAGCAGAGGTTTCTACTCACTCTACCGACGACGTAGGACTTCTCTCCATAGCTTTTATCAGGATGTTCTTTCAGTTGTTTTTTTTTAGTTTGGATTTCTATTAGGGGTCCACTAGAGATGGATTCTCGAGTTGTTTAATCTATTGGAGGTTTTGGATTATTGGGATTTAAGTATTTATCTTAAAAGGATTTTATTTTAGTTTCTTTCAGTTTTTAATATTTATTCTTATTTCATTTTGTCATCTGTGTTCGTTTTTAAAATTTTAATTGTTTGATATTCCCTCGGGTTTGGGCCTGGGCCTGATCAACCCGTGTCTTGAATCCAAGGGGTATCACAATTATATAGTTGTCATTGACTTGTATAGCTAGCTGTTTAAGAGTATGTTATAAATAGGTTGTATCCTATCCTCTAAATAGATATACACATATTATTTTTCATCTTGTTTTTTCTTTTCCGCAAATACGGTATCAGAGCAAGGTTGTTGAATCTGACTTTTTGTGCCTTTTTTTTCTCTCTTCCAGCCCAGCCTTTGTGCCTCTTTGTGGCTGCTCTCTTCTATAGTTTTTCTTTCTTTCTTTTCTTCTTAAATGGCAGAAACTCCAGCTCCGGTTGTGACAAAACCAGTGATTTACTTTGATAACCCAACCCTTCAAATTACTCATGAGAAACTCAATGGAAAAAATTTCCTTGAGTGGTCCGAATCAGTGTAGCTTTTCTTCAAAAGTAGAGGAAAAATAGGGTACCTTTGAAGGACCATTAAATAACCCAAAGAATCCGATCCTTCTTATGATTCCTAGGAAGCGAAAAATTCCCAAATCATAACATGATTAATTAATTACATGACTCCAGGAATTAGTAAACCATTTCTCTTCCTTTCCACTGCAAAAGAAATATGGGACAGTGTGACTCGGAGCTATTCTAAGAAGGGAAGGGCTCCACGAAAGTTTGAGCTAAAAAGGAAAATTCAAAGCATCAAGCAGGGAAACTCCTCCGTGACAGAGTATTTTAATACTCTTATGGTGTTATGGCAGGAGCTAAATCTTCACCAACGCTTTGAGATCAAGGACACTGAAGTCGCTAAACAACTTGTTGAGATCTTGGAGGAGGATCGTGCTTTTGAATTCCTTGCTGGACTCAACTCAGATTTTGTCGAAGTCAGTGGGAGGATTCTTGGAAAGGAGCCTCTTTGCTCTTTGGAGGAAAGTTTATCGTATGTGAGTAATGAAGAAGATCGGAAAGCAGTTCTCTCTAAAACTGTTATTTTCGAAGTCTCTGTCCTCAAAACCGAAGGAGTTCTGTTCAATGCTGGACTGTATAAAAATCCTAATAAAAAGGGAGAAACCGACTAAAAGTGGTGTGATTTTGTAACAAACCAAGGCATACGAGACAAACCTATTGGAGATTGAATGGGAAACCTCCCACTTGAGATAAGGGAAGTCGCCCACAATAAAGGAAATCATTTCAAGCAGTGGCTGATGTAATAACCCGGATTTTCACGGATAATTTTTTTCTGTTGTCTTTTCCTTTTTGGGTTCGATTTTTCATTACTTGATATCGTCTCGAGTGCTCTGGAATGATTTCCGAGACTCTTTTCCTTGGATTGACAACTTCCTTTGGGGATTGTGTCATTTTCATATTTTATTTTTCCGAAGACTATTCACATTTTGTCTTTTTCTCGTTTATCCTTTTTCCTTTCACAACCTCACTTTTTGTGCTCGGATTTGATTCCGATTTTGCATGCATTCATGATATTTGATTTCCATGATAGTGGTATTTTTACTTTTCTAGAAAAGCATGTTGATTACTTACTTCCTTCATAAAAGGGCATTAATGCATACTTTAGTGTAATTCTTCTTAACTTGTGGGGTTTTAGTGTAATTAAATAAAGTAATTATTTTTCATCTTGGGGACCATTTTGCAATTAAATTTGGAAGATATTTTCAAAAAGGACCTTTTTGCAATTTTTGAAAAGTGTGACAAGTGTCACACTCTCATTGGTCCACTTGTTGACATTTGTGTGAAAACACTTTGATGCATTGGATGATGACATTTGGAGGGTGAGGATTCACCCACTTGTTGGCCTAGGATTGGTGCACTTGTTGCCTTGGATGGTTGACAAGTGTAGGTGTGGGATTAAGCCTAGGAACGAGCCATAGATTGGTGACAAGTGTAGGTTCACAATTTAGTCTTGTAAATATCTTTGGGTCACTTTGAGATTATGGTTTTAAAAGAGGGTTTTTGTGCAATTGACCATAGATATGTGTGTTGACCATGGTGTAGGATCACATAGTGAGTGGAGGATTTCTATTTCCTCCACTCACACATTTTCACATTTCATCTCTTTCTTTCTCACCACAAAACCCTAGCCTCTATGGATGAAGCTTGAAGATTTAGGCATTGACCTTAATCTTTGAGACCCTTCCACTTACTTTAGGCCATAAAGCTTGGAATACTTTTTGCTCCCCTCATCCTCCTCTTCAAAACCCTTAAAGTATCTAGCCTAACTCCTAGTTTGGCTTTGGTATCTTGAGATTCAATTCTCTAGTGAGGTATTGATCTATTATTTTGAAGTATTTTTATGTCATTATTGAGTGTTTTACATGCATAGAAGAGAATGACTTGTATTCTGCCCTTAAACTGTTTTAATCTGAAATAAATCTTGTCAAATTAAATATATAACATGAAAATATAATCAATTAGCTTCCATTTAATTTTGGTTTCATGTAATTTGGATTTAAATTGAATTAGTTATGAATTTTTGAAGTTGCAAGCTAGTTGCTGGAAATTTAAATCTTTTCTTATCCAGTCCGGAAACAAATTTTTATATAGAGTTGTGGTATTTCAATTACCTTGAAATTTTTACTGGAACTTTCCTCGTGGATTTTACACTACTCAGAATTTTTTCATGATTTTAGAGCATTTCTAAATTTTTTTAAAAATCCGAGACTATCTGCTGTCCATGTTTTTATTACAGCTGGAAAACATAATTTTAGATGATTTATTTCACTAACCTTTTGACATTGGATCATGGGTTAAATTTTCAGTTTTATACTCTCATATGTTTACTTCCAAAATAAATTAGGTTTGCCCAATTTGGATGTGAAATGAATTTTTCATGAATTTTCAAAGTTGGAAGCTACAGGCTAAAAATGTGTTTTCTGGACAGAATTTGTTTCAAAGTTGTGGGTCAAAACTATTTCAATTGGGAAAATATTTTGTTAAACTAAATTGATATTATCAAATTACAGTGTTTAAGCTTTCATTGGGCTTTGGATTCATTCAATTTGGATTAGAATTGAATTTTTTATGAATTTCCCAAGTTGAAGGTAACAAGCTGAAATATCTATCTTGCGAACCAAAAATTTAGGGCGATTTCATTTCGGTGGTAATTGGGATTTTCATTACAACTGAGGTAGGAAATGTTTTAGGATTTATATGTGTTGTATTGAGTGTTTCTCATGATTATACAACTTATATGTATGCCTTGTATCAAATTTAGAAAGTTAGTGATTTTTATTTCTTTGTATAAGATTTAAAATTCATGATGATATATAACTTTGATTTGAATTGTGGCATACTCAA
Source organism: Cornus florida (assembly GCF_030987335.1). NCBI lineage: Eukaryota > Viridiplantae > Streptophyta > Magnoliopsida > Cornales > Cornaceae > Cornus > Cornus florida. Next base: position 49,230,655 of record NW_026775571.1, on the reverse strand, counting down.
AAATCATGTTTTAATATGTTTGTTAACATATATTAAATTGGTATTAATTGAATAAAAATTGCATATTTTATTTAATATTTATCTTTTGTGAAAGATTAAATCCCATGGCCGTACCTTGCATGAAATTGACTTGTGATATGCTTTTAAATTCTGTCTTGGCATGTTGTTTAACATACTTTAATTTGAGAGCATTTGGACAAGTATGAAAATCTAGAGATTTTAATTAAAATAATTAATTAAAATCTATTTAAGGGTTTCATTGGCCTAATTAAGTGTTTAACTTGATATTTGTGATAACTATGACTTATATTCTAGCATATGTTAATTTGGAACCATTTGATGTTGTTTTAGAAGTTTGGAATTTGATTATCATAATTTAATTAAATTCCACTTTATTGTTCTTATGGCCTAATCGAGTTTTGATGTGGTGTATGTAATGACTATGCTATATTGTTTATCATGTATTAATTGGAGGCCATTTGATTGAGATTTGAAACCTAGGGAATTTAATTAGTTTATAGATTACTAATTAAATTCCGTTTCTATGGTATTATTGATTAACTCATGTATTTGACATTGATAGTATGTTTAAAGAATGACTTTTGACTTATAATGAATTTATGAGTTTATGTTTTCAATATTGGATTATATTGTTATAGCATGTAACGAATCGCACTTTGAAGATTCGACATTGTCATCCTATAGTAGTTGTGGATTTAGAGTATGTGTTGTGTGGATACAATCTACTTGTGCATGGAAGGTGACTTAGTGCATTATATAAATTACGTATAAGTTGTGAACTTATTTGATTATTTTGGAGTCTTGGGACATTGTTACTGTGATATGGCTAAAGTTCGGCTTTAGTGCGGGAGGTATGAGTTCTCCCCAATTAAGATAGTGCGCACTAGGGTGGTCTTCCCAGTGGGTTAATGCCCGGAATAACCAATTTGTTCTTGGTTTAGTCCGAGACGTGATGTCCAAGTCTTCCACTATTTGTTTTCGCATTCAATTCTAAGTTATCAATCATGTTTATATTGTGACTGTGGTCTTGGCTATTGGCGATTTGATGTTGTTAAGTACATCCATACTAAATTGCTATATTTAGTTAATTTAAGATTTCAAGTTGATAACTTTGAGAATCTATATCTAGTTGCTTTGTGTAAGCATGTTTCTATCTGGTTGCTTTGTGTAAGCATGTTTCTAACTAGTTGCTTTATATAAGCATGTTATATCTTGTTGCTATGTGTAGCATGCTCTTGTGTTGTTGAAATTGTATAAATGATGTGTTTTATGCTAGAAATGATCTTAGGTAGCTAGGATGCTTCCTGAGTCTCACCTTTGACATAGACGTTAGGTGGAATGAACCACAATGATTAAATCATGTACACTTGTAAAACGTAGGTCGATGCATGCTCATTTCCTACGAGTAGCTTTATGTTACTCACCCCTACGATACTGGGGCATATTTCAGGTACAGGATACAAGATTGGAGATTACAATTGCTTGGGTGATTTGCTGAGTTGAGCTTCTTTAGAAACATTCTTATTCACATGCAAATGTTAGCATGTTCATGATTTGTCTATGAAATGTAATTTTTCTAACTTGGAGGTCTGACATGTCAAATGTTGTAAATGAGTTGTAATAAGGCCATGGGCCATTGTAGTATGTTTAAAATACCATTTTACACTTGCGTGTATGTTCACATCATCACACAATAGCATATAATGCAATTTGATCATGCCATGGGGAGTCATTTTGATGCCGTAGGGATGACGTACATCTCTAGTGGCCACTTAGTTTCCTTCGTTTCCGCATTTCGGATTCGTTATCGGGTTATTCTTTTGGTTCATCACAAGACACACTGGGTTGAAAAATCTAGGGTCATCATAGGTGGTATCAGAGCTCCTAGGTTCGAAAACCTCAGGACGGCGGGTTTTGGGTGCATATCATGCTTTTGTTGCCATACTCTATGTGTTTATATGCTTTGTGATAACATGTTTTGGTTGATAACATGTTTATGTGCTTACGTGCTACATGTTGTATGCCGTTTGTTTAGCATTGTTTTATTGTAATGTAAAGAGCATGACATGTGACGTATGCTAGATTAGAATTGTATATGCATAATTGTGTTGCATATTTGGCATGATATGGGATTGGTCATTAAGGCATGAGTTGAGGTTGATGGGGATTGTAGTCAGAGTTTCATGGTAGTATAGGTTGTTGTCGACCTAGTATTGGTTTTGAGGTAGGTGAACGATTACCTTTTGTTTAAGCTCTTGTGAGATGAGTCATTTGGCGTTACCGTAATGGTGGATTTATTGGTTTTGGGCCATTATGAGGTTATGGACCTCTTAGGATCCTTGATTGTCCAGGAATATTCATCTAGAACTTGCATTTTTCGTGGGCGGGTACGTTTGTGGGCAGGTGCATGGCACTGTCATGCTACCGTGCTGGCTAGCTACAAGTGCAGTTCGGATGGAATTAGTGTTGGTTTTGTTTTGATAGGCGTTGTCCTTTGATCGGTGATGATGATGGTTGTTTTGGAGATCATTCGTGGTGATTGATTTGGTTGTTGTTGGTATGGCTATAGTTGTCATTTTCTTTGAGTTCTCCTTGCGCGATAATGCTTTTGGGATTAAGTCGATTGATAGATGCTTCGGGTAGAGAGAGCATTGCATTGTTAGTGTCACTTGTAGTGTCACCCTTAGATTCAAAGATGGATTGTAAGAGTCTTACCATTGTGGTAAGGGCTCACGTTTATTTTGAGACAAGTTGTTGTTGCATTGGTTTTTGGAGTCAGTGTATAGCTAGGACTAGTCCTTCCTTTTTACCTAGGCACTCTAGGACACGATGTCCATAGGGTTCATTGTTGCATCATTTTTGTTTTCTGCAGTTTCATTTACTACCATATTAGTAGTATGATTTATGATATTGTGATGCATGAGTAGGTGGCATGCCTTTCTTATATGCTTCGAGATGCCATGTTGTTACTGCGTTTTAATGACATGCTTTTGTGTTTATGTGGAGACGTGCAGCATGTGCTTTTGATTTTCATCTATGTGAGTAGATTTTCTTTCTGGTAGTTCCATTCCTTGTCATATGCATGACTTCCAGGTTTGGTTTTCCCATTCGTTTCCCTTGGTTGCACGTAGTCTGTATGCGGGTTTCCACAATGGTTTTGTGTTGGTTCGTGTCAGGGACTTCACAAGGAGTGAGTCTCTTCCCTCCATTGCGTTGTGCACTGTTTTGGGGTTGGTTGGTTCATAAGGATCATCGTTGTTGTCTTGAGTCCTTGGTGAGGATTTGATAGATTTTGGTCGACTTACTTCCATGTAGGGGGTGAAGTCTTTGACCTTGTTATCTTTTATTTCAGAGATGGAGTCATGGTGTTGTCCTTTTTTGGACTAATGGTCCCCTTTTTTTTGTATCTTCCCTTAGGGAGTTCTTGCCGTGGTTGTTGACGGTTGTGGTGCTCAAAGTGAGTTGATTGATGTGAGATTCTTTTTCGGGGACTTATGTCCATATCATTGAGGATTTGTTTGATTCATGAGGTGAGCTCGATGCACTTTTGAGAATGTCTTTCGGAGACTTGTTTTCATTTTGGAGGCCTTGATGTGGTTGACTCTTAGGAAGAGTTTTGGAGGATCACTGTTAGATATGGCTTGTTGAGGAGTTTTCTCGTCTTAGTTATGACTAGGCGTAGTTTTGAGGAATTGTTGTTCCAGTGATGGTTCTTGGATTAAAATTGAGGAACTTTGATTTAGCTTGGTGATGCCAAGCACAGTTTTGAGAGATTCATTTTGTGACCTTGGTTGTTGGCATTTTGATGTGAGTGCCACTTAGTGGACTTATATTTTGAGGATTTAGTTATCCGTGATAAGGTTGTGGATCTGATGTTTGATCATGGTGATTGGTCATGTAGTTGATCTGTTTCAGGGAGAAATGTAGGACTTTCGATGGAATGTCTTGTGGTGAGTTTCGTTTTAATTTTTGGAGGTCTTGATTCGCTTCTCAGGCTTTGGATTCTCGATTGATGTTGTTGATAGTAACATTTTGAGACATTAAAGTAGTCGGTTTTGTTGTATTGAGGATTTGGGGCCTTAAGTATAATGGTGCCTATGACATTGTTGTCAGAGTTTGGGATTTTGCCGAGATGGTCCGGAACATCTTTTGGACCATATTCTAACTCTCACAGATGCCTGGTTCCCATATTGCTTTTGGCTATGATCGTTTTGTGACATTGATGTCATTGGTATCGAGAGGTTTCATGGGTAGACCTAGTGGGGGGTAGGTTATGAATTAGTGCCTTATACTGTCATACTACCGTACGAAGTTGTGTGTTGTAGGCGAGTACTAGTTGTCGTCGATGCTACCTTACTAACGAGTAAGTGTGGGCGAGCACTAAGCACTGTCATTGCTACCACACATTTAAGTACGTCGTGGGCGGGTTCTGGTCGCTATTCGTACTGCCATGTCGTCTTTGTTCGGTACTTTGATTTGATTTATGATGATCTTGGAGTTCAATTGGTGGTTGTTTATGGATCGGTTTGGAGGTTCATCAGGAGGAATGCTTACGGTTGTTGTTTTCCATTCTTTTGTTTGACCTTGGGTTCTGTATGTAAGTTCAGACTTGTCGTGTGGCCATGTGGTCACTTTTCCTTTGAGAGGTCATTTTGTCATGAGCACGTGGGTGCACATGACACTGGTTTGTGTGTTCCTTTCAACTTTGAGGTCACTAGTATGGCGTGTTGTGTGGGATACTCGGAGATGTACTCTGTAGTTATCCTGGTTTTGCCTTTTGTTGGTTGGGGCTGGATTTCGGGGACGAAATCCTTTTAAGGTGGGAAGGTTGTAATAACCCGGATTTTCACGGATAATTTTTTTCCGTTGTCTTTTCCTTTTTAGGTTCGGTTTTTCATCACTTGATGTCGTCTCGAGTGCTCTGGAATGATTTCCGAGATTCTTTTCCTTGGATTGACAACTTCCTTTAGGGATAGTGTCATTTCCATATTTTATTTTTCCCAATACTATTCACATTTTGTCTTTTTCTTGTTTATCTTTTTTCCTTTCACAACCTCACTTTTTGTGCTCGGATTTGATTCCAGTTTTGCATGCATTCATGATATTTGATTTCCATGATAGTGGTATTTTTACTTTTCTAGAAAAGCATGTTGATTGCTTACTTCCTTCATAAAGGGGCATTAATACATACTTTAGAGTAATTCTTCTTAACTTGTGGGATTTTAGTGTAATTAAATAAAGTAATTATTTTTCATCTTGGGGACCATTTTGTAATTAAATTTGGAAGATATTTTCAAAAAGGACCTTTTTGCAATTTTTGAAAAGTGTGACAAGTGTCACACTCTCATTGGTCCACTTGTTGACATTTGTGTGGAAACACTTTGATGCATTAGATGATGACATTTGGAGGGTGGGGATTCACCCACTTGTTGGCCTAGGATTGGTGCACTTGTTAGCTTGAATGGTTGACAAATGTAGGTGTGGGATTAAGCCTAGGAAGGAGCCATGGATTGGTGACAAGTGTAGGTTCACAATTTAGTCTTGCAAATATCTTTGGGCCACTTTGGGATTATGGTTTTAAAGGAGGGTTTTTGTGCAATTGACCATAGATGTGTGTGTTGACCATGGTGTAGGATCACATAGTGAGTGGAGGATTTCTATTTCATCCACTCACACATTTTCACATTTCATCTCTTTCTTCCTCACCACAAAACCCTAGCCTCCATGGATGAAGCTTGAAGCTTTAGGCATTGACCTTGATCTTTGAGCCCCTTCCACTTACTTTAGACCATAAAGTTTGGAATACTTTTTACTCCCCTCATCCTCTTCTTCAAAACCCTTGAAGGATCTAGCCTAACTCCTAGTTTGGCTTTGGTATCTAGGGATTCAATTCTCTAGTGAGGTATTGATCTATTATTTTGAAGTATTTTTATGTCATTATTGAGTGTTTTACATGCATAGAAGAGAAGAACTTGTATTCTGCCCTTAAACTGTTTTAATTTGAAATAAATCTTGTCAAATTAAATATATAGCATGAAAATATAATCAATTAGTTTCCATTTAGTTTTGGTTTCATGTAATTTGGATTTAAAGTGAATTAGTTATGAATTTTTGAAGTTACAAGCTAGTTGCTGGAAATTTAAATCTTTTCTTATCCGGTCTGGAAACAAATTTTTATATGGAGCTGTGGTATTTCAATTACCTTGAAATTTTTACTGAAACTTTCCCCATGGATTTTACACTACTCAGAATTTTTTCACGATTTTAGAGAATTTCTAAATTGTTTTAAAAATCTGAGACTATCTGCTGTCCATGTTTTTATTGCAGCTGGAAAACATATTTTTAGATGATTTATTTCACTAACCTTTTGACATTGGATCATGGCTTAAATTTTTAGTTTTACACTCTCATATGTTTACTTCCAAAATAAATTAGGTTTGCCCAATTTGGATGTGAAATGAATTTTTCATGAATTTTCAAAGTTGGAAGCTACAGGCTGAAAATGTGTTTTCTGGACAGAATTTGTTTCAAAGTTGTGGGTCAAAACTATTTCAATTGGAAAAATATTTTGTTAAACTAAATTGATATTATCAAATTAAAGTGTTTAAGCTTTCATTGGGCTTTGAATTCATTCAATTTGGATTAGAATTGAATTTTTTATGAATTTCCCAAGTTAAAGGTAACAAGCTGAAATATCTGTCTTGCGGACCAAAAATTTAGGGCGATTTCATTTCGGTGGTAATTGGGATTTTCATTGCAATTGAGGTAGGAAATGTTTTACGATTAATATGTGTTGTATTGAGTGTTTCTCATGATTATACAACTTACATGTATGCCTTGTATCAAATTTAGAAAGTTGGTGATTTTTATTTCTTTGTATAAGATTTAAAATTCATGATGATATATAACTTTGATTTGAATTGTGGCATGCTAGAAAATCACATTTTAATATATTTGTTAACATATATTAAATTGGTATTAATTAAATAAAAATTGCATATTTTATTTAATATTCATCTTTTGTGAAAGATTAAATCCCATGGCCGTACCTTACATGAAATTGACTTGTGATATGCTTTAAATTATATCTTGGCATGTTGTTTAACATACTTTAATTTGAGAACATTTGGACAAGTATGAAAATCTAGAGATTTTAATTAAAATGATTAATTAAAATCTAATTAAGGGTTCCATTGGCCTAATTAAGTCTTTAACTTGATATTTGTGATAACTATGACTTATGTTCTAGCATATGTTAATTTGGAACCATTTGATGTTGTTTTAGAAGTTTGGAATTTGATTATCATGATTTAATTAAATTCCACTTTATTGTTCTTATGGCCTAATCGAGTTTTGATGTGGTGTATGTAATGACCATGCTATATTGTTTATCATGTATTAATTGGATGCCATTTGATTGAGATTTGAAACCTAGGGAATTTAATTAGTTTATAGATTAAATTCTGTTTCCATGATATTATTATTTAACTCATGTGTTTGACATTGATAGTATGTTTAAAGCATGACTTTTGACTTATAATGAATTTATGAGTTTATGTTTTCAATATTGGATTATATTGTTATAGCGTGTAATGAATCGCACTTTGAAGATTCGACATTGTCATCCTACAGTAGTTGTGGATTTAGAGCATGTGTTGTGTGGATACAATCTACTTGTGCATGGAATGTGACTTAGTGCATTATATAAACACTACAACAAAATGGAGCTTTTGTGACGAAGTTTTATTGACCAAATATATTTGGTCAGCAAAAGTAGTTTTTTAGTGACCAAATATTTTTTTGTCACCATTAGTGTATGTTTTTAGCAACAACAACAAAATTTGTTGATAATCGTTTGGCGGGAAGTTGTTGCTCTTTCATGCTCCTTGGAGGGATCTAAACTTGGTAACTTTTTTGTACTAGCCACGAATGTTTTCGTCTCTTTGAAAATTTTGCAATACGACAATATTCTTTCCTAAAAATATTATTTTAAACAGCGCTATTTTATTAGTAAAAAAACCCAAAAAGGAAAAGGTCCTGTATGCGCGCATATGATTTCTTCCCCCAATCTCTAAGTTTTCTCAGTTTCCCCCGCTAGAGGAAATTGATCTCCTGATCAAATTCCAATATCTTATCCCTAATCCAAAACAAAAAAATTCATTATCCCACACACAGCGCGCCTCTTTTTTCTCAAAAACCCTAGATTTATCTTGGTTTTATGTGCTCTCCTCTAACAAATATATCCATAGAATCCGATTATTAGGATTATCTCAAAGCGTTGTGCGTGTGTCTGTAAGAGATATTCCAACAATATCTTACACTTCAACGTTGGCGTCCAAAGTGCTCTCCATCCTTTTCTCCAATTTCCAAAGCCGCGGCCTACTATTTACTCCATCAACAATAGATTGAAGCCCTTAAATCTCGGTAAGTTTCAAATCTTGAATTATATTTCTTAATCACTTTGGAATTTGTTGTTTGTTCTTTTCAATTCTGATACTTTGTAAATAATTTAGTTTTGCAATTTAGGCTTTTGATTTGCTTTTGAAAAATCTCTCATCATTCATGAAAATACATTTATACATGTTATGATTATATGAGTTTAATGATCTGTTATGGATATGGGTACTGAGAAGATATCTCCTAACTTTTGCCTTGCAGCTCTGTCATCAGATTTGTAGCAGTGATTCTTCTTTAACGTCGTTTCTGTTATAAAAGAACAATATATACAAACAAGGTATGTCGTCTGTTATAGATTCTAGTGATATTCCAGTGATTTGTCTTTAACGTCATTGCTATTATAAAAGTATGTCAGTATGTCGCCTGTTATAGATTCCAGTTATCTAGGTTTGGCCTTGGGCCTTGTTTGTATATATTGTTCTCCTTTCTCTCTCTCCATTGAAATGATTAATTACATGTTCTCTTCGATCTCCTACCTACATCTTGTCATTTGTTTTTAAGTTCTCTCTCATTTTTTTAAAAAATATTTATATATTTTTTTCTACTCCTATTTTGTCATCTCGCTCTCTCTCTTCCCCTTTAATGAAATTCTATTATTAGCTTATTATTATCAAGTGTATTTGTCTCTGAATTGAGGTCTTCGTCTTTCCCTTCCTTTGACTACTACCGGGCTGCTTTGGTTTCATTGGCTTTAAATCAATATTAACATTTTTAATTGAATAGTTTATATATTTAAGAATTGCTTTTTGCATATATGATTATTGTGATCACATCTGTGGTGATGCTGTAATTTTTTTGTATGAGACTCTAATGTAATTTTCTATTATGACATAACTTGTTTTTTATGCTCCTTATTAGAAGTTTGACTTTAAATTTTTTTTACATACATAGTTATTTTTGGTTGGTTTTGTGGGTCTGGACCATTGATACATTGGATTAAGTTGACAAGCTTGGGATTCTAGAGTTACTAAGAGCGGCTAATAGAATTTTTTTTTTTTTTTTTTTTTTTCCTAAATGGAGTAAGTTTTATGAATAATATCAATAATGTACAAAGAAACTATGACTGCATACCCTCATGACAAAGGAACATACTCCTACAGAGAGAAGAAGACAGTCAAGGATAGACCCCTTGACAAAAGAAAACCATAGACAAAGATACTGACAAAGCTATAAATCTAACTTATCAAACTTCTCCAACCAAAGAAAGAAGAAAACAGCAAAAACAAGAGATTTTGCAGCTTCTTACATTGAACATCTGGCCAGGAGAAAAAGACAACACTTGGACATACATCTAAGAACATTCTAAATGTAAAGCTCTGATAAACCAGTCCAAATATGCCATAAGATCAAAGACACAGCAACCGCAATAAGAGACTACTAAAATACAGCAGCAGGGCTAAAAACAAACCCCTATGCTCTCAAGCCCTTTCATGAAAGGAAGAGCCTGCGCATCTAGCAGCTTCAAACATTGAACTTCTGATGAGGAGAGACAAACATCTTTGAACATATTCTGTAACTACAGAATTTGCCGAATAAGTTTGAATTAACTTTAGAGATGGCTTTTTAGATGCTTTCACAATCATCTAAAATAATTTTAAAACACATGAAAGAGCGAAAATAATTTTTGCAATGATAGATAAGCTCTAATTAAGGCTATAACAACCTTGTTGGAGGCTTTTCCCTGTCCTAAAATGAGATTAAAAAAAGTTTTATGTAAATTAAACTTGTTTACTTCTATTAATTTTGGGTTTTTTGTATTAACATTTACCTATAAGAATCTCAATAAAAAAATGCTTTTCAACCTTCATTGTAATTTGAAAAGGGAATTTGTGGTTTTTCTGTGTCATCGTGTACTTGTATGCTTGAATCAGTTTCCTCTTGAGAGGAGCTTCTGTGATGGGTTTCTTCAGTCACTCTATTGAAATCTGGTTCTGATAAGTTGTTTTGCGAGAAAAAACTGATTGTCTCTTTGCTGTGGACTTCTTCTTCCTCATCAATTGGGCTTTTCTGAATATAATCGACATTGTGCTCCTTTAGGAATAACATGAATTCTTTAAAATTCTCTTCTGTTGGAAGATAATGCCCACTGTGAGGCCAGACTGCCTATTGAATTCAATAGTCGGATTAATATACAAAATAAAAGTGCCTTAAAAAGGATCCAAAGAAGCTATAAAAAGGAAAATAAATAAAAGGATGTGGCACAGTTTTGTACACTTAGAATTCCATCTTCGACTACTAATCTACCAGCACATAACATACCCCAACTGAATAGAAGTAGCAGGGATAAAAACACAAAATCCAAAATACACATACAGCCCACTCCAAAGTACACCCCCATGTTCTCAAGACCCTTCAAGAAAAGAAGAGCATGCACATCAGTAACTTCATACATTGAACTAATACACATACAGCCCACTCCAAAATACACCCCCATATATATGCATCTATTAATCTTTTTATTAATAAGTTTTATTATTTTTATTTACTAAAAGTCTTGTAAAATTGCTAAAATAATCAAAACACTTATTAAACTCTCCATTAGTACCTAGCTAATCAATTAATAATTAAGGACAATAAAAAAACAAATTAATTGACCTAAGTCACACACCTGTTATTTTATTGTCGCTAGCTGCTGAAAGCACCTCATTCTCTCTCATCCTGGTCTCAAATGGAAACTGGAATCTCCTCTTTCTTTTATTATATTTTCTTCTCTCTCAACAAAAACGTGAAATGATTAATGATTTTAATTTATTTTTACATATTGTGGGGTCCAACATAAGTGCATGAGTCTTTTTAAACTGTGACTTAGTTAAATGGGTGAGAATTCTATGAAAATTCATTAAAAACATTTATATAATTAATTAAAAGTCTATATATATATAAAAAAATAACATTCCTAATTTTTTTAGTTTAATTCACGTTGTTGTTGATGATGTTTGCAAATGTAGATGGACAAGAGTTGGATCCAACTTCCTAGGATTGATCCGCACTATGCAAAAGGGATTAAAGATTTTATTGAGGTGGCTAAGGCCTATGTAGATGACAAGAATAGGACTAGGTGCCCATGTTCTAAATGCAAAAACATACTATATAGAACATTACCTGAGGTTAAAGGACACTTGTGTCAAAATGGGATGGACAAAATGTATACTCGCTGGGAATGGCATGGAGAGGGGTATGGTATGGCTAATAATAATAGTTCAGAGGAAGAGGTTGAAGAAGAAGAAGATGGTGATGAGGTAAATGAGTTGTTGGAAGACATTTGCATGGGACCTTTTGTGCAAACAGAAATGACAGATGTTCAGCAAGGGTTGGATGATGCTTTGCCAAATTCTAACATGGGACATAATAGGTTTCAAGATTTATTACAGGATGCACAACGTGAGTTATATCCAGGATGTGAAAATTTTTTAAAATTATCGTTCGTTCTAAAGTTATACAATATGAAAGTAACTCAGAAACTGAGCAACAAATATTTCACTATGATGCTAAAGTTGGTTAATGAAGCAATGCCCAAAGGTGTTGAGCTTCCAAAGTCACATTAGGAGGCAAAGAATATGTTGCGTGAATTAGGTTTTGGGTATGAAGTGATACATGCTTGCATAAATGATTGTATTTTATTTTTGAAAGAATATGAAAATAATGAGTTCTGCCCTCGGTGTGGTGAGTCTAGATACAAATCTCATGAAGGCAAGGGTAAAAAAATACCACAAAAGATTCTTAGATACTTTCCTTTGAAGAGCAGGCTTCAGAGGTTGTTTATGTCAAGAAAAATATCTTCAGATATGAGGTGGCACAAAGAGAAACGTGTTAAGGAGACTAATATATTCAGACATCCCGCAGATTCTATGACTTGGGAGGAATTTGATATAAGACATCCTTGGTTTTCAGCAGAACCTCGTAATGTTAGACTTGGTCTAGCAAGTGACGGATTCAATCCATTTAGCAACATGAGTAATTCATATAGCATGTGGCCAGTAATGGTTTTTCCATACAACTTGACACCTTGGAAATGCATGAAAGAACCATATTTGTTTATGTCATTACTTATTCCTGGACCGAGATCACCAGGGAAGGAAATTAATGTGTACTTGAGACCGTTGATCGATGAGTTAAAAGAGTTATGGGTGGATGGTGTAATGACTTATGATGCTTCTACTATGTGTACTTTTAGATTGCATGTGGCATTATTATGGACAATAAATGATTTTCCAGCATATGGAGATTTGTCTGGTTGGGTCACAAAGGGGTATATGGCATGTCCTGTTTGTAACTTTAATGCATCTTCAATACGTTTGGAGCATGGGAAAAAGATTTGTTGGTTTTGCCATCGTCGTTGGCTGCCACTAGACCATAAATGGCGAAATTTATACGAACAGTTTGATGGTAACAAAGAAAGGAGGTCACCACCTAAAGAATTAACTGGTGATGAGTTGATTCAACAGTTGCTTCAAATTAGGTTCGCCGACTTGGGAAAAGGACCGACTAACAAAAAGAGGAAGCGTGCCAAATCCGAGTTAAATTGGACTAAGAAAAGCATATTTTTTGAATTGTCATATTGGCAAGGCCTCAAACTGAGACATAATCTGGATGTTATGCACATAGAAAAAAATATATGTGATAATATATTAGGGACATTAATGAACATTGAAGGAAAGACAAAAGACACAATGAAATCTCGTTTGGATTTGCAATTAATGGGTATAAGAAAAGAGTTGCATCTTACTCCTAGTGGCAATAAGTTTCTTATGCCCCTGGCATGTTATACATTATCTACTGATAAGAAAAAGAGCATATGTGAATGGTTGAAGGCAGTAAAGTTGCCAGATGGGTATGGTTCCAATATATCTCGGTGTATTAATAAAAATAATCGTACTATATCAGGTTTGAAAAGTCATGATTGTCACGTACTTCTCCAGCGTCTTCTTCCGGTTGCTATTCGTGGACACATATCCGATAATGTATGTAATGCATTGGTTGAACTTGGATTATTTTTCAAAGAGTTGTGTTGTAAGACGTTGTAATTATGGATTGAGTTTGAATTACACACACAAATATGTTGATATACATGTTTTTTGATTAATTATCATGTAGAATCGCAGTGAGACAAACAAAAAGAATAGGGACAAGGTGAAGACTAAGAATTATGGTGGCTCGAAAGCGTATGTTCAGTACCTGGATGAGATGGTAATGACAAAAGGCTATTCAAATCACATTTTAGTACTTTTTGAAAACTTCTTTATGCATTAATTTTTCAATTAGTTATACTTGTATAGTTAAAATATTCAACGCCCTTATATTTTGGTGTCTCCATTTAAAATAATATGTTTTATACATTAACTAAACTGAAATGTGTGAAGTTATTCAAAACTGTTTTAGTTTCAACTTTAATGAGTTTTGTAGATGATTAATTTGATATAATAAGTTATATGTGTATATGTTCTAAAATTCAACATATATATATATATATATATATATATATATATATATATGTATTTGTATATACTGTGTATATGTATATAATATTTAGTATATGAAAATTATATGTATGTGGATACGAATATATTTGTAATTTAGTTTGAGTTCCCGCTAGCTTTTATTCCTTATTCGGTTGATTGTTAAGCTTTTTATAGCCCAGTTTGTTCATTTTACTTGCTTATATATCACAGCTTAATAATGAAACTGGGGAAGATGGAAGTGTGATTGAATTCTATGCAAAATCACATATCAAGGAAAATGGGGAATCTATTGATGAAGAGGCTGAGAAGAATTATGTAAGAATGTCTTCATTGTTAATATTTTAGCTTTTATTTAAATTAAAGGATGGTGAACATTTAGAATGACAACTTCGCTTCTGAACATGTAGGCTAGAATGCTAGAAATGAAAAAAGTTGCAATTGAAATTGGAGAAGTAATAACCCACGAGAAAGAGGAAGAAATAATGCTTGAAGTGCTAGGGAATAAGTGTTCATTTTTAGATGGGCCTAATAAGGATATGCCAACTTTATCAATCTGTGCTACTCAAAAAGATGTGGATGTAGCTAATGCTAGGGCCGACAAAGCAGAAACGAATATGGACGAGATGAGACAAGAGGTGCAAGGGATGAGGGAAGACATGCAGCAACAAATTCAAGAGAAAGTGAAAGAGCCAATGCTTACTTTTATTGCAAATATTGGGCAGCCTTCCCCTGCACCCCAAAATTAATCTACTTTAGAGTTTTAGAAGGACAACTTTTTAAAATTAATTAGGTCTAATATTTTAGGACTTTGAATACTTTCTTGCAGTTTCTTGTTTTTTAATAATAAACCTATTATTTTTGGGATGATGCATCAATATTCCTTATGCCCTCTTTCTCTCAAATTGTTTGAAAACTCTCTTGTTTCACATTGGATATGGTTTTTGGAAGGATAATTTATGGTAAGTTAGCTAACTTAGAATCAATTTAATTTTTATAATTTTTTTTTTTATCAATAGTTTTACCAGGTATACAATTTATTTTGCAGGTAGTTCGTCTTGTTAAGAGAGTTGCTTCTTAATTTGTTGGAGTGTTCTATGGCAGTAAGTATTGCCTACCTTGTTTTTATTGGTACTAGGGGTTCACTTATAATGTAATCTATAGCATTTTCTTGTACGCAACATTATGGTAATTGAGTTGATATAATATTGTGAAAATACGTAAGCCATAATTGCTTCATTAATGAGGGGTTTTTATTTTTTATTTTTAAAATTATATTTCATGTTTAAAGTTCTCTTTAAGGGTGTACTGATATTTACACCTTCAATTGTTTCTTAGGAAAAAATTTGCTTTATTCTTTGGACCAGGAATTAATGCTGAAGTTGGTAAGTTTTAAATTTGTTGATTTTGATGAGATGTAATAATTTTTTATAAATGCATACAGCAGTCTTGGAGAATATGATATTACGAATTGTAGTATTTGTTTTTTGGTATAAAAGTTGAGTAATATACCAACAAAGCTGAAGACATATTACTTTTATTATCGTGTATAAAGAAAATTAAATTTCAGTACGTTTCTCTTCTAGTCAGTTTATGCAAGGCTACATTCTCGATCTATTCGTCCATTAAATTGCATATAATTAGAAAAAAAAAGTTTATATAATCTTACAAATTGTACACAATATTGTAATGACCTTTATCTTTTTGAATTGTAGAGCGATTAATTGGGATGACATGAAGAAAATGAAGTATTCATGACAACGATGAACTAAAGTGATGAGATTCCATACGAAGAACTTTGAGGTGCTGCCATAGAGGGAGAGTTAGGAGTTTGCTTTTATGTTTTAGTTTGGTCTTTAATTTATATTAGACAATTGGAAATTTAGTTTATATTTTGACTCAGAATTGAACAAATGTAGAAATTTATTCAAATTGATGTTAATTTTGTATTTGAACTCAGAATTATTATGTATTGCATAATAAAATTTAATGTTATGTTTAAATTTGTATTGCTATATAGAGTTTGAAATTTGTGGACCTGTGCTACTATTTGGACTTTTTTATAATATTAGCAAAAACGATAAGAAGTTTAGAAATTAAAGCATGCAAAAAATGGTTTTTAGCAATGAAAGACCATTGTCATTGGGTAAGTTAGTGACGAAAACTTTCGTTGATAATGCCCAATAAAATGTGACAAACATTTTAGTCACTAAAAGGCAAACAGATGTAACGAAAAGTATGTCACTAAAAGTCATGCAATAGTGATGAAAATGTGACAAACGTTTTAGTCACTAAAAGGCAAATAGATGTGACGAAAAATATGGTTGCTAAACGTCATGCAATAATGACGAAAATGTCCGTCACTAGAAGGCAAGCAAATGTGACGAAAAGTATGGTCACTAAAAGTCATGCAATAGTGACGTAAATTTTTTTGTTACTAAAAGCAAAGTCAATAGTGACGTAATTTGCATTCGTCACTATAGATCAACCGAGACGATTATATAGCAACGAAATATTGACAAATGATTTTTCGTCACTAAAAACTTTTAGCAACGAAAATTTAGTTTTTTGTGACGAAAAAAAACGTTGCTAAAACTCCATTTTGTTGTAGTGAAATTACGTATAAGTTGATTATTTTGGAGTCTTGGGACATTGTTACTGTGATATGGCTAAAGTTCAGCTTTAGTGCGGGAGGTATGAGTTCTCTCCAATTGAGATAGTGCGCACTAGGGTGGTCTTCCCAGCGGGTTAATGCCCAGAATAACCAATTTGTTCTTGGTTTAGTCCGAGACGTGATGTCCAAGTCTTCCACTATTTGTTTTCGCATTCAATTCCAAGTTATCAATCATGTTTATATTGTGACTGTGGTCTTGGCTATTAGCGATTTGATGTTGTTAAGTACATCCATACTAAATTGCTATATTTAGTTGATTTAGGATTCCAAGTTGATAACTTTGAGAATCTATATCTAGTTGCTTTGTGTAAGCTTGTTTCTATCTAGTTGCTTTGTGTAAGCATGTTTCTAACTAGTTGCTTTATGTAAGCATGTTATATCTTGTTGCTATGTGTAGCATACTCTTGTGTTGTTGAAATTGCATAAATGATTTGTTTTATGCTAGAAATGATCTTAGGTAGCTAGGATGTTCCTTGAGTCTCACCTTTGACATAGACGTTAGGTGGAATGAACCACAATGATTAAATCATGTACACTTGTAAAACGTAGGTCGATGCATGCTCATTTCTTACGAGTAGCTTTATGTTACTCACCCCTACGATACTGAGGCATATTTCAGGTACAGGATACAAGATTGGAGATTGCAATTGCTTGGGTGATTTGCTGAGTTGAGCTTCTTTAGAAATATTCTTGTTCACATGCAAGTGTTAGCATGTTCATGATTTGTCTATGAAATGTAATTTTTCTAACTTGGAGGTCTGACATGTCAAATGTTGTAAATGAGTTGTAATAAGGCCATAGGCCATTGTAGCATGTTTAAAATACCATTTTACACTTGCGTGTATGTTCACATCATCACACAATAGCATATAATGCAATTTAATCATGCCATGGGGAGTCATTTTGATGCCTTAGGGATGACGTACATCTCTAGTGGCCACTTAGTTTCCTTCGTTTCTGCATTTTGGATTCGTTATCGGGTCATTCTTTTGATTCATCATAGGACACACTGGGTTAAAAAATCTAGGGTCGTCACAGCTAATTCTACAGAAAACAATTCGGAGGATTTCTCTGATGACCAGATTTTTCTCTAAAGCACAACTCGACGCAATACACCAAATGCTGGGGCGTGCTGGTTTCTCTGGTATATCAAATTCTTCTACTAATAATTCTGTTTCCACTAGCCACTTTGTTCAGTCAGGTACTAACCCCACTGCCCTCCTGAGTAGCGCCAATAAACCTTGGATTATAAACTCTGGAGCTACAGATCACATGACTGATAACTCCTATGATTTTCTAACATATAACCTGTGTTCAGGCAAATATAAGGTTAAGATTGCCGATGGGTCATTTGCTCCTATTCATGGAAAAGGTTTTATCCCTATAACCGATACTCTGTCTCTCTCGTCTGTCCTACATGTCCCGAATTATACCTGTAATTTTTTATCCATTAGCAAAGTCATAAAAAATCTAAATTGCTCAGTGACTTTTTTCCTACTTCTTATGTGTTTCAAGATCTAGCCTTGGGGAAGAAGATTGGTAGTGGTGAAGAGAGAGACGGGCTGTATTATCTGCATCCTAGAAAGGTGATTGCTCAGGCCCATACTTCAGTCAGTAATAAAGAAAATCGGATATGGTTACTCCATTTCAGATCTGGTCATCTGAACTTTAAGTCTCTTAAAGTGTTATATCCTGATTTGTTTTCTGGTTTAGATCTTTCGATTTTTCAATGTGAAATTTGTGCACTTTCTAAGAGTTACCGCGTTCCTTTTCCAATTAGTAATAAAATTTCTGCTATTCCTTTTTCTATAGTTCACAGTGATGTTTGGGGACCCTCCCATATCCTATCCTTGTTTGACTTTAGATGGTTTGTCAGTTTTATTGATGATTGCACTCATACTTCTTGAATTTATTTGCTTCGGAAAAAATTTGAGGTTAGTAATATTTTCAAGTCTTTTCATATGATGATTATAAATCAATTTCGCACCAATATTCAGGTTCTTAGATCCGATAATGGGGGGGAGTATTTCAATGAAACCTTGGGAACATATCTAAATGAAAATGGGATTTTACACCAATCTTCATGCATTGATACCCGTCAATAGAATGGGATAGCTGAGAGAAAAAATAGACACTTACTTGAAGTGGCAAAAACCTTAATGTTTTCTAGGAGTGTACCTAAGTGTTATTGAAGCGACGCTATCATTGCGGCAACTTACTTGATCAACCAAATGCCCTCCAAAACACTCAATATGAAAACTCCGATTGCCTGCGTTAAATCCTTTTCCACAAATGAAAGCATTTCCAATAGCCTTCCTTTAAAAGTCTTTAGGTGCGTTGCTTACATTCATCTTCCAAGTAGAAAAAGGTCTAAACTGGATTCTAGAGTACAAAAATGCATTTTTCTTGGTTACTCCCCAAACAAAAAAGGCTACAAACGTTTTCATCCTCCCACGAAGAAATACTTTGTCACAATGGATGTCAAATTTTTTGAAGATCTCTCTTACCATCCTAGGTCCAATCTTCAGGGGGAGATTAGTGATGCCAAGAAAGATCTTTCCTATGATCTCTTAATAAATCTTGATTCTGTTCCTAGTACTCTACCAGAACAATCGATTCTAAGGAAGGATCTTCAAGTTCAAACAACCAGAAGTGAACAGAATTGTGTTTCAGCCAACCACTCCACTTGTGTACTCACGAAGAAAATCTGGTCAGACTATACAACCCGACACTCTCACCCACAATCAATCTTCAACTCCGGAGTTAGAAAATGAGCACCCGGTGAGTCCTCGGTCAGGTAGTTCACCTAATCCTTTTTTGCCACAGGTTGATAAAGATTTAAATATTCCTATAGCTATCCGAAAAGGGGTGAGGTCATGTACCACTAAACATCCAATTTCCAATTTTTTATCTTATCATCGAATTAACCCCTCTTTCAGGCTTTTATTTCTCAAATTTCTACAGAAAATATTCCTGCTAATATTTTTGAAGCTCTAAAAGACCTGAAGTGGAGAGGAGTTGTTCTTGAGGAAATAAAAGCTCTACAGAAAAATGAAACTTGGGAAATTATAAATCTACCTAAAGGGAAGAAGCCTGTGGAATGCAAGCGGGTTTTCATGGTGAAGTATAAATCAGATGGGTCAATAAAAAGATACAAGGCGAGACTCATTGCCAAAGGGTTCACTCAAACCTATGGCTTAGACTATCAAGAAAATTTTGCCCCGGTTGCGAAAATGAACTCAGTAAGAATTTTGTTTTCTCTTGCTGTCAATTTAGATTGGCCTTTACATCAATTTGTTGTAAAAAATGCATTTCTTCATGGTAATCTAGAAGAAGAGGTTTAAATGGATTTACCTCCTAGTTTCGGAGATTCAAACGTTGGGAAGGTTTGCAGGTTAAAAAAATCTTTAAATGGGCTAAAGCAGTCTCCTAAAGCGTGGTTCGAAAGATTCTCAAAGTTTCTCATAAAGTGTGGCTTCTTACAAGGTCAAGGAGATCATACATTATTCTTCAAGCATTCTCTTCATCAGAAGATTACAATTCTCATTGTCTACGTTGATGATATTATCGTGATAGGGGACAACATCGAAGAAATTAAAGATATGAAGACTTAACTTGCAAAAGAATTTGAAATTAAGGGCCTCGGAAATCTTAAATATTTCCTAGGTATGGAAGTAGCAAGGTCAAAGGATAATATGTTTGTTTCTCAAAGAAAATACATTTTTGACTTGCTTAAGGAAACGGGATCTTTAGGAAGTAAACCAACAATGACTCCAATTGATTCGAATCATAGATTGGGACTTAACAGTGAAGAAAATCCAGTTAACAAAGGGATATATCAAAGGCTCGTCGGGAAACTGATTTATCTATCCCACACAAAACCAGACATTGCCTATGCTGTAGGGGTTGTAAGTTAATTTATGCACTCTCCCTTGGAGTGTCATATGGAAGTTGTTCAAAGAATTCTAAGGTATCTAAAGGCTACACCAGGTAGAGGACTTCTATTTAAAAAATCTGAATATCTCCTAGTGGAAGTTTACACAGATGCTGATTGGGCTAGTTCAATCACTGATAGGAGATCTACAATAGGTTATTGTACTTTCGTAGAAGGCAATCTGGTTACTTAGAGGAGCAAGAAGCAAAATGTAGTTGCCAGGTACAGTGTAGAAGCAGAATACAGAGCTATGGCTTTGGGAATTTGTGAGATTCTATGGATACATAAGTTGTTAAAAGAACTTAAACTAGAATCTACATCTCCTATGAAAGTGTTTTGTGATAATAAAGCTGCAATAAGTATAGCTTACAATCCTGTTCAACATGACCACACTAAGCATGTCGAAATGGACAGACACTTCATCAAAGAGAAAATTAAAAATGGATAGATTACTACTCCGTTCGTAACAACTCATTAACAATTGGCTGATATACTCACAAAAGGAGTTACAATGGTACCCTTTGAAGATTTAAGAAGCAAGCTGGGAATGGTTGACATCTACTCACTAGCTTGAGATGGAGTGTTAGAATTACAGCAAAATTATTCACTAATTGGCATTACAGCTGTATTGCTGAGCTGTAGTTATCGTGTATTGACTATTTGTTTGTATCTTTTAATTAGTTAATTAGTTTCCTTATTTTGTGTGGTAGGTAGGATCTCTAGAAATTAATTCAGGATTGTATAGTTGTCATTGACTTTGTATAGCTGGCTGTGTAAGAGTGTGTTATAAATAGGTTGTATCCTATCCTCTAAATAGATATACACAGATTATTTTTCATCTTGTTTCTTTTTTTTCGCAAATACTATATAATCATTTTAGCAAGCTTGATACATCACATGAGGTCAATTAAATCCAATTACATCTTAACATGGCTGTAAGGCCGCCTATGGGATTAGAAATCCTAATGAGACCACAAAAGGCTAAAGGATGGCCTCAAAACTATTTCTATTCGTAAAATGAATACAAGTAATGATTAAATACAAGCTTGTAGCAAAATAGGTTACATGACCATTAAAAATTACTTTATATATAAAAAATACAAACTTCAAAATAGACTAACGCCTGGTCTACAAAATGTGATATCCTCGAATTTTCACGTGTAGGTTGGCCAGGCCCACACCCAAAGACCTGGGGATATCAAAAATAATTTGATAATAAATGAACACAGAATACAAGAGGGAATAAAAAGTAGAATAAATAATAATGCTGAAAGAAAACTAAATTAATAAATATAATAATCTCTAATACAGAATTTCAAATAATAAATAATGAATCTCCAACCTACAACTCGAGAATCGGAATATCACAGACCCCTAATATATCTCATATTGAAAACAACGCCTAAGTCTACTGAACAATAAATACATGAAGTAAATCAATTGAGCAAAGATGAATTCCTATGTCAACGACACCGGAAGAATGATAATGACTGGTCTCTGAACTGCACGATCAACCTTTACGCCTGGCACTGATAAGGACCTCAAAAATATAAAAACAAAGGTGGGTCAAAACCCACAAACAAGTTATTTCCATTACAACCCAAACACAGACCCGATGAATGATACAACCCTATCCAACTCATGCAATATCTATATAGTCGATAAATACATATATACATACACACTAAAGACTCTCACTGGACTATAGGACAGACTCAACCTATTATGAGTATCTCATGAAAAGAGTATATGAGGTGGTCACGAGTCCTTCTTCTAATAGGACACACATATCTTCTATATTAAGCTACCCATTTTAATCGGCAATACACGTTTCAGTCCTAGCCACTGATCCTGAGACCTCAAGCTCGTATCATGGTACACATAATAACGAAATATATATCTAGCCATATCCTGACAATGGCATGTCATCTATATCCTGACAATAGCATGATATGGAGTGAGACTAAGCTTATTATCTAACTCACCCAACAACACATAACATTCCGTCTTATCTTAACAATGGTATAAAGTAGTACCATATCCTGATGATAGTCTTCAATCAATCCACATATTTTGATCATGTATAAGATCATATAATAAAGTTATATACATGATTATAATCATACTAATATCCAATACCATTAATATAACAATACTGCATATATAGACATGCATGACTTATAAATTAATTCAATCCACAACTCTTAGCCATAGCAAACCAAAAGTTACAGCCATGGAGCATTCATATAAACCACAATTATAGCAACTAAGATGACTATAATCATCAACCATGCTAAAAACATTTAGATGCCAAGTCTAAACAATTTAAAGATTCATTTTATAACTTATTGGTTGATTTAATCTCATTTCATCATGCATGATTAAGTTTTATATCATAAAATCCACATAATACTATTCCCAAGCCTTTAGAACATGTTTGGGACCTTAACAAATCATATCAGGGTCATTTGGAATGTTTTTGGGCAAAATCCACTCAACAGCGCTCGAGTGTTGTTTCCTAGAAAATAGTGCTCGAGCCCTGTTTCGAAGAAACAACTCAAAAGGTCCATTCTAAGTCCAAAAATCCATCGTTTTGGGTGCTAAAACATGCATCTATGTCCCATATACTTCCATTAATTAAAATAAAGAAATTAGACATATATAAAGCAAGATTAACATCAATTAATACATTGATTTTCAAAAATCACACAAAGTATACACATCTATATATACACATATATATACGTCCCTATATTAGTCCAATTTTAACATGCTATCAGATTAATTCTTTCTAATGTAAGTCCCTAAAGTCATACTAAGGCTGTAAAGAACACAAGATCAAAGGGGAAGAGTAGAACGAAGAACTTGCCTTGGGTTTTCGGATAAAAAACCGAACTCTTTCTTCTTTGTTCTTCTTCTCCAACACCGGCAGCCTTCGGGTTGCCATTGTCCGCTCCGACTGGTGGTTCTCCCACGAACAGCCCATTCACCTTTCTTCTACTTCCTCTAGCTGTCCCTATCTTTGTTTCACGGTTTTCTAACCCTTACATCACATACACTACATATATAACTACTATATAAACCCCAAAACCTAATACACGTCTCACAACTAAAAGTAGTAGTAATAATACTATTATTATTATTAATAAAAACATAATATATATACATATAAACTTATCCCCATGGGCCAAGATTGAAACCCATTTAGGATTCATTCCCAATAGTCCAAAACCCATTTAGTTGGTCCAATCACTACAAGCCCAACCAATGCTTAAAGTAAAATCAATAAAACAATTAACTAACACAAATAAACATTTTTAAAAGCACAAACAATTAACTAACTACAACCAATGACAATTAACTACGTCATATCACATGATCAATTAAAAACATTTACAATTAAATTAATCCACATAAACAAATAGCCAAATAAATGAATTAAATGCAATTAAAATAAATACCCTGAAAATTAGGAATATTACACAAAAGAAGTCCACGATGCCATCATGGAAGAGGTTGTAGGTTGTCCATTACCTTTTTTCTGTTTCCTATAAAATGATAAGTAAAGGAATGAACACAACAACTTAATAAAGATTACCTAAGTGGCATCTTCTTAAGTAAGGTAAGTAATCCTATACCTTACACGCAAAGAATAGGAATAAGACAAAAGGGGTCATGCTAGGGATTTACATACGCACTTCCATCATTAAGTAACTATCATCATCATTCACATGCAATGCAATGCGTGAAATGCACTATACAACAACACATCACACACACACCCTCGCATATCCACACACCCACACCGAAAACGTATTAACTAGCCGGACTTTGGTACCTCTGTCGTCTCTAGGGAGAATTTTCTAGTCATCCCGGGCAAAGGGTAACTCCCAACTACCATTTAGGGTTTGAGGTCGCTAAATTACTAATGGGTACCTCTTGTGTCCCTATTAACTAGCTAGCACAGCCGGCAAAGGGCTTGCTCCCCAATTACCGGGTTTTAGAAAAACCTTTTTTCCCAAAAATTATCAAATCCACACTTTCATCTTTTCAAAATCCCACACATACATCCCAACACACATAACTCATATGCTCATAAAACATCGTCAATGTCGAATAGATGAATGCATGAAATCTCAACCATTTCATATATCAACATGCTTTCTCAACATTAAGTAAAATTCATGATCATAAGGACTTAATTGATAATTGTACATCAATTAAAAGGTAACTCAAGTAATTAGCATATTATCACATAGCATGTCAATACATCTAGCATACTTCAATCATGTCATTCATCATATACCATCATTTATAGTATATAGTCTACATTTATCTACAAAATCAACAAATAAACTAACATGGCTCAACAATTTACATAAACTTAAATTAAGCAAACCTTAATCATCAATTACACAAATAACATCTCAAATTTACATGCTAAAGAGAGGGGAAAACATAGAATTCGTTACAAAACTTAAGGAATACATCAATTAGACAACTCTACCTCATTTGATGCAAGGCTCAAATTTTTTAAAATCCTTAGGTCACCCAAATGGAACTTTGCTTCGATTAATTCAAAGCTCTTGTCGAGCTCTACAACTTTGCCTTCTATTGCAAAGATCATATCTTAGTGGAAGAGATTGAAATCTAGGCCTAAAACATGTAAAAACTAAGTTTGTAAAGAAATAAAATGATATAGTGACAGAGAATAAACCCATGGCTGAAGAAGGAGCAATAATGCAGAAATGAAATGCAGACTCACATTTTGTCATAAGTATAGTCAAGCCTTGGTCTCACCTTTGACCAACAAATAGTCTAAAATACCCCTTTTATAAGATATATATATATATATATATATATATGTATGTATATGTATATACTATTATGTCCCAAACACATATCTAAATACACCAACACATAGATATGCACCAAATAATAATTATGAAATGCATATGAACCCGAAAAAATAATGATGAGTATGAAAATCCAAGCATAGGGTCCACACGGGACCTCCCGGATCAAAATCCTGAAAAAGGTTAAAATGACCCAAAATGTATTTCTAAGAATTCTAAACTGAAAGAAATGTCCTAAATCACTCTCGAAAGTCGTGGCACGCTAACCGGTGCATGGCAAGCAAAATGAGGCCCAAAAATAAAATAATTCAAAAAATAAAAAAATACTAGAAATATGAATAATTGCAAAACGTCACAATCTCCCCAACATAAAGAGATTTCATCCCCGAAATCAAGTTACCTCACATGCGAAGGATAATAAGGTACCTAAACGGAGTACATCTCCAAGTACTTTACACAGCATGATCGGTTGATCAACTATACACCAACCTTCGCAATAGCACGAATCATTGTAAAATAGGGCTATTGGTCGGGTAAGTCGAACCACTGGGACTGCGCTTGTCTAATACAACCTAAATGTCTAGAATCATTCTTAGAATGATGAAGGGTTTATAGAGGTTTTGTTGGATGTCACTTAAGCTAGGAAATTAAAGGTGCATAAAACAATAAATTGCAAGAATTCAAGGGAGTGAAGTACAAGTAAAGAAGGCTAGGGAAATGAATCCACCTCCATCCCTATACACATGCTAGGTTAAGATTAATTTAAGGGAAAAACAACATATATGATAGTCATGATACATAACAATACTAGGTTGCTATAATATCCTCAAGAAGTTCATTTAAATAGAAAGGCAAGAATAACCCATCAAAGGTTCACATGATCAACTACCTAAACTAAAATGTAGCTTAGAACATGCTTACTAAGTCAAGGATTATCAAGCCCTAATTTAAATGGTGAATGCACATAAAGCTAAGAATCAAGTATAGACCATCAAAGGGAAACCCTAAGCCATGAACTATCTAGGTTCTCCAAGTCCATGCCATTAAAACCATTCCATTATCTAACTTCCATTGTCACCATGGAAGTGCAAGCAATATGATTAAGAAAAGTAACCATCCAAGACAAGATGAATAACTCACGATAATCATTTATAAACATTCAACATTCATTACAACAAAAATGAGGCTCTTGATCATGGAAAGACTATCAAAAATACATTATAATCCCCAAAAATAAACTATACTAACACATGCTTACAAGGGAGGGGTTTCATCACCTCCCTAGATGAGGTTTAGTTGCCCATTGGTGAGCTAGAAGAAGGAAGAAGCATCATCCTCATCTCCATTTTCGTGCACCCTCTTTGGAGCTTGAAGAACACCTTTCTTTTGCTCTCTTCTCTCTCCTCCCTCTTGTCAAAATGAAGGATAATCCTAAGTAATGTGTGGCTCCCCTCTTTTGTAGACATGTTACTCCACCCAAAAAGCCCTCTCTCTCCTCCAAGAAACATCCCCAACCAACTCATAAAGAGAGCATACAAAGTTAGCAAATTTCTGAGCACAAGTGGCTGATCTCATGAAGCAATCTGCCCTAATTTCGAGCACTCAAAATAAGGCCTCGAGCACTCGAAAATTGGCCAGAATGCCTTATGCTTGGTTTGCTCCGCCCGGACCTACTTTGGTAAAATGGCCATAACTTTGCGCTCCGAACTCCAAATGATGAACCATTTGAAGATTTAGAAAGCTAATTCAGAGCTCTAAAAACTTTATGTTTTGATGGAGATCCAATTCTCAAGTCTGGTTGGTCGAAATTGAAGAACAAGGCAGACTTTCATTGCTGCCAGGCAGTTCTGAGCACCTCTAATAAGAAGATCATAACTCTCTGCTCCGAACTCCGAATGATGAACTGCTTGAAGATTTGGAAATATGATTTAGAGCTCTAAATCTTTCATGTTATGAGGGAGGTCCAGTTCTCGAGTTTGGTAGGTCAAAAATGGTGAGCAAATCCGGATTTCACTGCTGCCAGAATTCAGCATTGCACCTTCCTATGTTCAAAACTCCACAAAGCATCATTTTTGCTTCCTTTTTGCAATTTAACCTGAAAATGTACAAAAACATACAATTGGAGATAATCTATATAAAATACACAAATCAAGAACTTAACTAATGCAATTTAGGGCGCTTGAATATACAATATTCGGCGCTTATCACAACACGCTGCACAACAGAATCTCGATTTAAAGAATCTTACGTTCTAATGTCATTCACAACCTAGTGCTCATGACCTAACGTATCCTCAATGAACTGTGACCACCAACCACATGCTACCTCAATACCAAAACAACTTATAGGATGCAAAGGTACAAATCATATTAGACAAAAGCTTCATACCGTCACTTATCACAATCAAGGACATCACCCACACCCTTAGAGAAACCATTAAGAACGGGTGGCACAAGTCCCTAATATAAACTCCGTAAATCCATCCAGACCTAATCAATCAAAACCATTAAAATCATCATTCCCTGAACATAACTACCAGTCAAAAATATATCCTCAAATGACAATCCTCGTCAATCTACATGAATTCACTTATCTATAAAAGAACTCATTTAACTCAAATCATCACATTACCTAACCATCTACCCCCACATACACGAAATCAAGGAAACTGTGTGCGGGTTAGCCAGGCCCACGCTCGAAGACCCGAGGATATCAGAAACAATATGGCAATAAATGAATACAGAACACAAAAGAATAAATAAATAATAAATAAAATGCTAAAAGGAAAACTAGAATAATAATTAAATCCTCAAAATAACTTTCATTAAATAAAAATCTCCTCTAATAACAATAATCCTCTAAAATACAACTCGGGAATCCATATCATATGGACCCCTATAAAATTTCAAACTGAAATAAATAACAGTAATAACTGTCTACATTTGAATACTAAAAATATAAACTAGAATCCTACGTAGATGACCGGAAAAGTGATAATAATTGATCTCTGCTCTGCACGAACAATATCTACACCTGATACTGACATGGACTGAAAAATAAATAATGGGTCAGACCAAGTTCTTTCTACTACATCCCACAGAGACCTAAGGAACGAATACTTCCTAGTCAACTCATGTAATAACTATATAGTCCGTATATACATATAGATACACACTAAAGACTCTCACTGCACTATAGAGCAGACTCATCCTGATATTAGGCATCATGTAAAACATGTTGTTAGTTATGAGTACCCTCATTTACCAAGGCATACTCATATCTTCTATATCCAGCTACGTATCCTAGGGGCAATATACCCTTCCCAATTATCAATCCTGAGAACTCATGCTTATATCATGGTATATATATATATATATATATATATACATACATACATCCAATAAATAATAAAATTCATATCCGTCATCCATATCCTGACAACAACATGACAAGGAATGAGTCTAAACTTATTAGTCAGTTCACTCTTAATAAACAACCATATCTTGACAATGGTGTATAAATCCGAAACTATATCCTGACAATGGTTCCCACACAATCTAACAAATAACAAATAAAGATCAAATATATATATAAGATTACAACATATTGTAATAACATGATTATAATCATTTAAATCATCCATTGCAATTGTTATAACAATTAAAGTAATATAAATATCAAATAAACAACTTATAATCCAATATATAATTCATAAATCACATTATAATTAATATTATTTATCAAAATATCCAATAATAACAATGATACAATAAATATCATTTATCAACGAGAATGAATAATTACGCTTAATAGCGTTTATCATACTACACCATATACTACAACTACAATTATTATATTTTAATACCATACTCAGTATGTTTTCAATATAATTAATATTATTTATCAAACATAACACCCTATAGTTAACTTATCATTTAAAATTTATCGAGTTTTAGTACGCGAACACAAATTCGAAAATAAGCCTAAAAATAAAGTATATCTAAAAATTCTGGAAAAATAGAATAAACAACATAATCAACAAAAACAACCAAATTTAAAATATGAAGACAATCAGACTTCGTTGCAGCCTCCAACAAAAATCACAAAAATACTGTAATGCCTCCTATCAACTATAAAACGCGATTTCGGAACCCTAAACGATGGTTTTCGGCTATAACCTGACATGGCCCACAAGCTAAGACTAGTGGGTATTTCTCTATCGATTGTTTCCACCCAAAAAATACTATTATCTGGTCAAAAACATAATTATCGAACTGTAGTGACCTGGTGGGCGAGTGTGTGTGAGCGTATGCAGATGGCATGCACTAGTAGGCTACCACACTGGGCGAGCTACAGGTGCACAATCCCACATCGTCTGGTGTGGAAGGAGAAAATGTTATATGTAGATTTAACACCCTTTTATGACAAAACACGTTTTAAAGCCGTGATGGCCGTGAACTCACCGAAACTCCACAGTTAAGCGTACTTAACTTGGAGTAGTACTAGGATGGGTAACCCCTTAGAAAGTCTCTGGCCTGGAGGAGCCAAAAGCGGACAATATTATGTTTGGAAAGGGTGAGGGTTGTTACAATTCCCTACCAGGTAGATGCAACCTGCAACACCCAACACAGTCTATGCTAAACACCTTAAGTGCTCACAAGGATAACAGTTACAAAACCGTTTAACACACCAACACGCGAGCTTGACTCACAATCCCAATGATACATCTAAAACAGTCCTCGATAAACATCAACCATGTTGCTTATCACATAGCTATATAGTCTCATGACCACACAAGCGATTACCAATCGCATGATCAAGTAACCCATCATACTTATTGACTCCCATGGGGACTAATGAGGACAAACTCCCTCTCATGATTGTTTCAACAAAGAATCACCCACATCCTTAAGTGTGCAAACAAACACTCAATGCACAAGTCTCCAAAACACTGTTCAAGGATCAAATGGTCAAACCACTCAAGCTCATTGGACACATAGTCCTGAACCAAACATGCCACTGCTTAAGATAACCCATATCAATTCATAGAAGTATCGTCTTTCCCCAAAGACACCCATTCTACACGATACTCACTTCCAAATAAAAAATCTAACTCTGATCTACTTAGCACATTGCATCCTGCTCTTGTCATTGTTAATCCTATATAACGATCAATGACCTTTGACCTAACATTCTGCAACGGCTGAATCGACTCAGGAAAAATGGTTGTCCAGGCCACTCTTCCCCATCAATCCATCCATGACATTCATGTCATTTTTGTCTTTAGGTTGGAATTCCAATCTTTACTATGACACAACTCTAAAAAGGAGAATAGGGACCGTAATGAACGCTGAATATTGCATATTTGAGCCCCTAAATACCCATATGTTAAGACCTAAAGTGATACTTTTGTCCAGTTTTAGACTGATTTATGTTTATTTCGTGTTTTAGGTACTTTCCCAAAGAAATGGTTAAAACTGAGCTTTTATGATAAAAAGACTGACATTGAAGATTACAGAGTCTTTGCCAGTCATTTAAAGCAAACCTATAGTCAAAATGGTGATTTTGGAGAAGTCCAAGTGTCAAGGCTCGAGCCTATGTTCTTTAGGCTCGAGCCAGAAGTCAAGACAGAGCAAGAATTACAACCAAGGCAAAAAGGCTTAAGCCATAACTCAAGGTGCTCAAGCCTTTGCAAAAGTGCTCGAACCTAAATTATATCAGAATATGAAAGGACACTCTGGAGGATTCCATGTTGCCAGATCTCGAGACAAAACGAAAAAGCTTGAGCCTTTATCAAAAGGCACGAGCCTCAGAGACAATGATCAAGCACCATGATACAGTGATCAAGCATCATAAAGATTTATCCCCAAAATATTCTAAGTGTTAATGAAAAAGACACTTCGAAAATTATTGGAAGAAAATTGACTAACTGTTGAAGTTTTGCTCAAGCCCTATCTTAGGAGGCTCAAGCCTAAGCCAAAAAGCTCAAGCCATAACTTTTAGGCTCGAGCCCTTGCTATTTGGTCAAACTTTTTAGACGCGGGATTTGTCTTATTGAAGTCCTCTTTCATCCCAGATGGGCCCAAATTACCCCAAAAGATCTAAAAACCAGTCCAACCCTTAATAGAAGTTAATTCTTCTATAAAAGGAAGCACAAGGCTACAAATCAGGGATCCCTTCTCTTAATTATTATTCTCTCAATGAGTGGCGGCTTTTAGGGTTTCAAAGGTGAAGATCCCAAGAGAAGAATTGCAGTACATGATGATGAAGACCACGACAACACAGATGACATCTTGCGTCATCATGAGTAACTAGTTCCTCTCTTAGGGCATTGATGTAGCCCGAATTCGAGTATTATGGTTTAATCGTTCTTAACTTTAGGGATTTATATGTTTATGTATCTTAATTACACAGTTATGAACAACTAATTAGGAATCAGTTGGTGTTTTTTATGAAATAATGGTTTTTGAATAATTAATACCTTATTTTAGATTTAATTGTTTATTAATTATTCTCAACCCTGGACGGTATTGGTGGATGCCTATCGGACATAAGATGTGTAATACCCCTAGTTTTCAAAAGGATAAAATGGGAATATTTTGGTTTGTTTTTCATTTTTATTTAAATTATTGGACTTATTTGTTATTTGGTTAAATTAGTTGATTTATTATTATTTGTGTGTATTTAATTTAATTGTTATATAGTGAATTGGTTTGTTTAATTGATTAAGTGTGAATTATTTGTTTTAGATTAATTGATTTATTTTAATTGTTTATTGGTTTTAAATTAATTGTTTAATTGAATTGGTGTTTTAAATTAATTATTTATTTATTTTAATTTAATTGGTTTTAACTGACGTGTCTTGTTTATGGCTTATATGGTTTATATTTTAGGGTTATTTTAATTTAAGTTAGGGTTTCATTTATTCATGGTGTAGCCGACTTGTAAATTTAATTAAATTAAACATAGGTTAAATAATAGCCTATATATATAAAACTATATGGTCTGCTAGGGTTGGAGAAACAAAAACAAAACCCTATTCACGGAATAGTATTTTGAGAGGAAAACAGAGAGGGTTCTTGAGAGAATCTGTGAGGCTAATGGAGGAAGGATAGAGGACGAGTAGAGGAGTTGCTCGTGGGTAAGTCAAGAAGCAACAGAGGAATAGAAGGTTTATCAAAGGAGGAAAACAATCTGGGGAATTCTGAAACGTAGAGACAGCGTAGAGGTTTTAATTCAAAATCTCATAGGCAAGTTCCAGACTATCTCTTTCCCCATAAACTTGTGTTCTGTGCATCTTATATAGACTCCAGGAACTTAATTAAACTATTAAAAATGGATTTTATGCATTACTAGATGATTTCTGAAATCTGTTTTGTGTTTGTAAAGTTTAAACCCGTTGTTGCTTAAACTATTCTGTTGTGAGTTTAATTTCTGTCATTTGATTTACACTGGAGTATGAGAGGTTCTAGGACTATAAAAACTTAAATAGAATCCAAAGAATGCTACAAAAGTTTGGGATATGACACTGGATTTCGCCGGAAGCGAAGAAGAACTGAATTGGTTGTTTGCATAAACTGTTTTTGTCTTCAAATTAGATTTTTGCCAAACTATTCTTAGGGAAATCAAAGGAGTTTCTAGGAGTATTAGGGCTTAAATTGAACTCTTAAAATCCTTAAGAAACTTAGGACAGACAGTTGGAACTTCTGCCGGAAGCAAAGACGAAGCAGTGAAGCAGAGAGGGGCTCTCAGGGGTCAGAGCCGGCTCCTAAATGGTGGGAGCCGGCTCCCATGAGGGAGAGCCGGCTCTAGAAGCCTAGGAGCCGGCTCCAATAAAGGGGAGCTGGCTCCCATGGGAAAAAAACCCCTACGGGTGTTTTCTGTAATTTTTCTGAAGTTCAGGGGCTTAAAGGTAATTACTGGAAAGTGATGGGGGGTTTTAAATGATTAAAATTAACTTGTTAAAGCCTTCAAATAGTTGGTTTATGCTAAGGTGCTAAACCTAAATGCATGTCATAAAACATAAGCTTATAATAGGACTACTGTCAAGGAAGGAGGAATGCTTGTTTTGCTAAGTTGTTTTGACAACTTAATTTGGACTGACATTGTAATTATTGTTAGAATTTATATCAATGATATATTTAGCATAGTTCAGTTCCAGGAATGTTGGTTATGACGTCATGTACTCATATCTAATAAGTTGTATATTGTCGAGAGTAGTGGAAGGTTAGTTGCTAGTTTCGTGTTAGCAAATTAAATGAAACTGGTATAAAATACTTTTGAAGTTTCATATGATGTACTTAAACTTTGGAGTGTCATTATATCTGACACAGAATTTATAATGGGGAATTACATAGATGCCATGAGATTTAATTATAAATTTGCATGCCGTAAAGGATATGGGAGGATGTAAATGCTAGTCATCATTTTAACATTTAAAACGAACTAGTATGGATGTGTTGATTTGGAATTCTAGTATAATGTGCAGTTTAAAATTCTAATATTCATTATATTATGTTATGGAGGATAATTGCTGAACTGTCTTAATTTTGGTTCTGTCAATTACATGGAAATGGATGTTTTAAATTGTTTATTCTTTTTTTAACAATTTAAAAGGAGGATCTATGATTATAAACATATACTGGATGCATGATAGGATCTTATCAATATCTGCTTTCTATTATACTGGTTTCTGGATATACTTGATGTTCTAATGGATGTGCATCATTTGTGAATCATTTGCATTATATGTACCGGTATAGGACGGTGACATATCAGGGATAGATTAGATCAAAAAGCTAAGTCCTACCCCTTTCATACATATGGAATGGATTAACTCAAACAGTTAACTCCTACATGGATGCATGTCCTGTCAACTAAAATAGTTGAACGACATAATGGATGGTTGCTTTACTTTTCTGTATTAGGAAGATATTTAAATATATACTTAAGTGTTGTGATACGAGCTTGAGTCTCCTGATCATGGTTAGGGTGCGTATATCGCCTAGGATTGATAACCAGGCCTGATGATGTTTCCTTGGTTGTTCTACTCGGGTTGAGACGGATTTTGTGGGCTGGTGAACGTCCTATAGTGTGTACTTATATCTATATGGACTATCTTAGCTATTGCCGAGCTATCTAGGATGTATCTGCGTATCGGGTTTTTGTACAGATTGTAGTAGGATGGAACTTGCATGTGGGCCTGACCCACCTTTATTTTTCAGGTGTTCGTGATTACCAGGCTTAGGGTTTGATCGTGGTGATGCAGATACAGTCACTCACTCTTCCGACTAAATAGGATTTTTCTTTCTGGTTTTAGTTTTGGATTTTATTCTGTAAAGTTTTATCAGTTGGGATTATTAGGGGTCCACTAGTTGGATTCCCGAGGTGTACAGATTTGAAGGATTTAAATGTTATTAATTTATTATTTTAAGTTGGGGATTTTTATTTTAGAATTCTTTCAGCGTTTTGTTATTTTATTCTTAATTCAAATTTTATTCCTGCTTGTTTATATATTGATTGTCTGGTATCCTTCGGATCTGTGCCCGGACTTGATCACCCGTGGTTCTAGAATCGAGGGGTATCACAAGATGTAACGACCCGGATTTCTCAACCCAGTACGTTAGTGATAAACCAGAAGTTGACCCGATAACGGACCCGAAATGAGGAAGCAAAAGAAGCCAAATGACCCCAAGAGATGTACGTCATCCCTAAGGCCCCAAAATGACTCTCCATGAAGCCACGGAACTCAAATGAGCCAAGCAATTGAAGCAAGAATGCCTAACCTGAAAAGAGATGAACTAAGGGCAAAATGGTCATTTCTCACTGAAAAGGGTGCCACCGTGCACACCATTGGAAGGACAATGAAAAATGAACAAAATTAGACTCAAGAATCATCTGATTCTGAGTCCGGGCAGAAAAGATATGAAATTTCAACACCCGATGCGAAAGTTATGAAGCAATGACTTAACATTTTCTAATATTTTCATAATAAACTTTGAAAACAAAAGTGCATAGAAAACGAGATACAAGTTATTGGCCTCCGGCCTCATCTCATACATGTTAAATACATTGAAAAGAGTGCACTTACGTACACTTTACATATACGAATCAATGAATACAAGTTTAAACAAATAGGGCTACAAAGAGGCATCTTATGCTAACTTTTGCATAAAAAAGAAACTTAGAAACTGTAAGCCATCCAAGGAGCAATGGAATCATCAAATCCCGAGTCCTGTACCTGAAATATGCCCCAGTATCGTAGGGGTGAGTAACATAAAGCTACTCGTAGGAGATGAGCATGCATCGACCTAGTATTTTACAATTTTAT
Organism: Cornus florida; assembly: GCF_030987335.1. NCBI lineage: Eukaryota > Viridiplantae > Streptophyta > Magnoliopsida > Cornales > Cornaceae > Cornus > Cornus florida. The sequence continues at coordinate 49,194,927 of NW_026775571.1, read as the reverse complement.
CACCTTATGGTGAAACATGTTAAAGGGGCTCATGTCACCTAACGTCTATGTCAAGATGAGACCCAGGGAGCATCCTAAGTTACCTAGATCATTTATATCATAATCACATTGTTCATGCAATTCAAACAACATGGAAACATGTTATACAAGGCAACAAGATATAGATTCTCAAAGTCTTGAACTTGAAATCCAAAATACGAAAACAACAAGTGTGGGTCATGCCACCTAACGTCTATGTTCAAAATGAATCTATAAGGTCATTCCTAAACTACATTTGAACATCAAAACACAAATTATGATATCGATGACATTTAACCAACAATGGAACTTCCAATACAACGCATGTAGCATGCTTTCACAAAGTTACATCTTAAGCTTAAAATGGGAAATCAAATAAGGAACAACAAGTTACGATATCATCTAGTTATCAACTTGAAATGAAATACGAAATCAAACAAAGTGGATACTCGGACGTCACGCCGGATCAAACCGACAACATAGTTACTTTAGGGTTATTAACCCATGGGTAACCTCCCTATGTGCGCACTAGACTATATAGAGGGACAATCCCCCGTACTAGAACCAAGTTCTAGCCTTAGCCAAACAACGACATCCCCAAGTTTCCAAAATCAACAAATTGTGTAACAACGTATATATATCAACATGTATATACAAGATATCAACTATTTACCAAGCACAATCCAAATTTTGGAAACTTATACAATACATGCTCAAAATTCACAACTACTATGGCATGTAAGATGTCAAATACAAAGTGTGCAATTCCTTACCCATAGCAACAATATATTCAATAAGGAAAAACATACTCTCATGAATATAAAAGTAACAACTATGTTATCCAATACTCAAAAATAATCAAGTGAACATACATCAAATCCAAATCCATGATTTAAATATAGAAACAACTTCCAAAATGCAATTAAATCCATGGAGTAATAAAGTAGAATTTAATTAAACATAAATAGTTAAATTCTCTAAATTCCAAGTTAATCCAAATAACCTCAATTTAATATATATTGAAAGACATGTCATGGTCATCATATATATAACATCAAATGACAAGTTAAGTGATTAAAACACTTAAAACAAAATTAATCAAGCTAATTAATTAATTTCCTCTAGATTTTTAAATAATTCCAAATGCCCTCAATTTAATCTATGTTAGAGAATATGCCAAGGCCTATTTAAATACCACATTACAACTTGATTTAATGCTTGATACAACCATGTGAATTAAACTTTCACTAAAGATAAATATTAAATAAAAGTTGTAATTCTTAATCAAATGATCCAAATTTAATATATGTTAATCAACATATCTAAGTATAATTTTCTAGCATGTTACAATTCAAATTAAAGTTATACATCATCATAAATTTTAATTCTTATACAAATAAATAAAAATTACTAACTTTCTCGATTTGATATAAGGCATACATATATGTTGTATAATCATGGCAAACACACAATACAACACACAAATAATCCTGAAACATTCCCTACCTCAATTGGAATGAAAATCCTAATTACCACCGAAATGAAATCGCCCCAAATTTTCGGTCCACAAAATAGATTTTTCAGCTTGCTACCTTCAACTTGTAAAATTCATAAAAAAATTCAATTATAACCCAAATTAAATGAATCCAAAGCCCAATGAAAGCTTAAACACTGTAATTTGGTAATATCAATTTAGTTTAACAAAATATTTTCCCAATTGAAATAGTTTTGACCCACAACTTTGAAACAAATTCTGCCCAGAAAACACATTTTCAGCCTGTAGCTTCCAACTTTGAAAATTCATGAAAAATTCATTTGACATCCAAATTAGGCAAACCTAATTTATTTTGGAAGTAAACATATGAGAGTGTAAAACTAAAAATCTAAGCCATGATCAAATGTCAAAAGGTTACTGAAATAAATCATCTAAAAATATGTTTTCTAGCTGCAACAAAAACATAGACAGTAGATAGTTTCGGATTTTTAAAAAAATTTAGAAAAGCTCTAAAATCGTGAAAAAATTCTGAGTTGTGTAAAACCCATGGGAGAAATTCCAGTAAAAATTTCAAGGCAATTAAAATGCCACAACTCCATATAAAAATTCATTTCCAGACCAAAAAGGAAAAGTTTCAAATTTCTAGCAACTAGCTTGCAACTTCAAAAATTTATAACTAATTCATTTTAAATCCAAATTACATGAAACCAAAACTAAATGAAAGCTAATTGAGTATATTTTCATATTCTATATTTAATTTGACAAGATTAATTTCAAGTTAAAACAGTTTAAGGGCAAAATACAAGTCTTTCTCTTCCGTGCATGTAAAACACTCAATAATGACATAAAAATACTTCAAAATAATAAATCAATGCCTCACTAGAGAATTGAATCTCTAGATACCAAAGCAAAACTAGGAGTTAGGCTAGATCCTTCAAGGGTTTTGAAAAGGAGGATGAGGGGAATAAAAAGTATTCCAAGCTTTATAATCTAAAGTAAGTGGAAGGGCCTCAAAGATCAAGGTCAATGCTTAAGGCTTCAAGCTCCATCCATGGAGACTAGGGTTTTCTTGTAAGGAAGAGAATGAAATAATGTGGTTAAGTGTGAGTGGAGGAAATAGAAATCATCCACTCACTATATGCTCTTACACCATGGTCAACACACACATCTATGGTCAATTACACAAAAACACTTCTTTAAAACCATAATCCCAAAGTGGCACAAAGATATTTGCAAGACTAAATTGTGAACCTACACTTGTTACCAATCCATGGCTCCTTCCTAGGCTTAATCCTACACCTACACTTGTCAACCATCCAAGCCAACAAGTGCACCAATCCTAAGCCAACAAGTGGGTGAATCCTCACCCTCCAAATGTCATCATCCAATGCATTAAAGTGTTTCCACACAAATGTCAACAAGTAGACCAATGAGAGTGTGACACTTGTCACACTTTTCAAAAATTACAAAAAAGGTCCTTTTTGAATATATCTTCCTAATTTAATTGCAAAATGGTCTACAAGATGAAAAATAATTACTTTATTTAATTACACTAAAACCCCACAAGTTAAGAATAATTACACTAAAGTATGTATTAATGCCCCTTTATGAAAGAAGTAAGCAATCAACATGCTTTTCCAGAAAAGTAAAAATACCACTATCATGAAAATCTAATATCATGAATGCATGCAAAACCGGAATCAAATCCGAGCACAAAAGGTGAGGTTGTGCAAGGAAAAAAGATAAACGAGAAAAAGACAAAATGTGAATAGTGTTCAGAAAAATAAAATATGGAAATGACACAATCCCCAAAGGAAGTTGTCAATCCAAGGAAAAGAGTCTCGGAAATCATTCCAGAGCACTCGAGACGACATCAAGTGATGAAAAACCGAACCCAAAAAGAAAAAGATAACGGAAAAAAAAAAATATCTGTTAAAATCTGAGAAAAAGAAAAGGAAGAAAAATGACCGGGTCATTACAACCTTCCCACCTTAAAGGGATTTCGTCCCTGAAATCTAGCTCCAACAAAACAAAAAGGCGAAACCAGGATAACTACGGAGTACATCTCTGAGTATCCCTCACAACATGCTACGAAAGCAATCCCAAAACTGAAGACAACGTACAACCCCATGTCATTCGCACCCACGTGCTCACGACAGGACAACTCCTCAAAAGAAAAGTGATCACATGGCCACACCACAAGTCAAAACTCACACACAGAACTTAAGGCCAGACGAGGGAACGGAAGACAGCAATCGAAAGCACCCCTCCTGATAAACAATCATAAGGAACCAAAAACAACCACCAACAGAACTCCAAGATATCCATGAATCAAACCAAAGTACTGAACAAAGACGACATGGCAGTATGAATAGCGACAAGAACCCGCCCACGACATACTCAAATGTGTGGTAGCAATGACAATTCCTAGTGTCCGCCCACACTTACTCGTCAGTAAGGTAGTATCGACGGCAACTAGCACCCTCCCACAGCACACAACTTGTACGGTAGCATGACAGTATAAGGCACCAATTCATAACCTGCCCCTACTAGTTCTACCCATGAAATCTCTCGATACAAATGACTTCAATGTCAAAAATGATCATTACCAAAAGCACTACGGAAACCAATATTTTGTAAGAGTTGAGATATGGTCCAAAGATGTCTGGCCGGACCATCCTGGCCAATCCCAAAACTCTGACAACAATGCCATAGGTACCGCTACGCTTAAGGCCTCAAATCCTCAATACAAAAAAACCAACAATTTTAACATCTCAAAACACTACTATCAACAACATCAATTACGAATCCAAAGTCTGATAAGCAAAACAGCATCTCCAAAATCCCAGATATCATCCTAAATAGATCAACTATAAGACTACTCACCGTAATCAAACATCGGATCAAAATCCCTATCACGGATAACTAGATCCTCGAAATACAAGTCCACGAAGTGGCACACACATCAAAATCTTGACAACCAAGGTTATAGAACGAGTCTCTCAAAATCGTACTTGACAACACCAAGCTAAATCAAAATTCCTTAATTTCGATCCATCTATAAACAACCACTGGAACTACGATTCCTCAAGGCCATGCCTAGTCATAACTAGGACAAGAAAACTCCACAAGCAAGCCATATCCAACAACGATCCTCCAAAACTCCTCCTAAGAGTCAACCACATCCAGGCCTCTAAAACTGGAACAAGTCTCCAAAAGACATTCTCAAAAGAGCATCGAGCTCACCTCACGAATCAAATAATCCTCAAAGATATGGACATAAGTCTCCGTAAAATGATCTCACACCAATCAACTCACTTGAGCACCACAACCGTCAACAACCACGGCAGGAACTCCCCAAGGGAAGACACGAAAAAAAACGGACCACCAGTCCTAAAAAAGACAACACCATGACTCCATCTCTGAAATGAAAGACAACAAAGTCAACGACTTCACCCCCTACATGGAAGTAAGTCGACCAAAATCTATCAAATCCTCACCAAGGACTCAAGACAACAACGATGATCTTCATGGACCAACCAACCCCAAAATAGTGCACAACGCAATAGAGGGATGAGACTCACTCCTTGTGAAGTCCCTAACACGAACCAGCACAAAACCATTGTGGAAATCCGTATACAAACTACGTGCGACCAAGGGAAACAAATGGGAAAACCAAACCTGAAAGTCATGCATATGACAATGAATGCAACTACCAGAAAGAAAATTTACTTACATAGATGAAAATCAAAAACACATGTTGCACGTCTCCACACAAACACAAAAGCGTGTCATTAAAGCGCAGTAACAACATGGCATCTCAAAACATATAAGAAAGGCATGTTATTGCCACACAACAAGAAAGCAAACGTGGATAGACCTCCACCTACTCATGCATCACAATACCATAAATCATACTACTAACATGGTAGTAAATGAAACTGCAGAAAACGAAAGTGATGCAACAATGAACCCTATGGACATCCTGTCCTAGAGTGCCTAGGTAAAAAGGAAGGACCAGTCCTAGCCATATACTGACTCCAAAAACCAATGCAACAACAACTTGTCTCAAAACAAACGTGAGCCCTTACCACAATGGTAAGACTCTTACAATCCATCTCTGAATCTAAGGGTGACACTACAAGTAACACTAACAATGCAATGCTCTCTCTACCCGAAGCATCTATCAATCGACTTGACCTCAAAAGCGTCATCGCGCAAGGAGAACTCAAAGGAAATGGCAACTCTAGCCATACAGTCAGACAACCAAATCGATCACTACGACTGATCCTGAAAACAACCATCATCATTATCGATCAAAAGGACTACACTTGTCGGAACAAAACCCAACGCTGATTCCATCCGAACTGTACTCGTAGCTTGCCAGTACAGTAGCATGACAGTGCCATGCACCCGCCCACAATGTACTCGCCTACAAAAATTGCAATCTCAGAGGAACCTTCCAAAACAACCAAGGATCCCAAAAGGTCCAAAACCTAACCATGGCCTAAAATCAACAAATCCAGTACAACGGTTATGCCTAATGGCTCACCTCACGAGAGCCTAAACAAAAGGTGTCTCCCCACCTACCTCAAAACCAACTCTAGGTCAACAACAACCTAAACTACAATACAACCGTGACTACAATCACCATCAACCTCAACTCGAGCCTCAATAACCAATCTCGTGTCATGCCAAATATGCAACATAGTTATGCATATACAAATCTGATCTAGAATACATCATATGTCATACTCTTTACATAATAATTAAATCATGCTAAACAAACGGCATACCACATGTAGCACGTAAGCACATAAACATGTTATCAAACAAAACATGTTATCATGAAGTATATAAACATATAGAGCATGGCAATATAAGCATAATATGCACTCAAAACCCGTCATCCAAGGTATTCAAACCTAGGAGCTCTGATACCACCTGTAACGACCCGGATTCTCAACCCGGTGCGCTAGTGATGAACCGGAAGTTAACCCGATAACGGACCCGAAATGCGGAAGCGAAAAAAGCTAAATGACCTCAAGAGATGTACGTCATCCCTAAGGCCCCAAAATGACTCTCCATGAAGCCACGGAACTCAAATGAGCCAAGTAAATGAAGCAAGAATGCCTAACCCGAAAAGAGATGAACTAAGGGCAAAATGGTCATTTCTCACTGAAAAGGGTGCCACCGTGCACACCATTGGAAGGACAACGAAAAATGAACAAAATTAGACTCAAGAATCGTCTGATTTTGAGTCCGGGCAGAAAAGATATGAAATTTCAACACCCGATGCAAAAGTTATGAGGCAATGACTTAACATTTTCCAATATTTTCATAATAAACTTTGAAAACAAAAGTGCATAGAAAACGAGATACATGTTATTAGCCTCCGGCCCCATCTCATACATGTTAAATACATTGAAAAGAGTGCACTTACGTACACTTTACATATACGAATCAACGAATACAAGTTTAAACAAATAGGGCTACAAAGAGACATCTTATGCTAACACTTGCATAAAATAGAAACTTAGAAACTGTAAGCCATCCAAGGAGCAATGGAATCTTCAAATCTTGAGTCCTGTACCTGAAATATGCCCCAGTATCGTAGGGGTGAGTAACATAAAGCTACTCGTAGGAGATGAGAATGCATCGACCTAGCATTTTACAATTTTATCACCTTATGGTGAAACATGTTAAAGGGGCTCATGCCACCTAACGTCTATGTCAAGATGAGACCCAGGGAGCATCCTAAGTTACCTAGATCATTTATATCATAATCACATTGTTCATGCAATTCAAACAACATGGAAACATGTTATACAAGGCAACAAGATATAGATTCTCAAAGTCTTGAACTTGAAATCCAAAATACGAAAACAACAAGTGTGGGTCATGCCACCTAACGTCTATGTTCAAAATGAATCTATAAGGTCATTCCTAAACTACATTTGAACATCAAAACACAAATTATGATATCGATGCAATTTAACCAACAATGGAACTTCCAATACAACGCATGTAGCATGCTTTCACAAAGCTACATCTTAAGCTCAAAATAGGAAATCAAATAAGGAACAACAAGTTACGATATCATCTAGTTATCAACTTGAAATGAAATATGAAATCAAACAAAGTGGATACTCGGACGTCACGCCAGATCAGACCGACAACATAGTTACTTTAGGGTTACTAGCCCATGTGTAACCTCCCTATGTGCGTACTAGACTATATAGAGGGACAATCCCCCGTACTAGAACCAAGTCCTAGCCGTAACCAAACAACGACATCCCTAAGTTTCCAAAATCAACAAATTGTGCAAAAATGTATATATATCAACATGTATACACAAGATATCAACTATTTACCAAGCACAATCCAAATTTTGGAAACTTATATAATACATGCTCAAAATTCACAACTATTATGGCATGTAAGATGTCAAATACAAAGTGTGCAATTCCTTACACATAGCAACAATATATTCAATACGGAAAAACATATTCTCATGAATATAAAAGTAACAACTATGTTATCCAATGCTCAAAAATAATCAAGTGAACATATATCAAATCCAAATCCATGATTTAAATATAGAAACAACTTCCAAAATGTAATTAAATCCATGGAGTAATAAAGTAGAATTTAATTAAACATAAATAGTTAAATTCTCTAAATTCCAAGTTAATCCAAATAACCTCAATTTAATATATATTGAAAGACATGTCATGGTCATCATATATATAACATCAAATAACAAGTAAAGTGATTAAAACACTTAAAACAAAATTAATCAAGTTAATTAATTAATTTTTTCTAGATTTTTAAACAATTCTAAATGCACTCAATTTAATCTATGTTAGAGAACATGCCAAGGCCTATTTAAATACCACATAACAACTTGATTTAATGCTTGATATAACCATGTGAATTAAACTTTCATTAAAGATAAATATTAAATAAAAATTGTAATTCTTAATCAAATGATCCAAATTTAATATATGTTAACCAACATATCTAAGCATAATTTCCTAGCATGTTACAATTCAAATCAAAGTTATACATCATCATAAATTTTAAATCTTATACAAATAAATAACAATTACTAACTTTCTAGATTTGATACATGGCATACATATATGTTGTATAATCATGGCAAACACACAATACAACAAACAAATAATCCTAAAACATTCCCTACCTCAATTGGAATGAAAATCCCAATTACCACCGAAATGAAATCGCCCCAAATTTTCGGTCCACAAAACAGATTTTTCAGCTTGCTACCTTTAACTTGTAAAATTCATAAAAAAATTCAATTCTAACCCAAATTGAATGAATCCAAAACCCAATGAAAGCTTAAACACTGTAATTTGATAATATCAATTTAGTTTAACAAAATATTTTCCCAATTAAAACAGTTTTGACCCACAACTTTGAAACAAATTCTGCCCAGAAAACACATTTTCAGCCTGTAGCTTCCAACTTTGAAAATTCATGAAAAATTCATTTGACATCCAAATTGGGCAAACCTAATTTATTTTGGAAGTAAACATATGAGAGTATAAAATGGAAAATTTAAGCCATGATTCAATGTCAAAAGGTTAGTGAAATAAATCATCTAAAAATATGTTTTCCAGCTGCAATAAAAACATGGACAGCAGATAGTTTCGGATTTTGAAAAAAATTTAGAAATGCTCTAAAATTGTGAAAAAATTCTGAGTTGTGTAAAACCCATGGGGGAAGTTCCAGTAAAAATTTCAAGGCAATTAAAGCACCACAGCTCCATATAAAAATTTATTTCCGGACTAAAAAGGAAAAGCTTCAAATTTCTAGCAACTAGCCTGCAACTTCAAAAATTCATAACTAATTCATTTTAAATCCAAATTACATGAAACCAAAACTAAATGAAAGTTAATTGAGTATATTTTTATATTCTATATTTAATTTGACAAGATTAATTTCAAGTTAAAACAGTTTAAGGGCAAAATACAAGTCTTTCTCTTCCATGCATGTAAAACACTCAATAATGACATAAAAATACTTCAAAATAATAGATCAATGCCTCACTAGAGAATTGAATCTCTAGATACCAAAGCAAAACTAGGAGTTAGGCTAGATCCTTCAAGGGTTTTGAAAAGGAGGATGAGGGGAATAAAAAGTATTCCAAGCTTTATAATCTAAAGTAAGTGGAAGAGCCTCAAAGATCAAGGTCAATGCTTAAGGCTTCAAGCTCCATCCATGGAGGCTAGGGTTTTCTTGTAAGGAAGAGAATGAAATAATGTGGTTAAGTGTGAGTGGAGGAAATAGAAATCATCCACTCACTATATGCTCTTACACTATGGTTAACACACACATCTATGGTCAATTACACAAAAACCCTTCTTTAAAACCATAATCCCAAAGTGGCACAAAGATATTTGCAAGACTAAATTGTGAACCTACACTTGTCACCAATCCATGACTCCTTCCTAGACTTAATCCCACACCTACACTTGTCAACCATCCAAGCCAACAAGTGCACCAATCCTAGGCCAACAAGTGGGTGAATCCTCACCCTCCAAATGCCATCATCCAATGCATTAAAGTGTTTCTACACAAATGTCAACAAGTGGACCAATGAGAGTGTGACACTTGTCACACTTTTCAAAAATTGCAAAAAATGTCCTTTTTTGGAAATATCTTCCAAATTTAATTGTAAAATGGTCCAAACAATGAAAAATAATTACTTTATTTAATTACATCAAAACCCCACAAGTTAAGAATAATTACACTAAAGTATGCATTAATGCCCCTTTATGAAAGAAGTAAGCAATCAACATGCTTTTCTAGAAAAGTAAAAATACCACTATCATGGAAATCAAATATCATGAACGCATGCAAAACTGGAATCAAATCCGAGCACAAAAAGTGAGGTTGTGCAAGGAAAAATGATAAACGAGAAAAAGACAAAATGTGAATAGTGTTCGGAAAAATAAAATATGGAAATGACACAATCCCCAAAGGAAGTTGTCAATCCAAGGAAAAGGGTCTCAGAAATCATTCCAGAGCACTCGAAACGACATCAAGTGATGAAAAACCGAACCCAGAAAGGAAAAGACAACGGAAAAAAAATATCTTTTAAAATCTGAGAAAAAAAAAAAGGAAGAAAAATGACCGGGTCATTACATAAGAATGTAGATTATGCAATGGTGTTCAAACGTTTTTCATGAATGAATGTTTTCATAATCTATGCCTAAGGAAGACGAGTTATATTGTAACATTAAATTAGAAGTAGGTAGGTAGATAATTCGTGCCAACCGAATATAAGTTATAGTTAGTTGAAATTCATAAAACATCTTTTTTTAAAACCTAATTAAATGAATGTTATTGAATTTAATTCATCTGATACATAAATTATGAAATCCCAAGGTTGAATGGTTGACCATGATACAAGATTCATAATGAAGTCAATCCCTAAGACTTTCTCTGTAATACCCCATATTTAATTAAAGAGCTTAGTTTATTTAAATTCATTTATGTGTAGATTTCTTTACCTATTATTGTGCATGCTACATTATTATATTAAGTTCATTTAATTGTGCATGTGAATTAATTATGTATGTTCAAGTAGTAAATTTATTCATTTAAGTGCGCATGTATTCTTATTTTATATTTTTGTTGGTAAGGTTTATATTAAGCAATATTAGTTAATTAAAGTATTATATTTATATTGTAAGGTATGATTATGATTGTAATGTATTCTTTAAAAATAATAAAAATAATAATAATAATAAGAGTATAATAATAATAACAGTATATTAGCATTAACCAAAGTCATGTGATAGGTGTGAGTATGAGTTCATTTATGTTATAAGGAAGACTTAGTGGCATGTCTTAAAGTATTAATAATTATAATAATAATATTAGTAATAATAAGACTAACTAAATATTACTAAATCAATGTAATGATGAAAAAATAAATAAATTAAATCTTAGGATAGGATTTCATTCCCATAGTTAAACCTTAGGACATTTTGCTTGACTTGGCTTGCTTGGCTTAAATGATATAGGTAGGAATGTGAGGAATGGGTGAGAATTAAATGTAAATTTAGATATTTGTAATATATATATTATATAAGTTAGTATATATATATTAGTTAGCCAACTTACCCTTAAGGCAACTCACCTAAGTAGAAAAGAAAGAATTACAGTGAGCAATTGTTGAAGAGTGAAAGGAAGAGAGAGAAAGAAGGGAGCCTGTACCGGTGTAGGAGAAATTTACCCGACTACGCGCAACCGGCGGATTTATTTTAAATCCAAAAAGGCAAGTTATTATCTACTTTTCCCCTTTCAATTAATAAATTAATTGTTTAGTTTATTTTATGCATAGAGCCCAGGTTAGGAGATTAATAAATTATTAATTTTAGTTTATTAAATTAATGAAATTTTAATTATATAGGATGGTATATATTTATTTAATATCCTATGAAATTAACAATGGCTGAAAATAATTAAATAAGGCTTTAGGGATTTTTCTAAAATTTTCTAGATTTTTCCGGGGCTTTTCTGCAATTTCCGGCGAAACTCCAGCGAGGTTTCCGGCCACCGGCAGTGAGGAAGGTGATCGGAGTTATCTGGTGTGTTGCGGCGTATTGTAACAAGCATGCGCATGGATCCTCAGCCGTTAGATGGGTTGTGGATCCTTAGATTGATACGGCGTAGCGCGGAACACCATATGATGGTGCGCGCTAATCATCAGCCGCAGGATGAAAGGAGCATAGGTGGATTGATCCGGTGTGGCGCGCATGTAGGAAAGATGATGCAGTCAACCAACCGGAGGTCGCCGCGTCAGCAAGAAGCCATCAACGGGCACGTGCAAGCGCGTGGGAGAGTGGGGAAGGTTGGGTCATAGTAGAAAGGACTTGCTCGTGGGGTTGACCCACCATTGTTGTTATTTCAGGATACGGTCAGTACCCGTTCCAAGGTTGAGGTTAGCAGTGTGGGACCACCATCCGAACTCACCTACTCTTACGATCCAGTTCAGGGTAGAAGTTTTATGCATTACTTCAGTTTCAGTTTTTATTTACTTTTGACGTTGAACTCTTCGGTTTATATTTAGGGATCCTTGACATAGGATTTCCAAGTTGTAATGGAGTACTGTATTAAATAAATGATGGATGGATGTTGTATTATTTAGTGTTCATTTCCTGTCTAAATTCTTTTATTACCATCATTTTGTATTCCATGCTTGTATATTGCAAATTATTTTGATATCCCTCGTTTTTCGTGTATAAGCCTGATCAACTTATGCGTGGAAAATGTGGGGGTGTTAGAGTTGGTATCAGAGCATTCTAGGTTCGAGTGTCTTAGGGATCTGTGATTACTATACTTCCGCGTTGTGTATTCTGATAATTAGAGCCTAAGTATTAGGGTTCTTTGTATTCTTTTAGTCGGTCCATTATAATGTACTGACGTTAAATTTTTCTGAATTTAAAAGAAGGATGTCTCGGCGTAGGACAAGGAATGCGAACCGTCATCGCAGTATTTCCCCAACTCAAAATGAGAATCAGGAATTTTCCCCTCAAGTTGCTGATATCATTGCACGAGCTGTAGCAGCAGGAGTAGCATCTGCTCTACGAAACCAGCAACCTCCTCCGATAGTACCTATTCCTGAACCAGTGGCACAGCCAATGTCATGGGACAAAACTCGTCACTCGTTTATCAGAGGGAATCCACCAACATTTGCAGGGTCCACAGATGCCTGTTAGCATATCAGTGGAAATAGGAGAGCGAGCGTCATCTTCGGATGGTAATCTGTACCGAAGTGCAGAAACAAATGATAGCTACGTTTATGCTGATAGGCAATGCATTGCAGTGGTGGGAGTCTATTACTACTGTCAATAAGAGGACTAGATTGACTTGTGCTGAATTTCAGACTCGCTTTGATGACAAGTATTTTCCTATGTCAGTAAGATCAACGATGAAGACTGAATTTCTGGATCTGCAACAGGAGGATATGACTGTGGCTGAGTATGAACAGAAGTTCATTAATTTGTCATTATTTGCACCAGAGGAGGTCAATACGGAAGAAAAGAAGAGAGACCGCTTTGTTAAGGGGTTGATATGGCCGATTAAAGTGGTGATCATAGGTAGTCCTGCATATACTACTTATATCCAAGTGGTTAATGCCGCTTTACAGCACTGCCAGATGAGGAGTGATTACCGGAAGTCCAAAGGAGATAAGCGGGCTAACCGAGACTATCAGACAGTGGAGAAAGGAAGTAGCAGTGGTACCAAGTCCAATGATCGGGGCAGATTTCAAGGACATCAACCTTGGAAGAAAAACAAAGGAAACCCAGATGTGCAGAGGGATGGAGTCCCTAATCAGGGTAGACAAGGTGGGGTACCTCAGACCGGACAGGAACAGTGGTCGGGAAATCAACAGAGAAGGCAGGCAGGTCCTTTTATGGGACGTTGTTATCACTGTAGAGAAATTAGGCATCCGGCCAAGATGTGTCCCAAAGCTAAGCAGGGACAGTATGGGCAGCCGAGACCTAATCAGCCATTACCTCTACCGACCCCACCGATGCCACGTGGGCAAGTTCAGAATTTCCCGGCACTTCCAGCACCACCATTTCCTCCGGGACAACCTCCACAGCAGTTGCATCATGGCAGAGTTTATAACTTCATGCCACATAATGCGCAGGCTCCTCAGGCTATTGAGGGTATGTTTTCTATACATGGTAGAACTGCTCGTATACTGTTTGACACTGGTGCATCACATTGTTTTGTGTCTAGATCTTTTGTTATCTTATCTGGTATGACGACTCAGTTATGTAACCAACCTCTTAATATTTATACACCATTAGGAGTTGGCGCAATTTTACGAGAGCGTAGCGGTGATATCCTTATAGATATAGGCCGGCTTCGACTTCTTGCAAATCTGTTAGTTTTGGATATGCATTCTTATGATGTTATACTTGGGATGGACTGGTTATCTCAGTACCATGCTCAGGTTAACTGTTACGAAAAATCTATTGTATTTGCTATACCAGGACAGGAGATGTATCTTCTTGTTGTACCACAACCTGATGAGGGCCTAGCACTTATTTATTCGTTCTTGAGGAGGACTCACAGGAAGCGACTGCGGTATCTCTGGACAGTATCCTGGTAGTACAGGAATTCCAGGATGTATTCCAGGAAATTCCAGGCTTGCCACCGAGTCGAGAGATAGACTTCGTCATTGATTTAGCTCCAGGCACTACGCCTATTGCTAAGGCGCCGTACAGAATGGCACCAGTGGAGATGCGAGAGTTGAAAGATCAAATTCAGCAGCTGCTCAGCCAGGGATTTATTCGCAGGAGTACTTCACCATGGGGCGCACCAGTACTATTTGTCAAGAAGAAGGATGGATCTCTTCGTCTTTGTATTGATTACAGAGAACTGAACAAGGTCACTATTCGCAACAAGTACCCGTTGCCCAGAATTGATGACCTGTTTGATCAGTTTAGGGGAGCTACTTACTTCTCAAAGATCGATTTGAGGTCTGGTTATCATCAGCTACGAGTCAGAGAACAAGATGTTCCAAAGACAGCATTTCTCACAAGGTACGGATCTTATGAGTTTCGTATTATGCCTTTCGGTTTAACGAACACTCCAGCTGTCTTTATGGACTTGATGAATAGAGTATTCAGAGAGTACTTAGATCAGTTTGTCATTGTTTTCATTGATGATATTCTGGTTTACTCTAAGTCGGAGAAGGACCATGCCAGACATTACGCACAGTGTTGCAGACACTTCGAGAACATCAGTTGTTTGCGAAGTTTGAGAAGTGTGAATTTTGGCAGAAAGAGGTCAAATTTCTGGGTCATGTAGTGTCAGAAGAAGGGTTAGCAGTAGATCCAGCCAAGGTTGCGGCTGTTATGGAGTGGGGACAGCCTACCTCACCGACAGAGATTCGCAGTTTTCTGGGATTGGCGGGGTATTATCGCAGGTTCATCCAGGGATTTTCCAAAATTGCGGGTCCACTTACTCATCTGACTAAAAAGAAGTACCATTTGTATGGGATGATTCTTGTCAGACTGCTTTTGCTGAATTGAAGAGTAAGTTAACTTCTGCACCTGTCTTAGCCACACCTCAAAGTGGAATCGAGTATTTAGTATTTACCGACGCTTCTCTGAAGGGTTTGGGTTGTGTGTTGATGCAAGAAGGGCAACCAGTTTCTTATGGGTCTAGGAAGCTTAAGCCTCATGAGCTTAATTACCCGACTCACGATCTAGAGCTCGCAGCAGTGGTTTTTGCCTTGTGTATTTGGAGGCATTATCTTTTGGGGGAGACTTTTCGATTGTTTAGCGATCATAAAAGTCTACAGTATTTGTTCACACAGAGGGAACTGAATATGAGACAGCGCAGATGGTTGGAGTTTATGAAAGACTATCATTTCTCTATACAGTATCATCCAGGGAAAACGAATGTTGTAGCAGACGCACTCAGCCGCCGACCCTATGTCAGCCTTTCGGCTTTATTTGCAACAGAGTGGGATGCTTTGAAGACTGTTGATGAGTTAGCAGACGCTTTTATGGCATGTGTGGTAGTAACTCCTTCTATCATTCATCAGGTCATTCAAGCGCAACTCTCAGATCAACAGTGTATTGATCGGGTTTCGGAGTTAGCCTCCGGAGATGTTCCTTTTTATTCTATAGGGACTGATGGAGGATTGAGGTACAAGGGACGTTTAATTGTGCCTTCAGCTGATAATTTGAGAAATGTTGTGATGAGAGAGACACACACTTCTCAGTTCTCTGTACATCCAGGGGGAGACAAGATGTATCAGGATATGAAACGCTAGTTTTGGTGGGCCGGCATGAAGAGAGATATAGCTATCTTTGTCTCTAAATGTAGCACCTGTCAGATGATTAAGATTAATCATCAGAGACCGCCAGGATCGTTACAGCCACTTCCCATACCAGAGTGGAAATGGGAGAGTATTTCTATGGACTTTATAGAGGGATTACCTACTTCACATCATAATCACAACTCTATTTGGGTCATTGTTGATAGATTGACCAAGTCCGCTCATTTTCTACCTGTTCGTTCAAACTTTACGTTAGAACAGTATGCTAAGCTGTATATTGCAGAAATGGTGAAACTTCATGGCGTACCATTGTCCATCGTATCAGATAGAGATCCGAAGTTTGTATCAGGATTTTGGAGGAGCTTTCAGCAGGCTTTGGGTACAGAACTTTATCTTAGCACTGCTTATCATCCTCAAACAGATGGACAGACTGAGCAAGTTAATCAGATTTTAGAAGACATGTTGCGGGCATGTGTTCTTGATTTTAAGGGCAATTGGGAGGAATATTTGCCGCTTTCAGAGTTTGCTTATAACAATAGTTATCAGAAAACTATTGGTATGGCACCATTTGAGGCTTTGTACGGTAGACCGTGTAGGTCTCCTGTCTGTTGGCTTGGAGTTGGTGAGAACAACTTTTTGGGTCCTGAATTTATTAAGGACACGTCAGAAAAGATCGCTATCATTAGGGATCGGATGCGTACAGCTCAAAGCAGACAGAAAAGTTATGCTGACCGTCGAACTCGTGTTTTGGAGTTTAAGGTTGGTGATCAGGTTTTGCTTAAGGTTTCTCCCATGAAGGGAGTAATGCGGTTTGGGTCAAAGGGTAAGTTATCGCCTCATTTTGTGGGTCCTTTTATGATTACAGATCGGATTGGGGCAGTAGCTTATCATCTAGCTCTACCAGATAATCTTCATAGGGTACATAATGTTTTTCATGTATCTATGCTGCGAAAATTTCTACGGGAAGAAGATCGATATCAACACATTGATGTGGGTGAGATTGAGTTGCAACCTGATGCAACCTATTTGGAACAGCCTTACTGTATTCTCGATCGTAGGAATCAGATATTACGCACGAAGACTATTCCATTAGTACGTGTACAGTGGAGTCATCATAGTGCTACAGAGTCTACTTGGGAACGGGAAGATATTATCCGTGCCAAGTATCCAGAGCTCTTTAATACAGGTATGTAGTGAATTTCGGGGACGAAATTCCTTTATTAGGGGGGGAGAATGTAAAACCCCATATTTAATTAAAGAGCTTAGTTTATATAAATTCATTTATGTGTAGATTTCTTTACCTATTATTGTGCATGCTACATTATTATATTAAGTTCATTTAATTGTGCATGTGAATTAATTGTGTATGTTCAAGTAGTAAATTTATTCATTTAAGTGCGCATGTATTCTTATTTTATATTTTTGTTGGTAAGGTTTATATTAAGCAATATTAGTTAATTAAAGTATTATATTTATATTGTAAGGTATGATTATGATTGTAATGTATTCTTTAAAAATAATAAAAATAATAATAATAAGAGTATAATAATAATAACAGTATATTAGCATTAACCAAAGTCATGTGATAGGTGTGAGTATGAGTTCATTTATGTTATAAGGAAGACTTAGTGGCATGTCTTAAAGTATTAATAATTATAATAATAATATTAGTAATAATAAGACTAACTAAATATTACTAAATCAATGTAATGATGAAAAAATAAATAAATAAATCTTAGGATAGGAATTCATTCCCATAGTTGAACCTTAGGACATTTTGCTTGACTTGGCTTGCTTGGCTTAAATGATATAGGTAGGAATGTGAGGAATGGGTGAGAATTAAATGTAAATTTAGATATTTGTAATATATATATTATATAAGTTAGTATATATATATTAGTTAGCCAACTTACCCTTAAGGCAACTCACCTAAGTAGAAAAGAAAGAATTACAGTGAGCAATTGTTGAAGAGTGAAAGGAAGAGAGAGAAAGAAGGGAGCCTGTACCGGTGTAGGAGAAATTTACCCGACTACGCGCAATCGGCGAATTTATTTTAAATCCAAAAAGGCAAGTTATTATCTACTTTTCCCCTTTCAATTAATAAATTAATTGTTTAGTTTATTTTATGCATAGAGCCCAGGTTAGGAGGTTAATAAATTATTAATTTTAGTTTATTAAATTAATGAAATTTTAATTATATAGGATGGTATATATTTATTTAATATCATATGAAATTAATAATGGCTGAAAATAATTAAATAAGGCTTTAGGGATTTTTCTAGAATTTTCTAGATTTTTTCGGGGCTTTTCTGCAATTTCCGGCGAAACTCCAGCGAGGTTTCCGGCCACCGGCAGTGAGGAAGGTGACCGGAGTTATCTGGTGTGTTGCGGCGTATTGTAACAAGCATGCGCATGGATCCTCAGCCGTTATATGGGTTGTGGATCCTTAGATTGATACGGCGTAGCGCGGAACACCATATGATGGTGCGCGCTAATCATCAGCCGCAGGATGAAAGGAGCATAGGTGGATTGATCCGGTGTGGCGCGCATGTAGGAAAGATGATGCAGCCAACCAACCGGAGGTCGCCGCGTCAGCAAGAAGCCATCAACGCGCACGTGGGAGCGCGTGCGCGAGCGTGGAACCCTCCAGACGCGCGTGCAAGCGCGTGGGAGAGTGGGGAAGGTTGGGCTACGCGTGGGGGAGCTTAGGGCGGCGCGTGGGGGCGCGTGAAGGGCCCTGTCAGCTGCTGGAAATTACCAGAATACCCCTAGGGCCTGTTTTGTAAATTCCAGAATCTTAAACGTGGATTTTTAGGTACTGTATTGGTATTTACGGGTTTAACGGGCCACGAAATTATTATTTTAATACCCGGTAATTAATCTTATGGCCGATTAATCTTTTCTAAGCATTTATTGGCTCGTTTACAGTACGGATATTAATGTGATTTATTTAATGACATTGTTAAATATAAATAGTGTTATTATCTTATTAAATGGTATCAAACATTACTGTTAAATTAAATAATGCCATGATTTTAGTCATATAAATTATCCATGATATCGTATGGGATGTTTATACTGTTAAATGATATATAAACCATGATTATTATGCTGTGTGCATTTCAGGAAATAAATGGGCTATTTAACTATGTCGCACTTATATTATATGGATGTGTTGCCATATAGAACCATGTGAGCTGGCTAATAAGTTTAGACTCATTTATACCTTATGCATTCGTTGCGATAAACAGATGTGTGGCTGTCGGGGTATGTGGTTTAATATTATTGGCATGTGTTGCCTAATTGACATACTCAGTTTATTTAGTATTATTATTGGCATGTATTGCCTAATTGTTATGCTCAGTAACTCATTAGTACATTGAGATGCGTTACTACTGTGTAGTCTTTACAGTCTGTGTTGTCAATACCGTGCACCATGTATAATAGCTAATTTCCCGGGTAAGGAAAGGAGACACTTAACCACCTAGTGTGAGTCTAAGTGATCACCGTCTATTCTGGTTGAGGTCATGTTATACATTGGCTAGTTCCATTAGGATGTATACAGATATAGTACTCATCCGAATATAAGTGATTAATTTATTTGATTCTCTGATTTGGGTCATAGTAGAGAGGACTTGCTCGTGGGGTTGACCCACCATTGTTGTTATTTCAGGATACGGTCAGTACCCGTTCCAAGGTTGAGGTTAGCAGTGTGGGACCACCATCCAAGCTCACCTACTCTTACGATCCAGTTCAGGGTAGAAGTTTTATGCATTACTTCAGTTTCAGTTTTTATTTACTTTTGACGTTGAACTCTTCGGTTTATATTTAGGGATCCTTGACATAGGATTTCCAAGTTGTAATGGAGTACTGTATTAAATAAAGGATGGATGGATGTTGTATTATTTAGTGTTCCTTTCCTGTCTAAATTCTTTTATTACCATCATTTTGTATTCCATGCTTGTATATTGCCAATTGTTTTGATATCCCTCGTTTTTCGTGTATAAGCCTGATCAACTTATGCGTGGAAAATGTGGGGGTGTTAGATTCTCTCTCTTGATCTCTCTTGAATTTAGTTTACTTTTACATTTATGTTCGTGACAAACAAATAATGAAACAAATTAATCTTTTTCCTTGAATCAAAATAATATTAATTGGATGCTTAAATAAAATGACAGTCTCTCTGTGGTTCGACACCCTTAATATAGCTTTCTTCTGCAAAGATTCGTGCTATTGCGAGTGGTTAAAAGTTGAGACACATCATACCGCACCTACAATCCTTTAAATCCCCAAGCTCCTAGAGCTCACAGTAAAACACGAGCTGTCATGATCCAGTGACTACACACATAGGCTCTCAAAACCATCCCTGACGACCCAAACCATCCTACCAGGAAGTTTACAGACTTGAATCTTTAAGAGCGAAAGCAACCACCACGTCCATTCCCTAAATGAAATGCACACTCTCCCCATAATCAGATTCTCTTTCAATCACACGGCATCCGATCCCATAAACAATCCCATACCAACCTCCACAACAACATTTAAGTATACTTCCCACATCATAGTCCCTAGTCGTTACTACAACAAGACTTTAAGGAAAACTTCATTCCCTGATGACAAATTACACCTTATACTCGAATGGTTCCGAATCCGGAACAAGCGCCACTAAAACTAAGGACTTTACCTCCCTTCACAGAAGTAAGTCAACCAATCTGATCAAATCCTCACCAGAGACTCCTAACCAGGATAGGACTTTATGGAAGTCCACTCATTCGTCGGCACACATAACTCCTATATAGAGAAACGAAACTCGTAAATAACAATGTCCATGCCCAGACAAAATCAAACAGGAAGGAATGTAAACCCTACACTCCTTAAAAACTGATAACCTAAATCTGGGTATACCTAATACCCCATCACATAATACTCATCAAGCGTTCAACCGTAAACATCCATCGTCACGCAAGGTGAAACTAAACTACTCACACATAAGAGAAATGGATAACTCATGACAACGTATACAGAACTTTTGACCACGTGGAACCCTGACTCGTCTCTACGCGATTTTGTCCTAAACCATCAACCTCATACCACCCATGCCTATCGGGATTCCCCGGAAAAACCCAACACTGATACTTCGCGCATGAAATGCCAAAATATCAATGCAAAAGGGAATGAGTCTACTATACATTACATGCACCGAGTGCCAGGAATGCCATATACAAAAAAGTAAAATAATATAAAATAAAGCGTATCAATAGATATACTTCCATAAAAGAACATCAATACACACAACGGAAAAAATAAAATAAAATAAACACAATAGGGAGTAACTAGTGCTACTCAGGATACCGCGTCATGTCTTATCTAGAGAAGGTTCCTCCCTAAGTGACATCCTCCATCTAGTAAGAACAATGACACACGCTAACCCCTGCCACCAAAATCTCCAAGGTAACCTAACCACGTATACAGTGCACACAAACGCCCTCGACATTCATCACCATAATCTACTAACCCATCAAATGAAGCAACATACCTATGTGGCAACACTGTCCTAAACAATCCCAATAGAATATGACAATCTATAATTGCCTCTTTAAATGTTAAATCGCCTCACAAAAGCAACCATGGGTAATAATCATTCACCACTTCCTACCCGAACACTTAGGTCATACCCTATGCCGACTTACTCCTCAATACAAGAACTTTACATTCCAATACTTCCATTCCCATACCTCTTGAGATGACTGCTCAAACCTCTTATCTTATGTAAACAATTAGTCTCCACTAGACACTCTCTCCTTCAATCATTCAAAAATGACGCCAACCCAATAAAAGAGTACACATCACTCTCGAGACACGACACTACAGTTAACAACCTACTACAAGGATGAGAATCCTACGTGGCAATGCTACAAAAATAAACCCCTAGAAAGAAATAAACATCATGTCAAACACCTAACTACTAAAACCATAACTCAAGGTCAACTGCAAAACAAGGGTCATTCACTGGTATCTAATTAGACACTCAAGTCATACTCCCCAAATGACCTACTCGACCAAACGAAAGGTCCCACATCTCTAACGCTCCCATCACTATCCTTTTCCTAAGTAATTGCTATGAATACAATCCAACACAATGGGATGTCCATATCAATTTCATTTGAGTTGCGTGCCCGTAGCTCGCCCAACGTGGTAGCTTATTGGTTCTACCTGCACATGCTTATGTTCACCCGCCCACTAGGCCACAAAATAAAGAAATCAAATATAATAAGCCACCAAGCCGAAAAGTCACTCCTCATCCTAGCTCACCATAATCTGTGATCAACACTCTGTGATCATTCTGAATCATCATATTACCTGGATCACATAGTTGGAGTATATACAAAAGATGCAACTCACATCTCTCTTAAACTACTCAAGGTCAACCTCAACCCATAACCCACTATCTTCCAAAATGAAACTCTAAGTGGGACACTGTGTCCTAATTCCAATATGACCATCAGTGATGGAAACCTACTCTTCTCAACCACACTCTTCTCTTGACAATTAATTCTTCCACAAGTCGCATACCACCAGTACTATACACGCTCCACGACATTAAGCCAAATCTGGTCACATGGAAGAAACCTATGACCCACACATGTAACCCTACTAGCTCATCACCTCATGAATCCAACCAATATACAGAAGAAACACAACACAAACCCTCTAGTGTGCACGAAAACGAGAGCCTCAATCTCAAAGATGACTAAAGGTCAACTATCACCGTCTCAAGACTCTAAAGAAAAGACTCCTAATTGGAAACAATGTGCTTAAGTCTAACTGGACTATAAAAGATGATGCTAATCACATCATTCCCACTCACATACATTAACCCCTTCTCCAATGATAGAAGATAACTCACCTAGCTAATACCACATAGAAACATACTCACCATATACCAATTCATGTTAGAGACATAACTCCTACTCATTGACACATAAATAGGTTAAGTAATTAGTATGTGATCACATAGAGCAATAACGTCGTACACTGACACAAGTAGTAAGCAATAATGGATGGCATGCTCATAATTCATTTAAGTCAAGCATAACAGACATATAACACGTAAGTATGCGTAACACCTAGCACATATTTATATGTGCCATATAGCATGCTTTTTAACTTAAACAATTAGCACATAATCACATAGGGCATGCTTTATCCTAAAGTACTTATCATAAAACAATTTAGCATGAAGCACCTAATATGCAATACATAGTATACATTACTCAAACTAACGACTAGCATACTTCATCATCATCCATTGCATAACAATACTAAAAATCCTATGTATGACACACATACACAATCAACTACTACATGCCCCACTAATACACATCTACCCATTCCTGTCGTCCCTAGGTAGTCAAACCTAGAGCTATGATACCAAGTTTGTAACGACCCGAACCTGAGGTCCGAATCATTATCCTGGTCCTTAATTGAACCGATGTCATCTAAGGGCAAGGTGATCATTTCCAAGGTCAAAATGTAAGTAATACTCCTTATTAGTCCTCATAGTACACAATAACATTAATTGAATAGGATAAGATTGGGCAAAATGGGAAAAGAAGAGAAATATGAAAGGTATGAAACTCGGTCGATGTGTGCAGGCTACACGTCGACCGAGTCAGGTAACTCGGTCGACGTCGACTGGTTTGTCCCTACACAGTGAAATTGTTACTGCCCTAAAAAATGAGATACCGGTCGACGTCTGGGTTGCCACACGTCGACCAGTTCTCTGCTGAGAGTGCCTCTAAGGCCTGTTTGTGTGTCTGAGTCATTAGTAACCTCATTGGTTCATTTGTGAACTTCAATATGAAGTAGTCCTGCCTCGAGAACATGCATTTAACATAAAGTGACCATAAAAGAACATCCAGACATTCTATATAATCATCATAGTAAGCTTAATACATCACATAAGGTCAATTAAATCAGATTACATCTTAACATGGCCGTAAGGCTGTATATGGGATTAGAAATCCTAATGACAGCACAAAAGGCTAAAGAATGGTCTCAAAACTATTTCCATCCACAAAATGAATACAAGTTATGATTAAATACAAGCTTGTAGCAAAATAGGTAACATGACCATTACAAATTACTTTATACATAAAAAATACAAGCTTCAAAATAGACTAACGCCTAGTCTACAAAAGAAGTCCATGATGCTATCATAGAAGAGGTTGTGGGTCATCCATTACCTCCTTTCCGGTTCCTGGAAAATGATAAGTAGAGGAATGAGCACAACGGCTCAATAGAGATTGCCTAAGTGGCATCTCCTCAAGCAAGGTAAGTAATCTCATGTTTTACACACAAAGAATAGGAATATGACAAAAGGGATCATGTTAGGGATTCACATACACATTTTCATCTTCAAGTAACCATCATCATCATTCACATGCAATACAATGCAAGAAATGCACTATTCAACCACACACTACACACACACCCTCACATATCCATACACCCACACCGAAAACGTGTTAACTAGCCGAACTTTTGTACCTTTGTCGTCCTTAGGGAGAATTTGTTAGTCGTCCCTGGTAAAGGGTAACTCCCAACTACCATTTGGGGCCTGAGGTCACTAAATTACTCACAGGTACCTCCCGTGTCCCTATTAACATGTTATCACATAACATGTCAATACCGCCGGCAAAAGGGTAGCTCCCCAACTACCGGGTTTGAGAAAAACCTTTTTCCCAAAACTTATCAAATCCACACTTTCATCTTTTCAAAATCCCACACATGCATCCCAACATACACAACTCATATGCTGATGAAACATCATCAATGTCGTGTATCGACATGCTTTCTCAACATTACCATGTCAATACATAACATGTCAATACATTTAGCGTACTTCAATCATGTCATTCATCATTTACCATCATTTATAGCACATAATCCAAATTTATCCACAAAATCAACAAAATAACATGGCTCAACAATTTGCATAAACTTCAAATTAAGCAAACCCTATTCATCAATTACACAAATAACATCTCAAATATACATTCTAAAAAGGGGGAAAACAGAGAATTAGCTACAAAACTTAAGAAATACATCAATTAGACAACTCTACCTCATTTGAAAAGCCCCAAATTTTTGAAATTTCCTAGGCCACCCAAATGGAACTTTGCTCGATCAATTCGAAACTCTCGTCGAGCTCTACAACTTTGCCTTCTATTACAAAGATCAAATCTTAATGGAAGAGGTTGAAATATAGGCCTAAAGCATGTAAAAACTAAGTTTGTAAAGAGAGAAAGTGATATAGTGAGAGAGAGAATAAACCTACAGCTGATGAAGGAGTAATAATACAGAAATGAAATGCCTACTCACATTAGTCATAAGTATAGTCAAGCCTTGGTCCCATCTTTGACCAACAAATTGTTTAAAATGCCCCTTTTGTGATATATATATATATATATATATATATATATATATATATATATACCATTATGTCCCAAACACATATTTAAACACACCAATACATAGATATGCATCAAATAATAATTATGAAATGCATATGAACCCGGGAAAATAATCTCTAGCACAAAAAATTCAGGCGTGGGGTCCACACAGGACCTCCTAGATCCGAATCCCAAAAAAAGGCTAAAATGACGCAAAATGTATTTATAAGAGTTCTAAACTCAAAGAAATGTCCTAAATCACTCTCAGAACCTTTGTGGTATGTTAACCAGCGCGTGACACCCAAAACGAGGTGCGAAAATAAAATAATCCAAAATTTCAAAAAATACCGAAAAAATGCAAAACGTCACATCCACTTTACCACCATATGGGTGAAATGTTCATTTTAATAAAGTCTAACCATCCAATTGTTGATCTGATTGAGCCACTGCACTCAGAATATCCAAATTCTTTAAGATAGGTTGTTTACTTATAAAAATTTAACAGTCACATTCCCGACAGTCAGATGGGCCCGCTCGAGCAGTGCTACATAGGCGCCACGTAGGCGCCATATAGTCAGGACACATGATTTATATTTAAAGTTAGTCAGGACGCATGATTAGTCAAAATTGGTTCGAAATACCAATTATTTTACCACATAGTCAAAAATTGACCAAAAGTTAACAATGCAAGCTGACAAGTCAAAATTTATCAAAGTTGTCAAGATTAATCAAAATTAATCAAAAAATTCAAAATCAGGTCTTGGTAATGTTACCAAGACGTTATTTAGTCAAATAAGCCAAGAGAATACACAATAGTGTCTTTGCAACTCTTCTCAGTCATTTTATCCTAAAGAACACGTAATAGTGTCACTGTGACGCTACTCGGTCAAATAAGCCTAAGGAATACTCAGTAGCATCTCTACAATGCATTTCATCCATTTTTGCCTAAAGATTACGCAGTAGCATAAGAGCAGCGCTACTAGATCAGAATAAGGCTAAATAAAAGAATAGCGTTTAGGTGACGCTACTATGTAAAAAACAGGCCAAAATGAGGGAAATACACCATAGGGTGCGGCTCTACGGGAAAATTGATTCGCATGATTCAATTAAAATTTTGAAATTTATTTTTCAGATTATATTCATTTTAATATGGTATTGATATGTTGAACATTGCACATTGTGGTATAAGTAATTCCATTTTATTTCATAATAAAATAAAAATGCATAATTTCTTATTTATTTTCAGCATGTTATTATAAATGAAACTTGAATATATAAAAATCCCAAGAAATGCCATATTAAGTGGGAGATTGTTTGATTGAGATTAATTTCTCTTGAAAATCAAATTTGGTGCATAAATTAAATAAAATATTGATAATAGTCACTTGTGTGGTATGTAATGTCCTTGATTTTTTTGGATTTTTCGGTTATTTTTTTATTTATTTTTCATGCCTCGTTTTACATGCCACGTGGGTCCTTAGGGTCGTTTGGGACATTTTCTTGAGCTCGGGAGTTTTATAAATGCATTTTATTATTTTAAGCATGTTAGAGATTACAGGATTGATTTTATGGTTTTTTCGTAGTGGTGACCAACTTTTGTGCATGGGAATTCCTCCCGGTTTTTCATTTCCATTAATTGTTTGGTATTTGGCATGTTATATATATATATATGTATGCAAGCACAGATCTATTGTGTGCCCAGTGGGGGCAATTGCCCCCACTGAATTTTTTTTTTATTTTATATAGTATTATATCCTAATATTATATCTTAATATATATATATATATATATATATATATATATATATATATATCTATAAAATTATACTATTGCCCACCTGAAATTAGTAAAAAATTTCACATTGCCCCCCCTAACTTATATTTTTGGATCCATCCCTGTATATTCGTGTGTGGAAGATATTTTTATGGCAAAATAGGAAGTTACATAGCATGAGAGGGATAAAAAAATAACTTCAGCAAAAGTTAGATTTAACCACAAAGTGACACATGGCACAAGGAGGACCACACCTCCATTTTGGAAGACTTTACAACTACCTCATCTCCCCCTCAATTTTGGCCAACTCTCCCTCTCTCTCTCTTGTTTTCTTATTTCTCTCTCTATATCTACACACACACACATATACTTTATGCTTCAAGCTTAATTTTAGGAGCTTTAGAGTGAGATTTGAGAGAGGACCAAGAAGGCAATTTTGCTCTACTCGACAGGAGCTACCATTTGACACCACTCTTGAGGCCACTTGTAGGATTTTTGAATTTTGGGGTAGCTTTAAGGGCTTGTTTGGCTTGCTCTCTTGAGGTAGGGATGTCTAATACATTGAGCTTTGTCTTTCATTGAGAAATCCTTCCTTGTTCCTCCATTAAATTCACATTGAATGCATGATTGTGAATAGGTTGCTAGTTGATTGATAGTGTGATGAAAACATGCTTGTGTGTGATATAAAAGGTGCCCTTATATGCTAAGTGTAGTACATGTTGCTTCTTAATTGTGAAAAAGCTAAATTTATAAATGCTAACATGATTGTGATGAAGAAATTTCAATGATGAGCATGTTTATATTTGATTCCTAGAAAGTACTATACCTATGCCATTATAGTTATAGAAATGAAATTGATGTTAAGTTGATGCTTTGATTCATGTGCATGGCATGACATAATGGGAAGGTTAAAAGGAATGTCAAATAAGTTAAGGTAGAAAAGGGTTGTGGAATGGATTTTATAAAAGAACCGGATTTCGCAAGTCCGATGCTAACTTGACCTAGAGGGAGTGTGCGCCTGTTATAGGACATGTAACATTGATTACTAGGCCCCAAATAGTCATCGGATTTGAGGCTATGAATAGCTAATCAATCTCGTTTATCATAGCCTAATTTATATTCCTAGGTTCGGACTCGTATTTTGAGGTATTCCTTTAGCATCTAAAATGTTGTTAAGGGTTTCTCGGTCTAATTGTAACTTGTTTGAGCTGTCGGTGTGTTCGGTAGTATTGTTTTTCACCTTTGTCGTGTCTCCAACAGTTATTATTGGCTTGTTTGGGCTGTCGGTGTGTTCGGTAGCATTGTTCTTTGCCTTTACCGTGTCTCTGATAGTTTTTGTTGATTTGTTTGGGCTGTCGGTGTGTTCGGTAGAATTGTTCTCCGCCTTCTCTCGTTTTTCTTCATCATTTGCACTTGCTGCTACTCGTTATCTCATTGGCAATTGGGCATTCATGTTCCAACTTGAGGGGGAGTATTGAAGATTTAATGGAGGAAAATCCTCCAGTAATTGATATTATTTCCTATTATTGAAGATTTACTGTTACTAAAGAAATCAATGGAGAAAAATACTTTTTGTGTCTTATTTTCTATTTTTTTTCATTCTCATTATTTTTTCTTGTGTATGAGTTGAGAAAGTATTATAAAAGTCATGTAATCTTTTGAGCTCTTTATACTGTTGATATAGGCCTTAGTAGTTGAATGTAACGAGTGGACGCTTGCCCACTGATCCAAAAGTTTAAGTTATTAAGTAGTGTTGCATACCCACCCATTTATACCCATTTCATTTCCTATTCAGATTCGATGTGGGACACCTCTACCATTCTCCCCCACCCAAACTCGCAAAACCCTCATTGCGGTTGGGCCACCCTGTCCACCTGGAGTGGCAACCCGGACGCTTTCGAGTGGGGCGTTTGGAGAGACACCAGATTAAAAACTGGGTTTGACTCTAATAACAATTGTAATGGGTGAACGCTTGCCCGCGGATCTAAAAGCTTACTATATACTCATTCATTTATACTCATTTTATTTTTCATTCAAATTCAATATGAGACACTTCTAACATTAAACCACATAATATTTGTGTGTATTCGTTTAATTCCTCTCTTAAATCCATATGTTTAATTCCTCCCTTAAATCCATATTTTACAATTTACAACAGTATGCATGTCTTGTGTAATTAGGGATATGACATTTCACAATATAACATAGATCCGAAGTCTAACAATATAGGAGTAACATACATGTTACTAAATTTAACCTAAACTTTCCTAATCGGGTTGGCTCATCCATGGGTGGCCTGATTTGGGTCTAGATCCGAAGTCTAACAAAATGTATAACTTGAAGAATTCAAGAATTTAGAAAAGATAAAAGAATTTTCAAAAGTTAAGCAATGAATAATTATAAATTTGTTTAAACAATACGGAGTAATAGAGTTGTTAAAGTAGTAATTTTATTTTCTTTGTTATTAATAATTATAAAGTACTCCGTAGTAATGAATTTAAGCACAGCACGTGTTATATATATACACATATATATATATATATATATGTATATATATATATCCTAACCATTCGTATGATCAGGTAAATTTATAGTGTCTATGGTTAGGATATATATATATATCCTAACCATTCGTATGATCAGGTAAATTTACAGTGTCTATGCACTGAAAAGCCAATTCAAGTCCCCGGTTGGGTTACAGTTCACAGACTTCGAAGAGAGAGAGAGGGAGAGTTCATAGATTTATCGATCATGTCATTCTCGTTCTTCAAGCCCTCGAGGCCTAAAACCCCACAGGAGCTCGTGAAAGTGATCAAGGACAGCCTCATGGCTCTCGACACCAAAACCGTGGCCGAAGTTAAATCCCTTGAAAAGGTTTTCCTATGTCCCATCCTCTGTTTCGCATATCCACACACGCATATATATATAAATCTATATGCAACACACATAAACATTATATCCATGAGTTAGGTCTTACCATTTATACCAAGACGTTGACGCTCAATTTGGACTTGGGGCTCACTGCATTTCTCTCCAATTAGCGGTTTTTTGCCGAAATTCTTACAAAATTGACTTCATTACATCATAATTCTGGTAGTTAATCGAATTGATTTCTTGTTAGCTGTGACTAATATGAAGTATTCATGCTGAGTGTTAAATTATTGATTGGAATTCTCTAATTACCATTTGCACTTAGTAGGAGGATGTTTGAAATGGTTTCAGATATTGGGTATTAAATTTTACATGTGTGCCCGCCATAAACATTTACTGGTACTCATATGATGACAATTTCAGAGTGGATTTAACTAGTAGAGTTGTCAAAGATGGAAACTGAAACTAAATTATCAATTGTTGGTAAGTTTTATTTTCTAAATGTATGTAATATGGTTGACAAATTTCCTAGATTGTAATTGAATATTCCAAATATTTTCTTAGTCTCGTTGGATGCTCCTGAACCTGATATTGTGTTTTCTTTCATTTGGTATCTCTTTTACTCCGGCTCAAACTCTTTAGATTTGAGAATCTGCATTTAGTCGTTTTGGCACTAACTATTGGATCTCCATTAACTCGAAGGGAATTCTAGAATATTGCTGATAAGAATTCTTCAAAGTACGTCCTCTTTCTCCTTATGTATTCGTGATATGATCATATGTTGTATTGTGAGAAATCCGGTATGGGTTTTGGGGGTCCAGATGTTGATGGTTTGAAAAAGTGCGGGCCTTTATCAAGTGGGGCTTCATTTGAGCAAACTATCTTCAATAGATGGCCGTAGGCGACTATCATTAGAAGGAAAATGACATTCATGCATTTGTCATTATTCTCACATTCATTTATGTGACTATAGAAGGGTTTTTGTAGACTCGAAATATGTTCTCTCTCTGTCTCACACCTTTCGAGAACAGCACAAAACAGCACCATTGGCTGGGCAAAACAGGTTGAATTTCTCGTTCACCTATATCCTGCCAGCAAATAACTCTTTTCTTTCTTCTTCCACCAGCTCCCTTTTTGAAACCCTAGGGCATTGAATTACTTTTCTGTGATTGTTGTGCCATGAATCCATGATCAATCCACGTATACATATTCTTGAGCGAAACCATGGGTGATTTCTCTCTATTTCCTTATGTGATTGTGCCCTAATCCATCCTTTTCTGATCTGCATCCAAACACCCTAGATCTTACATGACAATTGAAGACAATTTACATGATCTTGCATAGATCTCCGGCGATTTCTATCCTTTGGAGACTTGACCGCTGCTCTTATCGATCAATTACTCTTTCCTTTATACATACATATATATTATTACATTTACTTATAAAAAAAAATTACATATTCCGAAGCTTCATTGATATTGAAGGATTTAAATATTAAAGTTACACCCTCTCTAACAGCTTAAGCTTTTAGAGTAGATGGATAGTTAACATGGTATCAGAGCCAAAGGTCTCGAGTTCAAACCTCACCGTCACCCTAATTAAAATTGAAAAAACACGTGGTGGACCAAAAGAAGGCCACACGTGAGGGGGCGTTAAAGTTACACCCTCTCAAACAACTTAGGCTTTTAGAGTAGTTGGGTAGTTAACAATTCATATTATATGTGTTTATATATTTTGACTTCTATGCATTATATACATACACGTGCATAGGTTTAACACATGTTTTTGATTTATTACCAAGAATATTAGCATGCAATAAATTTTATGGCTGAAAAGTTGCAAGTAAGCATTACTGCAAGGCAACAAGAACAGAAGCCAATAAAATCAAAACAAATTAGGGTGAGTATAGCTCCCTTTGTTCTTGCATTTAAAAAAAGAAGGGAACTTTCTTCACAATTCTCTTGTCAAGCGATGTTTCATATGGAAGAGTTGTAAACATGACACAAAAATCTAACCTAATAAGATTTCCATGATCTTCTTGGGGAGTGTTTAGATATTTTGTCTTTGGTGGGCCTTTTGGAGAGATAGGAATAGGAAATCCTTTGATGGGGTGGAGTCTCTTGGAGAGCATTTAGATACTCTGTTCTTAGTTCTCTATTCTCTCTCTATATATTTTTTGGGTTCAGGTCTCTAATTGTAAATCTATGGAGAATAATTTGGCTTTTGTGGATAGCTTCAGGCTATATGTTTTTGTGAAGTTTGGTCTGGGCCGCGTCCCCCTTTTGGGCACTCTTTTTATTTTTATTTTTTATAAGTAAAGATATATTAGAGAGCCTTCAAAAGGGGAACGCATCCCAAGAGCTATGCAAGGGCCGAAGCTAAGGAAGAGGTCCTAAGGACCCAAAGAACCCAAAAAATCAACAATTTCCTCTATAGATGTACAATTTCTCCCCATCACCCAACTAAAAAGGGAACTAATAATAACATATTTTAAGGTCCCAATGGAAGATTCCTCCCCTTCAAAAGACCTTCTATTCCGCTCCTTCCAAATGCACCAATTGACGGTGATATGTCTCTTCTCTTTCTTAGATTGTCTATGGTCAGAATCTTTCCATGGTCTTCATTTCTAGTTAGGTGATATATTCTAAATCTGCAAATCTTCGTTAAATGTCCTAAATTTCTATTCATTTAACAGAGGTTGGTTGACTTGATACCTGTAACTCACATGATAGCAGCCATGTGCTTCTCCCTTTAATGTTTCTCTATTTATTTGATAACAATTATTTGATAGTCTTTGATAGCTGTGGTTTCTACTAATTTTTATTTTATTTTTTATTTTAAAAAAAATAAAATAAAAGAAAGAGGAGTCTTTTGAAGATGTTTGAGGCCTGTGTTTATGACTTGAAATTTTGATATGGTATGTTATTGAATGTTTTTTTAGGTGTAAATGCTCATTACTGAATATGAGAAGAATCACTTCGTGCAAATAATGTACAATTGAGGTCTTTACTAAGTCCATCCGTCTTATCTTCTCTGTAGTGAGACAACTACCTAGAAATGGTATACGCCTATCTGAATTTTTTGTAATACTACATAAATGAGCTTGTATCTTCTCCAAATTTAGCAGGAACTGGGCAACTTCTTTCGTTAGTTTAGAAGAAAGTAGAATCTATCTTCATCAAAGTATTTACCTTTTTGTGATATTATCAAGGTTTATACTATGAACCAAGACAAGGCACTTGGCGAAGTTGTAATGGATTGGCAAGGATAGGAGCGACACCGGATGACTGAAGAGGGACTAGGCGCAGAACTGATTGAGTCAGCACAGTAATGACCATTACTACATTATAATGGCCAAGTCGGCCGTTGCAATTTGGCAAATTGAACTCTGCCCTTTTTTTCCCTCGTCATCTCTTTTTCTAAATGCCTTTTTTCACCCCCTAAATTCATCCTAAATCCTAAAATCTGTGAATCAAACTTAAAAAAACATAAAGACTGTGGCCTTAATATTGGATCAAACTACTACAAGCTTTCAACTAGTCATTATGATTTTTATTTTTTTATTCTATTTTTATTTTTCACTTAGATCAAACACAGAATTGTTGCTTGATGCTATATCTATAACATTTTCCATGGATCTTGCACCAGATCTTTGGATTTATCGGTGCTTCATTTACTTTTTAATTCAACACACTTATATTTTCGTACAATCATGTGACCACCTCCATCTTTGGGAGACTCACTATGGTGGTTTCCTACACCGTAAATGCTATGAGACGCTGTCGTGACACTAGCAACAGGAGGATAACTTCTGCAGATCTTCTTCATAGAACATTAATATATTTGCTACAAACTGAGGGGAGGGTTACGTGTCTTATACCCAACAAGAATCACAATCCCAGTCAAAAGATCCTTTTCTTCTTGTATTGTCACTCATTTTGGTGATGAAATGTATTACTTGTTTTCAAGTTGCATATTCCATGATAAAAGATTGATATGTATGTTATATTGTTCTTTAATGTGTCTTAGTTGGTACTTTTGTATTTGTTTCTTATTTAAATACATTTAGAGTCATAAATTATGTGAAAAATACAAACTGGTTAGTGCTTACTGTTGACAACGATTTACAATACAATACATGGATTTATTTCTTTTCCATCTTTTTCTCTTTCTTTACTGTGTGTTTTTTAATCTGATTTGTGCTGTAGAAAATGACTGTTGAAACAATGTGTATTGATATAAAATTGCAATACAACAGTCACATGAGATGATTGGCCACTATTATGCAGCTTTGTTGGGTGCTAACTAATTTGAAATGGCAGTCAAATTTTTTTTTTTTTTTTCCCTGTGATAACAGTGAGTGAAACCACATGAAAAAGTCAAAACCAGTGGAACCAAGAATAAGAAACACAAGATAAACAACATCCATGAATGGGGCTACTTGATAGCAGCCTTGAGACATGCCTTGTTTGGAGTGTGTTACAATATAAATAATGTACAGACTAAGTTTGAAATGAGGCATTGTGATTGTATGCATATAAGTACCTATGTATAATTTGCATTCAATATATATTAGAACATGTTAAACTTGGATACATACTGGTGTATCAAGCATATGTGGGGCTACATATACTTTAGCATACGTGGTTCTGTCGCACTGACAATACAAACATTTATATACCCTGATAACATACGACCGACCATCTATTTGCAATATTTATATATATCACAATGCAAATTTCCTCGCGTTCTTTTTGTAATTACTTTATTATGCTTTTATGCGAAGTCTTGGAGCTACAAAATAAAAACCTAACGTTTTTGGCCTCCGCACATCAATATTAACTAGTATGAGTCATCACCCTAAGTTTTAGTACAATATTATTTCATCTACAAAATAAATTTTAAAGGATGGGTAAAGCTCGTTACAATATTTGTGTGAGCGAATCATTATTCAGTAACATGCTTTTTTAGAGGTTAATCATGAAATGAACATTTATCTAAAAGAATGTCATACTTCTGTTTGACCATCATTTTTCTTAAATTACATGAATACTGAATTGCCTGCCTCTCAGCTATTCCAGTACTGGTTGTAAGAACAACCTTCACTTACTGCCGACTGTTGCTCTTGTCCATGTCTAGAAAAAACCAGAGAGCCGAAGAGTTCCAGATCATGATTAGTTTATATATGTACAATCACTCTCTCATTTCATTTTGATTAGATTACATTGTTTTCCTAATATATGGGGACTATTTGTCATATACATTTTACGAGTATCAACAATCCCAAATTTTACTTAAACAATGGAGCAGAACCTTTGGGCAGGTACTCCATTCTTGTTCAGGGATTATAGTACTCACACTAGAAGTTGGAATGCTATGTGCTGCTCATCTTATGTCCTATTCATTTTCAATAAATCATCAACTTAAGAATATCTTAACCTAGAGGCAAGTGTCTTCTTTAACTTGTGGGAATGACTTTTATCTTTTAGACGGAGGGGAAATTGGTTCCTGATTGAAAATTTCCTTCCCACTTGCCAAATTGAAAACTTCTTGTGAAACTTGCTGCAATATTTTGGAGCATTATATTAACTTACTCTTCATTTAGGCTCCTGTGGATAGCCTCTTCACTCTTTCTAAATTTGTAAATCTTTAGGTGATTAATCTAACATTGGACAGAAATGGTAGATAGTAAATTTTGCTAATGAATTAATTTCAGTTACTTGTTGCCCAATCCGTACTAAATTATAATTAAAATATCCAACTAGTTGCAAATTTATGGTTATATCTTAGGTCTATATCAATTTTATTAATTTCATAGGGTTTTACTATGAAGAACTGTACATTTCATTGATAAATTGTTTCCTCATCATTGATATGCAACTATTATTGTGATTATTCATATTTTATAAGCTTCCGTACCTTCCAAAGAAATATATTTCTTATGTTTCTGGTGCAGGCCTTGGAAGAAGTTGAGAAGAATTTTGTAACAATGAGACATATGCTTTCTGGGGATGGGGAGGTTGAACCAAACATGGATCAGGTTTCACAGCTGACACTTGAAATTTGTAAAGAGGATGTTATTGCTCTTTTAATTCACAAGTTACCTATATTGGCCTGGGAAGTAAGTTATCAGGACTCATTGTATTCTGTAATTTTATAGCTTACATGCTTGCTTAAAATGATATTTTTTGGTCAGGCAAGAAAAGATTTAGTCCACTGTTGGTTCGTATTGTTGAGGCAAAAGGATGGCTCAACAAATTGCTGTGTGCAATACATGGAGAATCATTTAGAATTACTAGACTTCCTTGTTGTATGGTATGGTTCTTAAATTTTTTTTTTTTTCGCTTTTTATTTGTGCTTTCCCTGCACCCTTTCCCTTGCAATAGGGAGACGACACCTAAAGCTGACGGTACTAGAATTCAGTAATCACTATACGTGAATCCCACTTTGCTAGCTAGTCTAAAAAGTGCTATATATTTAAGAAATTTGCAGCATTAAATATGTTGAGGTTATCAAACTCTAACTAATAACACAAGTAAGATGAATTCATGATGCTTGGCAAGAAGTGCTTGGAATTTCAGTTTTTGATATGGTTACCAGTTAATATATATTTTTTTATATCCTCATTGCTATATTCTAACAATTGAGTGAGCACTATATTTTCTTTATCCATAAAGTACCATAGGTAGCAGTTTATTTCTTGGTATTATTATTCTTAATCATTATATATGAGTATAATAATGAATTGAATAATCTTTTCTTAAAATCTCATTCTTGCATCAGATGATGTGGTTAATAAAGCCCAACTTTTCAAAAAAGAAAAAAATTGAAAAAAAAAAGTAAAAGAAAAAAGAAAAGAAGAAGAAGAAGAAGAAGAAGAAGAAGAAGAAGAAGAAGATATGGTTAATAAAGCCCAACCATCTTTGAGCCTATGGGTTAAATCTTAAGTTGGGATTTCTGCATGGAAGTTATGCACACTAATGGTTCTTTTCCCTTTTTATTGTTTTCATACTTTCTTTTTTTTTTTAAAAGTTTCCTATTGAGGTCCTACAGTTGTCTAGATACAAATTAATATCATGCATGCAACTTATTTTTATATTTTCCAAGCAGGTATGATAACAAAGAAATTGCCTTGAATTGTGGAACTATGTTGAGGGAGTGCATCAAAGTACCCAGTCTTGCCAAGTAAGGCATTCATGTTTTTCATTTATTCTTTTATTTATTTATGAATTTATTTACTCCCTCCGTCCCAAAATTCTTTTCCATCTTTCTATTTTGGGATGTCCTAAAATACATGTCCCATTCCAAAAAAATGGATGTACTCCCTCCGTCCCAAAATAAGTGTCATGCTTTCTTTTTTTGTCTGTCCCAAAATAAGTGTCCACTTTTCTTTTTCAAACAATATATTTCACATATTTCCATATATGTCCTTTGAGTTTAAAATTTCAAACTTGAATATTCAAAACTTTAAAAGGCAAGTTAGTAACTTTCCAGGGAGACAATGCATGTCCCACATGCCCCCTTAAAAATTACTACTCCCCATAAGCGACACTTAAATTGGGATGGAAGGAGTACTATTTTTTGTAACATTCCCAAACTATCCTTTTGACATTAACTTGATTAAACAAGTGTACTAATAACGGAGTACTCCTTTGTCTTCTAACAAGGATAAATTTGGAAATTCACTCGTATCAATACAATAAAAAGTATTAAGAACCCACTACCATAAAAAGTCGAATTCTCCAAACACCCCAAGAATTTTGGGACAGGGAGTATTTATTTCTTGGAGGTCCGTATTTTGACTCAAAATTTTTAGGAATTCCCTTGTCTTTTGCTCATGGGAAATCATTGGATGGAAAGTAGAAGCAAAGAGGTGCAGATGTGTTGAGACATATTTCGAGCTAGTGAAGTTTAAATAGTTTGCTTGTGGGTCATTATTTGTTATTTGTGATGCACTATTTAAATTATAGCTTATAAAGGCTAGTGAGTTTTACACATTGAGGCATTTGTAAAGGAAAATTTTTAAACAGGCCGAATCAAATTAAAGGAATTCATATTTTTCATTTATTCTTTTTTTATTATATTATTATTAATATTATTTCTTGGAGGTCATTATTTTGACTCTAATTTTTTAGAAACTCCCTTGTCTCTTGCGTTTGGGAAGTCATTGGATAACAAGTAGAAAACAAAGAGATTTAGAAGAGTGGCAGAAAGGCCTTCTCTTTAGTGCAGATGTGTTAGGTATATTTCCAGCTGCTGAAGCTTAGATAGTTGTGTTTCTTGTGGGACATCGTTTGTTAGTTGTGATGCCCTATTCAATTATAGCTTATAAAGGGTAGTTAGGCTATTCATTGAAGCTTTTCAAAAGTCAAACTTTAAACAGACTGAATCAAAGTACATCATTGGAGGCTCAAACACTTGACGTTATGCGTCAAAGTTTTGGTACAAACCATCACAAAATAATATCACACTCATAGTGCCTCATGTATAAACCCACGTTCATTCGAACTATTTGTCAATATTAAAATCTAAATGAATAAATGGCTGCCATTTGTTAAATATATCTTGATACAAGTGAAAGGAAAAGCTAAAGTTCAAATTTTTTTTGTTCTGAATATCTGTTTGACTATTCATTTATGGATTTGGATGGTTGAATGATTTATAAATTGTTTGCAAATGTAGATTTGCTCATTTGCATGTTACTATTCCCACTAAAACTGTGATTTTTTTTTGTATTGACAAGTGATGATACTTGAGGATTGTCTCAAATATTGAGGTTAACCATCAAGATTTTTGAAGTTCAAACCCTTGCATTGCACCATGCTTTTTGAGATATTGTTCTGAACTTTCATGAGTTGGCTGCACTAGCTTTCTCCTGCAATTACATATCAAATATTTCTCTTCAAATTGGAATGGGTATTGGATGTTCTTTCAAGGGCTCTATCTATTCATTGTCAACACTATTTAGGTCATTGGGTATTTCATTTTTGGCTTTTTTGCTTGAATGTCTCATTTGTTATTGATCTCAACTTGGAACTTGCTTTGGAAAATGGTATAAGGGAAGTTACCAATATACTTTATCAAAAAAAAAAAAAAAAAAAAGGGAAATTACCAATATGTTCTACTTTTCTCTTTTTAAGACTAATAAGTCCTATACAGTTTCAATAAGACCATTTGAAATTTTGTTCCTCACAAATTATACCTCTGAATCTTCCATTTTTAGCCTATGTGAATTAAAACTAAATTTTGCTATTAAAATTTTTTATCCAAAGATTGATTTAATTTTTAAAATTAATTTTTTAGTATAACTTTTCAAACATATTTAATATTTCCTTAGCAATTGGAATTTTTGTCAATTTTTAAATTTTGACTATTAAAATAATTATTTTTGAAAATATAATAACTAATATGGAGACATATATTGAATGTACGACTTAATGGTCGTTTTGAAAATGGATAGGACTTCTTTCTCATTAGAAGGAAAAAGTAGAAATTGTCATTAATTCTACCAATGATTTTTTGGCCAAGCATGCCTACATAAATGATGGATATCAGTGTTAGGAATCTTTAAAGGTGTATAAAAGGCGCAAAAAGGAGGGTTCTAAGGCTCAAGCCTTAGTTATGCATATGCTTGATGATGTGGGGTCCACATTGCGTTTTGAATAATTGGGAGTTTTGCTCAACTTTTATTATGCTATAAAGTTAGTATTGAATCTATTGATTACCTCAATTATGGGGTAATCCAGGAGTCAAGTATTGATTGCCTTAATTATGGGATAATGCAAGAGTTGAGTATTAGTTACTTTAATCAATCCAAGAGTCAAGAGTCAAGTATTGATTGCCTCAATTATGGGGGTAATCCAAGAGTCCAGTATTGATTCCCTTAATTATGGGGTTAATCCAAGAATCATGAGTTACACTCCCAGAATGCTGTAAAAAGGATGGGATGTAAATTTGGTGAGGGAAATGAATGTTTCGTAAAGCATAAAATATATGTGAAGAGAGAAATTAATGAGTAAAACACAACTATTACGTGGTTTAGCTACTAGGGCTTACATCCATGGCACAAAGAACCCAAAGGGCTACATATCTTTCATTATAATTTCTTTTTTCATACACAATACAATGGTGGAGGCTCCTATATATAGGAGAGGAAATGATGAGAATGAAAAGCGATAGAAAATAGGTAACGATGATTTTTCTCCATTGATTCCTCCAGTAACAGTAAATCTTCAATAATAGGTTACAACATCAATTATTAGAGGATTTTCCTCCATTGATTCCTCTATTAAATCTTCAATACTCCCACTTAAGTTAGAGTATGAATGCCCAACTTGTTATTGAGATGACGGATAGCAGCAAGTGCGAATACGACAGCCCAAACAAGTCTACAAAAACTACCGGAGGCACGGAAAATACGAAGAATAATGCTACCGAACACATCGACAGCCCAAATAAGTCAACAAAAAACTACTGGAGACACGGCAAAGGCGAAGAACAATGCTACCCAACACATCGACAACCCAACAAAAACTGCCGGAGACACATCAAAGGCGAAGAACAATGCTAAAGAACACACCAACAGCACAAACAAGCCAATAAAAAACTGTCAGAGACACGGCAAAGGCGAAAAACAATGTTTCCGAACACATCGGCAGCCCAAACAAGTCACAAATAGCATCGAGAAACCCCTAGCAACATTTCAGATGCTAAAGGAATACCCTAAAATAGGGGTCTGAATCTAAGAAAGAGAAATTAGGCTCCCATGTTGTAAAGCATAAAACAAAAGTGAAAAGAGAAATGAAACAAGAAGAACACAAAAATATTATGTGGTTCGGCCACGAGAGCCTACATCCACGACACAATCTCCAAAGGGCTACATCACTCATATAAAATTCTCTCTTTACTCATACACAATACAATGGTGGAGGCTCCTTTATATAGGAGAATGTTGAAAGATAGAGAGAGAGAGAGAGAGAGAATAAATGAAAACATATATGTTATTGAGTGAGTAACACAATAATACAATGGTGTTTATATAGGAGAAGCTACGGGAGTAGGTGAATGGAGAACAAGAAGACCCTATACATGGTAATTCTATATATGGTAATGAGGGGTAGGTGACAACTTATACAATATTATACAACACTCCCCCTCAAGTTGGAGAGTAAATGTCAATAACTCCCAACTTGTTATATATGGAATCAATAGAGTTCTTGGGAAGTGCCTTAGTGAAGATGTCTGCCAGCTGTCTACCAGAAGAAACAAAAGGTGTAACAATCTCATTCGAGTCAACTTTAGATCGAATGAAATGGCAATCTACTTTAATGTATTTAGTCCTCTCATGGTAAACTGGATTGCTAGCAATATGAATAGCTGCCTGATTGTCACAATAGACAGGAATTGGGTAATGGACTGAAATCCCAAGTTCCTGTAAAAGAGTTTTCAACCAAGTAAGTTCACAGGCAGTGTGTGCCATGGCACAATACTCTGCTTCAGCACTGGAACGAGCCACAACTGACTGTTTTTTACTCCTCCAAGTTACTAGATTTCCTCCTATGAAGGTGCAGTAACCCGTGGTGGACCGTCGATTAGAAGGAGAATCGGCCCAATCTGCATCTGTATATCCCTTAATCCGAAGATGTCCAGAAGATCGATAAAGCAGACCACGTCCCGGAGCACCCTTGAGATACTTCAAGATGCGTACAACTGCCTCTATGTGGGGAACTCGAGGACTGGTCATGAACTAGCTCACAACACTAACTACATAGGAGATGTCTGGACGAGTGATTGTGAGGTAAATAAGTTTACCTACAAGTCTCCGATACATCTTTGGATCATCGAGTAGGTCACCATCATCCACCTTAAGTTTTACATTACTTTTTATGGGTGTAGCTACAGGTTTCGAACCAAGATATCCAGTATCCTGTAAGAGATCATGAGTATACTTTCGCTGAGATAGACTAATGCCTTGCTTCGACTGAGCCACCTCAATTCCTAGAAAATACCAAAGTTTGCCCAAATCCCTAGTAAGGAAGCTACAACTAAAGTGATGGATTAGAACTTGTATCCCATCTTTGTCACTGCCGGTGATAACAATATCATCTACATACACCATAAGAATCACAATACCACGTTTCGTTTTCTTAAAAAAGAAAATTTATTAAACGATACAAAATTAAAGATAGGGTGATTGGTACAAGACTGTTTACCTTTCCGAACGACAATAGGTTGATCAAGATAAGAGTCCGGAGAGATGGAAGAATCTCTAAGCGTTGAAGCGACTGGTGGAAGTGGCAAGGCTAGGTTTATTACTTCAGTCGTTGGAACATGATTAACTACTCTTTTCTGGCGATGAGCATAGACAAAAAGAGTTGGTCGGATATCAGAATAAAAAACTGGAGTTGGAAGTACAGACTCTTGAAGAACAGGGTCCTCCAGACGACTGCCTTCCTGAGACTAATAAGGAACATCCTCAAAGAAAGTTACATCTACACACACAAATTGGTTACGAAGAGTTGGACTGTAACATTTATATCCCTTTTAAATGCGAGAATAACCTAAGAAAATACATTTGTGAGCACGAGGATCAAGTTTGTCTCATCCCGGGCTTAGATTATGAACAAAACAGACACACCCAAACACCTTTGGAGGAATGGAAAAAGGATTTTTGTCAGAAAACATCATTTGGAAGGGTGGTTTTCCTTGAAGGACCCTAGAAGGCGTGCGGTTTAAAAGATAAGCAACAACCAGAACTGCATCTGCCCAAAAATGTTTTGGAACATGCATTTGAATTATTAAGGCATGAGCAATAGCTAGGAGTGGGCCATTCTTCCATTCAACAACTCCATTTTGTTGAGGGGTATCAACACAAGATGTTTGATGGATGATGCCCCTCGACTCAAGAAACTTTTGAAAAACATTAAGTTTATATTCAAGGGCATTGTCAGTTCTAAGACCGAGTAATTTTGCATCAAACTGGTTTTGAATTTCAGCATAAAGGGACTGATAAACAGAGAATACTTGAGATTTATCTTTAAGAATATAAACCCAAGTAAAACGTGAATAATTATCAATAAATGACACAAAATAACGAGCACCAAATAAACCATTAGTACGAGCTGATCCCAAACATCTAAATGTACTAACTCAAAAGATTTTAAACTGTTACTGTTACCAAAACGAGACTTAAAAGTAGCCCGATGATGTTTACTAAGTTCGCAAGTAGTACAATTAAACTTAGAAAAATCAACTAAAGAAGGGACTAAGGCTCGAAGACTATTTGAAGAGGGATGTCCAAGGCGGCAATGCCACTGGTAAGCTGAAGAGGAGGTGGAATGTAGAGCTGTCAGAGCAGTAGTTGGCTGGAAGTAGTAAAGACCATCCTTCTCAGACCCCCCCACCAATCGTCTTCTTCGTCTTGAGATCCTGAAAGACACAACGGGAAGGAGAAAAAGTAACTGAGCAATTTAAATTTGATATGATTTTGCGTACTGACAATAAATTGAATGAAAATTAAGGGATATATAAAACTGATGAAAAAGTGAGACCCGAAGTGCTGAAGGTACCAATTCCATGAATAGGTGATTTGACACCATTCGCTATAGTAACAATTGATGGTGAGAAAACATGAGAAATATCAGAAAGAAGAGGTGGGTTACCTGTCATGTGATCGGATGCCCTTGAATCAATGATCCAAGGTGTAGAAGATGAAGCATGGAGACACGTATTACCTGAAGTAATGATAGTAGCGGTGGAGGAGGGTTGATTTGCACGCTCACGCTTTACCAGTTTGGTGCTGGTGATTGACCCAAGAAGATGGGATTCCTTAGTATCAATCACAATAGTTGCCGAACAAATGAGATATAGTAGTGAGAGGGAGCTGAGATAAGAGAACCAAGATCTAGCCGAGATGAACCCGAGAGAAATTATCGAGGAGAGTGCCGAGGAGGGATCTGAGAGAGATTGCTGAGACAAGAACTGAGGTCACCGTGGAGAGATCGCCGAGAAGAGATTAAGGGAAAGCCGAGATGGAATCAAGATCGGAGTCTGAATGAGACAAAAAAAAATTAAAGAGGGATCGATTTCCGCTCTGATACCATGTTGAAAGAGAGAGAATAAATGAAAACGTATATGTTATTGAGTGAGTAATACAATAATACAATGCTGTTTATATCGGAGAAGCTACGGGAGTAGGTGAGTGGAGAACAAGAAAACCCTATACGTGGTATTCTATATATGGTAATGAGGGGTAGGTGACAACTCATACAATACTATACAACAGAGAAGAAATGATGAGAACGGAAAGAAAGAGAAAATAGGAAACAAGGAGGATTTTTCTCCATTGATTCCTCTAAGAACACTAAA
Organism: Cornus florida; assembly: GCF_030987335.1. NCBI lineage: Eukaryota > Viridiplantae > Streptophyta > Magnoliopsida > Cornales > Cornaceae > Cornus > Cornus florida. Next base: position 49,150,106 of record NW_026775571.1, on the reverse strand, counting down.
TCTTCAATAATAGGAAAAAACGTCAATTACTAGAGGATTTTCCTCCACCCATTAAATCTTTAATAGAATGAATAAAAATATACTATGAAGTTTCTTTGTGAGTGATTCACAAGATATGAGGTTGTGAGGTCTCTAGGTGTGATGCCTAAATCTATTTGTGTGATTCCAATAGACTTTTGTTATTTTCAAATCCTTTCTCTCTACTAACACATATTGAACTGCAGTCCTGTTTATTTGAATTTTCAGCCAATAAACTCTTATATATTTCAAGTATTCGAGGCTGCTATTGTCCTACATCAAGAAACCTTTGTGATGCTACATAAAGGATGCCTTCATGCAAATGGATTGCTCTAGCCTGTAAGGCTGTGTACCTTAGGGATCTGTTTCTAACAAGGAAGCACGGGTACGAACATGGGACATGGTCACAGTGCCACATGGATACGCTGACAAGTCAAACTCTTAAAAAGTAGGACATGGAGACTGTGTGGACATAGCTAAAATAAATATAAATTTTCATTTTTATTTATTGAATGAGGCAATCATAGAACTTTAATTGATTTATAAATTCTATACTAAAGTTACATGAGTTTGAAGATGTCGTAATTTGAATTGAAAAAGAACATGTTATATTATATATGATATTAGTATCCTATTTGGTCATTGTAGTTGTGTCTTTGTTCCTTGGAGGTTGAACACTTTGATGTATATATGTTCATAATATTATTTTTAGGAATGTCGTGCGTTTGTTTCACATAAGACGAAGAGTGTAGGATATGTTGGTCGAGTGTCTGGAATGTGTTGACCAAGTATTCTATAAGACGAAGAGTGTAGGATATATTGGTCGAGTGTCTGGAATGTGTTCACAAGCGTCCGAGATGTGTCTGCCAAGTGTTCAAAATAATGAAATTTATTTTTAAATAATGTACATGACCATGAAGTATCGAACACGTGTCTAGGAGTGTCCATGGATTGTCAGTGTCGGACAGGGTGTCGAACATGGCACCACGTAGAAGTGTCCATGCTTCTTAGGTTTCTAATGATGATTTTGACTACTCACACTAGCCAATGGTGAAATGGGTGCAACAATAACCATTTTTCGCAAGCTTTTCTTCTTTATTCAACATTCTTATTAAAATAAATTACCTTGTATGGATGATTTATCCTTTGCAAAGATGACCATCAATGTGAGGCTAGAATTTTTTGAATATTGTAAACATAGTTTTTTACCTTATTGTGCCCATTTTTTGATGTTTATAGTACCATGGTCAATCCAATGGTGAATGATGGACTAAGAGTAAGGTTAAACTGGTAAGGAAGCTTGGAAGGCCAATATGACAATCTAATGGCTTAAGGTTTTGCAATTGTGCATGCTACACAATTGGGTAATGGGCCAAAGAAGGCAAATGAGGCCCCACCAGGTGTGATTGTTGGACCTAGCAAATGGGCTTGACTTAAGATAAGCTCTTCAGTGTGCATGGTTATTGTTTGTTGAGGAAAAGGGGCAGATCCTTCATGGTGTATCGACTCTCTATTGCACCTATTTATGAGAAGCAATATGGAAAGGTTCTAATAGAGGGGAAGTGCTTCTTCAAAGGACAGAGAAGCCGGTTATAGGTCTTGGTTCTCTCTGTATCCAAGGCAAGGTTTTAAGTTGTAGACACTGTCACGATGTAATGGACACGAATTGTAAAGGGCACAAAAATCCGGTTGAACCAGTAAGCCGGACCGGTTGGTTCAGCCCGTTTCTAGTTCCAAAAACATGGAACCATGAATTTAAGGCTCAGTTCTGGTTTGGGGTCTACTGGACCAACCCTAACCATACTGTTACTTAAATATATAGATATATTTATGTAATTGATGGAGAACTGGGCCTGACTCGAGAGCTTGAAGTCCATATGGCCCACTCCTACTATTAGAGACGTGGGAAAGAAAGAAAGAATTAGGGCTTTTGCTTTTATAATTATTGTTGAATTTTTGGGTTTTATTTATGGTAATAGGAATTTTAGGGTTTTTCTTCGATGCCCATTTATATGTTGGTTTAGACACTATGAAATACAGTTTTGATGATTGATTATTGATTATTATTCAGAAATTATTGTGTTTCTTCTCCTTCAATTCTGATTTCTCTCTCTGTGATTCTTCTCTTCTGCTCTCATTCTGATTTCTTCGCTTATTATTCTTATTCTATTTCTCTCTCAATCTCCAACTTATTTCTTATTTACTTGAATTATGTTCTCGAATCGCCCCTACCCACTGCTGCATCAGTGATATATATATAATAAATCTGTCTGAGATATTTATAGGAGTGATTTAAGGGCTTAAATCACTCCTTGACAAAATGTTAACGTTGCTATATTTGGGCAACAAGTTGTCACCATATTTGTATTTGACTTTACGTGTAATTTCTTTATTATAAAATACTTGTAGAGCAAGAAATTTCTATTCTCTAGCTACAAGTCTTCCCCAATTAACCTATAAATAGAGGTGGTTATTGTAAACAAAATCAAGAGAGAATATAATGAAAGAAATGTAGCCCTTTGGGCTTTGTGTGTCGTGGATGTAAGCCTAGTGGCTGAACCACATTATATCCTTGTGTTCTTCGTTTTCTATTTCTCTCTTCAATTTCAACAAAAGCAATTTCCTAACCCTCATTTCACAATCTAATCCTCATTTCTCAGCAGCCAGTCCTTACACATGCCTCCTCTCTCTCTCTGGTTAGTGTCACTGTCGCCACCGTTGGTCATCCCGTAGCTTCTCACTGTTGTTGATCCTCCCTTGGCCATTGTTGATCCTCTCTCTCTCTCTTTATCGTCCTCTGCTGCGGGCCACTATTTATTCATATAGGTCACAACAGTCGATGGGATCTAAAGAATGCACGACCATTGAGAAATAAGGTTTTGTTTCGTCCTCTCTTTGTTGGGAGGTATGTGAGGTTCCGATCTAGGGCAGATCTAAATCAATGATATGAAAAGAACACTTTTTGTATACGAGTCTTGTTATATTATGGATTTGGGCTTTATCAGGGGATCCAGGATGGGTCTAGACTCGGTTCAGTAAATGGAGAGCTCCCATTTGTTGTTTGTGGATGATACTTTGGTTTTTTGTGATGTGGATGTGTCCCAACTGAGTTAGGCAGTATAAAGTTTGAAAGTTAATGTGGAAAACAGTGTGCTTGTTCCTGTGGGGGAGGTTCCGGATGTGGCTTCTCCTGTTGCGGTTCTAAGGTGTGGCACGAGTTCCTTCCCTATTTCTTACCAGGGTTTGCCTTTGGGTGCTTCGTCGAGGAGGGTGGGAGACTGGAATCTGGTAATTGAGCGATTTGAGAGAAGATTGGAAGCAATATCTTCTTAAAAGGGTTCCAACATACTTCCTTTCTGTCTTCCAGATTCCTTCCTCTAATGCTGGAAGACTTGAGAGTCTCTAACAGAATTTCCTTTGGGGCGGCCAGGGGGAGGAGTTTAAGTATCATCTTGTCTGGTGGGATCAAGTTTGTAGGCCTCTTCAGTTGGGTGGTCTTGGCATTACGAGGTTAGTCCCCTTCAACAAGGCTCTCCGTGGTAAGTGGGTGTGGAAATTCGGTAGCAAAAGGCACTGTTTATGGAGAAGGGTTGTTTCATGCCGCTTTGGGGAGGAGAGAGGGGGATGGTCCTCTGGGCCGATCAGATCTGCTGTTTGTGTGGGGGTGTGGGATGAGTTTTCTTAGCACATTAGATTTAGAGCTCGAGAGGGTAGGGATGTCCAGTTCTGGGAGGATCTTTGGTGTGATGATCTCCCGTTGTCTTGTTTGTTCCCAAGACTTTTTTAGGATTGCTGTTAATAGACATGTCATGGTGGCAGACTGTTAGTGGCTTGATAGCGGTAAGCTTACATGGGAAGTGCGATTTAGGCGCTCGTTTCAAGATTGGGAGTTGGATGATGTTTCTGGCAGGATCTTTTGTATAGGCAGGAGGTGGATGGTGGAGGCTCCGATTCCTTGTTCCTCTGCCTTTTCGGGTTTCATGGTTCCACTTTCCCTTGGAAGATGGTTTGGTGCTCGAAAGCTCCACTCAGAGTGTCCTTTTTTGTTTGGACTATAGTTTGGGGCAAGATTCCAACCTTGGACAATATGAGAAAGAGAAGACAAATCACAGTTGATTGGTGGTGTTTGTGTAAAAATGATGGAGAGTCCGTGGATCACCATCTTTTGCATTGCCTCGTGGCTCATGACTGCTGAAGTCTTATTTTTGGTTTGTTTGGCATCCATTGGGTTTATGACTTGGTCTTCAAGAGATTTAATTGACGTTTGGAGAGGCTGCAGTGTGGGGGCCCACACCCGTGATTTTTGGAGGGCGACAACTCATTGCATTTGGTGGTGCATTTCGAATGAGCGGAATAGAAGATATTTTGATGGGGAGGAATCTTCTAGTGGGCCATTGAAATTTTTTATTATTAATTCTCTTTTTAATTGGGTGCTAAATTGTATATCTTTAGAGAAATTGTGGATTTTTTGGATTCTTTGGGGTCCCTAGGACCCTCTCTTTGGCTTCGGCCCTTGTATAGCCTTCGGGATGTATTCCTCTTTTGAACCCCCTTCTACTATCAAATTAGTACAAAAAAACGCCACTAAAATTTTAAAAACAAAACCCTAAACTGAAAATTGTTATCAAGTTACCCGTGTTGGCCCGCTAATTTAGCTGTGAAATGAAAAAATTGACCTTACTATTTAATATTGAGTAAAAAACTAATATTTATTATTGTAAAATTAAAAAAATACCTACGATCTTCTTCCTCCTCTCCACCCCCTCTCTCTCTCTAAAACTAGACCCATCACCACCAATAACTAGTTTAGTAGTTTGTACTTCTCATTTTAATAAACAAATACTCCGTATGACCTTCTCTCTCTCCTTGTCATTGTTATGATGTGATATTGATATGGATAAGATAAGTTCATGCCTTTGTCCAAAAATTGGTTCCCATCTCCTCTCATGGAAGATATATGAAGACATACCAACAATCAAAGATGGCGAAGATCGTGCATTTTGTCAATTAAGTATTTTAGTCAGTGAACCATCTGTATCACATCAAGGTTGCTAATTTTTTCTTCATGGACTAGTCTTTGAAGCCCAAGAGTTCAATTGATACGCATAATGGAATATCATAGCGAGAATGCCAATTTGGAGAATTCATAGACCCATTTGGGTTTCCCGGCAAGTTCGTCACCAGAGTGGAGTCAATTGTCGTCAAATATATTTTGCAAGATTCTCCTTTCTGTTATTGTCAAGTGCACAGTTTCACAACCAGTCGCGATCAAAGAATCCAATACCGGCAGATCAGTGGCGATGGAGCTCTTGGAATCGGACAACCAGTGAGATGGCAGAGGAGAGGTGGAAATGCGACTGACAGTGGGAAAGAGTGTGACCTGGAAAATTTAGTGTTGCCAACGATTTTAATGAAAAACCTATTTGGGATTTGTTTAAATCTAACCTGTAAACAAAGAACACAGTCAATTTCTTGGCTCTGCCATGATCACCACTTATGAACAAGAAGCCCCATGATTATTATGATGCCGATTGGCCAGTTGGTTGGGATGAAAATATGATGAGTTAGTTTTGAGTCAACAAAATCCTGTTGGGTTCAGTTAGCGGTCATCAAAACCAAAAGATTGGAACACATGGTGCTGTTGTGGTTGTTATTGAAGATTGCAATTGTGAAACCAAGAAATCAGGGTGTTGAGAAAGAGAGGGTGTTGAGGAAGAAGACTCAGGGTATTTTTGTAATTTTACAATAATAATTATTAGTTTTTAATTTAACATTAAATCATAATGGCAATTTTGTTATTTCACACGGATATGGGGTAACTTGATAGCATTTTTCAGTTCAGGGGGTTTTTTAATTTTAATGGGGTTTTTTTTGCACCAATTTGATAGTAGAGGGGGTTTTTAAGATTTTACCCCTACTTATATTTATTGGAAAAAAGAAGTTGTTACAGCATCTCATCTCCTGTAATGTAAACGAGCACACTGATTTCCAGATAACCTTATTTCAAAACCGTTGATTGTGACTGTTCGTTATTTCTTCTTTGTGGACTTCATTTGTATTTCTTTTTTGGATGATTGGGACTTCATTTTATTATTATTACTATTTTTGTTTGAAATCATAGAACTGAATCAAACCTTTCCCTCATGGTTTGGTTTGATTCACCATTGTCACAGTCCTGTTTGGTTCCAATTTTTATGGAACCATTAGGACAAGTTTTGGTTCCAAAATACTCTTGAACCGGTCCAATCTAAACTGTGTGCACCCCCTAGGTGTTATGTATTGGTATCGAAAAAATTCCATCATAAAATTTCTCGGGATAAAATACCAATCTCAGCACAGTATCACCAAATATTGTTCTGACTTGGTCAAGTCATTTGGGAGTTGGAGGAGTATGATGTGATTCCAATTCCCACTTATTGGTGACTTATGATTTGCCCTCAGCCTAGTGCATTACAACTTGGCCATCATGCCGAAACTCTTTTGAGTTTCAAAACCACGACCGAAGGTATATTCAAGTGAGGACAAGGATTGAGGAGTCTGCAAATACTGAATACTCTCAAGAGACAAGATTGCTCTTCCTTGATAAACCAGATTTTCTCAAAGTACCATAACAAGTGAATAGGAGGACAACTTATTAAGGATGATCTCTATCACCATGACTGCCTTTTGAAGTGTTGGCCAAGAGAAGAGCAAGGTCATTCATAATGAGGCATGAAAAGAACATCCAATAGAGAACACCACTATTTCCTGAAAGAGGGAAGCTTATTCCTGGATATCCGTGGGACATTTTTTTCCTATTTTTAGTGCATTAAACCGCTAGACAAGGGACCGCATTAAATAATGAATCTGTTTAGTAATTTTACTCTCTCTCGTTTTCTTTCTTGTCCCCCGCGCGCCCCCCCCCCCCCCCCCCCCCCCCCCCCCCCCCCACCAAGTGAGGCATTCCTCCTGAACTTTGCAAAATTTAAGACAAGACGGATTTTATGGAGACTAGTATATTGTATTGAAATGCTCAAATTTTGTGCCATCATGCCCTTTTTAGGTTGGTTTGGAAGCATAAAAGAGTCATGACCCAATGTGGTGGTCCTGTTAATCAAGGTTGCAAAGTGTGCTACCAAACAAAAGTGTGGCAAAGCATATTAGTGATTTTCTTATGAGCAAGGAACTCAGCACAGATTGTTATCTAAAACTGGGCCTCATAGATAACTACTAGTGGGTTTAATAACCTTGATTTTATTGAGGTTGACTAGTTATGCCAGTTATTGAAACCCCAGTGGTTGATGGAAGCTGAGAGAGCTCACACAAAAAATCTATCATAATAGTTGTACTGTCATTTTTTACATGTTAAAAGTAACTATTTTTTCTCAACCCAATTACTTGGGAATTAAAATTTCAGTTATCTATGTGGATGTCAAACAGGAAAGATGGCTATAGCAGTTCTTGATATTTTTTTTAAAAAATTGGGCTCGTCATGCAGTATCTTTATTTGCAAAGCAAGTTTTATTTTTCACACTTAATTATGTAGTGTTCTTTCAGATATATATTAGAGTCTCCAAGCTTTGAGTTGTTCTTCAAATATGTGGAGCTGCCTAACTTCGATATTGCTTCTGATGCATTTTCTACTTTTAAGGTCAGAATTATGAAGTCATAAATATCAGTATATATTTACTTTGGTATAAAATCTGAAGTTAATGTGCGTACTGCTTCTTAACAAATCCTTTGAAAAATGTTTTCCAGGACCTCCTTACCAAACATGCTGCTGCAGCCTCTGAATTTCTAACCGCTCATTATGATGAGGTTTGATTCCTATTCTTTTTTACGATAAGATTCTGGAGTAGATCAAGTTTGGCTTATATGTTGATTTGACACTCTTAAAACAATGTTCCAGTTGAAATCCTTCACCTACAAAATCTCATTGGCAATTTTTCAAGGGGCAATCCTAACTATCTTGAAATTATTTTTTGTTTGGTAGCATTTCTCTGTATAAATTCCTGATTGTGTGCAACTACCTGCTTGGTGCAGAATGTGAAGACTTCTTTCTTCACATCTTTTGCGGTATATTTAGTGTCCTTCGTTTCTTTTGGCTTATCCAATCAGTGGTTTTATGTACCAGTTCTTTGAGCAATATGAAAAACTCCTCAGTTCTGCTAACTATGTGACAAGAAGACAATCTTTAAAGGTTAGTTGTTCCTGTGATTCGCGAAATTGCTCCATCTGATTGTTATGCTTTGTGAGGTATGTTAGTGATAAAATGGTGATGGAATTTTAGCTTCTCTCGGAATTTCTTTTGGAGCCTCCGAATTCCCATATAATGAAGCGCTACATTTTAGAAGTTCGGCATTTGAAAATCATGATGACATTGCTGAAGGTATTGAATGTCTTCTTTTTCTTGACCTGTGATGTTTATGCTATTTATTCTGTTAGAATCAATAGGCAAATCTAGATTTGATTACATCAATGAAGATTAGTTACTGAAGATAGGAGCATATTGGTTTGGCTGATCCTAATGACACTGTTAAGGAAGATTTTAATATTTTGCAGTCGGATGTGTTGGTGTACTGGGGTTTAAATAATAATGAAGTGTAATTAACAATCTTCAATGCCTTTGTCTGTCCAAAGGGTAGTTAAATACAGCATTGAAATTTTCACATTGGCTTGGACCATCAAAATTATTCTAATCAAACATGTCCTCCAGCTAGATTGCCCCAATTAGCCTATTGGCTGGTTCAAATTTTGATGCCATTTCTGAAATTCTGGACCTCATGGGTGCCATAGCTGTAATAGATTAATTTTGTATCAGACCACACAAACATGTAAATTTTTGCATGCAGGTGACATTGACAACAATATTGTTGAAATTGTACCTACCTTTTACTTTTCTGCTTTTGTTTCCACATTTCTTTGGGCAGGATTCAAGTAAAAACATCCAGATCTCTGCTTTCCACATATTCAAGGTGCTGAGCTTTCTTCTTTTCTCAATATACTGCAGTTACTACATTTTTAACGCCTTCAAAATGCTAACTCCATTGTTTTTCTTTCCCTTGCTGGGGATTGGTGGGGAAGAGACGGGTGCTTGTATTTAACATAGATCTGAATCTTCTGATAAATCCCTTGTCAAACTTTTTCTAGGGCCAAAAGCTCGAGTATTTGAATCTGATAGAGATCTAAATAGGAGGGGCATGACATTAACATTATACTCCCTCTGTCCCATAATAGATGTCCCTTTTGGAGAGTAGAACTTTTTAAGGGGTCATGTAATTAATGCATTGTCCCCTTTGAAAATTACTAAGTTACCCTTTTAAGTTTGAATATATATATATATATATCAAATCAAGTTTAAAATTTTTAAAACTTCCGAGGAATATTATGGAAAGATGTAAAATATGTTGTTTGAACCTTTTAAGTGGACAAGTTTTTTGGGACAACCCAAAAAGGAAAGATGACAACTAAATTGGGACAGAGGGAGTACTTTTTAATGCATGGGTCCTAACCTACTATTTAGTAAGTTCCACTTTAAAATTTGCGTAGCCTAAGACTCGAAATGATATGAATTTCAAATGTAAAGGGTGCTATTTATTAAGTTCCACTCTAAAATTTGTGTAGCCTAAGACTTGTAATGATATGAATTTCAAATATAAAGGGTATTAGGATCTTCATGATAAATTTACTTGTATTTTATAAATTATAGGTTTTTGTGGCTAATCCTAACAAGCCTCGAGAAATAAAAGTTATCCTGGCAAAGAACCATGAAAGATTGCTGGCATTGCTTCACAATCTCTCTGCTGGCAAAGGTAAAGTACATGCTTGACTAATTCTGTTCGAGAAACTGGTTGCATTGGGCTCTTAAATTTATGTTATAATTGTTGTTTTTGTAGTGGAATCAGGGTTCACCAATTTCCTCTCCTTTGACAATATCCGCTGACATGTAATATGTTGCAGGTGCTGATGACGAGCAACTTGAAGAGGAGAAGGAACTAATTATCAAGGAAATTGAAAGAGTGTCTCGCCTGCCTAACCTTGAATCTTAGGTACTTCCCCATGGTTGCTCTTTTTTTTTTTTTTTTTTTTGGTATTGAGAATTTATGATTTAGGCTCCAATGCCAATAATTATTTAATGATTTATGTATGCGTTCAACCCCCTGGCGAAAAAGAAAAGGAAAAAAAAATTTGAAGAAGAAGAAAAAAGAAGATAGTGGGGAAGAAAGGAAGCAGAAAGGGAGTGTATTGGACTGACAAGAACAAGAACAACTTGCTGCAGAGGATTTTGTGGGAACTTGTGCACTCTTGTAATCTTGAGGAAACAAATTCTAATATAAAGACTAAAAAAGCAAATCAAATTGTTGTTTGAGCGGTTGAATATATACAAGTAGTAACTATATGCAATATATCTTTAGTTATTTTTTCTTTTCACATTTTGCATTCACCCCTCCCTCTCCTTTCCCCCTTTCACCCTCACTGGCAACAACCTTGCCAAAACCTTGTGTCCCATGCTAAAACCCAGACCATCTACGTAAATTTTACATGCCCATCTGCCTGTTGCCTTCCTCGGTGTTAAATCTAGATCCTAGGGCCTGATCAGCAATTTTGAAGAATGCGCTCGATGGGCTTCCTGTAACGACCCAATCCACCACATGGTATGATATTATCCGCTTTAGGCCTGAGTCCGCACGATTTTGCTCTTGGGCTTCACCCCAAAAGGCCTCATACCAATTGGAGATAATGCAGTTACATATAAGCATTATATGCAACCCCCTTGGAGGCCCGACGTCCCCGTCGGCACACTTCCGGCTGGGTCAGGCTCTGATATCATTTGTAATGACCCGCTCCACCACATGGTATGATATTGTCCACTTTGGGCCTGAGCCCGCACGGTTTTGCTCTTGGGTTTCACCCCAAAAGGCCTCATACCAATTGGAGATGATGCACTTATATATAAGCACTTCACCTTTCTTCTACCCAGGCGATGTGGGACTTGTGCACCCGTAACTCGCCAGTGTGGTAGCCTGACAGTGTCTCTTGCACCCGTCCACGGCACACCCGTCCACAGGGTCATCACACTTCCCACAAAGGTGCAAGTGTCATAATGGGAGATATTATAACATAGTTTAAAGTAGTTTGTCTAATATATAATCAAGTCTAATTTGCCTTGGCCGTAGAAAATGCCCCTGAATCGAAAGTTCTGTTGTAAGCCCCCCTGAATCGAAAGTTCTGTTGTAAGCCACACCCCCCCCCCCCCCATTTTTCTTTTGGGTGCATTCTTGATGCCTCATCTTTTGTCAATGATTTTAAATCTGCAATGGGCTATTGCATGCCTTTTAGCAAATTTTTGGTCCGTCAATGCTCTTTTTGTATGATGTTCTATCAGATCCGTCACATTCAAACCGACATTTTCGGTAGTGCATTAGAAAAGTGATGATTATATCTTCCTAGAATTATGTTGCACAGATAAGTCTACTTAATATTTAACTCTGTTTACTTTTAGAAATTGCCTAGTCATCTGTACTATTTTTACTTGTTTCTCCCCCCTTCCCTAAACGAGAGAGAGAGAGAGAGAGACTCTGTTTACTTTTAGAAATTGCCTAGTCTTTACTTGATTCTTCCCCTCTTCCCTATACAACTAGAAGAGAGAGAGAGAGAGAGAGAGAGAGAGAGACTCTTACTATATTGGACCGTCTAGTTAGCAATGAGAACATGGGTTTGAGACTGAAAATGGATGGAGAGAGAGAGAGAGAGACTCTTACTATATTGGACCGTCTAGTAGCATGCGAACATGGGTTTGAGTCTGAAAATGGATGGAGAGAGAGAGATTCTTACTATATTGGACTGTAGTAGCATGAGAACATGGTTTTGAGTCTGAAAATGGATGGAGAGAGAGAGAGAGAGAGAGAGAGAGAGACACTATATTGGACTGTCTAGTACCATGAGAACATGGGTTTGAGTCTGAAAATGGAGAGAGAGAGAGAGAAATTGTTACTGTATTGGACTAGCAGCATGAGAACAATGGGTTTGAGTCTGAAGATGGTGACTGAATTCTGTATTCTATATCCCTCCAGTACCATTGATTAATGGAGGTCATATTGGGTAATAGAGCTTTTCTATATTTTATGAAGATGAAAATAAAGATTGTATTGAGAGTGAATGTGTCGGTTCTTGTTATAATGTCTGATTGATTATGATTTTTTGCAATTCCAGTCTTTTTCTAGTTTGAAGGGAAAAGTTAAGTTGAGATACCTAACTTAAGATTTGACATTTTAACAAGAAGATTGATGATGACTGTCCAACCTTTAGCTTTGATATTTATTTCATGATAACAAAAGAGGGGAATCAAAATGACCCTTCAGTCCTCGCAAGAAAAGGGGAAAATAATCCACTTCTAATCTTTGAAGTCGAACATTTTGGAGTACAAGCAACTGTTTCCTTCTTTGGTTTCTTTGCTTTGCGGCGTGTTCAATCAAATTGGCTTATTCTTAGTCCGAATTTTATAATTATCTAAATTATTGATATTTTATTTGCAGCGCAAAAAATACCAAAAATAAATATGAAAAGAAGCCATTTCTATCTCTCTGATTTATTTTTATTGATTTTCTCTTTCTTACTTTACAAAATTGAAGGAAAAACAAAACATTGAAAAGTGGAAAATACATATAAACAAACCGTATGATGCATGTGAAAATTTGATTTATTTGCTTGTGTCGAACATCTGGAGTACAAGCAACTGTTTCCTTCTTTGGTTTCTTTGCTTGTGTCGTAAAAATTAAATCAAAAAAATATTGCTTTTGAAGGAAGAAATTTTGGGGATAAGTCCTTTGTAAATGATATATATTTAGATCTCATACGTATTAAAGGGCTACATAGTTGTGTGATTTATGGAGGTACGAAACCTTCTGAAAAAAAAGAAAAAAAATCATTACTTAGGACTGGAAAAGGGAGCCGAGACGGAAACATATTTCCGCAGCACCAAATTGGTGCTTTTAAGTATATAAAAAATTAGGGTTTTTTCTTCTTCTAACTATTCGAAAAGAAAAACGCGGTTACCAAAAGTGATTTTTGCTGCTGTCATTTTTTGAAAATGGCAGCATAAAGTTGAAAATGATAGCTTTACCAAACACAGCCTTCGTGTTCAGGTGGTGAATAAAAAAAAAAATTCCTCTACATTGTCCATTTGTGTGGGATAAAGAAGGGTTCTGTTGAGATCTGATTTAGAATTGGGACAAATTGCTAAAAGAACTTCCTGAAGTATTTATTTATTTATTTGTTTTTGTATAAAACTCCTTTCCTCTCCCCCTCCACCTCCCCAAATTTGAGTTAAGTCTTTAAATTACTAAAGCATTCTTTGACTGAATTTGAAAGGTAAAAGAAAATAATATAATATGCAAAATACTAATAAGGAACTTCAAATCAATTTACTATATTGAAGGTAACACAATCTAGTCTAGGATTCTTATTGATGATATTTTACTTATTAATATTAGTAAAGTTAAAGTGCAAAAAAAAAAGAAGTCTTAAACTATCGATCAAAATGCAATTAACCTTTTAAATTATATATTTTTATTACAGATATTCCCATCTGGCGATGATCCGATTGAATCTTACCGGTAAAATATCATCCTATTGAATCTCACCAGTAAAATATCATGTGCGGTCACATGTGACATACAAATTATAACTTAATGACTATAATACCTTTACAAACATGAAAATACTCTATTCCCTTGTTGTAACCCTTACACCGAAACACCTCTTTAATTTTTTTTCATTTTTGATTTTTTTTTTTTTTTTTTTTTTTTTTTTTTGCACAACACCTCTTTAAATGAGTTACACCTAGACATACCCTTCCGTCTATACACAAATATATACTCTGTTCATTTTTTCACAAAGCGTGCTCTGATAAAATTCTAAAAAAAAAAAAAATGCCAAAATGAACCCTCCCTACTTGGGGGTGTTCTGCTGATATACATACACACATATATATGTCGTGCTTTCTGATAAATTCAAAAAAAAAAAAAATTGCCAAAATGAATCGCTTTATTTGGGTTTGTTGTGCGCTTTGTGTTATATACACAAACACATACATGCATGCATATATATATATATATACTCACAAATATGTGTCTGTGTATACATGTATGTGTCATGTATCTATAGATGCTCTCGTTCGCTCTCTCTCTTTCATCAAATTTGTAAGCTTATATATACAAACAAGAACCCAATTGTGTTAGAACCCTAATTTCAGAAAATCCAAAAATTTAATCCCCAAATCAAACTCACCCATTCAAGAAAAATAAAATAAAATAAAACTCACTCCTCTCAATATCGGTTCGTGCTGGAATCGAGGGAACCCGAAAACCACACCATGATCGGCGTCACCAGGTGGTCGGAACCACCACGGCCGAGGCGGCCTGAATCGAGGGAGTCCGAAAACCGCCCCCAGCAGCATGGAGGCGTAGAACGTTTTTTATTTTCTCTCTGGTCTGCCATGGTGTTATGTGATTTGCTCTCTCTGCTTTTCTCACTCTACTTTTTCCTTTTTCTTCAGTTGCTTAATTGTGGATTAGTTTGGTAAGCCCTAGTATGCTGCCTTCGGCGTAGAGGAATGAAACGAAATACAAGTAAAAATAGGATGGGAATGAAATGAAATGGTTATTTGTTATAAATATGAAATAGAATGATAATAACTATTTTACTATTTGACCAATTGTAAATTTAAAATGAAATAAATTTCAAGTTAAGTTCTCTAAAATATTTTTGTTAGTAAAAAAATAAATTAAATTAACAAATTGATATTCTTCTATAATTTTTTAAAAATAAATTATGGTGGTGGAGGTGAAAAGCGGTAGTAGTGTAAGTAGTGATGTTGGAAAGCGGCGACGGTGGCAATGGTGGAAGGCGGCGGTGTTGGTGAAAAGTGTTAGTGATGGAAGGCGGTGGTAATAGTGTGGTGGTGGTAGAAGGAAATAGTAGTGTATGTGATGGTGGTGGTGGTGGAAGGTGGTGCCAATGGTGGAAAGCGGTAGCAATGGTGGTGATGAAAGGTGGTGGAAGGCGATGGTGGCAGTAGTGGTAAAAGGCGGCGGTGGTGGTGGAGGTTGATAAGGCAGTAGTAGTGGCAGTGGTTGTGGCGGTGGTAGAGGTAGAAGGTGGTGGAAGGCGATAGCGGTGGTGGTGGTGAAAGGTGGTGGTGGTGAAAGGTGGTGGTAGAAAGCGGTGGTGGTGGAAGGCGGTGGTAGAAAGCGGTGGTGGTGGAAGGCGGCGGTGGTGGTGTAAAGCGGTGGCGGTGGAAGGCAGCGGCGGTGGTGAAAGGCGGTGGCCGCAGTGGTGGTGGAAGGCGGTGGTTGTGGTGAAAGGCAGTGATGGTAGTGGATGGTGGTAGCGGTGGAAGGCGATAGTGGTGGCAGTAACAGGAGGTGGCTGTAGTGGTTGCGACAAAGGAAGGCAATGTCAGTGGTGAAAGGTGGTGGTGGTAGTAGAAAGCAGTGGGTGGTGGTGAAAATCGGTGGCAGTGGTGATAGTGGAAGGCGATGGTAGTGGTGGTGGTGGTGAAACGCAGAGGTGGTTGTGGGGGAAGGTGGTGGTGATTTTTGGACTCGGAAAATGAGGGTTTTTTTGGAAGTTGATTTTTTAAAAAAATTACTTGGGAATGAAATGACCATTTTATAGGTTTAGTTGTGAAATGGATTTTCATTCCCAGAAATGGATTTTCATACCAATGGAATGACCATTCCCACTTTAAATTGCATACCAAAAATAAAGGAATAGTAGGAATGGGCATTCCATTCCATTCCATTCCTGCACACCAAACGCAATAGTAATAAATATAGCATGTATAAGTAACAACAGATGGTAGTGAGACTTGGTTTAGTGTTTAAGTTTAAAACGACATAGTTTATAAAAAGGCAAATTAGTTTTTTACTTTTTCCAACATTAGAAAGTGACGTAATGGGTTAAATGCAACAAAAATATAGTTTAAGAGGGATTCTTGTAGTTCAAGGGAGTTTGTTGCAAAACCCCAATAGTTCAGGTTTTTTTTTTTGCACTTTACCTATTAATAATTTTATAATTTTTAAGAGTTCATAATTAGGACTCTTTACAAATTTTAGATTGTAATTTAACAAAGACTACACAAGCATTTAGTTAAAGGGCAATAATTTTCAAGATTTTGAAAATAGGGGATTTTGGCTAAAAATAATATTTAGGGCAGTTTGTTGCAATATATTGATAGTTTAAGGGGAAATTTTCAGTTTATCCTTATAATTAAAATTGTTTTGAACAAGTATGAGGAAAAAGTAAGAAAAGCAAGAAAACAAGTGAAAATATAGGAATAATGTTAACTTATTGTAAACATCGCAATTTGCCTTGCTCTCAATTTTGATTATAGTTCATTGTCAGGACTTCATCAAGGAGTTCCAAATGTGAAATTCTATCGTTTCTTAACCTTTTAGGTCATTTTCACTATTTGATTAGGAAATCGATAGCAAATCAAGTCCTAATTAGGGTTATCAGCACACTTGGTTTCAATTCCAATCAACATTGGGAGATCATAATCTCCCATCGGATACAATCAAAAGGTTCAAAACATAATGTCATTTAACTGCACTATTCAATCGTGAATGGACCCTCCAATCGGCCCAATTTTGGCAAGTTGGGCAAATTGGGGTTTTGGACCCACATGGATTCTCGATTTCACTTCGATCACCATATGACGCTTCCATATTAAAATTCAATTTATTTTACCATGGACCATCAACAAGAGTCGTCTGATCGTGTCAGAATACTCTAGAATGGTCAAAGCATACCCCCAAAACTTCATTTTATCTTTTAAAAGTCATCAAGTTATAATATACATGTCATTTGATAGTTACACGTAGTATTCGGACTAGGAGTTAATAATACTCTATCTGATCAAATTGGCCTACTCTTAGTCCGAATCTTATATGTAATTGTCACGTAATGTGATACCCCTCGATTCTAGAGCTACGGGTGATCAAGTCCGAGCACAGATCCGAGGGATACCAAACAATTAATATGTAAACAAGCAGAAAAAAACTGAATTAAGAACAAATTAATAATACGCTGAAAGAAATCTAACATAAGAATCCTCAAACTTGAAATAAATAAATTAATATGATTTAAAACCGTATAACTCGGGAATCCACCTACTGGACCCCTAATCCCAAACCTTGAACAAATTTACAGAATTAAAAACCAAAATTTAAATAGAAAGGAAATCCTATGTAACCGGAAGAGTGAGTGTCTGTATCTGCATCAACACGATCCAGCTTTAAGATTGGTACTGTCGAATACCTGAAAAATAATAGATTGGGTCAGGCCCACATGCAAGTCCCGATCTACTACGATCCAAACAGTAATCTGATACGCAGATACATCCTAGAAAGACTCAACAATATCTAGAGTAGTCCATATATGTATATATAGTACACACTATAGGACGCTCGCTAGTCTAGTACGTCTGTCTCAGCCTGAACAGAAGGTAACATGCAAATACGCACCCTAAGGTGGGCATGAGTACCTAGACCTACCAGGGAACAACACGTATGTCCAATTATCCATCCTAGGCGATATACATGCCCTAACAATGGTCCTGAGACTCAGGCTCATACCATGGCACATATAATAAATATATAAAGTCCGTACTCCTCCTAATACAGAATATCATCCATCTGTGTAGTGGTCTGACATCTGTATAATAAATCCATCCTGAAACCATAATAAGTTTATCAATTCACAATTGATATGACACATGTAAGTGATGGACTTAACCTCTATGGTTAATACATACCTTAATCCAATTTAGATAGGTCTTAGTATTTTGAGCTAAGACATCCCCAATATGACACCGTCTCATACCGGTTCATATATATACATCCATATAAGTAGGACTTAACCTTTTTATGGTTAATCCAACTCATTCCAATTAAGGTAGGATTTAGTGTTTGAATAAATCCATACCTAGTATGTCACCGTCCCATACCGGTACATACAATCCTCCAGTTAACACAATTGACCATATAATGTTAAGTAGTCATCAACCACACTCCAGAATATGCACAATATAAATTTAATGCATATACATAAATAATAGGCATTCATTACGGGCCCAAAATCTAATTCCAATAATGTAAAGTGCTACAATAAAGTCAAGCATTCACATACTCCATTATAGTCCACGAATTGATACAGTGAAAAAAATATTTTAAGTATCAAGTTCACCCAAGCTAAGCATGGATAATTGTGGTTATTTCACTATACTTACAACACTATGGTCATATGATTTATTATATATATTCAAATCATATTTAACAACCTTGTTAAGCTCCAATATCAAAAACTAGCAAATCCTCCAACATAGCACAGTTACTACAACACTATATAATCAACTGCCATCCTCCAAACTATGCACCCATATGAATTCATACATACATATCAACATTAGGTATTCACTTCAGAACCTAATTATCATACTCCAAAAATTTTAAAAACTAAAATATTTCATAGTATTTGAATTCTACCTACAGTGCAAAAACTGATACCTTTTAACAGCCCTTAAGTACCAAATTCATTCCAAACCAATCATAGTTGAATTTATAGATAATTCACTACATTCATTACATGGTGGAAAATAGGATTAAATATAATTAATTCATGTACCAACAATTTGCTAAGTTCCGGTAATTAATTTCCTTAGCCAAACAGTGCAACGTTTAGACATTTCTTTGAGCTGTTCCTTACTCCTTTCCTTAATCTACTACTGTACTAAGTGTTTTCAACTTTAACATAAGTCCCTAACATTTAATTACACCTTACAATAGCCTTTAAACAGCTTCTGAAAACACTGTATAGCCCAAACACGCCCAAAACCTCACAGAAATGCAAAAACTGGACAAAAGCAGGCTCTAGAAAAATGGAGCCTACTCTTTGGATGATTGAGCCGGCTCTATGGCCCTAAGAGCCGGCTCTAAGGCTGCCAAGAGCCGGCTCCAACATTAGGGAGCTGGCTCTAAACAGAGCCGGCTCTATCCCCTTTTTGAGCCTGCTCTCACTCCCTTAGACGCCGTCGACTGTTTCTGTGTTTTCTTCTCCAACTCCGGTGATTAACGGAGCTTCTGTGATGCTTTTAAATCTCTGTTCTAGGTTTAAACTCAGTCCTAGATAAATTTTAAATCACTAATATGCAATGATAGCATGCATAAAAAAAAAAATAGGTTTAGAATCACTGATCATAGAAACTTAGTCTGAAATTTATAAGCAACCCACAACAGAGTATTTTGGTGCATTCAAACACTGTTTTAAGTACTTATTTTAGAGCTTGTTTAATATCTCAGACTAATCCTCCAACATTAATATACGATCACAATAGGAATCTAACACCAGATTTGAAAGCAATCGGCAACAAGTTTCCAGTTAATACTTTTAAGCAACAATAAGACAGAGTACTATGATGGAACTAGAAACTGGTTTAAATGTGCATACAGAATTAGTTTCATTTATTTTAAATCTTTGATTAATCCCTGGAGTCTTAACTAGGCATGCACAGAACACGAATTAAAGGGAAAGAGTAAGAACAGGACTTGCCTTTGAAACCCAAACTTGCAAAGCTAATTCCACGTCTCTGAGTGTTAAACCACCATTGCTGCTCCTATTGCAGTCCGGTAATACACACCAAACTTCCCTCCTTGATTCTGTTTTGTGAACCACCCAAACTCCCACTCCGGTTATCTCTGTATCTTTCTGGTTTTCACTACCAATTTGGGGCTCTGTTTGTAGTTTACAGAACATACGTTTATTCTGTTCTCCAAACCCTAAATCATGTGTTACTCTATATTTATAAGTGTATATTGATACCCTATCCATGAATAATCAGAGACTAAGCCCTAATCCCCATCCTAACCGGCCCATGAAACTATCTCAGTTCTAACCTACGGCGGCTCACCAATACGTGAATTATAAGCCAAAAAATATAACTGTAACCCTAAGTTATCATACAGAAAATAAATAAATATTGCATTAATTAAATAAAACAATTCAATAAGTATAGTAATTAAACAGGTAAATCCAAGTTACATATTACTAAGGCAATTAATTTAAATAAAATCAAATGTTATAATTAAAACAATCTCAATTAACATGTAAATTAAATACACACAAATATAAATTAAATCAATTAAGCAAACACAATTAATCATTTAAGAAAACAAAACAACTAAGTCATAAAACAAAATCAATTAATCAGTGAAAAAAAAAAAAATTAAATTTCCAATCCTATCCTTTTGAAAACTAGGGGTATTACATTCTTCCCCCCTAACAAAAGGAATTCCATCATCGGAATTCACAAAACTCTGAATTAAGGACTTTACCTAATTCATTTCCGTTTTCGTGTGGCACAGCTCCATTAGATGAGCTCCACCAAATTCCACATATCCAACAATCTACCATGTATAAGAAATAGAATATTTGTACAATTCCTAGATTGTATCTATCAACGATCCAATGGTACCCCATATTTAGCGAAGGGTAATGCTCACTATTCCTCCATGTTCCATATAACAGACGCATAGAATTCTTATACATGCAGTGATTTAACAAGTTGGTAATGCTATAGTATAAGCAATTGCCTAACTCGATTATCCAAATCTGTGAAAAGGCAGTGTAAAACAGAAAACCAACCTTCCTCCAAAACAACCATTTCCTGATAGAGAATTATTATGTACGAGTTCAACTATCTACAAAATCCGATTGCCGCCTCCAAACCATACACACTCCTTACTAAAAGAGAGTATGTTTCTCCAATGTATCCTTACATAAAGTCAAGGTATTATCATATAACCTTGCTTCTAGGCCGGACCAACCAGTGAGAGATCGGCACCACTTGCTATCCAAAATCCCAGACATTGTAGCACGAACCCTCTTGTGCCAACAATAGCGCAGATAATATCTGAAAAGCTAAGTAACGCTTCCAATTACCTATGCTAACCTAGGATAAATCCTAAGCATATTTGCCGTGATTTAAATATAATATCACGATCGCATACCCCGTCTAGAGATGCGAAGCATAGTTGTTGCTCCAACACCTTCAGAAAACTCCTTGGACACAGCACCGATTATCTTCTATATTGAATAACCACATGCTATAACTCCGTTATCAACGCAATGGAGAACGGATAAGAAGCGTCAAAGTAAACACCACTAAAGTGTAGTCCTTAAGCGAACTTGCTCTACCCACTATTCTTAAACCATATGGAATTAAAATTCCAACTAATGTTGGTAACTTCTACCAACCATCCCCTCCTGTTTAGTCCTACTCCCATCTCGATATAGGAAGTGGCTAAAACCTCCAGTGATATCCAAGTATAAATTTTCCACCTTGTTAGCAGATGATACATTTAGAAACAGTGATATACCTGTCTCTATCCGTACCGGCTCACCAAGACGAACCTGATAAGTCGTACTATACTCCTATCCATTTAACTGTAATGTATAATTTATGAATTTTACACCTCAGTCACTCCGACCTTACTAGAATCAGAAAGACAACTACTACACCTCCTTCAGTACCCTAAACTCATCGGATTAAGGTACTACCTCCTATGGGGTCAGCCCAAACATTCAAAGTTGATCGCCTCCTTTTTCCTGATAATGGCAAGTGTTATTATTTTCTCATGCGAAAACTTAACTGACTTTCCAAAATAATCCACCGAAGGTTTAATTACTATAACGGTTGATAAAATCAGCCTTCTCCTCAGCACCTCCACTAGACGCAACTTAATGCAAAGTGTGCATCACCACACCTGTCCATCTAAGCCATCTCGTGATCTGTACTATTCGTAGGAATTGATATCTTACTAGTTCTAAAATAGTCAACACAAAGCTGATTTAATTGTATCAGTCACCCAGAATCCTGATCCCTGTGTAGAATCAGCAATCTCTCATCTAGATTCGTGGAAACTACTCTGTCAGGCCCGCTCTAGCACGAGAAATGGCCACAAGGATCTAATGATTTCTGACGGTCCATCTAGATTATTTACTAGATATCAGACTTTGCGACAAAGCATTATGTCCCTCCTCCTACTTGCCTCCCAATTGTCTAACGACAGTATCCCTAGTTTGGTAACACCAGCTCCCATATTTAGATGTTCGATCACACCCTTAGGAACCAAATTCTTGATTAAGGATAGACTAAGGAATAGTTAATCCCATCTATTATCCTCAATTGGTGACATTCCTACAAGTACCTAAACCAGTACAAAAATCCTCCTGCTGACTTGGGAACACCTGCTTAAAGTTTCCGAGAAGATATTCAGCCAAGTCATTTCTTCCGACAAACGTTACAGTCTATCAAATGAGTCTTTATCATTTGACTCGAACCACTAGGTTACCTATCCAATCCTGAAAACGTACTATAACTACGCATGTCTAAGTTCATTTGATTGACTAAAGTTAGATATACTAACCAAATCCTATGATCACATGCCTAAAATCCTAACGTAATTAATGCTATTCCTCTAAAACGGTAATTAACTGATACTTGACGGAAACAAAAAAACAAATAAAGCACACACAATAAAACACAATAAACTCCTACATAAAACATCGTTCCTCCTAGCAAAGAAAATCTCTTTTAGAAATCAACTTTACCCGATTGGTTCACAATCTCCTTTCTACAATTTCGGAGGTAATCACCCAACCTCGAAACATAGCTCAAAACCAACTCCATTTGCCTCAGCAAATGCCAAAGGCTTAACCTTCATCCTCCTTATACACAGGATACAAACCGTCTAATGTAGCTGTATAAAGCAACTTAGATCATCAAAACCTAATCCCCATACTCCCTAGAATGTGCTATATAATCTTTGCTTCATTCTGAGAAGAACTTCATCCGATTCCCAAACCCCTGAAGAGTTCCCTTTATCTACCTCATTTAAAGGTAATACACAAGGTTAACTATCCACCTCAACTCTATGAGTATCGTTCACTATACTATTAGCGAACAAGATCACTTTCACGTGATCCTTGATTTTCAACATTTAATACCCTCTTTCTTGGGTTTGTTGAAATCTCCTCCACTAGAATCCTCTTTGGACTCCTATTCCTCAGTTGTCTCCTTTATGAGAATAACTAAAATCGTGTTAGTCCCTTTATACGGGGACCTAAAACACACTCCTATATCCCTCATTGGCTTATACTTCTAAAAGTAGCGCCAACCGGAACTAAACCTTCAATCCCAAGTTCTGCTTCTGATCGAGAACTTGATAACGTACTCCTCTACTCCTTCGGGTCTGATTTGCTGTCGCCGTGGACCCCATCCTTCTTCTAGTGTCAACCATTTCATATTAGGATGAAAAATAATTGCATCAGCTCCTCCTAACGAACCGTAAAAGAGTACAACGAATCCTAATATGGCTCTAAGTTTTTAAGAGTCGCAACGCGGAAGACTTCTAACGAAAGACACACCTAAGGACACTAGAACCTGGAGTGCTCTGATACCAACTGTGATACCCCTCGATTCTAGAGCCATGGGTGATCAAGTCTGAGCACAGATCCGAGGGACACCAAATAATTAATACGTAAACAAGCAGAAAAAAAACTGAATTAAGAACAAATTAATAATACGCTGAAAGAAATCTAACATAAGAATCCTCAAACTTGAAATAAATAAATTAATATGATTTAAAACCGTACAACTCGGGAATCCACCTACTGGACCCCTAATCCCAAACCTTGAACAAATTTACAGAATTAAAAACCAAAATTTAAAATAGAAAGGAAATCCTATGTAACCGGAAGAGTGAGTGTCTGTATCTGCATCAACACGATCCAGCTCTAAGACTGGTACTGTCGAACACCTGAAAAATAATAGAGTGGGTCAGGCCCACATGCAAGTCCTGATCTACTACGATCCAAACAGTAATCCGATACGCAGATACATCCTAGAAAGACTCAACAATATCTAGAGTAGTCCACATATGTATATATAGTACACACTATAGGACGCTCACTAGTCTAGTAGGTCTGTCTCAGCCTGAACAGAAGGTAATATGCAAATACGCACCCTAAGGTGGGCATGAGTACCTAGGCCTACCAGGGAACAACACCTATGTCCAGTTATCCATCCTAGGCGATATACGCGCCCTAACCATGGTCCTGAGACTCAGGCTCATACCATGGCACATATAATAAATATATAAAATCCGTACTCCTCCTAATACAGAATATCATCCATCTGTGTAGTGGTCTGACATCTGTATAATAAATCCATCCTGAAACCATAATAAGTCTTTCAATTCACAATTGATATGACACATGTAAGTGATGGACTTAACCTCTATGTTTAATCCATACCTTAATCCAATTTAGATAGGTCTTAGTATTTTGAGCTAAGCCATCCTCAATATGACACCGTCCCATACCGGTTCATATATATACATCCATACAAGTAGGACTTAACCTTTTTATGGTTAATCCAACTCATTCCAATTAAGGTAGGATTTAGTGTTTGAATAAATCCATACCTAGTATGTCACCGTCCCATACCGGTACATACAATCCTCCAGTTAACACAATTGACCATACAATATTAAGTAGTCATCAACCACACTCCAGAATATGCACAAGATAAATTTAATGCATATACATAAATAATAGGCATTCATTACGGGCCCAAAATCTAATTCCAATAATGTAAAGTGCTGCAATAAAGTCAAGCATTCACATACTCCATTATAGTCCATAAATTGATACAGTGAAAAAAATATTTTAAGTATCAAGTTCACCCAAGCTAAGCATAGATAATTGTGGTTATTTCACTATACTTACAACACTATGGTCATATGATTTATTATATATATTCAAATCATATTTAACAACCTTGTTAAGCTCCAATATCAAAAACTAGCAAATCCTCCAACATAGCACAGTTACTACAACACTATATAATCAATTGCCATCCTCCAAACTATGCACCCATATGAATTCATACATACATATCAACATTAGGTATTCACTTCAGAACCTAATTATCATACTCCAACAATTTAAAAAACTAAAATATTTCATAGTATCTGAATTCTACCTATAGTGCAAAAACTGATACCTTTTAACAGCCCTTAAGTACCAAATTCATTCCAAACCAATCATAGTTGAATTTGCAGATAATTCACTACATTCATTACATGGTGGAAAATAGGATTAAATATAATTAATTCATATACCAACAATTTGCTAAGTTCCGGTAATTAATTTCCTTAGCCAAACAGTGCAACGTTTAGACATTTCTTTGAGCTGTTCCTTACTCCTTTCCTTAATCTACTACTGTACTAAGTGTTTTCAACTTTAACATAAGTCCCTAACATTTAATTACACCTTACAATAGCCTTTAAACAGCTTCTGAAAACACTGTATAGCCCAAACACGCCCAAAACCTCACAGAAATGCAAAAACTGGACAAAAGCAGGCTCTAGAAAAATGGAGCCTACTCTTTGGATGATTGAGCCGGCTCTATAGCCCTAAGAGCCGGCTCTAAGGCTGCCAAGAGCCGGCTCCAACATTAGGGAGCCAGCTCTAAACAGAGCCGGCTCTGTCCCCTTTTTGAGCCTGCTCTCACTCCCTTAGACGCCGTCGACTGTTTCTGTGTTTTCTTCTCCAACTCTGGTGATTAACGGAGCTTCTGTGATGCTTTTAAATCTCTATTCTAGGTTTAAACTCAGTCCTAGATAAATTTTAAATCACTTATATGCAATGATAGCATGCATAAAAAAAAAATAGGTTTAGAATCACTGATCATAGAAACTTAGTCTGAAATTTATAAGCAACCCACAACAGAGTATTTTGGTGCATTCAAACACTGTTTTAAGTACTTATTTTAGAGCTTGTTTAATGTCTCAGACTAACCCTCCAACATTAATATACGATCACAATAGGAATCTAACACCAGATTTGAAAGCAATCGGCAACAAGTTTCCAGTTAATACTTTTAAGCAACAATAAGACAGACTACTATGATGGAACTAGAAACTGGTTTAAACGTGCATACAGAATTAGTTTCATTTATTTTAAATCTTTGATTAATCCCTGGAGTCTTAACTAGGCATGCACAGAACACGAATTAAAGGGAAAGAGTAAGAACAAGACTTGCCTTTGAAACCCAAACTTGCAAAGCTAATTCCACGTCTCTGAGTGTTAAACCACCCTTGCTGCTCTTACTGCAGTCCGGTAATACACACCAAACTTCCCTCCTTGATTCTGTTTTGTGAACCACCCAAACTCCCACTCCGGTTATCTCTGTATCTTTCTGGTTTTCACTACCAATTTGGGGCTCTGTTTGTAGTTTACAGAACATACGTTTATTCTGTTCTCCAAACCCTAAATCATGTATTACTTTATATTTATAGGTGTATATTGATACCCTATCCAAGAATAATCAGAGACTAAGCCCTAATCCCCATCCTAACCGGCCCATGAAACTATCTCAGTTCTAACCTACGGCGGCTCACCAATACGTGAATTATAAGCCAAAAAATATAACTGTAACCCTAAGTTATCATACAGAAAATAAATAAATATTGCATTAATTAAATAAAACAATTCAATAAGTATAGTAATTAAACAGGTAAATCCAAGTTACATATTACTAAGGCAATTAATTTAAATAAAATCAAATGTTATAATTAAAACAATCTCAATTAACATGTAAATTAAATACACACAAATATAAATTAAATCAATAAAGCAAACACAATTAATCATTTAAGAAAACAAAACAACTAAGTCATAAAACAAAATCAATTAATCAGTGAAAATAAATAAATAAATTTCCAATCCTATCCTTTTGAAAATTAGGGGTATTACACGTAATTACCTAAATCGGACTATGAGTAGGCCAATTTGATCGGAAAGAGTTATAATCTTTTATAATTCGCATAAAAAGATTGGGTCATATAGCAAACGTTGACCTAATCCAAAAGGAAAAAAATAAATAAATAAAGAGGCAAGAGAAATGTATTGTTGCACCTTAAGGTGTGGTATTCTTCAATTTGTTGCACCTTACGGTGTGACAGATTCTAAAAAAGCCTCAAAATGTCATGGTTTTGGCAAAATATCAACGTTTTGGTTAAATGTTCTCTCCTTGTCCAATTAGTTTATAAATACTCCCTTCCAGCTCTAGAAAATGGACTTACATGTTATTGAAACCTCTACTCCAATATAAAATAACTATTGGTCTCTTAGTAGTCTTCTAACATCTTATTTCAAGTTCAAGACCTCCAAGTTGTCAAACTAACCCTCTTTAACTCAAAAAACTATCTCTATGCAATGAACCGAACCCGGGGGTCCGAATTGTTAACCGGTTCCTTACCTGAACCCGAGATCAACTAAGGGCAAATAGGTCATTTTACGTCATCCAATGAGTTAAGAATCATGATGGTGTCCAACCGATTAATTATATCTACTTTGGTTCAATTAGAACATGATACCACGTGTTCGGTTTCAAGTTGGAACCCTAAGGTCACAATGGTAGAATGGTCCTTTATAGGTCATAATGTCGGTTAATGAATTCGTTATAGGTCCATTAATCCTCCACAAATACCCTTGGTCGCATTGTTTGAATGTATTGAATCTTAGTCGCAATTGTCCAAAATGGACATAATGAGGCACCTGCAAGCGCTCACATGACGCTGCGCGAGCGCTTACGAGGTATCATGCACACGCTGAGCACTCGCTAGGTGAAACATGCGTGCGTGCCTCTGGCAAGGTCCGAGTGTTCAAGGGCTAGGTTGTGAGCGCTCGACTAAGAAATTTCAGTTGTGCTACAACACTAGTGTAGAAGTATGTAGATAGACAATTCATGCTTAGCTTTGATGAGTTATGCTTGTTGATGCAATTTACGTATTCTCTTGATTATAATTGTGTGCTTGTAGCCACAATTCTTAAGTGTACAAGTATTTTTCCCAATTTGATTGCAATAGTACAATTACAAGGCTTAGAGGTGGATTCTATGAACTAAGTCTCTCAATATCTTCATTTCATAATCCATTTATCATTTATTTTCTTTACATTTTTGTTAGTTTTAGGATTTTAAACAAACATCTTTTCTATTGAATCATTTGACCACTAATTATAAATTGAATCAAGCCGCTAGTCCTTGTGGACGATCCCTAATCATTATACTATATAGTACTAATGGTTTTATAAAAGTAAAATTCACTTTCAAAGCTTCCAAAACCACATTCTTATTGACCTTGTGAAGCGACCTCTCACGAGCCGCATTAGTGCGTCTGTAATCTGACCTTGAGGCGTTTCGGAGAGTAAGAAATAAGCTTCTCAAATGTTCTTCGTAGCACTCATCGTGCCAAGGGCCAGCGGCCCAATCCATCTTTTTCTGTTTTCTTTTTGGTATTTTCTAGTTGTGGGAGTCAGAGAACAAATGAGCAAGAGTCAAGGCGATGGGTTAATGGAAGCGGTTAGTACGTCACTGCCTTAGCAAAGCTTACTAAGGATTAATCCTGGTTTAGAAGTGGTAAGTGAGGACGCGGCTCTTAGACGCAGTATGAATTCTAGTCTTACTTTTCACAGCGAGGTTCAGGGGAAACTTAGCAAGGAATGGTGCTTCCTAGGCGCAAGTGTGAACATGGGTCATACTTTTAGAACGAGGATCATGTTGCAATTTAGTAGGGAAAATGTGGATTCCTATAACACTTAGGACTCGAATAGAGCAGACAAGTGTTGGTGGTTTGAAATAAGAGAAGTGGAAAAGTAACATCACATTCTGATCACTTAGTGGCTTACATGAGTCTGGTCATGGCTATAATCTATCCCTCACCTTTGTCAGAACACTAACTCTGACGAGATTCCTGCATAAAATGCGAAAACATCAAATGGTTTATCCTAGGGGAAGAACGTGGGTCTCGTTAAGTGAGGGCCCAAAATCTGCAAGCCCTGGAGACGAGCTGTTAGTACAGCAAGTTTGAGGTAAAAACCTCTGACTAATGCCTTAAGGAGATCACCACCTAAATAAAACATGGTTAGGCCACGGATTTGTTTATACACTTTGAGGTGTGTTGTGTTTGGTGTTACACCCTTATTCTAAACAAAGATGGTTTTCATTTATAGCCTAGTGTCACGGACTTGAACCTTTCCAAGCTTACGTGAGGCCTTAGACACTTTCAAGCCCCCTTGAAGCACTAAGTCAGCCCACCCGAGTGTGCTAACTTAGTGAAGACTAAGGCTAGACAAGTGATTTGCTTACTTAGGTGTGTAGGAAGAGATTAGGCAAGTGCGCAAGAGAGTTTGGGAATGTATGAACACTTGTATTACTTGAGAGGAGATTACAACTTAGGTTGCTTGGTGAGGAGCAAATGAACTCCCACCTCCTATTTATAGGCCTTTGGCCTTACAAGAACATTCTAGATGTGTATAAATGTGTGGCCTAGATTTAGTGTCTACAATCCTCCAAAGAAATATCTACACAATTCTAGAACTATGTACAATGTACAAGACAAGTCTAGAGAATTCTATACAACTCTAGACAAGTCTAGAAAAAGGCTAGACAACTCCATACTAATCTAAAGAATTCCAGAAAGTTCCATACTTGTGTAGAGAAGTCTAGAAAGCTCCAGTCCATGCAGGCTCCATGTCATCGTCTGCTGGGCGTCTGCGTGGCGCCTGTGTGGCGTAGCCTCTTAGTTGTGGGGCGTGACATTCTCCCCTACCTAAGCTCGCGATGCCCTCGTCGCGTCTTCTTGCTTGAACCGCTGGATATGCTTCGTGAACTGCCAAAGTGTATCCTCATGCTCCCAGCTCGCTTCGCTATCTGGCAGGTTCTTCCACTTCACTAAATACTCTGTATATTTGGGCATGCCTCTCCTGCTCATTACACAATCCGCAAGGATACAATCAACTTCCTTGTCGAAGGATGTGACAACAACTGTGGGTGTCCTTTGCGATATGCCCCGAGTAAGGTCTTCCGTGTCTTCATGATAGGCTTGAGCATGCTAACATGGAAGACTAGATGCATCTTCAACTTGGGTGGAAGCTCCACCATGTAGGAGACCTTGCCCACCCTCTTAACAATAGGGAACGGGCCCTCGTACTTCCTT
Source organism: Cornus florida (assembly GCF_030987335.1). Classification (NCBI taxonomy): domain Eukaryota; kingdom Viridiplantae; phylum Streptophyta; class Magnoliopsida; order Cornales; family Cornaceae; genus Cornus; species Cornus florida. The sequence goes on along the minus strand of NW_026775571.1, from coordinate 49,119,984 downwards.
ACTAGCCCCTTATGCACGCTCCGGAAGGACTTAAACTGTTGGGGTAGTAGCTTAAACATCACCTGGTCTCCCACTATGTACTCCACCCGCCTTCGTTTGGTGTCGGCCCACTTTTTCATCTTCTTTGTCGCCTTGTCAAGGTACGCCCTAGCCAAGTGGGACATCTCGTGCCACCTCTTAGCAAATTTGTAGGCCGCCGGACTTTTACCATCGCAAGTCGAAGCAATGGCGTTGGGTGTCATAGGTTGCTGTCCGGTAACAACCTCAAATGGACTGTGATTGGTAGCCTCACTCCGTCGCAAGTTATAAGAAAACTGTGCCACCCCAAGGAGTTTGGCCCAATCTCGCTCATTGGCACTCACATAGTGCCTCAAATAAAGCTCCAGGAGAGCATTGATACGCTCTGTCTGCCTATCTGATTGGGGGTGGAAACTCGTAGAAAAGCTGAGATCCGTCCACATCTTCTGGAAGAGCCCCGTCCAAAATCTACCCGTGAAACGCGGGTCTCTATCACTGACAATATTCTGTGGAACTCCCCAAAGCTTGACCACATGGTCAACAAATAACTCCACTGCCCTCTCTGCTGTGCAGTCTGCTGGTGCGGGTATGAAGTGGCATATTTGCTGAACCGATCTACCACCACTATAATGCTCCCACAACCTTCTGACTTGGGCAAGCAAGTAATAAAATCCATAGAGACACTCTCCCGTGGTCTCTCTGGAATAGGTAATGGCTCTAGTAAGCCTGCAGGATGCTATTGCTCAATCTTGTCTTATTGGCACACAAAACAAGTCCTCACATATGTCTCAACATCATCGCGCATCCGAGGCTAATAATATGAATCTTTAAAGAGTGCTAGTGTGCGCCGCATACCTGGGTGACCAGCCCATTTTGTGTCATGGCACTCTCGTATTAACTCCTTTCGCAAGTTGCCCCAACTGGGCACAAAGAGTCGGTCCCCTGTAGTGAGAAGTAAATCATCCCTTAGCTAAAAGCGCCGAGTCTTCCCTTCCTTAGCCAGCTGAATAAGGCTTTTGGCTAAAGGGTCATGTTGCAACCCCTCTTTGATCCGCTCCACAAGAGGGTGCTGGGCCGACTAATAGCTGCGAGCTCGGCCTTGCGACTAAGCGCATCCGCCACAACATTGGCCTTGCCCAGCTTGTATTCAAAATGATAGGTGAACTCCGCTAGGAAGTCCTGCCATCGAGCTTGCTTGGGGCTGAGCTTCTTCTGTGTCTAAAAGTAGCTGGTGGCAACATTATCTGTCTTGATCACAAATTGTGCCCTGAGCAAGTAGTGCCTCCAAGTACGTAGGCAATGGATGACCACCGTCATCTCTTTCTCCTGCACTGTATAGCGCCGCTCGGTGTCATTAAGCTTGCGGCTCTCATAAGCTATGGGGTGTTCTTCTTGCATTAACACGCCCCCAATAGCAAAATCTGAGGCATCCGTATGCACCTCATATGGCTTGGAGTGGTCGGGCAAGCTAAGTACCGGCTCCTCTGTGACTGCCCTCTTCAAGTCATCAAATGCCCCCTGGCATGACTCTGTCCAACTCCAAGCACGGGCCTTCTTGAGAAGGTCTGTCAATGGGGCTGCTCTTGTGGAGTAACCCTTGATGAAGCGGAGGTAGTAATTGACAAGCTCAAGAAATGAGCGTAGCTCTGTCACCTTAGTGAGTGGCTTTCACTCTTGAATGGCCCTCACCTTTGCCTCATCCATCATCAGCTTGCCATCCCGTATTTTATGCCTTAGGAACAACACCTCCTCTTGGGCAAAAGAGCATTTCTCTATCTTCACATATAGGTCGTTCTCCCGTAGGACTTGGAAGACTGCCTTCAAATGCTGCACGTGCTCCTCTAGAGTGGTGCTATACACAACAATATCATCTAAGTACACCACCACAAAGTGATCCAAGTAGGGATGGAAGAGCTTGTTCATCAAAGTACAGAAAGTAGCAGGTGCATTGGTAAGGGCAAACGGCATAACAAAAAACTCATAAGAGCCATACCTCGTCACACATATAGTCTTAGGCTCATCCCCGTCCGCTATCCGCACCTAGTAGTACCCCAAGCGTAAGTCTAGCTTAGTGAAGTAGCGTATTCCACCAAACTGATCAAAAAGATCGGCAATGAGAGGAATGGGGTACTTGTTTTTGATAGTCACCTTGTTGAGCGCCCGGTAGTCGATACACATGCGTAAGGACCCGTCATTCTTCCTATTGAACAACACCGGTGCACCATATGGGGCTTTCGAGGGTTGAATGTAGCCCGCATCTAACAGCTCCTTGAGTTGCATTCGCATTTCGTCCAACTCTGGGGGTGCCATCCGGTAGGGTACCAAAGCAGGGGGTTTAGAACCTGGTTCCAGCTCAATCTTATGATCCACCTCCCTCCTAGGTGGAAGCTTTGTTGGGCAGCTCTTTAGGCATCACGTCCGTATACTCATCTAGCACGGCTCGTATCTCCTTAGGTACCTCTTCTTGTGGGGAAGGGATTAGCTCATCATCGGGTGTCTCCAGCAACGTAGCAAGGTAGCTAGTCTCTCCCTTCTTGAAGCCCTTCTTGAACTGCATAGCTAACAAGGCTTAGGGTTCCAACTTGGCGCCTCGCTCCACCAGCACCATGCATGCTGTGTTGCCTTCCATAATACACACAGTGTTAACAAAAGGAATGGGGAAGGCTCTCACCTTGTCTAAGAACTCCAACCCAAGGACTAGTTTGAAGTCGTCCATGGGTACCACTAATAGGTCTATGTGGCCACCACACTCGCCAATGCATGCTCTGACGCCGTGTGCCATGCCATGTATAGCCTTTGCCACTAAGTTAACTGCCTTCATGGAGCCCCCTTCTTTGTTATACTTGAGGCCCAACCTCTTGGCCTCGTCAAAGCTCACAAAGTTATAGGATACACCCGTGTCCACCAAAGCACGTGTAGGTGTCCCATTAATGCTTGCCTCTACGAACATTAGCCCCTTAGCCGCCGCCTTAGGGACTTCAGTTTTAGCCTTGATGGCATTAAGGATTTGCAGTGAACCCATCTGCGCCTCCTCCTGTTGTTGCTCTTCGTAGCGGCTCGTCATGGCATTGAGGTTCTTTCGCTTTGGGCAATCTTTTACCTAATGTGGTCTATCACATATGAAGCAAGAACCCTTAGGCTTGGGTGTTCCTTCCTTGTTCTCCCTTCCCTCTTTGCCACCGTGGCCACCACCTGGCTTACGGGACCAATCCTTGTGGGGTGCAGCGCCCTTGTCTCCCCCACCTTTGCCGGCATACCGCCGCCCCTTGTCCTTGTCTTTGTCTTTTGGCTTGGACGAGGTTTCCTTCTTGGAACTGAAATCAATAAAGGACTCCACCTCTGCAATAGTTGTGGCAAGGTCTTGCACGTTGCGCCGCCTCAACTCCGTCTTAGCCCACAACTGCAAGCCATCCATGAAGAAGAAAAGAGAGTCCTTGTCGGATAGATCCGGGATCTCAAAAGTCAAGTTAGTGAATTCTTTCACATAGTCCCGAATCGACCCAACCTGTTTTAGCCTTCGGAGTCTGCCCCTGGCTTCATCCTCGACATTCTCAAGATAGAAATGCTTCTTAATTTCCCTAGTGAAATCAGCCCAAGTATCAATAGAGACCGTACCTTTGCCCATATCGCCATACTTCTTCCTCTACAATAGCATGGCATGGTCTGTGAGGTAGTGAGTCGCCGTGTGTATCTTGATGGTCTCATCTGTTATGCCTGTAGCCTCAAAGTATTGCTCCATGTTGAAGAGGAAGTTCTCCAACTCTCTCGCTACCCGATTCCCACTATAGCACTTAGGCTTGGGAATATCAACCCGGGGTGCTACTACCCCTGTAGTAGCTGTGCCAGACGCCACTGCCCGTTTGCACAATGCCCAGTCTATTCGCATTTCCTCCATTTGCTCGCAGAAAGTGCCAAGCTCCTGATCAACATAGACACGTAGGGTGGCAAACTCTCCCAACATAAGTTCTCGAAATGCCTGGAGCTCCTGCTGAAAGTCACCACTTAGGGCATTGAGTGACCCTTTGACAGCATTCTGGACCTCAGCATGCGCTGGTGAGCATCCTCAAGCTGCTCCAACACGTTAGCTATGGACCCCTCTATGTTTGCCATACGTGCCTCTAAGCCCGCCATGATGTCCTTCGACCTAGCCCTTGTCCTCATTCCGACTGGAGGGAGATTTGCTTCCCTTCCACGTAGCTCCTCCTCTTGGTTGTTAGTCTAATTGCTCTGCCATAGCTTCCTCCACATAAGGTGTGACGCCTCACGACCTTAGCTCTGATACCAACTGTCACGGACTTGAACCTTTCCAAGCTCACATGCGGCCTTAGACACTTTTAAGCCCCCTTGAAGCGCTAAGTCAGCCTACCCGAGTGTGCTAGCTTAGTGAAGACTAAGGCTAGACAAATGTTTTGCTTACTTGGGTATGTAGGAAGAGATTAGGCAAGTGAGCAAGAAAGTTTGGGAATGTATGAACACTTGTATTACTTGAGAGGAGATTACAACTTAGGTTGCTTGGTGAGGAGCAAATGAACTCCCACCTCTTATTTATAGGCCTTTGGCCTTACAAGAACATTCTAGATGTGTACAAATGTGTGGCCTAGATTTAGTGTCTAGAATCCTCCAAAGAAATATCTACACAATTCTAGAACTATGTACAATGTACAAGACAAGTCTAGAGAATTCTATACAACTCTAGACAAGTCCAGAAAAGGCTAGACTACTCTACACTAATCTAGAGAATTCTAGAAAGTTCCATACTTGTATAGAGAAGTCTAGAAAGCTCCGGTCCATGCAGACTCCATGTCATCGTTTGCTGGGCGTCTGCGTGGCGCCTGTATGGCGTAGCCTCTTAGTTGTGGGGTGTGACACTAGGCTAAGGTCGCTCAGTCCTTGGATCCTTTTGGACAAGGACGAAAAAAAGGGCTTCTCAGCATCAACCAACTTATGATCGACACATAGCTTGGTTTATATTAGTCTGACTGTCTTGTCTAACGTAGGGTGCCATGTGTCGCTCGCTTGTGGTTATTTTCTGTTTTGGGATACTCGAGTGCTCTAGAAAATATCTTGTGTCTATTATTCTTGGCACGTGTTATAGTGAGCATGAACTGAGATGTCATTCTGCGTATCCTTACAAGTTCGAGCAGTCTGTTGAGTACAGTTGGTAGGATCTCTAGGTGAAGTCTGGGAGGACAAACTTACTCTGGTCTCTGTAGGTTATCAAGTCGTATTGTGTCACATTGACGTGATGTTAGGTCTTCTAAAGGGTCTAATCTCACATAAAAAATGGTAAAATAATAAAGAATCTCACAAAGTTCTATATGCGTTAACACATATAAATTTAGAGATCCACGTGAAATTATAGAAATAAAATAATTCTTGCATCGAATAGTTGCAGTGAATTACTAGACCTACTCTTTTAATTGGTTAATTATGCAATAAATAAGGAAGTGGAGCCCTCCACTATATTTGGTATAAATAACCAATTAACAATTATTCGGTTAGACAATTCAGTGCAAGTGTTCAGTGTAAGTATCACTACTCATTATAGAAACCATACATAATTATATGGTGTGCCTAACACTTTGTCCATATATAATCAGACATTTAAATTTGTTTGTCTAGTTCAGTACACCATATGAATGTCACTACAAAGGCCATTACACTTAACTCATTATCTAGTTTCTAATGTCACCTTGCATGTCACAACTTAATGTTAGATGGTAACTCCACATTGTTAAAGCCCTACATATATCGCATTAAAAAGTCTTTTTTTTTTTTTTGCAATAACATCTTTATATATATCATTCACTCAAACATTCTCCAACGAGATTGTTGTTAAGAAAAATTAGCATACGAAATGTGAATCTAAAAATTGTGGAAAGAATAATTTGTGACTGCAAATTACAAATACATCCTTTCACTCTATTAGGGAGTTAGATTAACAATATCCATATTACAGGGGAGTTATATGCACAATATTCATATCACAAGGGGTTAAAATTTTTATAATAATGTGTAAGGGAAAACCAATGCAATAGACTCCTGTTATTACGGGATATAGAGAGAGTTAGATATACATAAAGCTACGCAGCCTTGCATAAAAATTACCCTCTAGTATAAAAAGTGTGAGAAAAATCAAAATAGTTTTGAAGAAAGAAATTCTAAAAGACAGTTATTTTTTAACTTTGAATTTTTTGAAAAACAAAAATCATCAAAATGATCTATTCAAGGGTTTTTTTAAAAATTTACTTTGAAGCACATAAAAATGGGTAATTTACTTTAACCCCCAAACCCGTTTACCAGAAAGTAACTTTGAATGTGAAAAAGTTGGTAATGCCCTTTTACTATAATAAAATATTGAGGAGTGCTAATTGCATTCGCGCAAGCGACTGTCATTTCACAGTCGCTGTTAGGATTGATTAGTTTTACATGCATTAATTACTTGAGTTTCTATTTTAATGGGACTCTTTAAACATTACTTTTTTAAAAAAATATACCCTTTTAAATTATTTAGCCTTTCTTCTTCTCTCTTCTTTTAATCTATCCATATGGGAATGTGTGGGTGTATATATATATATATATAATAACTAGTGTTATGTGAATGGATTTTGAAAAATGAAAAAACCTATAAATAGGATAATCCATTCACAAGAGATGGATTCTAAAAAAAAAAAAAAAATCACTTATTTTCCGAAAAGAAAAACAAATAATAAAAAATAAGAGAACGAAAAAGAATCAATATACAAGATAGATTATGAGATTTTAAAAAATATATAAAATTAGTTATATATATACACACACACACACATGTATATATTTCTTTTTACAACTATCTTGGTGAATGAATCATTTCCTCTCTTTTTTTTTAAAGTCCATTTAAACAAGGATAGTTGTAAAAATAAAAAATAAAAACAAAAAGAAACATATACATATATATATATATATATATATATATATATGGAAAAAAAAAAAAAAAAAACGAGAGGAAATAATTCATTCATTCAATGATAGTTGTAAGAAGAAATATATAATCAATCTCAGAATCCATCTTCTGCGTGGATTCTTTTCTCGCTTGTTTTTTTTTTATCTTTCTTTTTATTCTTTTCGGATTTTTTTCAAGCTCTTCTTTCTTTTTCTTTTCTTTTTTTCTTTTTTTTTTTTCTGCTTCCTTTTATTTTTTTAAAGAATCCATCCATCTCTTGTGAATGGATTATACTATCTATTTTTTTTTTTTTTTTCCTTTTTTAGAATCCATTTACATAAAAATTATATATATATATGAACAATACTTAGGTCCTCACTAGTGAGGATCTACACCACACTAACCATTGATGTGGACCAATAATAAATGAACATGCTATTTTTAATTACCAAATTCAATATGGTGGGTAGATACCCACTTACCAAATCAGAGATGGTGATTACCATCTATGATTTGGTAATTAAAATATAATGTATTTATTTATTATTGGTCCACATCAACTGTCAATATGTTCAATATTCATACTGACCGTTGATCTGGATCAATAATAAATAAACACATTTTATTTTAATTACCAAATCAGAGATGGTGATCACCATTTCTGATTTGGTAAGTTGGTATCTACCCACCATATGAATTTGGTAATTAAAAATAACATATCTATTTATTATTGGTTTACATCAATAGTGAGTATGGTGTAGATTCTCACTAGTGAGGACCTAACTATTGTTTTATATATATGTATATATATATACACATCCCTATATATGGAACAATTAAAAGGAGAAGAAAAAATGCTAGATAATTTACAAGGGTATTTTTGTCTAAAAAAGTAATGTTTGTAGAGCCTCATGAAAATAGAAACTCAAGTAATTAATGCATTTAAAACTAACCAATCCTAACAGTGCGACTGCAATTAGCACTCCTCTAAAATATTACATTTTTTATACAAGAGAATGGCAAAATTATTATTTTATAAAATTTTTGGATCAACAGGTCTATCGAAAACAAAAATGCTAAGAGTCGTTGAGCACAAATACCAAATCTCATGGGAGGTCAAAGTAATAAATATTGAACTGTTTACCCGTGTTTAATTTACTCAAACCTTATGAGAGGTCGGTGTAATTTTCTCAAATATATATATATATATATATATATATTGACTATAGAGCTCGTGGGTCTCAAAACTGTTAAGGAATAAATGTACCAAATTGTAAATTTCTTTGGACAGTTGTATATGAATTATTTTAAGTCAAAATGAACAAAATTGCACATTATTTTTGGGCAAATTACATTGACCTCATGTTAGGCCAAATCTCACGTTGATGGACAATTTACTTTTAACTTGCACTCATATTAGAATGTGAATTTGTATTTTTTATTTTTTATTTTTTTCCAAAGGCAAGAAAGATGATTTCATTGATTCAAAGGAAAACACAGTACATATTTTGGCAGTCCACCAAGGCTGCTTCTTAAATCACTCTAGGGATAGCAAGATCAAACATTATATCACTCTTCTCTTTCATACCCAGGTGACTTAATACATAAGCAACTGAATTAGCATTTCTACCAATCCAATTCAAGGATGCCCATTGGAACTAGGAAAGCAGAAAGCCAAAATCTTCCCAAATAGCAGCAATGCAGCTTTGAGGACTCCTTGAATCAAGGAGCACTTTACAATCACCCTCGATAATTAAATTAGTAAAGCCCCACTTCAAACTCCATCTAAGTGCTTTCTTAGCAGTAGCAGCTTCAACCATTAGAGGAGATGGCATGTTTGGTAATGAATAGATTATAGCTTTGACAGTGCACCCTTCTAAATTTTGAACAACAAATCCTTCGGCAGCTTCTCCATAATAAGCAATAAAAGAAGCATCAAAATTCAACTTATAAACACCAATGGGTAGAGGTTGCCATGCCTCTGTTCTACTTGCAATCGGTCTGCTACAACGCAAAGATTGATTATCCATAAATTGTTTAAACTCATCCCAATGCTTCAAAGCAAGAAAAAGAACCTCTTGCTTCGTCATGACATGAGCTTCATAAATATAAGCATTTCTAGCATTCCACAAATACCAAACAATGTAAGCAATTAAACTTAATATATCTATCCTCAATTTAGAGTGTTGAAGCACTACAACAATATTTGGACACCATGAAGACCATGTAAGGTAAGGAATTTGATCAACCAACACCCTTAAAAGACTTAATCGCCACACGTTTTAAGCAAAAGGGCAAAACAACAACAGATGGTCGACACTTTCAATGTCAAGCCCACATCTTTTGCAACATGCATCTTCCACTATGCTCCTGCGTTTCATATTAGAGAAAACTTGAATATGACCATGGCAAGCAGCCCACAAAAAATGCAATATTTTTTCCTTTGCTCGAATATTCCAAAGGCTTTTCCACACTTGAGACCTAGCATCTTGGTTAGAAGGAGAAACAAGATGGAAGGAGAAACAAGATGGACATGATGAATGGGACTACTTTCCTTAAGGTGTAAAGCGACGTAAAAGGCTGATTTGACAGAAAAAAAACCGGTACTAGAAAACGCCCGTATCTTTTTATCCGAACTAACAAATTCACTAATAGGAATTCTTTGGATAAGCTTACAATCTTCAAAGCAAAAAAAGTGATACAATAGAGAACAATTCCAAGTCTTGGTATGAGGATCAATAAGATCATGGACCATTTGAAGTTCACTACCCATAGGACAAGGAGTTTGACCTTTGAAATCAATAGATTTTGAAATCCAAGGACCTGTCCATATATTAATACTTCGACCATTACCCACAGTCCACCTAAAACCTTTTAAAAGGATTTCTTTGCTTGAAAAGATACTTCGCCATGCCCAAGAAGCCCCTCTTTTCATTCGGGACTGCAAAAAAGAAGAATCGGGAATATATTTAGCTTTAAACACCTTTGAGAGCAAAGAATTTTCTTCCACTTCCAACCTCCACCCCTATTTGGCCAAGAGAGCCAAATTAAAACTTTCTAAGCCTCGAAATCCAAGGCCACTCACTGCTTTGTTTTTGCACAGAACGTCCCACTTAGTCCAACAAACACCTTTGTGATCATTTGATCCTGACCACCAAAAGTGAATAAGTTTGCTTTTTAATTTTTGACAAACACCGAACGGAATTTTGAAGCAACTTATAGTGAAGGTTGGAATGGCTTGGAGAACTGTTTTCCCCCCATTTGAAAAGTAAGCATGCCTCCAACTTTGAATCCTAGCCTCCATTTTATCTTCAAGGAATTGAAAATTTTCTTTTTTAGATCGCCCTATTTCAGGTGGTAAGCCCAAATACTTCGCATGGTTGTTTGCCAAAGAAATTATCAAAATGCTGCCCAATTCTTCTTTCTTAATTCAACTTGCCATAAAGATGAAGAATTTGCTTTATTTGGCTGACCTCACAGACTCTTACCTTGTAAAAGAATCATCAGCAAAAAGTATGTGAGTGAGCAAAGGGCTATTTGACCAACTTTAACACCAGAGAGGACACAGACAATGTTGCGAGGTGTACTAATTTGGATAGAACCTCAGTGCAAAAAAAGAAAAAGGTAGGGTGAAAATGGATCACCCTGTCTCAAACCTCACTTCGGGATAAATTAACGTCCAGGGATTCCATTCAACACTACTGAATATGAAACTGTAGTAATACACTCCATAACCACCTTCACCCATTGACCAACATGTAATGACCCTAGATTTTTTTACCCAAAGTCTACTATGATGACCCGAACTGGATCCAGAAATGCAGAAGCAGAAGAAGCAAAATGGCCTCAAGAGATGTACATCATCCCTAAGGCACCAAGATGACTCCCCATGAAGCCATAGAACTCAAAGAAAACAAGAGCGGAAGCAATGGTTCACAAACGGACGAGAATGAACCAAAGGGCAAAATGGTCATTTCCAAACTGAGATGGGTGCCACCGTGCACACCATTGGAAAGATAACGAAAATGAATGAAGATACACTCAAGAATCACCTGATTCTGAGTCTAAAAGGAAAAGATATGAATTTAAAACAAAGTGGCCTTCGCCGTTTAAGGGTTACCCCGAACCTATCTTACTAAAACTAGAATAACTCTTACTATAAGTGGAGTTCTAATGAGTGGTTGGTACCAATGGAAAGCTAACTTCGAGCTCTTGAACTTAGAATCAAGAATCATCCAATTTAGATCTGGAATGAAATAGATATGACCTTCTGAAGTTGGAACAACAAAGCTACCCAAGGAAAAGATGAAGAACAGAGTTCTAGGGAGGGTCGGTCGACCGACGGCAAGGGTCAGCCGACCGAAAGTGCACCGTCAGCAGACCGAACCCCAAGGATCAGCCGGCCGAAACACCCTTTTTGGCTACTGGAATTGCCTCGAGGCTTGTCAGCCGACTGATGATGCTCCATCAGCCGACCGACACATCTGCTGCAACTCAGAAAAGCTGTTGCAATGTGTGAATGTGATGCTAGGTCCATTTCTAAGGCTCTATAAGCTTTCTATATGATCCGGACAAGTTTGAAAATATCTCTTAACATCGTTGAAGCATTCAAAACATTTTAAAACAAGAGGGAACTCAAAATGACACTCCGTAGAGGAATTTTTCATAAAATTCATGAAATTGCCCAAAAATAGGTCAAAAGTTGAAACTTAAGATTTTTATGAAATGTGGACATGCACGCGAACGTAAAAAGACATTTAAGACGCGTTCCGATGGTCCGCGGCCTCAAAATGTCAAGAATGCAAAATATGACCTCTCAACGGCCAAAAATGCCTAAAAATGCAATAAATGAAACCAAAATGTGAAACCTAGAACAAAATAGTATTTAGCCTTTGGCCACACCTCATACATGATCATAGAAACCCTAAGAAAAAGAAAGAATGGAATTCCCACACCCGATGCAAAAGTTATGAAGTAAAGACTAATGATTTTTCAATATTTTCATAATAAACTTTAAAAGCAAAAGTGTATAGAATACATAATACATGTCATTGGCCTCCGGCCTCATCTTATACATGTTGAATACAATGAAAAGGAGTGTACTTATGTACATTTTACATATTTAGAATCAAAGAATACAAGTTTCATACATTAAGCTATGAAATGATAATTTATGCTAACATTTGTATGAAATGGAAACTAAAAAGCTAGAAGACATCTCTATGAATGGCAAGCATCACGAACCAAGTCTTTGTACCTAATCAAATCCCCCAGTAACTTCGGGGTGAATAAACAAGTTTACTCGTAGAGAATGAGCATGCATCGACTCGATTTCTTTAGAGATTTTTAGGACTAACATGATATAATTCAAAAGGGATCATGCCACCTAACGTCTATGTCAAAGATTAGACGCAAGGATCATCCTAAGATACTCATACAATTGAAATAGAATACACGACATGCAAGCACACTAGTTACAAGTGTACTAAACGAAGATGAAAGCATGTGAGGTAAGTATACAAAACACAGGCATACTAACAAGATGGGAAACACACAAGGCAAGTATACAAGACAAGAGTACATTAAACGGAATCTATATACAAGAAGCAAGTATGCAGTTCTAAGTATGCTAAATAAGATCTAAATACACAAGTAAGCATAATATCTATGCAGTTAAACAAGGTGGGAAAATACTCCATAAAACACAACATGGTTCTTAGATCTTTAAGAGATAACACTAGAAATCTAAGAGTTTAGAGATTTGCATGTTGATATAAATCATTACTCGCGGTCCATGCCACCTCGAATCTAAGTCAAGTTACATATAGAGGATCATTCCTAAGTCATGGTAGCATAAAGTAACATGAAACAAGATAACTAAGAAATTTAACAAGATTGAAACAATTCAATTGGCACGACAAGGACAAGGCATGAAATCAGGGATAAGGCATAGTATCAATGTAATCAAACGAGGTTGGAACATTTCATATAACGCGAAAAGAATTTTAAATCTTCAAGGAATAGCAACTTGAAATTTAAAGAGTGAAATCAACCAATGTGGAAACTTGGATATCGCCCGGATTAAAACCGTTTTCATGGGATCACTTTAGGGCTACTAACCCATGGGTACCTTCCCCGAGTGCTTACCATAGAAAACCAGAATCTTGGGATCACTTTAGGGCTACTAACCCATGGGTACCTTCCCCAAATACGCACTATAGTGTAGAAGGACTTTCCCCCGTACTAGAACCAAGTCCTAGCCATGTCAATTTTAATTGATATCACCAAGTTTCCAAAATCAACATGTTGTGCAAGTCAAGATAGCATTAAGACAGAAGTAATGCATTGCACACGTTTTATGCACAACTATGATTTAGAAATATACAAGTCATGCCCTAAGTCCTCAATTAACATAGCATGTGAAATGTCAAGAAATCATAGTATGCATCCTCATAAACTACAAACTAGGATATATGTCACATAGAATCCATCGATGTAAAAATACCACAAGTATAAGATTAATAATTTAATTATTTACTAAGCAATTCATGGATAATTAAATCATTCAAAGACAATTGTGCTAGTTCATTAAGTACATTAATGAAACTAAAATACATGGGGTCTAGTTACATGATGAAAAGCTAAAACTTCTATGGAATACAAGTTATAACTAAGTGAACTAAGTTCTATACGAGTAAAACAAGTAAGCGTAAGTCTCTAACTTATCTGATTGTTCTCAATTTAATACACGTTAAAGAACATGTCAAGGAAATCATGTATGTAAGGTTGGAAACCTAATCAAGTGCATAGAACCATTGAATAGATTTTAATTATTTCATTTAATTAAAATCTCTAGATTTTGAAACTCGTCCAAATGATCTTAAATTAATATATGTTATTAAACATGACAAGACTTGATTTAAGAGCATGATACAAATATATTTTATACAAGTTACGGCCATGTGTATTAAACTTTAATACAAGAAAAATAATAAATGAAAGGCTTCAAAACCAAATCAAATATTCTAGATTTAATATATGTGAAACTATATTGCATGCACATCAAGAATTTTAAGTCGAAAATCCAACGGGATGAATAGTACACTTGGAGCAAATTAATTAATCTAATAAATTAAATATTACTAGATTTCAAAACTTCTCCGATTACTCTCAATTTAATCTATGTTGAAGAGCATGTTAGGGCCTAATATAATATGCTATCACATGTTGATTTAAAGCTAGATAAGGCCACATGATTTAATATTTTATCCAAGATAAATATTAAATAAAATCTTCATTTCTTATCCAAATAATCTAGATTTAATATATGTCAATCTACATATCAAGGGGTAATATTCTATCATGCCACATGATTAAACAAAGTTATGGATAACCGGGAAAATTAAATCCTTCACAAGAAAAATAAATAATAAAATTTCTAGATTTTGAATCCAAGCATGTAATCAAGTTGTATAAGCATCACAAGCATGTAGTATAGGAAGAATTTAAATTATAACACCCCAACCTCAATTTGAGATGAAAATCCCAAATCCCCACCGGAAGAAAAGTGTTCCGAATCCGCCGAAACCGAAGGGTTTTGTCGGGGACAACACGATCCCCATGAATCCGAAGGAAGCCCCATGAAAATCACAACTTGACCTAAAACCCAAACTCAAAATTTGGCCAAAAATGGATTCCAATAAAGGTGAAAGAAGTGCGTATTCAACATGAACACAAAACGTAAAGGCACTTTAACTTTTTAACAAAGGAATGAAGTTCAAAAGAGGAGAGAGGTGGTGGCAGCCTCCCTTGGGCTGCCATGGGAGCTCTGGTCGTGCAAGATGAGTGGGGAAGATGAAAAATGAAATATCTCCTCCCCCTTTTATTGAAAAAACCAAAAAGTGCTCCGAAAGTGCCCCGCCGAGTCCGGAAAAGTGCATTTTGAGCAAACAGGCTGAAACGGCAAAACTCCGTGAACGAAAAAGATTCAAAATGAGAAAATATGAACAACGGAAGAAACGACGTAAAAAACCGAGTCCCGAGTAGAAAATTATGCCCCGAACATGTTCGGTGGCAACCGGGTCCAGAAATTCTGAAACTGGAGAAAAATGAACAGAAGGAAATTCTAAGGGTCCACGACTCAACGAAATGTGAAAATGAATCCTGTACGAGAATCCAAGCTCCAGACGAGACATTTTGCAATAACTTTCGTTAATTGCATAATGGCCCTACAAAAAGTTTTGCCCTAGAATGAAAATATCTTCCAAAAGATATTTTCTTCGATACCCCATAAATAAAATATCTTCAAAAGATATTTACGAAAAACACCCCAAGAAAAGAAAAAATTCTGAAGAATTGTGCATCCATGCCCTTATGGACACCTGGAGCAACCAGAGTACTTTCTTGCAAAAGTGAAGATACGTATTTCGAGGAAACCACTCAAGATGAAGGCACGTGAAGTCAAAAACTAAATCAGAGCATGAAAAGTGAGGTTTTTCCAAACAAGTGACAAACGGGGAAAAGACAGAAACAGGGAAAAGGACGAAAGACGTATAGTGTCCGAAAAGTGAAAATGCAGAATTGACTCGATCCTCAAAGGAAGTTGTCAATCCACGGAAGAGAGTCTCAGAAATCATTTCCAAGCACTCGAGATGACACTAAGCGACGAGAAACAGAGCTTAGAAAGGAAAATTAAACGGAAAAAAATTATTCGTAAAATTTCAAGAAAAAGGAAAGGAAGGCAAATGACCGGGTCGTTACACAACAAACCCAAATTGAGCAACACCCACTCCAAATATCCCCATTGCACCCTATTATATGCCTTAGCCATGTCCAATTTCACTGCGATGTATTTATTGTTTCTCCCCCTACGGCGTTTAAGATAATGTAACACTTCATGGGCGACTAAAATATTGTCAGTAATCAATCTGCTGGGAACAAAAGCACTTTGTTCTTGACTAATAATTGATGACATCAATGGTTTCAACCTATTAGCCAAAACCTTAGTAAAGATTCTAATAATAACATTACATAGAGAGATTGGACGAAAGTGAGATTTTTGTTGGTACCTTTACTTTCGGAATAAAAACAATATTGGTCGCATTAAGGCTCTTGAGAAGCTGGTCGCTATGAAGAAAGTCATTAAACGCTTGTAGAATATCTGTCTTAATGATATGCCAGAAACTCTGAAAGAAAATAGGACTTAAACCATTAGGACTTGGTGCCTTAAAAGCCCCTATCTCCATAATGGCATGATACAATTCAAGCTCTGTAGCAACCTGCAACTCCATCCGAAGTGAACAAATTTTGAAAAAATTTGTTAGCAATATTTCTAATTTGTATTTCATTAAAGCACCAATTTCTATCTTCATCTTCCAATCTCCCTATAGCATTCCTTCGGCGATGTTTCAAAGCAAACGAATGAAAAAATTTTGTATTGCGATCACCTAACTTCAACCAATCAATTCTGGATTTTAGTTTCAAGAACAACTCCTCAACCTTCCATGCCTCTCCTAATTCCTTCTCCATTTTATGATACTTAACCGAATTGAAAGTTCCTGGATGCTTCTTCATCTGCTTCAATTGAGTTTCTAGGTCTCAAATCTTGAACTGTGAATTCCAGTGTGTATGATGACTCTAATTCTTGAGTGAGTGTCTACAAGTATTAATCTTATGTTTTAATTAAAATTGTAGCATACCTCGACAACTTGTTTGCCAATATTCTGCCATAATTTTAGCACACGCATCAGATTTCAACCACCGAGCATCAAATCGAAAACTTCTGTCGTTGTATACCAGTTGCTAAGTTAAAGACAACACAATAGCTGAATGATTAGAACCGAAAATACTGATGTGGGAAACAGAAGCATGAGTAAAATGAGTGCTCCATTCATGGGTAGCAAGTGCTCTGTCCAACCGTTCAGGAACATTGGCATTACCATCCCGCTGATTACACCAAGTAAAAGGATAACCAGAATAGCCCAAATCAACAAGATGCATTGCTCCACAAAGTCTCGAAACACTCTTAATTACCAACCTTGCTTCCGTTGCCCCCCAAATTTCTCCTCTGGATACAATAAATCATTAAAATCGCCTATTAGAACCCATCGTTGTGATAGCCATGATTGAAGTTGTTGCAAGTAATGCCACTGCTCCATACGTTGCCTGTCATCCACAGAGGCATAAACACCGGAAAAACACCATTCTTCTCCAACTGATTGCCCATTAACTTTGCAAGTAATTTGAAACTCTTTAACATCCAAAATTTGAAGGTTAGTATCTTCATCCCAATACACTGTAATTCCACCTGCAGTACCTATTGGGTCTTGAAACAACATATGTCGATACCCTAATTGTCGCCGTATCCGCTCCATACAAACTCCAGAATTTTTTGTCTCCAGTAAGAGAAGTACATTTGGAGAATGGTGAAACACCAATTTCTTTAATTGACGAGTGGTTAGAGGGTTTCCCACTCCCTAACAATTCCAACTTAAAATCTTCATAAGATGTTGAGAAAAGCGAAAGGAAGATAATGAAATTGGAATCGAAAAAAGCGCACACAACGATCAGTTGAATTACAGAAGAGAGGAAGACAAAAGAATAAATTAGGGCACAAAACAATGAAAAGGGGGAAAAAAGTCGGCGCAAAACAAAAGATAGAGAAAAGGAAAGACAGTCGAAGAAGGAATCAGAGAGAAATAAGAGGACAACAAAACAGGAAGGAAAAGAAATCAGCAATCGGAAAAGGCCGATATAAGAAATAAAGAGAAGACAAAAGTCAGAACGATAAAACAAAAAAAAAGAAAAAAAAGGAGGGGAGTGGATGGATGGAAAAGAGAAAATAAAATTATTGGAGAAAAATATATGGAAATCAAACCTGAGAGACAACACTAGAGGATCAAAGGATCAGGTAACACCACTCCTCGAGAAATCGAGCAAATCGCTGATCACAAAAACCTCGACAGTAGTGAGGAACAAGCAACCGGTTGATCAAGTTGGAGAAATAGATTCAACAACCAACAACAGCCACAAAACCGTCCCCAAACAGAAGATCAAAAACACGACGCTTGATAGAACAAGCAAACCTCTAATCACGGAGAACCCTCGACGGCGACGAGAATCCCTAAGCATGAGACCATTCCACAATGATAAACAAGATTCAAGTAGCCACTAATGCGCAGTTAAGACAAGACTTTGTTGAGTTGAGTTATCCATTCACGTTTGATCTTTCAATTAGGGGTCATCCCAAGTCACTATACAACCTACTCAATAATATTAATTACATATTTAAAATTTAAGTTTTATGTGGATTTGTATGTCACATACACCCTAAATGTCACTTTTCAGATATAAATGGCTATCTACTCCTCTGACTTCTTGTTGACTCACAAAAATACAGCCAAGTGACCCATAGAAATTGTTGTGTGGATGCACCCCTGATAGCCATTCTCAACAAAGCACGAGAACCCAACACCACCCCGACCCAACACCTCCATCACCACCCCCACTCAAAGACGATTAATATATGTCATCAGCCATTTTCTCTGTTTGTTATGCTCGTGGTGACTGCAAACGAAAACACTACGGGTGTGTTTGGATAGTATTAGTTATGAGAGAAAAGAAAAGAAAAAAAATGATAGTTTAGTGAGAAAAGAAAAGAAAAGAAAGGATAGGAATAATTTCTATTTGTGTTTGGATAGAAAGGGGAGAAAAGAAAAGATAGTTATTCTTGTTTGGATAAGATAGAGGAGAGAAAAAAAAAAGAAAGGATAATAGACATTATTTTTTTATCCTTTCATAATCACGGGACTTGAATGGAATAATAAATCTGTGTATTGATTTGTGGAGGCTAATTTTGGTATTAAGAGAAAGCAAATGAAAGATAGGGAGGGATGCTATCCCTCCCTATCTCTCCTTATCCCTCCCTATCCCTCCACTTAATTTACCCAAACACACACTACACTATCCTCTCTTTTCTTTTCTCTTTCTATCCCTCCAAATCAACCCTACCAAACACACCCTACATGCCGTTGTTCAGGAATAACAAAAAGTTTATTTATTTTTATACACACAACAAACACCAGCATCCCTCCCCCAAATTACACGCCTATACCCGGATATAACGTGCTTATGGATTGGATTCACCAACTTTCTCTCTCTGATCAACTTTTTAATTGTTGTTCTATATATATATATATATATATATATCATCTTCAATCCAAACAAAACCCTACCCTACTGAACCCTTAATCTCTTGGAAAAATCCATCGCGAACACAATCTGAAATCCAAACACCAATCGCAACCCCAAACGCTCAACCCATCCCACCTTTACCTTCAGAACCTAAGCCAGGAAACCCAACAGCGACAATAGCCACGCCGCGACTACCATTGTGCCTTCACTGGAGTCTTCCTGGATTGTCACCAATGTCGATCGCTGTCTACGGCCGATCATTGCCCACCGAATGCCTTAAACAGCCCCAAAACTGACAATGTGAATCTTCATCCTTCTGTCAGTGGCTTCGAGGATGCTTGGTTCGCTGTCAAATGGGTGAATTTGGAGTACTGTGAACTGGAAGAGGAACCCCTATATATATATGTTTGAGAGAGAAAGTAAAAGAAAGCAATTGTACATCCTCGACGCATTGACGCTTTGGATCGGTGAGGAAATCTGCGATTACTTGAGGGGGCACGCCGGCGATGACGATGGCGACTTGGACGGCGGTGGAAGGGGCGACGGGATTTGAGGACGAGGCAGGGTCCTCCTCGTTATCATCGACAGTCTTCTTGGGGGTGGATCATAACAGAGGCGCGTACCAAGACATTCGTATATACATATTTGTGTAAATAGATGGAGATATATGAAAGAGGGTGTGATTTGGAATATATAGGGGCATTTCTGTTATATAAGTTAATAGATTTTTTTTTTGTATTAAATTGTATTAAAAAATGGGATAAATGGATCAATTTGTCTTAGTTAATTTTTAAAAAGTAATGTGAATTGTAATTAAAAATTAAAATTAAAATTAAAATAGCACTATCCCAGCCATAATTGTTGGTGCTATTCAATTTTTAAAACTTCATTTAAGCTCTCTCTCGAGATATATATAAGTAGTATAGATAGCGATTTGATTTTCCTTCTCTTCACAGCTGCTACAATTAACTTTAAAAGAGGAGCCTCTCTCTCCATTTTCCTTCTCTCTTTTCATGGATTTCTTCAAAACCGTTTTCTCAGACGATCTGGAACTTCCTTCAGATTCCCAAACCACACCTACCTCACCACCCAAACCCCAATCGCATGATCACGATCCTCAACCAGAACCCTCATCAAACCCTAACCCTGATCTTGGCCCTAACCCCAACCCTAACCCTGGAATTTCGACCATAACCAATGCCTGGACCTTCGGCAGCAGCTTGATCAAAACCCTAGCTTCCAGATCCGAATCCGTCATCGAAACCTACCGTCGCGATCTCGAAGAGTTCGGCTCCGGTCTCAAGAAGGAGACCGCCGTCATACGCGGCGTCGCCAGCCGAGCCGTCAAGGACCTCCCGACGTCTCTCGAGGCCGGCGCAGCAGTGGCGCAGGAGTCCCTCGAGTCCGTCGGCCAGGCGATCGACGATTTCGGGAACTCCGTGTCTGTGATCATCGCTCAAGGTAAGGATTCGATTCTGGATAATGATTCTGATACCGATTCCTTTGATTCCAAACAAATTAGTAGTAGTAATGAGCACAATTTAAATTTGAATTCGAAACCCTACAGTAGGTTTGAGTCACAGGTTCGTGCGATTCAATGTGATATGAACACGTATTGTGAGGAACCAGAGGATTTGAAGGAGTACAATGAGTGGAAATTAGGGTTTGTGCTGGATGAGAAGGGTGAGGAGATTGAGAAGTTAATTGAAGAAAATGGAGTAATTGAAGAGATCTATAATGAGATTGTTCCGGGTAAGGTTGATCGCGAAACGTTTTGGAGTCGATACTTTTATAGGGTATATAAGATTAAGAAAGCAGAGGAGGCCAGAGCTAAGCTTGTGGAGAGGGCGATTTCGGGAGAGGAGGAGGATTTGAGTTGGGATGTTGATGATGATGACTATGAAGAGAGTGACGAGTCTAAGTCTAAGTTGAAGAGTGATTCGAGAAGAGAAGTTGAAGAGAAACCATCTTCCGGAAAGGAGGTTGAGAATTCTGTGGTTGAAAGTGAAGGGAAGGGTTTGAAAGGAGAAAATGATGAGAAGGGGGTTTCTTCCGAATTGAAAGGTGAGAATGTGGTTGATGAGTCTGAATCGAGTGGCAATAAACTCGAGGCAAAATCTGATGAAAAATTGGGTTCAGAAGGGAAGGCAGATAACGGCGGGTCTTGCAAAGATAGTGATTTTTCGGTTATTTCTACGCAACCCTCAATGCACGAGGAAGAAGAAGACCTGAGTTGGGATGAGATTGAAGACCTCGGGAACAATGATGAGATTAAGGTGACTGCAAGTGGGAGTCCAAATAGAGCTGATTTGCGGAAGAGGCTGAGTGTTGCTGAAGAAGAGGAAGACCTGAGTTGGGATATTGAAGATGATGATGAGCCTCTGCCTGTTAAGTCATGATCATTTATACATCTCAAGATAATATATTTTCTTGAGTCATTGTTTACTCTCTCTAATGGGAATACTTTTCAAAACTGTTTATTCTTATGATTTGATGGTAATCCATAATCACTTGGTGGCTTTGTTGTCATAATGTAAATGTGTTCCTTTTGTATCTATTAAACAAGCTCGAGCAATTATATATCCGTTTTATTATCATATTTCATTTGTTTACTTTATTATGTTAAGTGAAAATTTTTGGGTATGTGTAGACATGGATTTGCTTGATATCTTCAATGTGTTCATTGGGAAAGATTACTTGTTATCTATGATATTTCAAAACCGTGTGCTTGGTTGACTTTTTCCCTGCAATTTACTTGTGTTAGTGTTTTGTTTCATTGTCGTAGCATTTTCTAAACTGTTTTCTCTTGAATTCCCTCTTGAATTCCCTGATTTTTCAACCTAATGCGACATTCCGAGTGGTCATTTTCCCTTTCCAATTAAGTTTTCAGATCTTAATAGCTAGGTAATGATCTGCAGTAGACACATTGAAGTTATATGTTACATGATAGGAATCCATTAAAACTGTCCATTTGTGGCAGTTATTGTGCTATTCTTTGATTTGTAAATGAATTTGAATTTCCATTTCTTGATATTCAAACTTAATTGACTGTTTGCCTTCCAGGAAAGTCTTCTACATGTGCATTCATGTACTACTATAATGGCATGTTCCCTTTGATTTAAACATTTCTCATTCACTCTTGAACTTAGAAATTCTTCTCCATATGGGCATTACCAGCTACCTAGTTGGTCCTGCAGCCGGTGTGTCACAGGAGTCCCCCTCCGCCTAGTTCTTCACCATTTGTGGAACCTTTTTAATTCTTGTGCTTTTGAGTCCTCTTGTTCAAAGTATGATGTCATGCTTGAAGTTATTGGTTTTTATTAGATGTTCCCAGACATCTTGTCAGTGGCCAAATCTGGCTAAGAGCTTCTTTCTGCTTCTCATTTATCAAAATTGATCACTGCATTTCACCTTCAACTATTGTTGTGAGATTTATATATATCACTCACAAATGCATGAATCTTTACAGATAGGGCTTACTTGTAACAGTGTCGTATCCAAGAAACTTGTGTAGATTAAGTTTGTCAATAGATTTCTTAAATTCCAAATTAACTTGAAAGTATGATATAATCGAATTGTGATGATTAATTTTAAATTAACTAAGTAAAAAAATAAAATAAACTAAAGAACAATAATTAAATAAGATGTAAAAAAGAGAGAGAGAGAACTAGGGAAATGATTTCACCACTAACGTCGCACCACCAGTTAATTGCATCAATTTATTGGAGATATACAATATAACATGCAAAGGGAATAAATCATAGCTACAAGCACATATTAATTTAGTTATAAAATAATATAATTTAAAACTAAGTATGGACTATCTTCAATTGGTATAAACCATCGACCTATCTATTTTACTCTAGGGTGTAGCATGGTTTATCTTTTCTAGACATAATTCATCAAATCTCTAACATTATGTTAAGAGAAATACCATTGTGTAATCATCTCATTGACAACTACAAGAAGTGAATGAGTTGTGTTCAATCACAAGATTAAAATATTTAAGACAAGATAGAAAAATATATATAATTGAATTAGAACTCTAAAACCGATTCTTATTGAAAAGTCAATTAAAAATCCTATAGATTTCACAATCATGCATGATAAAAATTGTTATCCAATAAATAAATACAATCAAACCAGTGTGCTAAGTTAGGCCACATCACAACCTTAGCAAAGTGTTAGCCAAGCATGACTGGAGTAGAATTCTTCATGATTGAGGAAGACATTCACCGCCATGGATCGATCTCTTCTTTCTGCCGAATGCTCCTCTCTGATCTCAGCCTCAAGCTCCTCTGTATGATCCCTCAATGTTGTAGAGGACTCCTTTTAAATAATAAAAGATTCTCCCTAAAGTTCCCTTTTTTATATAAAAGACATACATAGAAATTCTGTCACATAAGGACTCCAAAATTCGTACAGACTTCCAACCCAATTTTGACAAGGTCGCATGTCATACCAATATCTTTTTCTGTGTAGGAGTGCGAATGTCCGAGTCCTGTGCTTAAAAGAAGCAGAGAATGGTTAAATACTGAGAATACAAGAAGCTTACCATCTGGAAGTCAAAATCTCTACAAATGCCTGTATGAATAATTTCAAGACCAACCATCAAATTTCCAGAGCAATAAATATGTTCACAATTCTTCAAAATTAGGATTGAATGAATTGAAGCCAACCTCGGTGGTGCTTCAATTAGCCGATAGATCCATCAAAACACCTAAGGGCATGGTTGAGGATATACTCATCAAAGTTAACAAATTCTACTTCCCAGTTGATTTTGTGGTTCTGCATGCATCCATGATATCTGACTGTTATTTTTTTCTCTTCTACTTACGTAAGTTAGGAACTCAGCCGACTAAGTTGGGAACTTAGTCTGCTAAGTTGGGAATTGGAGAGTGGGTTGTAATGATGTCAAGAGTTGTTTGTTGGATTCTAACATTTGCTTGTTTAGAGATTCCATCATTTACTTGTGCCACCGAGCACACTGTTGGAAGGATAATGAAAAACTAATCAAGATGGACTCAAGAATTGCATTATTTGGAGTCCAAATGAAGGAAAAAGGGCAAGACGAAGAAAATTGTAGCGGGAATTTAACTATTTTGACACTCCAGGAGAGAGATATAGCCAGATTACCAAAATGGGTTCAAATTACCAACTTTGGCGATAGTTTCGTTTTTGGAGAAGGATTTTTTCTTTTTTTCTTCTTTCCATTCTCATTAACTTATGACTTTTTTTAGACTATTTTTTAAATATAATTAGACTTCGATCTTCAACATTGCTCGGTCCCACAAAATGTAGTCTTTTAAAACTCAGCATCACTTGACTGATTTTACAATTAAAGCCTTGAAATAAATAAAAATAATAAAATAATGTAAAATCATAAATAAACTATTATTAAAAAAATAAAATATACAAATAAAAAGGCTAAAATGTATAACATTCAGCGCCTAACAACCACGAACCAACCTTTTAAAAAGCTTTCTAAATATATTTTCACATTCCTTGCTTGAATTAAAAGCATACTAGCCTTTTTGCTTTTTGCAAGAACAATGATGACACATATGCTTTAATTGAACTTCTTATGAAAGATGGGTAATAGTTTATTGGTATTTTCTCTACCTTTTTAATTGGACTCCTTATGGAAGATGGGTAGTAACTTAGTAGTAATATTTTCTCCAGCTTTTTAAGTGCAAGGTCAATGGTTTCCTCTCCTTTCAATTTGTGAAAGGTGGAGGGTTTGACTTTTGAGAGCCTCCCCAAGTGCAAGGTGGGAGTTAAAAAAAAAGGGTAAAATTCTCTTATTAGGTTCACATTTTTTTTTTTAATATATATATTTTTTCATAATTGGTGTTGTAATAAAAAAAGAAAAATAAGAATTAAAGGTACACAGCATACCCTCAGCAAAGGCCAATAAAGAAAAGAAAAGCTTTTTGGATTTTATTCAACAAAGTTAACTCATTAGGTTCTTGTACACACACACAAAATGGATTTTTTGGAAGCCCACTAATTATAAGACATTTAGTAATTTAGGGTGTGTTTGACAACTATATTTTGGTTTGTGTTTTTGCTTTGACCAGAAATAATGTTTATATTTTGAAGAATGTTTAATACTATTCCGAAGCATATTTGGTAATGTATAGTTGTAAGATTTTTAGAAACAAAATTATGAAAATTAGTGCAAGTTTGAAAAATTAAATGACTAGTTAAAATGATAATTTTAATTTTTTTTTTTTTTTTAACAATGTTTTTGATTTAGCCTCTTTTTCATAATTGTTTTGATACCATTCGAAGCAGAAACAATTGTCAAACATGCCCTTAGTGTCAAAAAAAAGTTGCTTCCTGGTGCTGGGTATGTCCCAGTGATGGCTTCATCATGTAGTGGTGCGAGTCGGATCTCACGTTGAATATTGAGTGGATCTGGCATGGTCGAGTTGGATATCAGTGGATCCGGAATTTTGGGGCCGTCGATTACTTTACAAACAACTCAATAACATTGAATAATTCATGGGTACCACCGAAGAGTGTCAACCGTACAAGAGACCAATTATAAATCAAGATTAAATGGTGTCAACTTATTGATGGACAAAATCACTCTTTTACTTATTCTATAAATTTGTAGATAAAAATTAAATAAAAACATTTTTCTAGGACTTGCATAAAATTATTAAAATATTTTTTTTTTCTTAGTTTGTACTCACACAATCCCTCTAAAGAATTGTTTACATTTTTTCGAAAGTAATAAAATTAATTTTTACTGTCAATATACCTTTTTGGCTTTTTTTAAAAGAAAGTCTCAAAATGCACCAATACGATACTTTTATAATATATGTTAATAAAATATATATATATATGTGTGTGTGTGTGTGTG
The DNA here is from genome assembly GCF_030987335.1 of Cornus florida. NCBI lineage: Eukaryota > Viridiplantae > Streptophyta > Magnoliopsida > Cornales > Cornaceae > Cornus > Cornus florida. The sequence goes on along the minus strand of NW_026775571.1, from coordinate 49,093,981 downwards.
TGTGTCATTTTTATTGAATTTTTTAAAACCATTTAGCAGAAGTAATTACCTAATTATAAATTTTAAACTGGTGTTATTGTTAAAAAGGTTTAGTAATTATACCTTTACAAAATTAATAAATGATAATATAATTAAGGATGAAATAAATAAAAATTCATACCTTATAACATTACCAATTATGATTTTTTTTTTAAAATAAAAATAAAAATGAAATGAAAGTTCTAAAATAATGTAAAAATAAAACAAAATACAATGGGGAGAGTCAGTGGCAAAAAAAAAATATGATAAATTTGTGAAATCATATTAAGGATGGAAATGAACCGATTTGTTCATTGAATAGCTCAGACTCGTTCATTAAGCAAAAGAGTCGATCCTGAATAATGTTGGGCTCGGTTCGCGTAGGCTCATCACAGAAATTAATTTTTGCTTGTGAACATAGGCTCTTAGGCTTGTATATGTTCGTGAACCATAGGCTCATATATAGGACGGAGCCAATGTAGGCCCTAGGGGGGGCACATGCCCCTAGCCTGGCCCCGCCCTCTACAATATATTTGGTATTTTCTTGATTTTTTTTTCCATATATATGAAATTTTTTATACTTGCCCCCTAAATATTTTAGTTTCTAAAATTATCTTTTAACTTTTTCTTTAATTTCTCTTTTATTCTTCTAAATCCTTTAATTTCTTTAAAAGAAAAAAAATCAAATTTTCCTTCCTCGATGGAAATCTAACTTTTTCTCTCTGCTTTTTTTATCCTTTTTCTTTTTCTACTTTTTAAAATTCTTCTTTTTAACATACATATTAGAATAATTTTCTTCTTTTATATTTTATATTTTATATTTGTCATATTATATATATAGAGGCTCCTTATAGGGCTAGATTATATTTGTCTCTATTTTTTTACTCCGTATTGAAAAATTTTAATATTTGGAAGTATAAAATAAAAATACAATAATTTAATTAAGCTGGACCACATCGCGAGGGATGTATTCTCGGTGCTGCTGACGTATCAATAGATCGATCTAAAGCGGGAATAAGATTGCTGATCAGAACTTGATCTAAGTTGTGGTAAAAAAGATGAACAAATAAATCTGGATTTTCTGGATCTATGATGAAACCAGAGGGAGATGGAGGCATTCCACCCTTCTCCACATTCGAATTGTTCCAAACAGAAATGGAGATTTGGTAGGATATAATTTCAACTTTCGACTAGTGATTTGGGGTTTAATTTGGCGATCTCTTCAATTTGGGAAAAGAAAAATTGGGAAGTATCATCAATTTGGAATTTTTTTTTATCCTCTCCTTCCAAACAGAGATCGCGATTTTGTATGGATAGGATTTCAACATTCAACGATTGATTCGGGTTCAATTTGGTGATCTCTTCAATTTGGAAAAATAAAAAATAAAAAATGGAAAGTAAGATAAATTTGGAAATTTTGTTTTATTTATACATCTAACAGTTTTTTAACATTTGGTGATAATTAGGTAGCAAGGGCAGCTTCGTCATTTTAAATTTACAGCCTGTGCATTTGATGATCACGCTCCTATTTAGCCGGATGAATCAAACGGAACCTTGCCGGTGGGAAACTTTTGCAACAATTTTGATAGTTTTAGGGGCTAATTGTAATAATAAAAGTTCAGGGGAGTTTTTAGGGAGAGAGAGTAAAGTTCAGGGGGTTATTTGCACTTTACCCTTCTTCTTTTTATGTGTGAATGCAGCAAGTTGGTTATTAACAAGGTATGCATATTAATGACTTGGCATGCCCGACTTATCCAACATCTATTTGGAGTGTATCTAGTTTGACCCGGGAAAAGCCTCGGTTTTTAATTACTACAGGTACGAAGTTGTTGTTGGCTTGAACCGAACCGGACCATTTTAAACGTAACGGCTAAATCCGGTTTTTGTAATCAACCGGTTCTCTTCTGAATTTGGAATTCACCAATATATATTGGTGAGTCCAATCCAAAAGCCGTTGCACGTAATAGTATTGTAACTTTTTTAATTATTGCAGTTTCTAAGCTGCTGCTGAACTCGAATCTTGGGCCGTTTTCAATATAATGGCGTGTATTTCTATGTATTGATGAGTCAGACATTACCCGGCCCATGTATTTCTATGCATCTATGAGTCAGAACATTACTCCACCTAGTTTTGATAGATGCGCTCATGTTCTAATCTCCAATCCCTTAGTTTGCTAGGCGTTTCTATAACCAATCGATTTTTGTATGATAGATATGTTCGTGTTCGAAAATCCCCACTCCAGACTTTTTTATGATGGATATGTTCGTGTTCGAATCCCCACTCCCTTAGTTTGCCTGCATTTCTGTACCCGGTCGGTTCTTATATGAAATTGGAACTCACAATGAGTCTCCGCCATTCCAAAACCATCATACTATATGGGAATCATTCCAGGACCATTGCATTTAACTTAAACCCTACTTCATTTAGCCGCATTGAGAGTACTATTTTTCCTGTAGTGCCTTCATTCTAAGACACGACAACGAATATTAACATATAAAGATCTTCTCAAGAGCAAAGTAAACCAACCTTCTCCGTGGTTAATTAACACATTTGTGGAATTAAAGTAGAGCTTGGCTAGGCAATATTGATTAGAACAATGGTACTTTGGCCGATAGCTCGGACCTAAAACCCTAGCCGAAGGACTTTTGTCCTTTAGATATTGTTTCAAGTGAACCAAAGGTAAATAAGGCTTCAACTAGTGTTTTAGGTCAAACAAATCAGCCTGAATATCAATTTCCTATGGATTATGGAGAATAAAACCTGCATTCCATGTTAATGAAGTTTTCCCATCCCCGGCATTTATCCCCAAAAAGCCAAACTAGGAGTAATAACAACGCCAAACTGACAGCCCATTCTCTTCAGTTTCAACCACAATTAACCTGTTGGGCAGGCTCACAAGTCCTCCCAGTATACATATACAGCTATATGATTCCTAATAATTTCATACCTAAAAATATATTCTGTCCAGAAAATTAGTTCATAAACTGATCACAAGGTCGAATAGTTGCCTTGTGCTTTGTGTTCATGCAGAATCGCAGTCAAGTAGTAGTTTATTTCTTAAACTGCACAGTAAGATGCAAAGAAGGTGAAAAAGAAAATTCATTCAACATTAACATAGGCAAGCAACCGCAAAAACAGCCACTCAAGTGTTAGATGTGCAAGACTTAAAATCACAAACGTATTGTTCAACAGTAATATATGAGTGCAAAGGGAGAGATGCATATCATATCCACAGAGGTGTTTAGTTATGGAAAAACGTCATATTAACCGAATGATAGTTTCAGGCAAACCGCAGGTAGGTAGAGTGCACCATAGAACTAACTGTCTGACTGCCTGAGCACTCGCAGAATGGAAAGGAACAGGTTCAGAAGATCCAGATAGAGAGTGACTGATGCCCAAATGTACTCGTCATATGTGAATCGCTTGATCAGGTTATCCGTGTCATAAACGATGTACGCTGAGAAAACTATAGCACTGAGTCCACCATATATAGCAACAGAGGTAGACCCAAGCGGGAAGAACATCTGCAGAATATTTCAAGATTCACTAGGTTAGATGCATGTCGTCGTAATTGGATAGCAAGGAAGAATTTTATTTTGGAAGGGGGGATTTTAACCTGTATAAAACCGGTTAAGAGGAGGACAATAAGGCTGGTGAACAGAATTGGTCCAAGATAGCTGAAGTCCTTGCCCCTTTTAGAAGCCCAGAAAGTGTAGGCGGTAAGGGATGAAGCCACTGCTGATGTTAAAATCAAGGCTTCAAGCACAATTTTTCCTGCAAACTCCCAATGCAAAAAGAAATCAAACAGTACTCAGTACTAAAAAATCATAAAATTAGGGAGAACTCATGCAGAAAACAAATCACCCATCTTAAGCTATGAGGAAAAGGAGACCCACCATCTGTATTAGCACAGCTTACGCCAACGGTGAGACTCAGACACACAGTAAAGAGTCCAAGGAAAATCAAGTTCAGTGGATGTTTTTGCTGATACACATACATGGGCCACAACACTGCATAAAATTCAGGTTCATTAGTAAATCATGGCTAACATGTAGCTATCTGATAACCATCCACAAAAATTCAAAGAAATAATTCGTACACAACCCAGTGAGATAATGGCTGTTACTAATAGAAACATTGCATACATAATGTCCATGCATTTGTTTGGACATTTTACTGCTATATTACTCAGGATGGTCTATTTTAATGCTTGGGCACATTGAATACCATTATTTCTCTTTCATACCTCCAAACCATAGTTGCACTTTTTGTCTTTTTTTTGTAGCAATATATCGATAAGCTATATCTACATCAACATAGGTAAATTTTTCACTGGTTATTATGCATTTACTTTCCCAGGTACTAGATATATTTTACATATATTCCCATTCCTGAGAAACATATATCAAGTCTAAAAGCTCATCCATAAAACAAAATTCAGTATGAAATTTAAATATACAAGTATAGAATTAATCCTTGCTAAACAGAAAGAACATTAACAATATCATTCACCCCAAAAAGATTTCATACAAGACAAGAGAAAGCATGAATGGATTTTAAACAGATTCAAACAAAATATTTCCCGTACTTCACATTGAAAAAAAATAGAAATACCATTTTGCTGCTGTTGCTAATATTATCAAAATCATTTACTCGCTATTACATAAGGTACCAAGGTAAATCAGACCTCAGACAAAAAATTAAGATAAAGGCACACTTCTTTACAGTTCCACTGCCAGTGAAAAGAAACTACTTGATACTAAAGAAAACCCAAATTGATCTTCTTTCTTATCAATGACTTTTACAACTGACTTTAATACAGTACCATCCTAGATTTATTGTTTTATTTTTTTTTTTCACCAGCAAGAAACTGAAATCAGATCAAAGTACATCACCTAGAGAATTAGAAACTATACACTCAGGAAATTCATTTGTGAAAACTACATGAAATTTATCGCCCGCCATAATATCAGCTACCCCATTTGCCTCTCATGGTACATAAACCAGTTTAAAAGATTGCCATTGCTGAAGCATGATTTAATCTCTTCTATCACAGTGGACAACAAAATGGAACAAGCTCCATTCCCATTCACAGCCTTTTCGAAATCTCAGAATCTGATTCAAATATCAGATCCATTAGACCAAAGCCTCTCCAACAGTACTGTAAAGGATATTGCAGAAAAAAAGCATAGCTGTTTTAACAACTATGCCACAACTATTTCGAACAACAATCCCACCCCCTGCCTCCAAGGAATTGACTTTAAAAAAACCATGCCGTGGCTTTATCCAAGAATAACTGGATGAAGAATCAATTGAACCTATAACAAGATTTCTTGGAACCTGTAAAAGAGGTATCCACAACCTCCATAAACACCATACAATGTGAACCAACTATTCTTGCAATCTCAGTGGCATCCCACATCTGATTCTTGAAAATCCAGGTATTTCTAGCCGTCCATAATTGCCAACATACAGTTGCAGCCAAAGACTTTTAACAGCATTTGGTTTCAAATTTATATACTAGAGTTATGACTTAACTATTAGTACTACACATGCATTAATCAAGAAAACAAGATCAAGAATGAGTTATCTTATCAGTTGTCTTTCTTAGTAATGAGAATCTTGATGCCCGAGTGTTGCTATTTTAATTTTACTAAAAAAAATTTAATGCAGAAGTGCAGGGGAGGGTGAAGGCAGGGGAGGGCCTAGCTGATGATGTTGATAGTCACCAACCGACTCTCCAAAAAGTAAAAAAATAAAATAAAATCAACACAAACAAGGAAATTTCGTATTTTCTCGTCTGCGAAACATTTACTAAAGCTAAGATATGTAGGAAATGATATGTTTTCCAATGTATATACATACATATATATATAAGAAAATGTATATAAATATACATAGAAATAAATTTTACTATTTTATTATATAGCAATTCGGAGAAGAAACTCAAGAAGAACAGCATAAAAATTATAAATCTAAAAAGAAAATGAATAATGATCGAAACCCAAAAGATCACATCTGAAATACAAATCAGGGCAAACCCTAATTGCAATTCAAGAAAATTTTCAAAACTCCCTCAAGATAATGATCGGTCAAACAGCAATTGAGTAGATCATCAATAGAAAATAGAAAGAGAACAGGAATATAATTTCAGATACGCACTATATATAAATGTATAATTTTTGAGATCTAGGGCTTACGGATGAAGGGTAAGAACATGAAGAAAAGCAAAAGGCCAGGGTTTCCTCTGAGGAGTTCATTGACGGGAGAGTAGAGAACGGTGACGGAGGAGACGACGGTGGTGAGGAGGATCTGGGCGGAGAGAATGCCGTAGACCTTGCGTATGAAACCCCATCGCAACTGGTTCTCGCCATAGCCAAGACCTGGGTACAGAGTCCCCTCCTCTATGTCCCCCTTCGAGCTCACGCTCGTGAACCCGTACATCTTTTCTCTTTCTTCTTGTTTTCTCTCTCTACAAATTCTTCTTGTTTCCTCTCTCGATCGCAAATATCTCTATCTATATGAATATAAGGTGGTTGTTCTAGTAATAGCTGTATATATATATAATGACTTTTATATGAAGACGCGTGAAGGATGGGGACCTTTTTTTACTCATTCAAAGACTCTGTAAGAATGCATATAATGGATGCGACATTATACCAATACGACCTTACATTAAATTTAAAATTTAAGAAAAAACATGAATTCGATAAATTATGATATAAAATAAAAATTGATTTATTATTTATTATACATGCAAAAATTATTTTAATTAAAATATCTTATGATATGATGTCACCTTGGAGTCAGGAAAGTTTATTTCGGGACAGGGGTGGCTACATCGGATTAGACATTAATACTAATTCGGTCCGGTCTTAACGAATTGAAAAAATCTTAATCTCCCACTTATCCATGGATTAACAGATCGGATATGTAGAATAACGGATTGGATCAAATATGTGGGTTGGGATTTTCTTAAAGCTCCGTTTGGTTAGATGGAAATAAGTAAGAAAAGAAAAGATATAGAAAGTGAATGAAAAGAAAAGTAAATGAAAAGAAAAGAGATTTTCTGGCATTCATTTGGTTAGCATGAAAAATTTATCAAGAAAATTATAGAAAAATATTAGTTTGATGGTTTGGATAGCATGAAAATGAAAAGAAAGTGATTATACATACCAAAACTACCCTTTGAAAGAAAAATCAAATATTTTACCATATATATATATACACATACATTTCCATACACATACAAAAATGACTTGCATTAATATACCAAATTAAAAGTTCAATGATCTTTCAATAAAACATTCATGGAATAAAGTTTTTCCATCAAAATTTAAATAGTAGCACAACTACTTGGGGAGAGTTTTCAAATTTTATTGTATATTCGTTTATATAGAGAGAGAGAGGTGTGTGTGTGTATATATATATATCATACTATGTTTTGTCTCTTATATATATTGGATACTGTGTATATATTTGAAACAAAAAAATGGTTAGATGTAATATTGATCTAAGGCTATTAAACTCATTATTTTAAGTATGATTTGGGATTATGAGGGGGCTAGAATTGCAACATAAAACAGAAAAAAAAAAAAAAAAAAATTATATTTAGAAGGAGCAGTTTTATACAAATTATCATTGATATTTTGTATTAAATGTATAATTTGCATTGCTAGAGAAATGTTGAGAGAGGATTTACCTTTGGAGAAAACTTTGCAACGATTAAGTTATGGGTAAAATTGGAACGGCAAATAAATAAGGGATTTTTTACGCGAAAATAAGGGTTTGTTTGTTTAGTGTGAAGTAAAAAGGAAAAGAAACGGAATATTTTTTTAATTTTTTGGAGTTTGGTTACCTAGAAAGAGAAAATTTTGAGAAAAGTGGATTCCCGTATGGGATAAATTTTCCTAAAATATTTCTCTGCATAAAACACAAGAAAGTTTACTTTCTCGCTCGAAACTGTCATTTAATTTCTAAATTTCCTATTAAGCCCCAATTGAATTGTTTCTCCAATTTTTTTCAAAGAGGTTATTAAGTTAGGCCATCTATATAGTAGGACACATATTTGGATTCATCATATCTAATACCGTCGTTACCTAAATTTTTTTAAATTAAATAAAGAATTGAATAGTAAAATTATATTAGCTTTAATTTTTACCAATATCTCAATAGATATATGAGAAGACATGAATGAGAGTTGGATAAAAATTAAAATAATATTTATTTTTTATTATCTATACAGTTTTGAAACTTAATAGAGTTTTATACTCAATAATATGTGATTTTTGTATAAAAAAATTTGCATGGTTCATGCTCATAAAATATGGGAGTGGACCGATAAATTATGCATGAACCAAAAATTATTATGCATTACCTTTAAAATGTTACTTTTGCATGACCAATTTTATCCTAGAGTATTGTTATTTAGTGTTTCTTTGAGGGACTTGCAAAAAATATTATATTTAATATTCCAATAAAAACACGAGTATGTTATGATAAATGAACTACATTCTACATATGAATATAAATAATTATTATTTAAAACACAAAATAAAAAGAATTTGATAACTAAAATCCAGTCCTCCGATCCTTAGTTTGTTTTAATTTAAATATGAATATAAATAATAATTATTATTATTAATAATCCATCATTTTACTATTTATTTGTTAAAATTTAATATAAATAATTAAGTATAAAGAGGATTCATCTAACACAAAATTAATTTATTTTTAAGTATTTGAAATCATGAGAGTAGTTTTGGTAAGTAAATCATTTTCTTTTTCAGGTTATCCAAACTAGCAAAATAATATTTTCCCACAACTTTCATGAAATTTTTTCCTCCTAACCAAATGCATGCTGGAAACTTGATTTTCCTTTCTTTCACTTAACTTTCTTTCACTTTCACTTTCCATCATACATTTCTGTCTAACCAAACAGACCCTAAGGGAAAAATTTTGGGGGAAAAAACTCAAAACGGGAATCTAAATTTTTCATTACGATTCTCTTTCTATCTATCCAAACTTTAAAAATGTTCTCTTTCCTTTCTTTTCTAGCTGTTCTACCTAACCAAACAAAGCCTAAGGGTTTGTTGGTTAGCATCAACTAGCTGGAAAGGAAAAGAAACGGAAAATTTTTAAATTGTTTTGTAGTTTGGTTAGCGTGAAAATGAAAGTTTTTAGGAAAGTGATATTCCCGTGATTTCCCTCAAAATGTTTCCTCAGTAAAATACTCGAAAATTTCAGTTTCTCGTGAAAATTGTATCATTATAGGTTAGTTTTCAATTATACCCTTGTCAATTATTTCTCTTCCTTTTTTTTTCAGACTCACAAAAGTAGCGAATTTTTTTTATATAAATTAGGACTCCTAATTATATTACAACTTGCTAACTATTTAAATTAGGACTCCTAATTAAGTTACAATTTTCTGACTCTTTAAATTAGGACTCTATATATGTGCACACACATATATTTTTTAAAACAATTATTTATATTTTTTATTATGCTTGTTGCATATAAGGATAGTTTTGGCATATAAATCATTTTCTTTTCACTTTTTTACTAACCAAACTAATGAAACAATATTTTCTCACAAAAGTTTTATAAAAAAATCATGTTAACCATATGCATGATAGAAACATAATTTTCTTTTCTTTCTTCACTTTCTTTTTCTTTCTCTTTCCACCATCAATTTTCGGCTAACCAAACGAACCCTAATAGCCCAATATTGTTATTTTTAATCATGGCTCAGTAGAAAAATTTTCATTTGTCAACATTAATTCATATATTTAAATGATAGAAAATGTTATACTTCACAAATTTGTGATTTTATTTTGAGTTAGGTGGCTGCTTATTTGTCAGCTTATTTAGTTGATTTGTATATTTTAGAATGAAAATTTTTAATATAAGAAATATTTTAATATAGGAAAAAGAGAAAAAATAGCAAAACTTATAATTATAGAATCCAAATCCAAACTCTAATACAATTTAATAATTTGAATTCAATCTTGCCCTGTATATATCTTTTTTTTGGGACTCTTTCTATTAAATTTTTAGGACAATATTATCCTTTTTAAACTTATGTCCCAAAAAGAATGTTGCTCTTTAGGAATCTAACTTTTTAGAGAATGAGCTTTTGTATTTTTTTTATTATATTGATAGTTGTGGAGGGAAAAAAACTCCCTCCAATAAAAAGCGCACACGTCACCACTACCCATATCTACATTCCAATGACATATAAGGTCCATCATGCTCAAGCCCAAATTAAGGGTATTTACAGCCCAAGATCATTGTTATTTATCCTCTAACCTCCATCAAGGCCGAATCAAGAAGTCATCAGCCCAGCTTGTTAATATTTAACATCTGGTATGTTACTCAAGCCCAGCCGGATCAAAATATGTTCAGCCCAGTTATTCAAGAATGCACAAGTCCTACCAGTTGAAGGATTTACTGTAGAAGGAAAATTCTGAGATAGGAAGTTCTGTACAAGGCAAGTTCTATGTACGGAAAATTAGACAATGGAAAGAACTCTATTAGTAAAGAATGTTTATATAGAAAGAATTGGAGGGCAAGCAACGCGAGTCCTACCATAATTTTGCAATCTTTTGTATATAAATAGAGGCTAAGACCTCCAATAAAGAGATCAAGCAATTTACGCTTCTCTATACACTGTTCTTGTTTATTTTTATTGTTTTTTGAGTGAGTTGTTTTATTTTTCTCAATCATTATTGGTTGAGCGAAATTTTGCACCTACACTTTGGCGCCGTCTGTGGGAAACATATAAAAATATACTCCCACTTGTTCTTCAAATCAAATCCTTAGTCGTATCTGGAATGTCAAACGGGGAGTCAGCAATGAATCAACAGATATAATTGATGCAAAAGATGCGAGAGGAGTTCTTGCACCAATTTGAGACACTCCGGCAAGCAAACGATACGAGTGTCGTCCAGATAACTGCGCTTCAGCAGCAGACTCATACGCTGCACACGGCAATGGCCAGGCTAACGCCACAACCACCACCAGGCGATGCTGCAGCACAACCCCCACCCAGAATTTACCTCCAGGTCACGAGCCTCCAGCCAATGGGACACCACCCAATGGGGCTCGACCTAATGAGGTTCAGCAAAAGCAAGGGACGAGGTCCGAGGCGGTTGCTTCGAATAATCTCCCGCGTCGCACACAAGACGAACAGGCCGAGTCCAACCATAGGCTTACGGTATGGTCCAATGGCGTTCCAGATGGCGCACGCGTACAAGATGCCTTCGACGAAAAGAAGCTATTAAGAGTTCAGATACCAGCCGAGATGGCTAGAGAGCACAAGAACTCCTTGGTCAAGACCCCCTTTACTGACGAGGTGTACCTTGTGGAGAGACCAAAGAAGTTCACTATGCCATCCTTCACCCAGTTCGATGGGGCAGGAAACCCCTCTCGGCATCTCGATCATTATGCGCAAAAGATGGCACTGGACGATCATAACGATCCGTGGATGTGTAAGGTTTTTCCTACCAGTTTAACCGGAGCAGCGTTAGAATGGTTTAGGAATAGGCCACACAAGTCTATCCCTGATTATGAGACCTTGTGCACTATGTTCTTAGCCCAGTATTGCGGAAATAAGAAGCAGAAGAAAAGTATCGCCAGCCTTTTCACCATAAGGCAAAGGAAGGGAGAAACTCTGCAAGATTTTTTATCCAGGTTTAACATGGAGGCCTCAGAGATAGCAGATTGCCACCCTGCCATGGCAATCGAAACATTTAAGTTGGCAATGATCCAGGGAACCAAGTTTCACACATCCTTGGTCAAATATTCCTCCCCCGGATATGCAGACTTTGAACGCTACGGCACAAATCTACATTCGGTTGGAGGAAAACGTAGCCCACCGTGCACAACACGCTACCCTCGTCACAGTGGAAAACAAGTCTCGAGAGAAAGCTACGAGCACAAGGATGCAGAAGGTTCCTCATACCGCCACACAAGTCACCCAAGCGTCTGAGAAGAGGCGAAGGACAGAGGACAGGCTTACCCCTCTCCGTACTACCTTGGCGCGCCTATTCCAAGAGAATAAGACGAGGTTCGCAACTCCTCAGCCCATGAAACAACCCTTGGAGCAGAGGGACAAAAGCAAACATTGTGCGTACCATAGAGACTATGGGCATACCACCAATGACTGCAGGTCCCTTCAGCGACAGGTAGAAAGCATGATAGCGAGAGGAGAGTTGGTGGAGTATCTCGCCACGAAGGAGCACGTAAAACCTCGGGAGGTTAACCCTCGACGGGTAGAGGGCGGTCAAGTAAAGGTTATCCATGCTATACACGAAAGGTCAGAGGATGATGAAGAGTCTAAAGAGTTGTACAGATCCAGGCTGAGAGAGGCTCATAAGTTACGAAGATTGTCTTCGGTAAACACGGTTGCACCAAGCAGCATCAACATTGGATTCAGTAACAATGATCTTTCTAGAGTCCAGCGCCCGCATGAGGACCCCTTGGTCATCAGCCTCCTGGTAGCGAATTATATGATCAGGAGAGTGCTGATAGATCCGGGAAGTAGCGCCAACATCATTACAAAAACAGCTTTTGATCAGTTGGGGGTTTCACCATCGTCCATCAGGCCAACTTCCAGCCCCCTAATGGGATTTGATGGTACTAAGGTGAATCCGCTTGGGGTGATCGATTTATCCGTTACTGCAGCAAAGAGGACTCTGAAGGAAAACTTTGTCATGACGGAGATTCATCCATCTTATAACCTCATTATGGGGAGAGGTTGGATCCATCGTATGAACGGAATCCCCTTTACCTTCATCAAGTAATGAGGTGTTTGTCCCCAGATGGCAGGGAAGTCATCGACCTCTGGGGAGACCAGGTGGCTGCAAAAGAATATTACATGCTAACGCTACATGAAGCAAAGAGGGCGTCGAAATCACCTCAGTTAGAGGCGAATCCCAAAGGCGCAATCAAATAGCAGTTACAATATCCTCTGCCCAAGTATCTCAAGGCAGAGGAAGAAGCCGAGGCTGAAGCACCTACCGAGGAGTCCCTCGAAGCTATAGAGGTAGTCTTCGGAGACCCTCAGAAGGTCACCTACATTGGCTCATCTTGCACAGCCGAAGAGAAGGAAGCAGTGATCAGGGTTATTCGGTGCAATTCAGATGTATTTGCCTGGGATCACTCGGACATGGTGGGGATCGATCCTATGGTCTCATGCCACAGTTTGAGGGTTAACCCAGAATTCAGGCCAGTCAAGCAGAGGCACCGACGGTTCGCACCTGAACGGAATCGCATAATAGCCGGGGAAGTAAATAAACTATTACAAGCAAGATTCATTCAAGAGGTGCAATACCCACAATGGCTCTCAAATGTAGTAGTCGTTCAAAAGAAGAATGGGAAATGGAGGGTATGCGTAGATTATACCAACCTTAACAAAGCTTGCCCAAAATATAGCTTCCCTCTGCCCAAAATTGATCAAATGGTGGATGCTACGACAGGTTATGAGAGGCTCACATTCCTCGATGCATACTCCGGCTATAATCAGATTCCCATGAATCCTGAAGATGAGGAGAAAACCGCTTTCATTACAGAGACAGGCACTTACTGCTACAGAGTGATGCCCTTCGGTCTAAAGAATGCTGGAGCCACCTACCAGCGACTTGTCAATAAAATTTTCAATAATCTGCTGGGGAATACAGTTGAAGCCTATATCGATGATATGGTGGTCAAAAGTATACGGAAAGAGGACCACCCGAAGCACCTCCAGGAGGTCTTTGATACTCTCAAGGGGTACAATATGAAGCTGAACCCCACCAAGTGCTCCTTCGCCGTCTCATCAGGACAGTTCCTCGGGCACGTCGTAAATAAAAAAGGAATAGAAGTAAGCCTAGTTCAGGCAAAGGCACTCATACAGAACCAGGAGCCAAAAACTCGCAGGGAAGTGCAAGTTCTAACCGGCCGAATTGCGGCTCTCAGCCGGTTCATATCCCGATTATCTGATAAGTATAAACCTTTCTTTGATGCTATTCGATCCAAAAGCAAAGATATGTGGGGACCTCAGCAGCAGGAAGCTCTCAATCAATTGAAAAGCTACATGACGATACCCCCAATCCTTTCTGCTCCAACGCCCGGAGACACTCTCATCCTGTACTTGGCAGTATCAGCTGTAGCAACAAGCGCAATGTTGATCAAAGAAGGAGGCAAGCTTCAGCACCCAATCTTTTACACAAGCAAAACGATGACGAATGCCGAGACACGGTACAGCAAGACGGAAAAGGTGATCCTGGCATTAATTTATGCCAAGAGGAAACTTCGACATTACTTCGAGTCTCACAGCATAGTGGTACTTACAAATCACCCTATACGAGCTATCCTAGCTAAACCAGACCTGTCTGGTCGAATTACAAAATGGGCTATTGAACTTAGCTCTTTTGACATCACCTATGCACCGAAGGTATCTCACAAGGGGCAGTCAGTAGCGGATTTCCTACTAGAGTACGAAGATCAACCTGAGGAACCGACACTTCAAGAACCGTACTGGGAGTTACGGGTTGATGGCTCTTCCAACCGAAAAAGGGCAGGGGCCGGGATTGACATCACAACACCCGAGGGTACCAAGCTGTAGCAGTCAATTTTGCTAGATTTCCCATCTACTAATAACGAGGCCGAGTATGAGGCGTTGCTCGCCGGACTTCGGCTAGCTAAACAGCTACAGGTACGGTGTTTAAAAGTTTTTAGTGACTCACAGCTTGTGATCAATCAAGTGACAGGGCACTATTCTCCCAAGGAGGAACGTATGAAGTCATACAAAGATGCTGTAGAGAGTGCTATCCAGGAGTTCGATCAAATCGAGTTCCATCAGGTACCACGAGATGAAAATGCCGAAGCAGATCGATTGGCCGCAACCGCATCATCTTCAGATGAAGAGTTGATTCGGCTTGTTCCAATCGATGTTCTCGAAGAACCCAGCATTAATCCCCGGCAAGAGGTGATGGTGATCCCGGAAGTACCACGCGAGCCCTGCTGGATTGATCCAATCGAGGCCTACCTCAAGGAAGGAGTTCTCCCGAATCAGAAAGCTGAGGAAAGGAAGCTTAGGCTTACCGCGGCTAAGTACGCAATCATCAATAACCAGTTATATCGAAGGTCATTCTCCGGTCCTTATCTCAAGTGTTTAACCCCTACTGAGGCTCTCACAATTCTAAAACAAGTTCATAAAGGAGATTGTGGAAACCACTCGGGAGGAAGATCCCTTGCACACAAAATTCTAACCCAAGGTTATTTTTGGCCATACTTGGCTCGGAATGCCGAGGAATACTCAAGAAGATGTGACAAGTGTCAACACCATGGTCCAATAAAGCATCAACCTGCCGAAGGTTTGCACGCCATGGCTAATCCATGGCCGTTCGCCTAATGGGGGATTGATATAGTAGGACCATTACCCAAAACCATGGAAAAAAAGGAGCATGTGCTTCTGGCTACGGATTACTTCACCAAGTGGGTGGAAGCTGAAGCCTTCTCTAGCGTCACCCACGAAGAAGTAAAGCATTTCATTTGGAGCAACATTATTTGCCGGTTTGGGGTACCAAAAGTCATCGTAATGGACAATGGTAAGAACCTCGATAACAGAAGTACAAGGAAGTTCTTTAGCGAACATGGAATCCTGCAAAAGTTGGCTACAGTTAGTCATCCACAAGGCAATGGGCAAGCTGAAATAACTAATCGCACGATATTCGGGTGCTTAAAGAAAAAATTGGAGAAATTGAAGACAAAGTGGTACGAGAATCTCCCTCAAGTGCTCTGGGCCTATCAAACCACTCCAAGACGACCCACGGGAGAAAGCCCATTTGCTATGGCATATGGATCCGAAGCTGTCATTCCTACCGAGTCCATAATCCCAACCCGTCGGACATCCTTGGTACTGGAGGGGAACAATGAGCAACAACTCGAACATAGCCTTGATCTTGTGGACGAAAGGAGAGATGCAGCAGCAATTCGTCTCGCGGCATACCAACAGCAGGTGTGTAACAGTTATAACAAACGCGTCAGATTCAGGAGCTTTGTGGTAGGCGATTGGGTTTTGAAGCAGGAAACAGCTCATGTAAAGAAACTGGAACCTAATTGGACCGGACCCTACAGGGTTACCGAAGTAGTGGGGAAAGGAGCATATCGTTTGGCCGAAGCTGGCGGACGTCCCATTGCGCGTCCTTGGAACGCAATACACCTGAAAAGGTATTTCCATTAGTTAAGTTTGTCAATTTTGCTTCAAATTCTTCACAAATAAGGCTACGTATGTCCACAGTCAGCCAAACTTTTCTTTATTTTGCTTCTATCTTCAGTACAACTTTCCTCTATTTTTGTTTCTTTTTATAAAAATGGGGGGCCATACTACTCTATGATTATGCGATTTTTATGCATGCATGGCATTCGTCACGATGATTTTTTGTCACGTTGATTTTTTCAAAAAAAAAAAAACATGAGTTATGGCCTGTGCTTAAAAACTTTCTATCCCACATCGACAAAAAAGTATGTGCTCCATTCTGTTATATATGGAAATATTCAAATAGTTAATTACGGTGTAAGGAGGGCCCACTGGTATTTAAGGCTGTGAAGCTCAATACCAGAGGCATTCCTTACACCGACCTTTTTGATAGAATTTAGTCTATGTCCCACATCGGATAAAAATAGAAAAGAAATGCGGTTCATATATGCGTGGTCCACAACATTTGGTTGCCAAGAAGGGAGTATCAATGGAGGAGGCAGGTCTCCAAAGTCAACAAATGGAAAACTTCACAGCCACTGTTACTCGCTTTCTTGGCCTCTTATCATTTTTGAATCCTCGGCCTCATGATAAGTAGTTTGAGGAAAAATATAAACAAACTTCCCCTCAGGCTCAGCGCCGGGGAGTAATTCATTTAACCTCCCCTCAGGCTCAGCGCCGGGGAGTAGTTCATTCGCCTCGGATCTTGAGTGTCCGACTCGGCAAAACCTCCCCTCTGGCTCAGCGCCTGGGAGTAATTCATTTCAACCTCCCCTCAGGCTCAGCGCCGGGGAGTAGGTCATTCGCCTCGGACCCTAGGTGTCTGGCTCGGCAGAAATCTCGCCTCAGACCCTAGGTGTCTGGCTCGGCAAAAATCTCGCCTCGGACCCTAAGTGTCCAGCTCGGCAAAACCTCCCCTCCGGCTCCACGCCAGGGAGTGTATAATTCGCCTCGGACCCTAAGTGTCCGAGACAGCTTCGGACCCTAAGTGTCCTATTCAGCACTAGTCCTCCACGACTCAGTGCCGAGGGACAATTCGTCTCGAATCCTAAGTGTCCGAGACAGCTTTGGACCCTAAGTGTCCTATTCAGCAATATTCCTCCACACTCAGTGCCGAGGAATAATTCGCTTTAGACCTCTAGTGCCCGGATCAGAACTCTTTCCTCCGGACTCCAAGTGTTTAATACCCTGTGGATGTGGATATATCATAAGTTCATCATGATCCACCCCACATTAGGAACACACGAGAAGGAAAGAGTATGTATACGTCTACTGCAGGCAAGTAAAAGGCAAGGAGGGTTCATTTAACAGTTAAATCATTGTCCATATGAATCATCCTGAGATATCAACTAAACTGTTAAAAGGATCTCCTTCTTCCCACCATCCTTGCTTTTTCGCGGATAACATAAATCCGAAGCATAAAAACAATGTTTATTGTTTAAACACATTACCAACCAGAGAAATATGAACAGTATCAAAAGCATACAGCAAAAACAAGTCAGGTAAGCCTAAAACAAAAAATTATATTCATTATCCCAAACAGGCTGTCCATAAAAACAAAATACATGGTTCTACTTCCTCTTCGGATCGAAGGGAGTAGATTCAAAAGCATCCACTACAGTAGGACTTGGGGTATGAGGAATTGAAGCCGCAGGAGCAGAAGAGCTAGGAGTACCCTTCAGGTGCGCCTTCACCATCTCGGCAAAGCGGATTTCAGCTTCCAAAGCCTCTGGCCCTTCATCGTATGGGAAGTGCACCCCCACCTGATTGTCAAAAGCGTCCGGATCCATCGTCTTAGGGCCTAAGCCCTGATTATAGCCAGACCGGAATGCTTTAGCACTAGCCAGGTGTGCCAGACAGGAGTAGCGCCCCTGCATTTGCTTCCCCGCCTTGAAGCAAGTAGTAAGAGCCTCGGTCAGGCGTTGAACTTCGGCCTGAAGAAAATCCACCTTAGCCTCAGAGGCTGACAACTGCCTCTTATACACATCCTTGGCTTCAGAAGTTATCTTCAGATTGGTAGAGGCAGTAGTGGCTCTTTTCTCTGCATTGTCAAGATCATTTTCCAACTTCTTGATGGAGAAGGATTGAGCTTCAGCAGTGGCGCAGAGGGCCATGGTGTGGTATAGACTCTGTTTAACAGGGGAGCAAATATAAGCATAAATAGAAACATAAGCAAGCAAGAGTAACATAATTCTGAAGGAACAATGCGAACCTCTATGGCCCGGACCGGGGCAGAGGGGAGTAGTTGTTCCAACCCCATTTGGCTGATGGCTTCCTCGTCCTTTGGGAGCCACATTCCTCGAGCCACTGCCAGTGCAGCTGAAGGGTCTGTAATCACAGAATCCCCTGAGTGCAGGACTGACCTGTCAGCCCAGGTGAAGGAAGGAGTCCAAGGAGCCCCAGTCTCAGCCAGAACAAAGGCCTTGACCTCATCTTTAGGTTCGGCCTCTCCAGCCTTTTTCCCTCTACTTTTAGAAGGGACCTTGCCCTTGCCAGAGGATGAGGGGTTGAGGCGAGATTTCTTCATTGGTGGTTCCTTAACCTCCACCTCATCCTCAGTTGATCTAATAACGACCAAGGGTTGGGCATTTTCGGCTTTCTTTTTTAAAGCCTCAGCCCTCCGTATCTCCTCCTCAGTCATGGGGAAACTGTCAAAGGATGGTAGAGACAGGTCCATGAGGTCTGCGGCAATAGCACTGGAGGCAATATCCTTGAGGTTTGAAGAAGTTAGTAGGTCCTCGATAGGCGAGGGGTCACTCTAGACTCGTTCCTCAAGAAAAGAAAGTTTGTTCCTTACTGCGGAGGATGGGAATGTAGCTGAAAAAACACCAAGAAACTCATAAGTACGGCGAAACATTAAGACTTGGCAAGGAAAACAGCCAGAACACTTGGTATGAAGGAAGGTTAAGTATTCTATACCTAATTTCCCGAACTTGCGCGGGATGGGGAGCGTAATTGATTGGGGCACGAACCATTTTCCTTTAACTATAACCATCCTTTCTTTCCACTTCTTTTCGGATGAAGGAAGGTTCGTGCATATCCTCTGATGAAGGGGAGAGGTAAAAAAGAAGCGACCAGGCTTGGTCCCATGCTTAGATATATTGTAAGTAAGCAGAAGGTCGGCAAGGGTCAAATTCAGAGCCTCTAATTTTCGGCGCACCAACAGTGCCGAAAGGATGCGAAAGAAATTAGGATTTACCTGAAGGGGGGCAAGACCTAGCTTATTGAAAATTAAATGATAGAAGGGATGAAGAGGGAATCGGAGGGCGTTAAGGTGCCCTACCGAAAGAAGCAACTCATCCTCCTCAATTCCCTCGCCGGAGGTAAAATCGACACCCTCGGGATATTCTGCAATTTCTACTCCCTCAAGAATATCAAATTCTTCCATTACCGAAGCAATAGAGAACTTGATGCGGCGAATAGAGATGATTGCTTTCTTCTCTTCATGAATAAGAACATAATCAGAGCCTGAGGTGGATGTCTCGGTTGGAATAAGGGAAGTACCTAATGGATTCAACGAAAGGCGATCTGTAGAAACCCTAGGAGGGGGAGCCCTAATGCGAATGGGGGAAGATGAAGGTGTGGATTCAGAATCCCCAAGGTCTGTACGTTCGGGAGTAGATGAAGTACTCATAATGAAAGATTGAAGAGAAAGATGCGAAACTAACCTGACAAAGCGATGGAATGAAGGACGCAGAAGTGCAGCAAGGGCAAATGTAACTCTTGCAAAATCTTGTATGACGGAGTAAT
The DNA here is from genome assembly GCF_030987335.1 of Cornus florida. Classification (NCBI taxonomy): domain Eukaryota; kingdom Viridiplantae; phylum Streptophyta; class Magnoliopsida; order Cornales; family Cornaceae; genus Cornus; species Cornus florida. Next base: position 49,073,972 of record NW_026775571.1, on the reverse strand, counting down.
AATGAAAGACCTCGAACCGTTTCTGAAACAGAGTAAAAAACCGGTTTCAATTCCCTCTTTAATAGGAGCCGTCACTCAATTAAAAATGAAATTTGGGGCAAAGTGTAGAGGGAAAAAAACTCCCTCCAATAAAAAGCGCACACGTCACCACTACCCATATCTACATTCCAAGGACATATAAGGCCCATCATGCTCAAGCCCAAATTGAGGGTATTTACAGCCCAAGACCATTGTTATTTGTCCTCCAACCTACATCAAGGCCGAATCAAGAAGTCATCAGCCCAGCTTGTTAATATTTAACATCCGGTCTGTTACTCAAGCCCAGCCGGATCAAAATATGTTCAGCCCAGTTATTCAAGAATGCACAAGTCCTACCAGTTGAAGGATTTACTGTAGAAGGAAAATTCTGAGATAGGAAGTTCTGTACAAGGCAAGTTCTATGTACGGAAAATTAGACAATGGAAAGAACTCTATTAGTAAAGAATGTTTATATAGAAAGAATTGGAGGGCAAGCAACGTGAGTCCTACCATAATTTTGCAATCTTTTGTATATAAATAGAGGCTAAGACCTCCAATAAAGGGATCAAGCAATTTACGCTTCTCTATACACTGTTCTTGTTTATTTTTATTATTTTTTGAGTGAGTTGTTTTATTTTTCTCAATCATTATTGGTTGAACGAAATTTTGCACCTACAATAGTGAATGAATTACTAAATTATTCATAGTGGGTCTTCAAGGATATGATATTTTATTTTTATAAATTAAATGCAAGAAAAGAAAGTTAAATTGATAATGTTACAAAAATAAAAAAATAAAAGAATAATACTTTAACTTTGGACATATATTTTTGGATAGCCAAAAATAAAAAGACGGAACTTTTTATTTTTTTAATGAATGTAGCATCTCTTTCTTCTCTCTCCTGCTATACATATATATATATAGAGCTAGCCTTCATTCATTTTTTTTTAATTGTATTTTAATTAAACTCTCACCATAAATAGACTCTTTCATCCATCTCCTCTCTTTGCGTATAAGTTAATCTTCAGTGAAAAAAAAAAACTTATGTGAATATATTATTTCCTTTCCTCTTTCTTTCTTTTCTTTTTTTTTTTCTTTTCAATTCTTAACCTTTCTTTATATATATATATATGGTAATGATATTTGCAATGAAATGCTAAACCTATTCCTTTAACTAAATCCATGTGTCCGCTTAAGTGTCAAGTTGGGTCCACTAAATCCCTCATTTTCCTTTTTTTTCTCATTCAATATTTCCTACCAAACATATTTTTTTTTTATTTATTTTTTTTTATTTCCTTCCATTATCATTCTTTTCTTTTCCATTCTTTTCAGTGTAGCTTCCAACAAAGAAGTGTGGCCTTTGATATTTCTAACAATCAAGGGTTTTTGGCAAAAACTTTTGGTAGAGATTAAAAAAATTCTTTTGTAGGTTCCATTGATAGAGTTATTTCAAACCCTAATCTAATATATGTGTGGATCTTGTCTTCCCTTCTACAGTCACTTTAAAATCGTATTCTAAAAAATTGCACACACCATGTTTAAATCAAATCAATCATATTCTAAAAAATTGCACACTATTTTATAATCAAATAGAGAGTGAGAAAACTCATGATTGTTTATGTGTATCCAATTTCTATATTATTTTGCTCAAGCATCCATATTCCTTGTATTCTCTCTCCCTCTCTCTTTTCCTTTTTCTTTTTCAGTGTTGGTGACTTTAAGTTGAGGGTGGGTTTTGGTGCAATAAATAAGGTTGCTCCATTGATGACCTAAAAGTCACGGATTTAAAACTAGAAATAAACTATTCGCATGAAGGTAAAACTACATATATTTAACCCTTTCCAAATCTCGACAAAAGCCTCCTACACTATACCAACCCTTTTTATGATGAATTTGAGTTTGTGAGTTGGATGTTGAGTTGCTTAGGTTGGTGTTATATTGGCTTTAGTTGTTGAATACTTATAACCGCAGGTTTTCAATAGTTAAATATGTCTAACCTAAGAACCCTCAAGCATGTGGTTTTTGGGGCGTGGTGTAAGCCCACATCTACAGTACCACAATCATCAAATTCAGGAAACTTTCAGTGAGGTTCTTCAACAATTTCAAATTTTGTTGGATCATGATAGTATTGAGTTGAAGAATTATTATGATGTTATCTATCAGTAAAAAAAGGGTTCGATATCGTTACACACCTTCATAAACTAGTTTACACCAATATTCGTCTGAGTCCGATACCATTACACACCTCCATGAACTAGTTTACAGCGATATTTGCCTGAATCCGTCACACCGCGACCACGACTACGACTGCGAACCATCAATGTGAAAGTGATGGAAGAAAGACATGGAAGTATAAAAAAGCTTTTCTTTGGATGTCCTGTTTCATCTCTTTTGTCATTTTTGACAACTTTAGAAGCTAATTGATAAAATACTGGAATGTTGCTCTGAATTATGTATGAAGAAGACTGTCATTTTGTTATGTGATTTTTTTTTTCCCGAGGGCAAAGCAAAAGATATGTATTGAAATTGGGAAAGAGTGTACAGAATCATGATTCATGGACCTATTGGAAGGTTAGGTCCAAGCAACAAAAGATAGGCATAAAGCTCAATTACAACAAAAACACAAGGCGAGGCCCTATCTATCAAGCACAGCTTGTAACTAACAAAAACAACCCCCAAATTCGAATGAGGGACCGTTACCCTAGTTCAAGGGGGAGATTCAGAGCATCGTTCATCTGCCGAGAGAGAGAGAGAGAGAGAGAGAGAGAGAGAGAGAGTGAACTGATTGTGATGAAGGCCGGAGGCAAATCCCAATCAAGAGCAGAAGCTCGGGACGATTTCCATTCCGTGCTCAGAAGTTTCCCTCCAGTTGTCTCCGTCATGATCTTCAAGACTTGGTTAGCATTTGAGACCTTTACTTGAACCATGACCCACAGACTTTCCACCATGAATCAAATGCAATTTTCATCAAATGGACCGATGTATTAACGTATAGATCGAGCTCCAAATCTAAAATACCCCAAGTCGTCAACTGAACTCTTGTTTGGTCAAAAACTTGAAACCAAGAGCATCAAAGAGAGCTTAATTGAGTTTCGAGAAAAAGCACTGGCTGTGCTCGACTCCGGGATCTGAGTGGTTGAAGCCTTTTCTTCTGGAGTATGACGGACTGAAGGAGGTGCCTAAGAAGAACTGGCATTTTTTCTAGCAGTTGTCCGTATCCCCTTGGGATGATGTCTTGGGGACCTTCACAGCCTTGGAAATAACCTTTTTAAGCTCGATCCTCCTGTTAATTGCCCCTCTCATATTGAGTGGTTTACTCACAACCTGAATGGTCAATCAGTCAGGATCAACAAGATGCACTAATTCTAAAGAAAAGGAATTGGACTGACTGTACCTGGGATTAATCGATAGTGAAAGACGGCTGACATTTTAGCTTTCTTTGATGATTGTCTGGCTGTCTGTCGAGTCTTAGAATCGGCCGTTTCAACACTCTTGGACCCTTCCCTCCTCCAAATTAGGCTATATCACTAGAAACAAAGCAACAAAATTGCTCATCGCCTTCCCCAAGCTAACCATGGTTCAAGTCAGTCGATTAAGTATAATTATATTGCTCTTTTCGCCCTCTGCTTTAAGTGTTTTTCCTGCACAGAGCCTAGAAAAAGTAGGGGTTGATTGGAAGAAGCTGGAGGGGTTGATTTTGAAAGCAGATACTTGATCTTAGGGTGTGGAGCTTGCTTCTTTTGTGGCGAAGCAAACTAGGTAAAACTAGCCTATATAACTAATTTTTATCAAGATTGGTGTTCCGTCCACCAAAAAAAAGGTTGAACTAATTTCATTGCTTGAGCATGTTTTACCCCCATTGAGCTAACAAAATTGCAGTACTGACAATATAGGCATTATCAGGAGTTCATCATATTTTTTTCTCAGCTTTCGTGATTTGTGAGGTGCAAATTCTATACGTAATCCTGAAATTAATCAACTTCCAAAACAGATACATAACAACTTGATGAACAAACAAAACTTTGGTTGTTTCAATACCATGATAAGAATATGTTATTCTAAGAAGAATATTTAGTTTAACTACCTCGATTTGTTGCTACTCAAAAAAATAATAAATAATGTCAATAACATAAACTAAATGGAAATTTAACTGGAAACCTGCCCGTCCCCAGAATTCATTGTAAGAATAGCTCTATGCTTTACCTTGCAATGTAAATAAAGAGATCAATTTAATTGAGTTTCTGCAACTCATCAATTCTACCTCGTATACAACGTAACCATCAGATGTACTGCTCAAAATTTGGGATTTCAAGTAACATTTTGCACGTAATCTGCCTCCACCACGCCAATGTAGGAAATTTTCCAACAGTTGCTCATATTTTCCGCTGACAAACATAAGAAGAATGTACTATCATAAGGTGGTCATTGTTAACTAACTTCCAGGATCCTGACTACTGCTCCGTTTGGTAGAAAGGAAGGAAGAGGGATGGAGGGAAGATAGGAAGGAAGAAATGAATTTCCTTCATTTGGTAGAGAGGAGGCAAGGAGAGAGGAGAAAAAGAAGAAGGATGAATCATCCTTCCTTCTTTACAAATTTTCATCCATTCAAACAGGACGTAAGCCTAGAAGGAAAAAAGGCAGGGTTATTAAAAAGTTTTTAAATTACAAAAGTTTCCTTATAATTAACACACTCTCTTCTCCTCTCTCCTAACAAACAAAATAAGACATTATCTCATTCTCTTCTCTTCCATCCAACCAAACAAAAAAAGGGAAGGACACAATCTCTTCCTTAGGGATGTGTCATTCATCTCTTTTTCTTTCCCTTCCTTCCAATTTTCTCCATTCCCACCAAACAGAGCATTAGAGTAGTACTGGTTTCTATTAGCCAAAGAGAAATAAATAATAAAGAAAAAAAGTCGAGCAAAACAAACTTCGAATTAATTGGTAATAATGAGAACTGAATTGTCTGCATGTCATATAAGTCCACCTTCATCAAATTAGAAGTCATGAGGCGCATAATTAGAAAGTTCAGCAGAATGGTTTTTTGAGTAGACAAATTTTAGTTGCTATGGCATTAATGGGCTGTCTGGCAGTTCTGCAGCATGCTATTTAAAATCATTTTCTTCACATCATTATCTGTCTCCTCTATGCCCTTTCCTCACTTAAGGCCAAGCCTCTAGTTTTTAATTTAATAACTGGGGAAAGCTTTGATTTCCTCAAAAATGACTCACCAACTCAAGATGCATCTTCCTAAAATTCAGTTAACCTATGCATAGTTACTTTACTTTAGGAGTGGCTAAAATCTAACCTTAAGGTGAAAATTGACAACACAAGTTATGATTTTCAAACTTCAATAAGCTTCACAAAATCATTTCACTCCTGAATCAAAAGGTAAAAATTTTGTTTCACATGAGTGGCAAACTCGTGGTAGTTTGCATACATAAAACATGTATAAATATATTAATATTTTGGTGCCTCGAGAAGTATCAATACCAGGTCTAAGGTCCGACTTCTCTTGGGTGCAAATAATTCCTTGGTCAGAGAAATCCTAAAATTTTGTTCAATTTCAAGGAGAGACCCACTCGGGACCTTGCATACTCGAGTTTAGTTTTAGTCAAATCCGAGTGTTTTTATATGTTGTTCTTGTGTTTTAGAAAGTTAATGGTATTCGAAGGAGTAGTGGTCCACGGGTCCTACTCTGAGTCTAGTCTATTCTGTTCTTACATGTGGACTTCCATTTTTGGCTAGGTACTAAGTGAGTTTGCTTCCATTTGAAAACTTTGGACTTGACTGCTATTGGCATTTCCTTCTACTCTGCAACATCATCTCTGTTATTCTGGAAATTTCTTGCTCTCTCCCCATATATAAGACACTGATGATGCCAGGGCAAGCTTTTCTTTCTTTCTGATAAATAAGAAAGAATTAGATTTACATTTTGAATGTTAAACACTCCATTTTGAGCGTTGGTTTCTGTGCAGTAGGTTTTTGAGCGGAATATGAAGTCCTATGATTCAGAGGAAGCCCCTATTTGGGTGTTAAACGGCGGCAATGTAAATTTGTGGAGGACTTTGTAGATTTAGTGGATAATTTGAAGATATAGCAAGTTTAGAGTTGGTTTTTGACATTTTGTGCAGTTGGTCTTTAAGAGCATCTCCAATGCTAAAAGCTAAATTCGGATGCCAAAACTATATTTTGATAGGTGCTACAATGTCAAAATACTACATTTTAACAATTCTGCTACAATGGTACATTTCATACAAATTGTTATTTTTTGACACAATCGCTATTCTTTTTTTATTACCATTCCCACCATTCATATTTGCATCAGTAATATTAATATTAGGCACATTCCAAGTCAAGTTATAGACATTCAAAAGAAACTAAAATTAAACCTAATTAAAAAGAAACAAAAATCTAAAATATTTGATCAAAAAAAGACCTATATATATATATATATATATATATATATATTTGATTATTTTATTATATAATTGTTTTTTATATAATTTCTTTTTTTCTTTTTCTTATCCAATGCTTGCTGAATATGCATGTCAAGTGAGTCTTTACTCTGTAATTGCAGTCAAATGAATTTGCATGTCATGTTCAGACCCTTGTTTTGCTTCATTGTGGTTTTATCTATTACTGAAAATTCCTTACTACTGCTTACCCTGTTAACAGTCAGAAATAACAAGCAATATGTACAATGACATTACAACATTGAACCCATTTACACAAAAGATTGAGCTGCCTTAAAACATTGAACCTATTTACACAAAAGATTTGTTTTTGACAGCCCATTTACACAAAAGATCAACAACTAGTTGCAAAAGTCTCAACTTCACATGTCCTTCGTGGTGGAGATGGGAGAAGAGGAACATAATAATCAAAGTTGGTTGAGTGTGCTTGTAGTTTGGCAAGAATCTCATCCTTGCGCAGCTGGTAATAAACTTTCGCCTGAGGGTCCATGTTAGAAAGGTCCATCATCATAATCTTATCGTCTCTCTCTTTTTCCTTGGCTTCTTTCTCTTCTTGCTCCCTTTAATTCATTTGCTCCATTACTTGTAACTTTTCTTTCTTCTATTTCAAACTTCTTCATTCTACTCTCAGTTGTATTTTCGTTAAATTTTTCCATCAAATCACAAAAACGAGTGTCTAAAGTATCAGCTATCTTGCTTTTCCTACGTGCTTCTTTTGCAGCTTTCCTTCCACTAGGCCTTTTGGTTCTTGGGGATTCAACAGATTTTTCGATTCGATCTTGATCGGAATCAAGAGAAATGGGCGTATAAGGAATTTGGGATGCGGAAGAGGAAAATGGGGAAGAGGAATATGGGGTCATTACAGGAGACTTTGGCTTTTTGGGGGATCTCCAATCTTCCCACTTAAAGGCATGTTCCAAGATCACCCAACAGTGATCCAAAGAAAAATATTTCTTCATATTTGCATAATACAAACTTTTTGCTTGAAAAACCTAAAAAATGATATAAAACAAAATTAAATGTATAAAAATTAAAATTACAACTAACAAGAAAATTAAAAATCTCACCTTATCTGTTTCATTGATTCCACTTTGTTGCCTATTTTCAATTTGTCTGAGGCACCTACTATATTTACTGTAACACTTCATGATTATGCCCCAACGAGATTGGATAGAAACTTGTGTTTTACCATTTTTGTTGTTGCTGTGATCAAGATAATTTTGGAATATCCGATTCCAAAACTTACTTTGTGATTGCGAGTTACCAACAATTGGATCTTGGGTGATGCTCAACCAAGCATTGCAAATTGCTATATCTTGACCCGGCGTGAATGTCTTTCCCCGCTTTGTTGATGATTGAGAGACTTCCATTGATAGTTATCAATATGCCCCCGCGCCCAAAAAAAAAAAAAAAAAAACTCTTTGTTTTGGTAAGCCACACACCTTTTTCATTCTCTAGTTGTTTCTTTTAAAGTTCGAACTTTCACTAACTGACTGACAAGTCGAAAGTGCATGTAGAATTGCAGGAATCAGGATAACAATAGTGAATATACACTTTCTTTTCCCCTAAATTAGTGAATATAAACTTTTATTACTAGTAACATCTCTGCAGTATTATTGGGTCATCTTATACATTTATAAGTGGTGTATCTGCAAAATTATGACCGATAAGCACTTAAGCCTTCAGTTGGCAAAGGGTGAAGTACATCTGCTCCAGCACATAGAAGACAACCTTAAAAACAGTTCTAAAATTTCAATGCCACAAGAATACATTTTATTTTCTGGAGTAATCTAAGCGCTTCTACTTCATCAAGGGTAGTCTACAAAAATAACTTTTGAAAAGGTATTTGGACATCAAAGACACCTTATAAAAATGTCAAGAAAATATTGATCATGGTCTTTAACTTACAAGAAGATATATATGTTTTTGTCAAGTGCCCCTTAAGCCAGAATAAAACAGGAAGCAACTTCTTTGATTGTCACATCTCTAGGTCAGTTTAGTTGCGCACCAGCAGCATGATTCGTCTGGATAAGAAATTTGATGACAATATCTCTCAGCAGCTAAAGAAATGTGATGGTGAAAGTTATGTAAAACCAAGAGGCAAGGGATTGAGTTAAGCCTACTATATACCATGTTAGTGGGAGTAGTGTGACTAATTGGGCATTTACATGTAATTGTTACACATGTGCCTTAAAGCCTATATAAACTCATGTACTCTAGCCATTTTTTGAATGGATTAAGTGGAATGAAATATTTTCCAAGTGTTTTTCCCTCCACTTTCTTCCAAAATTATTGACTTTTTTTTGCCGGTAAGTGTATATCGATAAAAGAACTATACAGACATGGCCTAAGCAAACTTGAGCAGCAAGAGCACAGCACAAACAAAACCAAGAATAATGCAAAACAAGAGGGTAACAGATAGCCTATAGCTATACAAAATGACAACTTGGAGATGAACAAGGCAGCCAACAAAAGAGCAGCAATGCAAGACTCAAATAACTGAGCAAGGCAACTAAGTATACTAACAACAGGAGCTTAGCCATTAGAAACAACAAAACTCAACAAGCTACACCAAGTGCAAGAATGAGTCGCCCAAATTACTCTAAGAAATCACCCAAATTACTCAAAGAAAGTTTTCCTAGTCCAAATTTGAAGGTGCATGATTAAAAATATTCCCAAAGCTGAACTCTTCCCAAGGGCCATGTGATATATGTGAAAAAAATTAAGGTACTCCAACTGTGATTTCTTGCTTTCTGAAACAAGCTGTATGTCAAATCAAGTGTTTTGGTTTATGCATAACAAATTAAGTGTGTAATCTTATATTTAATCATGACAGTGTGGTTTTGAAATAGCATGAAAAGGGTATGCCCATGTAGATTGAAAAACTTGATACAATACAGAAGCAAAGGCATGAATAGAACCACATGCAGGTTGCAAGTTCATATAAAAGAAAATTATCCTTTCTGTCCTACTAATTGTATTGCCAATATACTCTTGAATCCTGCTTTAGAACCTAATCTTCTATAAAATCAATTGACGTCCAATTCTAGTTTCAAAAGCACTAACAAGAATAGCCACACACACACACAAATAAAAGGGATCCGCACTGATATAAAGATGATCAAAATATATTAACTAAGCAATTTATATAATATTTCTATGCACAAATGTGAAGAATCAAACACATAGGGAAGCAAACATATACAAACTAATTAAATAATACAGAAGGAAAGCAAGTAATATTACCTGGGAAATTAAGTTCATACCTAGGAGCTATGAATTGTACGTCTCCAGCACCAAGCACATTCAGAAGGCATCACCACTGTATATATAAGATCGTATGTGTGATCGACGAAAAGCTGGGCTTGGCAAAAAAAGAAAGGTACTTAGTCTGAATTAATCTATTAAAAGAAGCAAGATCCTAACCTGTATATGGGAAATTTTATTCGTTGGAAAATCTACAAATATATTTGTAATTTTTACTCTTTGGAAACTTGGTTTGAATTCAAAAAATGAAAACCTAAAAACCCAATCAGAGCTAGGTTTGGAGAACAGATCTAAAAGCAAAAGCTAATAATCGAAGAAGATATAGATACACATATATTATATATGCATAATCCACAAAAAAAAGATGCGTACCTGTTGCTTCCTTCTAGAGTTTCAAAGCGACGGAGGAGTGGCTATGGTGTAGGCGAGTTGTCTATGGTTTGAGGAGAGAGTGTGTGGTGTAGGAGAGAGAGAGAGAGAGGGAGAGAGGAGGGCAGGGCTGAGGTCGAGCTCTGATCGGGATGCTGGTGGTGGGGTTTGATCGAGAAATAGCAGCCGTTCTCTTCTCTCTCTCTGTCGCTGGTCGCCGTCTGTTGCCGCCCTTCTCTTCTCTCTCTGTGTTGCCAGCAAAATAGGAGCCGGTCAGAAATAGCAATTGCCATTTCTTGTGCTACAATTGGCACTAGAATTGGCAAAGTTAAAATTTAGCAGGTGAAATGACAGCCCATTTGAAGCCTATCTGCTATATTTTACAAATAACAGCCCAAATAGCATTGGGTTGGAGATGCTCTGAGCAAGCTCACCTTTGAGCATTCTTTAGTGAAATTTTATTTATCAAAAAATAATAATAATAACTGCACTGTTATAGCTTCAGCAAATATCAGGAGTTACTTAGAAAGTTGCTTTTGTAAAGACAGGAAGCAATTCTGTTTACAAAAACCAAAATTTGTAAGTATGCGTTAAACCCAATGCCTGTTCATATTCCAGGAAGCAAGAAAACCAATTTCTTCTACTATAATTAAGTATAACAAAATGGACCTTTAAAGGAAAGAGATGATCTGGTAACTTCGTGAGGAATGATTTGACACAGAAGATAACCAATTTATTCTACTATAATCATGGTAGACAGAGGTATATGTTTATGATTCCTGTACCTGCCAAACAATCATTCTGCTTTTAGCTTCAGTCCCTCTGGCAGACTAGACACATAAACAGAGCAATAGGTAAGTGAATTTCATTAAAACAATAGCTCTATGCCAACCTAGCAATGTAAATAAAGAGATCAATTTAAGTATATATTGAGTTTCTGCAATGCATCAATTCTACCTCATATTGAACAAAACTGTCAGATGTACTGCTCAAAACTCACGAGATCCTACATACATTTTGCACGTCAGCTGCCTCCACCACACCAATGTTGGGAAATTTTCAAACACTTGCTCATATTTTCTGTTGACAAACATAAGAAGAATGTACTATCAAAAGGTGGTCATTGTTAACTAAAGAGATCAATTTTAAGTATATATTGAGTTTCTGCAATGCATCAATTCTACCTCATATTGAACAAAACTGTCAGATGTACTGCTCAAAACTCACGAGATGCCACATACATGTTGCACGTCAGCTGCCTCCACCACACCAATGTTGGAAAATTTTCAAACGCTTACTCATATTTTCTGTTGACAAACATAAGAAGAATGTACTATCAAAAGGTGGTCATTGCTAACTAACTTCCTGGATCCTGACTAGTCTGGAGTAATACTGGTTTCTATTAGCAAAAAATAATAAAAAAAAAAAAGGAAACAACAAAAAAAAAAGAGAAGCTAAACAAACTTTGTATTGATTGATTCTAATGAGAAACTGAAATGTCTGTTGTATGATATAAGTCAGCCTTCATTAAATTAAAGTCAGGAAGCAAATAATTAGAAAGTTTAGCACAACCATTTTTTGAGGACAGATTTTAGCTGCTATGGCATTTATCGGTTTACTCTTGCAGTTCTTCAGTATGTTATTTGAAATCATTTTCTTCACATCATTATTTGTGTTCTCTATGCCCTTTCCTCACTTAAGGCCAATCCTCTAGTTCAATTTTAATAACCGACGAAAGCCTTGGTTTCCTCAAAAATGACTCACCATCTCCAGATGAATCTTTCTGAAATTCAGTTAACTTATGCACAAGTACTCTACTTTAGGAGCGACTACAATCTAACCTTAAGGTGAAACTTGACACTACAAGTTATGATTTTCAAACTTCAATAGGCTTCACAAACCATTTCACTCCTGAATCAAATGAGGGCAGACCTTGAAACACAACAGCCAATACGGCCTGTTGGATGCAATATAAATTGTATAAAATTTTATCTTCATCTATACGATTCAGCATGTGCTATCCTGTAGTACATGGTCTTCGAGCTTTTAGGATTTAACAAGACCTCATTCTCACAAGAAAATGCCCAAAATTTTGTCTCTCATGAGTGGCAAACTTATGCAACTCATGCTAGTTTGCATAGATAAAACATGTATAAACAAATTAATATTCAAGAAAGATTAAATTTAAAGATCAGAAAACTCTTTAAATAAAAATTATTCAATTTAAAGGAGAGACCCACTCAGGACCTTGCATACTAGAGTTTAGTTTTAGACAAGTCCCAGTTCATTAGATGTTGTTCTTATGTTTTAGAAAAGCCATAGTGTTAGAAGGAGTACCTATATTAAGGAATTATACAAGCAAACAAGCTTCGTTACGTCAGTAAGAGGAGACTCCTATTTCAAGTTTCCATTTGAAAACTTTAGACTTGATTGCTGTCTGTATTTCCTTTTACTCTGCAACATGGTCTCCGTTATTCTGGTAAATAAGCAAGAATTAGATTAACTCAAAAAGACATGTACAAGGTGTAAGAGGGGCAAGTTTCCTCGGGCAGTTTGTAAAAGGGTTTTCTTTGGCTGGTGTACAGCTCAATAGAACACAATACAGGTGTTACTCGCTATTCTGCAGATTAACCAACCACCACTTGGCACTTCCTTTCCGTCGGTATCATACCTGATTATGGGCATGCAATAGATGATCAATACTCCCTATTCATCCTTCATGTGCCTCGTATATGGAGTTTATTAGGTGTATGTAAAGTCCAAATCAGACTCGGTTAGGATTAAGTAGAACTTCGTGTACAAATATGTCATAGTTTCAGTTCAATAAAGAATTGCTTTAGAAGAAACTAAGCAGTAATTATCTTTGACAATTATGGCATGAAATTCTAACCCTAGGCAAGCTCAATTTTTCTACTTCTCTTCTTTTCTTTATTTTTCTGCTCCTATTAGATACTAAAAACAATAACAAGACCTTATTAACACCTTCTATACCTTAAAGTTGTTCCTTTTCACAAGCCTCAACCCTTTCCTCCTACCACCACTCAGCCCCAGCACCCAAAAGGAAAAACTACACTTAGTTACTGGGAACTGTTCACAGCCCCAGAACTCTATCTTTTCTAAATTGAAACCTCAAGTGCTTACCCTCCTCTGACACCCTTTACAAATTTCAATTGACTTTTAGCCAGAAATAATAATACGAAGAACAACAAAAACAAAAATAACAATTATAATAAGTTCCAAAAGAACTTCCTTAACACTGTCCTACATCTTATACACAAATATTTTAGCCACAAATAATCATAATTAAAATAACAACAACAACAATAACAATAATAATAATAAGTTCCAAAAGAACATCCTTAACACTGTCCTACATCCTACATCCTACATCTTGTACACAAATATGTATATGCATGTAAGTTCTTGGAAACGTAGTAAAGTTCCAAATGTTTATAGAAACGTCAATACTGGATTTATCTCTAGAACATATATATATATGTGTGTGGATGAGTCTATCTCCAGAACATTTTTGGCCTGAAGAAGAATTGAAAAGGAAACAACCAACATTCTGTCATTTGGTTTCTAAACAGTAATTTTTTCTTTAATTTGGTAGCAAAACTAAAATCAATGGCAATGGCAGGTTGAAATTACTCCGCTTTTATTTTCCTTCAAAAGGAGATAACCAAGTTTTCTGAAAAGTTGGTCATACAACTTCAGCTTTATCGTAACATCAAGAAAGCTTCCTTGACCAATTGGGTAGAATCGAAAGAACTCTTTGACAAAATCATGCAATGGATTTTAACATTTCAGAATGATATTTAGTTTTCAGCTACATATACAGAGCACAAGATATTCTTTTTGTAAATTAATTAAAATTAAGAAATACAAAACAGTGTGTGTGAGAGTCCCTTGAACCTCAATTGTGTTCAAGGATATCCACTAAACATGTCCCAACATGATGGGAATTCTTTTCGCAGAGTTTCTCAACAACAGAATGGCAAATACTTTCACCTACGGCAAAACCCCTCTTTAACATGCAATCAATAATTAGTAAAGCATCATCCAACTTATCTCCTTGTGAGAGACAATGAATTGTTCTCTCAAAGGTTTCCTTTCGTGGTCTGAGCCTACTCCTCAGCATTGTGGCCAACCATTCTATTGCTTCTGCAACATACCCTTGCTCGCTCAATCCGGTAATGATGAAATCACGAGTACAGACGGCTGGTTCAACACCCCTATATTGCATATCTTCCCATAACTCTTTTGCTTCATGCACATGTCCCACCTCACAAAGTTTTTCTATGAGTACAGTGTAAGAGGCAGTGGATGGCTGCAAACCCTGCTCTAAAAATTCATGCAAAAGTTTCAAACCCTCATCTATCTTCCCTTCCTTGCAGAATCCCTGAATCAGAGTGTTGTACGTGATCACATCACGAACAATAGTCTTCTGGGGCATTTCTTCAAATAAGTCCCAAGCTTCTTTAGTCCTACCATGCAAACATAACCCTCCAATCATTATATTGCAACTAATTGTGGTCTCCCTAAAACGTCTATCACACATCTTCTTGTATAGTTCCTGTGCCTCTTCAATATTACCGATTTTACACAGCCCATAAATGAGTGAGAGATATGTGTATTCGCTCGGAAGAATCCCTTTATGTATCATCTCAAACCACAGCTTACGAGCATCCCCAATCCATTTCATCTTACAAAGACCATGAATCATTGTTGTATACATTACCCTATCCGGCGCATAACCTCTGTCCTTAAGATCCTTAAAAATCCGAAAACCTTCAACCCGCATCGTTCTTCTCTTGCATAACCCACGGATGATTTCCTGATATGTATAAATATCCGGAGCACAATTCTTTGCAATCATTGTGTGAAGAAGAGCAGAAACTCTAGAATAATGCCCATCATTACAAAACCCAGAAATCAATTTATTAAAAGTAACATTACTCGGGACATTGCCATCTGCCAAAACTTGCCGAAGGAGCTCATAACCGTTTGAAACTTTCTTTTCAATACAAAATGCTTGAATTAAATAACCAACAGTGTCAACATCCCCCGCAACCCCACATTCCATCATTTCACCATATAATTTCCAAACAACATCAGTTCGCTCAGCTCGAACTGAACCCAGTAAAGCCGAATTCCAACTTGCAAATGACGGGGTAATATTAAGGCTTTTCAATTGATCAAACACAGCAAGTGCTTCATCAATTGACCCATTTTCACATAAACATTGAATATATAACTCTAGAGAAGCTGGTTCTGGAGTAAAATGGGTACAATCGAGAAAAGATTTCGCAGCATCGGCGGCCTTGGCCTCCACAAGACCACAGAAAACCAAATTACAAGAAGAGGGATCGAGAACAAACCCGTGTAAAGAAGTGAGCCAGTGAAAGAATCTGAACGACAGAAATGCATTGTTCTGGTGCTTCAGAACCTCGCGGACAAAGTTGGGGTCGAAGAAATTGATGGTGGGGAAATCGGAGAGGAGGGTTTGTTCCCATCTGGGTCGGCTTCGAATGACTTTGGAAACCTCCCTTGCGATCTCGGTGAAGTTCTGGTGCTTCTGTTGATGTGGATTCAGCTGCTTTTGGTTCTGAATAGATGCTTCGCCGCTGATGTCTCCGCCGACTCCAATGTTCCGAATTTGGTGGTTAGGGTTTTGGATGGTTCGAGGGTTTTGGCGGAGGAAGAGATTGGCGAAGGATGAGGAAGGTCTGGCCATTAGAACTCCAACATTTGATTTCTCGTTAATGGAGTCGTGCTAGAGAGAGAAAGGGAGAGAGAGAAGGTCAGAAGGAATAACATGAAGCCCCAACGGAAGAAACAGTGGTGAATTGATGATGCTTTTGGGCCTTTTTAATTTATTTCCAGGAAAATAAAGAACTACTTTTTCCACTGAATGTGGATTTTTTCAATTACACAAAATAAACAGAAAAAAATAGATGGCCGATAATAGTAGGTTATAAAGTTGAAAAATGTCTAAATGTTATTTATTATTATATATTTATTTACCAAAAATAAATAATAATAATAATTAAAAAAATAAGTTAAACAACGTCAAAATAAGCTTTTCGCATTATGTTTGAACAAGGACTAAATAATTCACAGACATATTTCGGGCCATGTACAAAGAGATAGAAAATTAAATAAATTAAATAATAATCCCGGACCAATGAAAGGTAAGGTAAAAGAAATATAAAATGATCCCACGTCATGGGTGCAGGCCAATCATCACATAACACATCATCAAAAAGTTGAATATAGGTTGAACAGATATGACATATTTGTTGAGGTATCATGTGGTAATTGACCGAGATCATCCCATAAACATGTAGTAATAATTTATGTTATGTGCCCTCGAGTCTTTTTTAATTAAGGCAAAAGGAATACCCCTTGAGCTTTTCATGAGCAAAATATCTCTCCGGGAACTTAAAAAGGGAGCAACTCACTCATTCTACTTTCAAAAGTGACCATTTTGCCCCCCTTTAATTGCCGGAATCCTCTTTCTAGTCCAATTTGAATGTGCAATTACATAAATACCCCATATAATTAACATTTTCAAAAAAAAAAAAAAAAAAAAAAAAAACCTATAATTGCAAAATGTCTTATATACCCTTGACTATTTTAATTACAAGTTTGCCAAGTTATTTTTGTTTTTCAGTTATTCTCTCTTCCTTCTTTCTCCTCTCCACCACCAACCCACACTGCGTCTTCCCACTGCCACCACCCCATATCCACCACACATATATATATATATATACTACGTAATATAAATTCTCTTCTCCATCACTTTCTCTATCCTCTCTACGTCTCCACCACAACCTTATAAATTCTCTTCTCTATCATTTTCTCTATCCTCTCTACCTCTCCATCACTGCCTATTTCAATGACTTTCAAATATTACTTACTACTCAACATCAAAGCCACCCTCCAAAATACCAACATCAATATATGTTGTTCAATTGGTGGGGATGAGAGATATGCGAGAATTCCATTGAAGGTGATGCAAAGATGAAATTCAGGGACTTCTGAATTCAACACTTTTATAGCAAAGAGCCAAATTGATCACAACCAATGTAATGACCCAAATTCGGGGATCCGGATCACTAACCCGAGGTTCACACAATGATACTATGGTCATTTCACGTCATTATAATAGTTCTAGAGTCTATAAGGATATAATAGTCATTTACTGTGGTCAAATAATGTTTTTTTAACCCAAAAGGGCAAAACAGTCATTTAGTACCTTCATTATAGCTTCTAAACTCATCAGGTGTAAAACTGTCATTTTCTATGATCATTCTATTCTTTGATTGGTAATTAGGTAATTATACTGAAATATAGGGTTAAGGTGCAAATACTAGCTCATTTAGTTTCTTACGTAATTTCATCTAACTGTTTAGATGGCTTAGTCCAGAGAGCATGTAAAACTGAGGAACCGTCTAACCGGGTAGATGGATGCATCTAACTGGTTAGATAGCCCCATCTAACCCCCTTCACTGCCCCACCCAACTAACCAGGTAGATGGGAGCATCTAACCGGTTAGATGGGCATCCAAAATCTAATCTAATCGGTTAGATAACCCCATCTAACCAGTTAGATGATGCCCAGAAGTAAAGTGATCGATTTGATCACTTTCCAACCTGTTCAAATGTAACCCAAAGCAAGCAAAAATGAAAATATAGCTCCATGGACATCATCAACCTTAAAACATTGTATTGAATCATTAAAATAACATCATTCATACATCTTTTGAGAATTAAAAACTCTGTAAAACATACATATATGTCCAAAAAAATAGGATTACAAACAGGGATGGATTTCAAGTGAGGGGGGCACGCTGCCAAAAATAATAATAATAATAATAATAATAATAATACGAAGTGTATATATATAATAACACAATTATAAAATTCAAAAGGTAAAGAAGAAGAAAATTATTCAAATATACACGTTAAAAAGAAGAATTTTAAAAGTAAAAGTAAAAAAATATAAAGAAAAGAAAAATGAGAGAACTTTAAAAAGAAAAAGTTAAAAGAGTTTCAAATGAGGAAGGAAATTTTGACTTTTTCTATTAAAGAAATTTAAGGAATTTGAAGAGTAAATAAGAAAATAAAGAAAAAAATAAAGATATAATTTTAGGAACCACAAAACTTAGGGGGGGCACAGTATAATTTTTTTCATATATATAGAAAAAATTAAAACAATTACTACATATATTATAGAGTGCGCTCCAATTCAGGGGGGCACGTGCCCCCCTAGGCCTTCATTGGCTCCATCCCTGATTACAAATCAAGGCCTCCATAGCCATAATACAACGATTTCGTATGGAGTCGACAAAAGAATAAGGTCATTATATATAGTCAATAGCTTAAAAGAATGCCTTTACAAAAGATACAAAGATGGTCGTCAAACTGCATCTAAACTTGCGGGGGTGCATCATTTACAACATTCTTACCATGTCCTGAAAATGTTAGAATATAGGGTGAGCACAATGGCTCAATAGAGATAGCCTAAAGTACAGTTCTTGTAATCCTATAAATCACATCGAAAGCAAGAGATAACCAGAAAAGGGATCATACAGTGGGAAAGAGCAATTTTACAACATAAGTTTAAACTTCATGCTTTACAAATTATGAAATAAGATGCAATGAAATGTACTCTCCCCAATTCTGAAACAATTTCTGACACAATACAACCCACACCGAAAATATTAACACAACTTGTTCTTAGGCAACTCCTACATGTCATGAAGGGAATTGGCTAGCTTTCCTGACCTATGGTGTCTCCCTAGCATCATTTGGAGCCTCGATAGCTCAATTATACACTTCCAAATTCCGTATCGTGCTCCCCTCTAGATTGGTTAACCCCGGACCATATGGTAACTCGAAGGCATTTGTTTTTACAAAACCTTTTCGAATAAAACTTTCAAATCAACTTTCACAAATCGTTGGAAACCATTTTAAACATCCTTTCCAACCCATGAACTAAACCAATGTCCATGATATGCATACTTTATAATCAATTACTTGCATTTTTCAAGAAAATCAACATATAACATTATTATAATATTATGCTTTAAAACAAATACGTCATAACATCATATATATAGCATGAATCATGTAAGGCACAATCATCTCAAGAACATAAAATTACAAGTAACAACACATTCACATATATCATGCTTTTCAACAAATATACATAATAGAAAACTCACAAAGATCAAAAATATTGTAATTTAGACTTCCCTACCTCAAATAAAGAAATCAAAGCTCAAGATCCAAACTTGAAATCCCACCAAATGGATGCAAGACCGGTGTCAAAACGTTCCCCTTGCCAAGCTCTATAACCCTTCTAACTATGGTCTTGTATGTATACCACTCGATCTCAATCATTATTAATTATGGAACCCAAAATAATTATAATAAAAAGTTAATTTTATATGCATATATAGAAATATAAATAATTAAATTATGAATACACCAATTTACAGAAGGAAATCTACCTATGCATGAAGTTTGTGGAGAAACAGAATAGTGGAGAGAAACAAGGAGAAAATGAAGAAAAGTGGGGGAGAAACAACTGATATGAGCACAAGAGGAAACTAAAATACAAAGTGACGAAATTTTGCGAGAAAGTAAATTTTCACGTGTTTTGTACTGAATTTTTTTAGAAAAAATTCACAACATGTGAGAATCTTACTTTTCCAAAAGTTTTCACTTTTCATCTAACCAAATGCATAAAAATTTTAAATTTTTTTTTATTCGTTTCCTTTCAAGCTAGTTCTTGCTAAGAGCAGCTCCATTAGTGCTCCGTTTGGCGAAAATGACCCAAATTTTGGATACTACTTGCTCCAATGGAATATGGGAAAAGTGGGCCACCAATTTGTGATCGCCAAGGAGGTTGCCAAAAAGGATGATTGGGAAGGTGATTGTGGCTCACTTTTTGTGGGCCCATTTTTGTTTTCTTTTATTTTTTTAATTCAGGCCCATAACACTGTACCAGCCTAAAACATTGTTCTTAAGGGCATGTTTGACTGAAATAAAAGCTAAAATTCAGATTTTTGGCTTACTTTGGTCTCTCTCTTTTTTTCCTCAAAATAATTGAACCAAAGAGTCGTTAAGGCATTGTTTGGATGACACAAATAATGCCTTAAATACTTAATGAAAGAAAGAAAAAACAGAAAAGAAAATGCCACTTAAGCTTTTCCAAGAGCCACGTCAGCAATTTCAAGAGCCACGTCAACAGCTTTCGCTCTCCAAAAACATGCATTCCATCAAGTTCTCTGAATTTTCGCTCTCCAAAAAAATATATATAAAAAATTATTATTATTATTTTATTTTAATTTTCCTAACGGCTATATTTTTAATCGCAATATTCCTAATGGTTATATTTGTAACGATTATATTTTTTCAACGACAATATTTTTTAATCAAACAATATCTTTACAAATTATTAAAAAAACTAGGATTGATATTATAACTTTAAACAATACATTATCCATTATGGATTAAAAAAAAATTAAATAAAACAATTAACAATAATTTAAACAATACAATATCCTAAATTAGAATAAGAAAATAAATAGACTAAGGATTACAAAATCCTATGGGAACTTTGGGGCAGACCGTCAATGCAAAGATACCAATATCTCATTTTGTCGTACAATAATCCAAGTTTTCCCCGCTTCTGTTGGTGTTGAATTTGGATTTGTTAACATGATCTCCTTCTCTTTAGCTCTTTGTTTCTTTAGAATCTCTAACTGCCTCGTCTTTTCTTTCTCCGCTTTTCTTACCTCTTGTGCCACTTAGGCATCCTTCATTTTCTCCTGACGACTCTCATAACAGCATTTGAGATCATTAAAATTGGAAACAAATGAATTTTGCAATTCAAATGCTGAATTAATTTTTGCTCGGCGTTGCTTCTCCCTTTTTTTTTCGGCTGGTCGTTGTAGTTGTTGATATTCTTCCACACTGGGTGAATCATTTCCCCCCATGTGTGGTGATTCTTTAGTTGAAGCTCCATCTGTTGTGACTACATGACTTGACGGAGTAGATGGTAATGAGTACCCAACTGTAATACCCCTAATTTTAAAAAGGACAGTCTCGGCATTTTATTTATTGTTTATTGTTTTTCTTTGATTATTTGCTATGTTTGTCTAGTTGTATTAATTGTTTTGTTTTGTTTGATTTATTTAATTGAGTTGTTTAATTTTTGTTTATTTGTTTATTTAGCTATATTTTTATTTTCTTTAATTGACTTACTTATTTTAATTGTTTAACTGGTTAATTAGTTTAGTTAAATTATTTAATTGAATTAAATTAGTGTTTGTTAAATTATAATGTTAAATTTAGGGTTTTATTCAGTTATATCACCTATGGGCCGGCTAGGATATATTAAATGAGGTTTTCAGTTTACAATTTTAACTAGTTTTTGGCCTAGGGTTTTAGGTGGACTTTGGTTTTTGTTTTCACCTATAAATACATCTTTAGGGGTCTGCCTAGGGTTTTAGAACCCTATTCACGATATAGTAAAGGTAGAGAGAAGTGTGGAGAAGTCTGGGAGAAGACAGAAAGGGAAAACAGAACTTTGTCGGAGAATTTAGGAAGACAACGACGTAGGTTTCGGATTGAGACCTGAAGGCAAGTTCTAATCCTAACTCTTTTTCTTTGGCTCATGTTCTTTGCATATCTAATACAACCCCAGGAAAACATAAAAGATTAAAAGAATTGAACTGGATTTTTATGTCTCTGTTGTTTTAAAAACTGATTGTAGTCATAAGTTGTGTACTGCTCGTTTTGATGATTTCTTGTAACACATATTTGAGTTCATGTAAATTGATGTTTAAAGGTTTTAATTAGTCTGGAACACGTGGAGAAACACTAAAAGTAATATGGATTACAGAGTTGAATGCTTAAAACAGTGAGGGTTCATGAATGGGTAATTGCTCGTTCTAAGTTTTTGTTGCGTAGTTGTGTTCCGATGGATGACAGTGAATGGATAAAGAATTTAATTGCCTAGTGATGACATTGGAATCTAGTTTAGAGACCTAGAAATCTTAGGAGTAAAGTACAGTTTGTCGAAAAATCGTCAGACGTGAAAGAGATGAAGGAACAAAAGGAGAGCGGGCTCTCGTTTAAAGGAACAGGCTCCAAGGAACAAAGAGCAGGCTCCATGGGAGGATAGAGCCGGCTCCAAGCTTGTGAGAGCAAGCTCCTTTTTTGAGGGAGTAGGCTCTTTTGTTTGGTTTTTGTTTTTCGTTTTTTCGGCGACTGTTTTGGCTACGATGCATGGATTTTGAGATTTTCAAGTTATGGTAGGAGCTGTATTGGGATGTTTTGAGATGGTCTAAGGCCCTATTAAATCTTCTAAGTGTTGATTAATGTGTATTAAAACACCGTTGTTCAGAGTGAAACAGAACATAAACCGATAAATGAAAATCTGGATACCATCGTTGGAGATGAAGAGTTTAATTGCTTATAATTAATTTAGCAGTTTACTATGACTGGTTACACCATGTTAATCGTGGAACAGTGGTAGGAATAAGCATGCTTAATTTTTAACTACTGCTGGCTACGGATTAATTGACGATTTACATTTAACGACTTATTCCGGTTAGTGTTGGTTTGGTATAAAAAGTAAGCATGTAAATTTGTATATTCTGTTATGCTAACTTGGAATTAAATTGATGTTTATATGCATGATATGTATAGTCAATTATTGGAACTTGGAGGGTAATAAGTATAAGCCTGTTAATGTATAAAATTTTATCATACTTGATATGGAACGATTGATGCATATATTTAATATATTATTATCAATTGTGGACTTTATGGAATAGTTGGTATCTACATATATAGTTGTATTGTCAACTGCTGGATGATGGATTGCATGCACCGGTATGGGACGGTGGCATGTCTAGGTTTGGATTAGCTCAAATTGCTAAAACCTATCTATATCGGAATAAGGGAACGGATTATATAATTAAAATCGTACTTATAATTAAGTCAAAGAATGTAATACATCTAATTTTAAAAGGATAGTCTCGGTATTTATTTATTTGTTTTAATTGTATTGTTAATTATTTAATTGATTATTTGACTAATTACTTATGTGTTTAATTGAATTAGGTATTACTTGATTATTTGATTATGTGTCTATGTATTATTTGTATTTGTCTATGTGTTAATTGTTTAATTAGATTATGTGCTTAAATGGTGTTTTGATTAATTGTAAATTAAATATTTTTTTTTCTTTTATTATTTTATTTTATTTTTCTTTTATGGTTATGGTTATGGTTATGGTTAGTAGTAATGGGCCAACCAATTGGGTCCCATGGACTACTTGGATAGGAGGTTAGATGTGTATGAATTATTACCCATGGATAGTTGTGTATGTATATATATATATATATATTATATACATATATAAAAAAGGAAAGTAATTTATTTATTACTTTTATGGTAATTTGGGTAGTAATATTTAATCTGCTGTATATGTTTTATATTTAAATAATAAAAATATACATAGATTGGATACGTGTTATGTTTTAAGTTACTTTATAATATTATGGTAACTTAAGTATTATTGGATAATCCGTTAATAAATAATGGAATGTGTATAATTTATTTATTTAATAAACATATACATAAATTATATACGTAACATATTTTATTTATCTTTTTAATATATATAAAAGGGAAAGTAATTTATTAATTACTTTTATGGTAACTTGGGTAGTAATATTAATCTGATGTATATGTTTTATATTTAAATAATAAAAATATACATAGATTTGATACGTGTTATGTTTTAAGTTACTTTATAATATTATGGTAACTTAAGTATTATTGGATAATCCATTAATAAATAATGAGATGTGTATAATTTATTTATTTAATAAAGATATACATAAATTATATACGTAACATATTTTACTTACCTTTTTAATATTTTAATATTTTTTTTTTTTTAAGTTGACTTGGATTGGGAAAAGGGTTAGGGTTATTTTATTTAGCCTATCAATATATAGCTATAGGTTGTAAAAGGGGGTTAGAAATATTCACGTGATATATTCTAGAGAGAGAGAGTTAGAAAGGAAAGGAGGAAAATGAAGGAATGAGGAAAAAAAAAAAAAAAAAAAAAAAAAAAAAAAAAAAAAAAAAAAAAACCCTATAAAGAGAAGATCAAGGAAGAAGAAATTTAACTTTCGATCCGAAAGTTTAAGGCAAGTTCTTCTTCTATCTCTTTCTCTTTGATTCGTGTTTCTGTACATGCCTAAGGAATTCCAGGATTTATTAAACACATAAAATTAAATAATTATGCATATTTAATTCGATTAGAACATAGGTTTTATGAAATTAGTTCATATCTGTTCTTGTATTATGAATTGATAAGTACATGATTTTGATTTGATTTCTGGTGTGAATTTTTATATGTTTAAATTATATATTTTTCATATCCGTGGAATGATGGAACGTATAAACATGCTTAGGATTCCTGAACATTAAATAGAAACTAGATTTGGGTTTAAATAAAATTAAATAGACTCAATCATAATAATGTTTGCTATTTAAATGTTTTAAACAAACGAATGGATTTAATCTTTTAAAATGTTTTAGCAATTGAGATTAAATGTGTATGATAAATTAGATATGGAGAATACTTATTTGATGGTATAATAAAATATCATCATGTATAAGATTCAGTTTGTGTAGGACATATGATATAGGAAGCTTAAATAAATAATAAGTCATTCCTATTTTATGATAACTTGATATCATATTATCATAGTTATTTCTGGATTGTTTGATGTATTTCCTTAATCGTTATATCAATTGTTAGATTGTGTGGTTTAATGTACCGGTATGGGACGGCGGCATTCTAGGGACGAATTAACTTATCAGTTAAGTCCCACCTATTTTATATAAGGGAATGGATTAACTAAAATGTTAAGTCCTACTTATATTCAAGTCAGGTCAGCTGAACAAGTTGAATGATTTATGGAAGATTAATTTATTATATAAGGGAATGGATTAACTAAAATGTTAAATCCTACTTATATTCAAGTCAGGTCAGCTGAACAAGTTAAATGACTTATGGAGGATTAATTTATACTGGATAGGATGGTTACTAGATTATATATATATAAGTATGGTACCATGATATGAGCTTGAGTCTCAGGATCAGTGGTTAGGGCGCGTATATCGCTAGGGATGTGTAGTTAGATATAGTGTAGTTGTGTACCCTGGTAGGTTTAGGTACTCATGCCCACTATATGTGCGTTTTGCATGTTACCTACTATTCAGGTTGAGACAACCCTATAATCTAGTAAGGTTCCTTTAGTGTGTGTGTGTATATATATATATATATACGGACTACTAGTTACTGTTGGATTGACTAGGATGTATACGTGTATCGGATCTCTGCTTAGACTGTAGTAGAGTAGAACTTGTTTGTGGGCCTGACCCACCATTATTTTCAGGTGTTCGTCAGGAGTAGAGGTTATTCGTGCTGAGCGAGGATCGGTTTACTTCATTCTTCCGATGCTACATAAGAGTTCCTTTATGATTCAGTTTCCTAATTTAGACAGTTATTGCTGTCATTTGTTTAGTTTGGATTTTCTAGGGGTCCACACAGTATGGATTCTCGAGTTGTATTTTGGAGGATCAGTTGTATCAGAAGAGTTTATTAACTAATGGAAATATATTATGAGGTTTATTATTAGATTATCATTTTAGTTTCTTGTCAGTATTTTATTTATTCTTCTTTATTCTTTTGTATTCTGTGTTCGTTTATTATCAATTTGTTTTGATATCCTCGGGTATTCGGGTATGGGCCTGGCCAACCCGCATTCGGAAATCCGGGGGTATCACAAAGAAGCTGTACAAACTGAATGACTAAATGGATTACTGACTATTTATGTTAAGTCAAAGAAGATGCACAAGCTGAATGACTAACTGGACTTACTTTGGATGGATATGATGGACTTTAAATATATTTTTATGGTACCGCGATATGAGCTTGAGTCTCAGAGTCGTCGGTTAGGGAGCGTATATATAGTAGGATGCGTAGCTGGATATGATAGGCTGAGGTATTCCCTGTTAGGCTTAGGTACTCATGCCCACTCAGGTGCGCTTTGCATGTTGCCTTCTACTCAGGTTGAGACCCCTTGCATAGTCCAGTGAGAGTCATGGAGTGTGGATATATAAATATATACGGACTATATAGATATTGTTGAGTTGGTTAGAATGTATATGTGTATCGAGTCTCTGCTTGGATTGTAGTAGAATAGAACTTGTTCGTATGCCTGACTCACTTCTATTTTTCAGGTACTCGTCAGTTCCAGACTTAGACCTGATCGTGCTGAGCAGAGATTTCTATTCACTCTTACGACGACGTAGGACTTCTCTCCATTATTTTATGTTGATGTTTTTATTATTTATACTTCAGTTTGGATTTTCGTATTAGGGGTCCAATGTATGGATTCCCAAGTTGTTTAAACGATTGGAGGTTTAAAATTTTAAGTTATTAATTTTTAAAGGATTTTATTTTAGATTTCATTTTTATTTATTTCTTATTTAAATTTGTATTCCGTGTTCATTTTAAATATTAATTGTTGGATATTCCCTTGGGTTCGGGCCTGGGCCTGATCAACCTGTGTCTCGGATCCGAGAGATATCACACCAACAGACTTATTAATGTCAAAGTCAAATCCACTCATTTTCTTTGGCTTTTTTTTTTCTTATTTCCTTTATCTACTTGTTCGACACAATATGAATGCCATTTATTGTTATGCTTCAAGATCTCCCAATAACTTTTTAACTTAAATTTACCACCTATTTGGCTATAAAACAGGTCTTTAGCTGTTATCATCTATACGAAAAAATTAATAAAAAATTAAAAGCCGACTGTTTAAAATATTTACGAGTTATATTTAAACAATAAATAACTCACCATATCATCAGTGTTGAAGCTGTTGGGACGATTCATTTCGATGTTTGTCATGCACCCAGAAAATTTGCTAATTTTTTGTTGGATCACTAACCAACGATTCATCAAACCTCCTTCATTTCGGTCAGTTGGAGGAACACTAATATGTTGTACATATTGTACCAGGATTCGCTCCCATAACTTCTTCTTACTTTGGCCTGTCCCCGTAATCGCATCAAAGGTAATAGACATCTACGCCTAACATAAAGCTTCATCTTCAGCCTTGGTCCAATTTATATTTTGGATAACAGGTTGTTTTGGCGGGGGTTTTGAGTTACTTGATTGTGGAACACTAGTACCACAATATTAATGAGAAGTTTGGGATGGTTGATAAGAAGGTTGGGATGATTAATGAAAAGGAAATTAAGATTCTCCTCCATAATAATTAGAATGTAGTTATGACTGTGAAGAAATATTGATATTGTCTTCCGGAAATCGTAAAAACTCATCGTTTGATGGGTTGAAATGGGTGTTGTAATAAAATAGATGTTAAGGATCCGTAGAATAGAAATGAGTTTGAAAATAATAACTAAGACCATCTCTAATCCAATGCCATTTGGGCTTCTATTTTTAAAATATAGCAGGTGGGCTTCAAAATGGGCTCTTCAATGCAATGTCAATTGGGTTGTTAATTTTTGCCTTTGCCAATTCTTACGCCAATTGTGGCAGAAGAAATAGCAATTGTTATTTCTCTTGGGCTAGACAAATTGAAGGGGCCGGCTCCTCTTTCGCTAGGGCGACAGAGAGAGAGAAAAGAACGGCGGCAAGGGGCGACCAGTGAACTAGAGAAACTACAATGCCATCTCCCACCTCTCTCTCTCTCTCATTTTCTTTTTCCCTTCTCCCATTCTCTCTTCGTTTCTATCGTTCCTCAATTCTGGCTCTCTCCATCTTTCTCATTCTTTTTCTCTTTGATTTCACATTTCTCTAGATCTAAGCCCTAATCTTCTCCGGCCTACTCTGCTATTTGTAGTCAAGCAACATAAACCCAGGTACTATTTTCTATCTCTTTCATCTCTGCCTTCCTCTATAAAATTGTAGAGTCTCTCTAACAAAAATCTGTGTTTTTTTCTTCCTTTACCTTTTTGTTTAATTGCCTTTTTGTTTGATTGCTTTATTTGTTTCCGTATTGGGAAATTGATACATAGAAACACCTAGTTTGCTATGTTAGGAAAAGAATAATTAATTTACTTGGTGGGATGCACTTTTCGAACCTGAAATTGCATAGCTTTTTTTGCATAACTTTTTTTTCCAACATTATCTGGCTGACGAATAATTTAGAAAAAGGTTCCAATGTAATTTTATATAAATGTTACTATGTGGTGATAATTTCAATCAATTAAGTTTTCATTAGTTTATGGTGAGATGATTTCAATTCATGTGTTGTTTACATATTCACTTGTTTACATATTTGTGATACCCCTCGATTCTAGAGCCACGGGTGATCAAGTCCGAGCACGGATCCGAGGGATACCAGTCAATCAATATGTAAACAAGCAAGAGTACAAAAGAATTAAAAATAAAATAATACGCTGAAAAGAATTCTAAATATACAAAAAAAATCTCCAAATAGAAAATAGATTAATATAATTTACTCTTTTCAATCCGTACAACTCGAGAATCCATCCAGTGGACCCCTAATAATCCCAAATGAAAATAAATTACACAACCAAAATCCAAAACTAAATACAAAAGGAAGTCCTACATAGTTGGAAGAGTGAGTGTCTGTATCTGCATCATCACAATCAAACTCTAAGCTTGGTACTGATGAACACCTGAAAAATAAGAGTGGGTCAGGCCCATATGCAAGTTCCATCCTACTTCAATCCATACATAAACCCGATATGCAGATACATCCTAGATAGCTCGGTAATATCTAAAATAGTCCATATAGATATAGATACACATTATAGGACGCTCACTAACCTATAGTCATCACACCTGAGTAGAATGTAATACACAAAACGCACGTAGCGTAGTCATGCACACCTAGACCTACCAGGGAACGTCATTAGGTCCAGTTATCCATCCAAGGCAATATACGCACCCTAACTGTAATCAGGAGACTCAAGCTCATATCACGGTACCATAATGATATATATAAATCTTTCTCAATACTAGAAAAGTAAAGCAAACATCCATTATGTCATTCAACTGTTTTAGTTAACAGGACATGCATCAATGTAGGATTTAACTGTTTTAGTTAATCCATTCCATATGTATGAATAGGTAGGAATTAGCGTTTGGATCTAATCCATCCCCTGTATGCTATCGTCCCATACCGGTGCATACAATGCATATAATCCATAGATGATGCACACTCAATTGAAAATCAAATATATCAAAAGACAAACATAATAGAAGTCAGATATATGCAAGATTCTATTATGCATCCAGTATATGATTATAATCATAAAAACTCCTTTTAAATTGCTAATCTAATGATAAACAATTTAAACCATCCACATACATATAATTGATTGAACAGAAAATTATAACAGTTCATCAATTAACATCCATAACACGATATAATGATAAATATAATTATAACTGAGCATATTATACTAGAATGCTAAAAATACCTCCATACTAGTCCAGTTCGTTTGCTAAAATAAAACTAACAACTAAAATTCCTACAACTCCTGACAGCATGTAATTTAGTATCTAAAGTTCATGATGTTCATAACCATATCCTAAACTAACCTTTCTGTCTTTCATTAAATTATATATATAATTTATATAACATCCCAAAAGTAATTTCCATAACAATCCGTTTAAATTGCTAAAGCAAACTATCAACTTAAATCTTCTTCCTTCCTTGACAACACGCATAGTATATTTTTATATTTCATGATGTCCACAACCATAGCCTAAACCAACATTCTTAGGCTTTAAACATGTAATATATATCATTTAAGAACCCCCAAGTAAGTTTCATAATTATCTTTTAACCCCTAGAGTAGCGAAAAGTATCAAAAATACCCTTGTAGGGGTATTTTGGCAAGGGAGCCGGCTCCCCCTTCCTGGAAACCTTGAAACTTGCCTTTAGGTTTTAGTTTGAAACCTTTCAACGTCGTCTCTAAATTCTCCGACGACGGTCGACTATCGGTAAACCTCCTACTGCTCAGTTCCAATCCCATAAGACATAATCATGAAGTGTTGTGGTAAATATAGTGGGTGCCTCAAACAAATTGAAAATAGGCAACAAAGTAGAATCAATGAAACAGATAAGGTGAAATTTTTACTTTTCTTGTTAGTTGTAATTTTAATTTTTATACATCTAATTTTGTTTCATATCATTTTATAGGTTTTTCAAGCAAAAAGTTTGTATTATGCAAATGAGAAGAAACATTTTTCTTTGGATCACTGTTGGGCAATCTTGGAACATGCCATTAAGTGAGAAGATTGGGGATCCTCCAAAAAGTCAAAGTCTCCTACAATGACCCCATATTCCTCTTCCGCATCCCAAATTCCCGAGATGCCCATTTCTCTCGATTCCGATCAAGATCCAACCGGAAAATCTGTTATCTCCCCAAGAACCAAAAGGCCTAGTGGAAGGAAAGCTGCAAAAGAAGCAGGTAGGAAAAATAAGATAGTAGATACTTCAGACACTCGTTTTTGTGATTTGATGGAAAAATTTAACGAAAATACAACTGAGGATAGAATGAAGAAATTTGAAATAGAAGAAAGAAAAGTTAAAATAATGGAGCAAATGAATCAAAGGGAGCAAAAAGAGAAAGAAGACAAGGAAAAATAGAGAGATGATAAGATTATGATGATGAACCTTTCCAACATGGACCCTCAGGGGAAAGTTTATTACCAGCTGTGCAAGAATGAGATTCTTGCCAAACTACAAGCATGCTCAACAAACTTTAATTATTATGTTCCTCTTCCTCCATCTCCATTGTGAAGGACACGTGAAGATGTGATTTCACTTTTGCAACTAGTTGTCGCCGTTTTGTATAAATAGGTTGTCAAAAACAAATCTTTGGATTTGGAGGGGATGCGTGGCCTTATTTAGGGTTCATTTTGTGTAAATCAGAACTATTTAGTGTTCTTTTTGTGTAAATTAGAACTGTTTAGTGTTCCTTTGTTTCAATAAGGGAAAAAAAATTTAGTTTAAGTCAGCTATTTTTACTTAAAGCATGCCATTTTTTGTTTTTGTTTTTTGTTTTTGTAGGATATGCATGATTTCTCGTTCAATGTTTTAGTACATATATGCATCATTTCCTGTTCAATGTTTGGAAAAACCTTTGTTTATAGCACCTCAAATTGGTTTTAATCAAGTTCATGAACTATGGATATTTCATTGATTTTTTATTTTATTTATTTTTAATAAGGTAAACAAGCCAAATATTTTTATTTATTTTTAACAAGGCAAAGAAGTCAAATATATATATTTATTTATTTTTAATATGGCAAACAAGCTAAATAAAATACAAATACTCACAATGTCTACAATTTGACTTGGAATGTGGCTAATATTAATGTTACTGATACAAATATGAATAGTGGGAATGATAGTTGAAAAAGAATAGTGGTTGTGTCAAAAAATAGCATTTTGCATGAAATGCACTGTTGGAGCATAATTGTTGAAATGTAACATTGACATTGTAGCACCCGTCAAAATATAGATTTGGTATGCGAAAATGGCTTTTAGCATTGGAGATGCTCTAAGATTGAGAAAATAGAAGTAGAAATAAGTTGAAAGGTAGATAATAGAGATGGGTTAGATGTGATGAATGATGATAGAAGTTGGGGTATTTATAAAAGAGAAGTGATTTTAAAATTTTTAATTTAAATTTTTTTTTAATAAAGTTTAAAAAATTTAAATTAAAATTTTTTTTAAAAAAAATTATAGACGTTAAGTCAGCCAAACAGTGCCTTAACGGCCAAATACACTATTTGTAATACACATTTAAAATTTAAAGCAATTTTTTTTTTTTTTTTTTTCAAAAACAAATTTTAAGGGAAAAAAACAAAAAAAAAAAAGGTTTTTTATTTTGGCCCAAGTAAAATGTTTTTTTTTTTTTTGACAAACAATGCTTAAACAATATATTTTTTATTTAATAAATTTTATTTTATTTATATTTTTTAAAAATGAGCTCAAAATAACCTATTTTTAAGGTTTTTAAAAAAACAACCATTTTGCCAACAGTGCCTTAAGGCAATGTTCAGCATTGTTCTTGACCGTTTGAAAGGGGAAAAAAAAAAAAAGTTTAACTAAAACGTCGCCGTTTTGGTCAAGGAAAAAATAAAAAAAATAATATAGCGATCGGGCTCGACATTGAGGTTTTCGCGATCCGGCTCGCGATCCAAAGTAGGCCCCGCCAATTAAGCTAGCCAGCTGCACGGGGTTTGGGCTCCCAAATAGCTAAACAAGGGATTTGGCTAGCCCGCTGCAGATGGCCTAACTAAATCGACCTGTGAGTGGGACTCGCATTATGATAATGTAAAGATATCATTATGATGATGTAAATTTCACTGCTATATACTTAGGGCTTCGTTTGAATATATAGGAGAAAAAAGAAAGGAAATGATAACATTAGTTATGAGCATGTTTGGTTAGATAAGAGAGAAAAGAAAGAAATGGATAATATTCTTGTTTGGATAAAACAAAGAAGAGAAAAGAAAAGAAAAGATAATAATAAAATCTTACCCTTTTATATCTAATCTAAATCAAAAAAGTTGTTTAGCAACCTAAAACTGTATTTAACCAATTATCTAAACGCCGGCCAATTTACTTTTGTTTACCTTAAAAAATGTTTATTTATGCATAATTTCTGCAAGGCCAATTTACTTTTGTTTACCTAAAAACATGTCTATTTAGGCATAATTTATGTGGCAATTCTATTAAGCTAATAAAGTAATTCATCTTCTTCTTTCCATAATTATTATTATTATTATTATTTTTTTTTTTTTGGGTGACAATTCCAGATTTGTAAGCTCTATTAAGAAGGTAATCTTTTGTATATTTCAAAAAATTGTAGGATGGCAGTTCAGTGTGTCATCTAGCGCATGGAAGGTTTGCTTAAGAATTGAATTTTTTATTTTTTAGGTTTTCAAGTAAAAAGTAGTCCGGCCCTCAAATTTCAATTGTTGATAGGCCAAAAACTTGCAATCTATCCATACTAAATTCCCTTCGTTCAAATTCATGTTAAAAATTTGAGGAGATGCAACCTCCCCATTTTAATTCATGGAACTTCAAATAATTTACAGGATTAACGAGAAGGAATAAATAATACTAACAAGTGAAGGACAAAAACAACCCAATCAGGTTATTGGTAGTTCACTAAACAAACAAGCTTGACATCTAAAACCCATGAATGATCAATGCTTCATTTGAAAATTATTTGTCTGTATTTTATATTAGAATATTATGTCACGTTAGAAGATTATTCTACTCTAGATATCTTGTTATGTTATTAGGACTTAAATGAAATAAAAATATTGTGTATCTAATTTTGAAGGCTACATTTGTCACAATGAAAATTTTACTTAACTTGGTGTTTCTTTGGAGGGATTATATTTGAGGGATAGGTATCTCTTCAAATTCTTTCCAATTCTTTTTTTTCTATCTCATTTCTCTCATCCAAACACAATATATATACATTATCCTTCCCTTTATTTTCTTTCCAAATCACTTCATATTATCCAAACAGGGCATGAATTGCATATCATTTTCTATTTTACTAATATTTTAAAATTTAAAGGTAATAAGAAAGATGAAAAGAAACACTTTCTTTTCCCCTAAAACAATTTCAAAAATGAAAAAAAAAAAACAAAAACAACGATTAGTCAGGCCCGTACTACAAAGTAATTGAGTTGCTGGACGTGACTAAGAAATTTTGTATTCAACTTTTTGAAGATGCAAATTCTATTTTATTTGATAAATAATTGTGTTTTGAGAGTTATTGCTTGCATTAAAAAAGAAATAGCCTTTCTCCCGCCACCCACTGGTATAACTAATATATATATACACACACACACACAATATATATAATGACTTTTTCTTAGGTAAGCTCAATCGAACCCAAATCCTGTTACAAATTTGTAATGAACTTTTTTGTGCAGTAAAATTTAAAAGGCAACAATTTTACTTTGTATTGTACTTTTTTGTTCATTAAAATTGAAAAGGCAACAGTTTTACATTGACAATGAAAGGAGGACCGTACACCAATGAATACAACTTTATATAGCAATATATTGTTACATCCTCAATTTAAAATACACATCAAAATAAAGTGTGTTTATATATATATATATATGTATGTATGTATGTATATTGTATATATTGACTACACATCAAAATAAAGTGTGTTATATATATATGTATATAAATATAATTATATATATGTTTATATGTATGTGTATATAGATATCGGGTACCGAAGGGAATCATGAATGAAGTTCAATCAGATGATTTGAGGACAAGTACAATGAGTCCATCTTTTGTATGTGAGATGAGACCACCCATATATAAGTACAGACCTAGTCAGACTAAACCGTCTAACAAGAGAGAGAGAGAGAGAGAGAGAGTGCGCACCTAGAGAACGAGACCATGTACAGCAGCAGCTCACTGCGGAAGAGAGAGAGAGAGTAGGTGGGTGTGTTATCGAATCGAATCAACAATCAGATAACAACACTTCTTTCCGATTCCTCTCGGAAAATCAAATCCCACAAATTCCACCGAAGAAAGAGATGTTTAATCTGCCCTTCTTCGCTCAAGATTCATTCATCAAATGAGCTCATTCTCGACCACAATGCTTGCCATTTATAACCCTAAAACTGGCTCGGACTGTGCAGATTCAGCTTAAGCAGTCGCATCCTGGGTTTCTCTCTCTTCAATTCGCGCTCAAAAACCCTAATAGAGTCCTCTTCACCGATATGTGAAGGTAAAACCCTAAATACCTTTTCTTTATTATTATTATTATTTTTCTGTTTCATGCTTTTGATTATACATCGTTCTGATTGCTGATGAGAAAGTTTGCGGCTGTAGCTTCTCCTTTTGTCCTTGGAAAAGAAAGCTCTTTCAAAATCTGGTACATAAAGGACAATCTTCCAATAAGAAAGTCCTAGCATTGAAATCGAAAATCACTTAGGGTTATACCCATTTTTGTAGCACTCCTTTTCCACGTGGTTCCTTTGAGGTATCGCTCACCCCTTCCATCGATCGATGGTCTCTGTCTGTATGCATGCCTGACGTTATATGCAGTTGTTGTTGTTGATTGAAGATTTCTCTCCCTGAAATTTGATTTGGGTCTGCTTGGTGGTTTTTAACCTTTTTGGCATTTGTCATATTATGTATGCATGTCAGGTACTGATATGAATGGAGAAAGAGCTAGTTTGTCTTGGGTGCGATTTGCCTGTGAAAGTGCCTTCTAAGCTGTATTTGAGAGACTAAGGTTTTTTTCCCTCAAACCAACGGCTGAGTGGGTGCTCTCATGGTGGCAGTACTTCTGCAGTAGCTTTTACCATAGAGAAAAAGTGGGACAATCATGATTGAAAGAGAAAACCACTAGTTGCAATGGTCATAAGCTGTGATTGAAATCGAACTACTGGGTTGGGTGGGTTGGGTAAGCAGTAGAAAGAGTAGAAGAGACCAATTACACACTCGATGGGCTGCTTGTGATAAATCAAGTGTGTGTGGAAATTAAAAATTGATAATTTCAGCTACTGGATGTTCATTTTTATATATATATATATTATGATGGGGAAGCCTATAAATCAATATTTCAAATTTATTTCGTGAAGATAATTATGGTTCAATTAGCTATAATTGGATCTATAGGTGATTTTTTCTTTCTTCAAAGGTTATATTAGGTAATGCATTTGAATATGTTTTTTTTTTTTTTTTTCCTTCCTTTTTTGATGCAAATGTATAGGAAATATGATTAATTGGTTGGCAAAGTTAGTCTAGAGTTCATGATCAATCTGTTTGAGAAGATCTGATGCCTAGTCTATATGTTCCAAAGGAGCATTAATAACGTATGTTTTTAATAATGCATTTCATGTCACTGTTCCATGCTTTAAAAAGTTGGGGAAACTTTTGATTTTAATGAAACAAGAGAAACCAAAGTTTTTGACACTGCAGAATTATTTAAGGGATCCTAAAGATGAAGTTCTAAGATTAATGAATCTAAGAACAGAGGTAGAGAGCACCCAAGTGATCACTTATGAATGATCTCCTAGGACAGGTTCTAAGGTTGAGGAATCCTAATTGGTAATCTAAGGATGGTTCCTAGAACAAAGTACTAAGGTTGGCTGGCCAGGACGACTAAGGTTGGCTAGAAAAGTTGGGCTATTTGGATCGCATAAGGAAAGTAATCTCCGATGAGATTACTAATGCAATTGGTAGATTGGCTTCCTAATGGTTGTTTGGCTTAGGCTGCCTCTAGGTTTCCCAATACTGCTTGTTTGGATTGCTATAGGCGATTAGGTAGTTTGGAAAGAATGATTTTTAAAGCACAAATTGATTCAAGTATGCTTGAATAATTTTGACTTCATATGTATGAATTCAATTTCTTTGTAGAAAATTATTTAACTCTTTTGGTTTAAGGCTCATTTGTTTGTTTGTTTGATTTGTTGGCTACTTGTTTATTAGTTAAATGAATGCATGCATACATATAAATATACTATCAGAGGGCTACGCATAGCCAAACAAATCAAGTCCTTCAAACATTCAGACTTGGTAAAAACAAAGTTCTGAACATGTATCTAATCCCAGCATACATCTACTCCTATCATGCATCTGATCCTCGGCTTCCTAGCAAGCACTTAATCCTAACATGCTTTTAAAACAGAGGAGTACAGAACAAGGAAATCATGCATCCACATAAAACTATCTCAACTCAAACTCGTGCATATGCATCTAAATTAAACTAACATGCTTAGACTGTAAATTAAAGGATTTTGAGAGAGAGAGAGAGAGAGAGAGAGAAATATTGACACATACTTATAAAAAAAAAAAAAGTAGAGATGTTGACACATGATTTTACAAGGTTTGGATAATCTCCACATCCTCGCCTCAAGTTTACATTTGAGGATTCTGAATTCTAATTTTATTGGAGACCCTTCTCGAAGGCAAGGAGCAGAGCCTCCTCACTTTTGAGGATCAGTGGGAACCTTTCTCTCACATGAAGGCCGAGAGCAAGCCTTCTTCCTCTCACATGAAGGCCGAGAGTAAGCTTGGTTCTATCAAATCAGGGCTGAGAATAAGTCCCACCCCTCTCATTGTCTCATGTGAAGGCTAAGAGAGAGACTTTGTGTACAAAGATATGTCTCTACTCAATTGTACAATTCTGTCCAAATACCTAGAGCTAAAACACGAGAGATTTCATTGAAAGCTCAACTCTATGATTTGAAGAATCACAATGAAGAATATGTACGATCAAGCTCAATAGTGGTGCTATCCATGAAAGAATATGAAAATGAAAGCTCATGGTAGAAAATACCAAGTTAGTGTGAAGAAATGAATGCCTATTGGGAGAATCTTCGAATGAAGATATAGAGATATCTTGATCAAACACTCGTGTGATATATGCAAGTGAGAGCACGATTCTCTACACTTCTTCTCAAGTGTATCACCCACCTTCCATAAATCTCTCCATCTCTATATGTATATATGTATTTGTATAAGCAAGAGAGCTGTTGGTAA
The DNA here is from genome assembly GCF_030987335.1 of Cornus florida. Lineage (NCBI taxonomy): Eukaryota > Viridiplantae > Streptophyta > Magnoliopsida > Cornales > Cornaceae > Cornus > Cornus florida. The sequence continues at coordinate 49,036,178 of NW_026775571.1, read as the reverse complement.
GATCAGCACAAGGTATATTTATAGCCCCGTTCAAAGATATAGCCGCTAGGCACAATTGAAATCCTTTAGGAATGTTGAACTAGCCGTTTGTGTTTTGGGTTTAGTGCATGAATAGTTGAGTCGCTCAATAGAGCTGTTGACGTGTTCGGCTGGATCAATTAACTCATTCAAGTTGAGGGTTGACTTGAACATGCATTGTTTATGTTCTGCAATATTTGAGAATTGCCGTCAATACCACATAATAAGAAGTGTATATATAGAATCTTTCCTAAAAAGGAGGCTCTTTCTAGCATCAAATTTGCATTGTTGGGAATATTTTCAAAAGTTAGTGTTTGAACTCTCTGGACTAGGGATGGCAATGGGGCAGTTTGGGGTGGGGAACACCATCCCCATCCCCGTTTAGCATAGGTACCCCCATCCCCGCCCAAAACCGTATATTAAACGGGGCGGGGTGGGGACAAGTTTTGTAGAGTATTTTCGTAATTGTATTACGAATCTAATGAAAATAAATAATGAAACAAAATTTCAACTATAGTAATAATTAATTTTGTCTTATGCGGGATAAAAGCAAGATTCAACTTCTTAATTGGAACTTGAGACTTAATATTATTGTAGGAACATCAAATAATACATAGAAGTTCTCAAATAAGAATAATACAAAAAGATATTTAGTGATTGGAATAGAATAAACTAGGATATGCTTTTTATATATATATATATATATATATATAATATTATTGAATATGAAATAAAGTATAAGGACAAAATTGTAATTTATCGCTATAAACAGGGGCGGCGCGGCGCGGCGCGGTGGTGACCTTTCCCCATCCTCACCCCATAACTATGCGGGTTTTCAATCATAACCCCCATCCCCGCCCCCAAAACCATTTAACCACCCCTATAACCGTTCTAAACGAGGCGGGTATTTGACATCCCTAGTCTGGACAGTGCAAGTTTACAGATAAAAGGATTCAGTCAGCTGACTTAAAAGTCAACTTTTGGTCATCTCAGCTTTTTGAATGCAAGTCGACCTTGACATTTTGAATGCAAGTCGAGTGACACCATGTCAAGGTCCATTCAGATTTCAGAAAGCTCAAGCAAGCAGTTCCATTGGAATGTTTGATTCGACTTAAGCTCATTGGAGTTTAGTCAAGGCACAATTCCGTTCCATCTCTCTTTAGGACTTTAGAGGATATATGATAAAATCAAGACCATTATCATGTTTTAAGAATCAAATTGATTCAAGGTCTTTGACTAATCTATTTGTGAATATTAAGAGTTAAAAGTGATGCAGGCTGGGGTAGGGGTGCTTCGACATCAAAATTCAAGGAGAATAAGAAAGGGAATGAGAGAGAGGAGAGAAGAATGAGGGGGAAGAAATCATTGTAATCTCAATATATTCAATAATAAATCATAAAAGGTACCTTTCACAATGTATGAACCAATATATGAATAGGCATCAAGGACCCTAATAAAATCCTACTACCATGAATCAAACTCTAAAATACTAAGTTGTTTTTTTTTGGATAAGTAAAAAATATATTAGAAAAGCGTTCAAAAGGGAAATGCGAAAGGACCTAAGAACCAATAGCATCCAAAAGATCAAAAAAGTCATCAATCGAGGAGCATGCTCTTCTTCTTACATAACAGAAAAGAGAACGAAGAATATGATTTTTAGATTTGCTAGAGACGATTCCTTTTCTTCAAAATTTCTATTTTTCCTCTCTCGCCATAGACACCACCAAACGCAATGTGGAACAATCCTCTAATAATCACGGGCATGGCCTTGAACTGGGCATCATTTCCATGCGTTAATCAGTTGTAAGGAGTGCTTAGGCATAATCCAATAAACGCCAAACATGCTAAATATGAAATTCCAACAATCGTACGCCACAAGACAATGCATAAGAATGTGATCCACAGATTCTCCGTCTGCTTTGCATTGGCAACACCAATTAACAATGGTGTTACCTCTCTTCCTCAGATTATCCAGTGTCAAAATCTTTCCCAGTGTGGCAGTCCAAACAAAAAATGCAATTCTAAGAGGAGCTTTAGAACACCAAATAGACTTCCATGGGAAGTCGTGACCAATGAAATTGGACAAACAAAAGAACATGGATCGGACACCATACCTACCATGTGTTAACGGGACCCACAAAATATCGTCACACCTTTTGCCAATATCCTTTTGTCTGTACAGCATATCCAAAAAAACACATGCCTCTTCCATCTCCCAATCCTGAAAGGATAACAATCAAGTACATAGATGTGCTTATTATCAGTAATACTGTAAAGTCTAAGAAAGGAGTGAGACAACAACTGATCTCCGCACCATAGGTCCTCCCAAAATCGAACATGCCTACTATCACGAGCCTTAAATCTAATATGTGTGGAGAAAACATCCCAACCCTTCCGAATGAATTTCCACACTCCAATGCCTCCCGAAACAGAGACTGGACGGGAGGACCAACCCCCACTCTCCTCTCCAAAGCAACACGAAACAAGTCTTTGCCACTGGCCATGTCGTTCCTTGCCAAATCTCTATAACCACTTCCTCAAAAGAGCTCTATTAAAAGGGACCAGCTTACGAATGCCTAGACCGCCTAATTTCAATGGTTTGCAAACTTGTTCCCAATTAACAAGATGAAACTTAAACTCCTCTCCTCTTCCGCCCCATAGAAAATCCCGCTGAATTTTTTCAATCCTTTCAGCAACTGAACATGGGATTTGAAACAAAGATAAAAAGTAGGTAGGAAGGGACGAGAGAGTGCTCTTAATGGTAGTGACTCCCCCCCACCCCCCCTCGGAAAGATATTGTTTTTTCTAATATGCTAATCTCTTCTCATATTTATTAATCAGCGGATCCCAATTCCCCACTCTCGTAGAGGAAACTCCCAAAGGCAATCCTAAATAAGGAAGAGGAAAACGCCCACTCCACACCTAAGAACTGTAGCTAAGGAGGAAATATCTGGAACATCCCCTACTGGGACAAGCACACTCTTTCCAACATTAATCTTAAGACCAGAAACCGCTTGGAAACAAACAAGAATGCACCTCAAATAACTAAGTTGGGAGGCATCGGCATCACAAAAAACCAAGGTGTCATCCGTGAACAACAAGTGGGAAATCTGCATCTGATGTTCGACATCTCTACCAACTCTGAATCCCCTGAAATAACCCAAATCTTCCACTTTTCTCATTAATATGCTCAATCCCTCCATGACAATAAGGAATAGAAAAGACGATAATGGGTCTCCTTGTCTCAAACCACGCGAACTAGCAAAAAAATCAGCAAGGGAACCATTCAGTAGCACAGAGAACATAACAAATGAAATACAAGTTTCTATCCATTTGATCCACCTATCTCTGAACCCCATCCTCCGAAGTAGATAAAGAAGAAATTTCCAATTAACGTGATCATAGGCTTTCTCGATATCAAGCTTGAATAAAACGCCAGGAACCCCACTCTTCAATCTAGAATTAACACATTCCCCTGCGATAAGAGCAGAATCCAAAATCTGCCGTCCTCCAACAAAAACATTTTGTGATTCTGAAATAAGTCCATCCAAAACAGTAGACGAGAACTTTGGCAATAAGCTTATACATGCATCTCACTAAGCTAATTGACCGAAAGTCCTTAATATCGGAGGCGCCGCCCTTCTTAGGAATAAGGGTGATAAAAGATGCGTTCAATGATTTTTCGAATGTGGTATGAGAATAAAAATCATAAAAGGTGCACATCACATCAGTTCGCACCACCTCCCAACTCTCTATAAGAAACCGCATAGTAAACCCATCTAGTCCCGGAGCTTTATCACCATTGGAGCTAGAAAGTGCATTAAACACTTCCTCTTCAGTGAAAGGAGCCTCAATCCGATCACTATCCAACGCAGAAATAGTATTAAATGGAAGACCATCTAGAGCAGGCCTCCAACCCAAAGTCTCAGTGTAGAGCTGCTGATAAAAAAAAAACAATTCCCCCGCGCACCTCATCCTCTCTGCACAGCTCAAAACCATTCATACGGATACACCCGATGTGATTACATCTTCTATGAGCGTTGGCAAGTCTATGAAAGAATTTTGTATAACGATCGCCTTCTTTTAACCACAATGCCCGAGACTTCTGATGCCACGAAATCTCCTCAATAGCAGCAATCTCGGCAAAATTCGCCTGGCAAGAGGCTCTTCTAGGTGTAAAGACTCCACATCCTGCCCCACCTCAGCAAGCCGATCAAGCTCAGCAATATCAGCAAGAACTCTATTCTTCTTCCATTCAAGATTCCCAAACACTTCTTTGTTCCACTTCTTCAACTCAGTTTTGAGAATCTGAAACTTTCTAGCTAACACGTAGCTAGCTGAGCTTGTAAAACTCGCTTCGTCCCACCAAGACTGGACTTTCCCTTGGAAATCCACAGATCTCAACCACATATTTTCAAAGCGAAAAGCTGTGCGTCTAGATCTCATTCCTCCGCAATCAAGAACTAATGGCACATGATCAGATGTCACTCTAACCAGAATAGCCTGACAAACATCCGGGAAATGCTCCTTCCACTCTCCAGAAATCAGAAATCTATCCAGCTTAGAAAAAGTAACTGGATCCCTGCCATTAGACCAAGTAAGGGCTGTCCCTTCCAATGGCAGGTCAATAAGAAAGTGACTACCAATGAATTATGAAAACTGGGTCATTTCGGAGGACCACCTACCCCCTGTGCACCTCTCAAACGGGGACCTAACAGAATAAAAATCCCCGCCTAAACACCAAGGCAATGACCACAATCCCTTAACGTAGCAAAGCTCTTCCCAAAGGACTGGTCGATCACTATCAATGATAATAATAATATTAAATGAAAATCAACCCTAATTATCTATCTTTGCCATGTCTTTAATAGTAGAGGTGATACACATGCACTTCAAGCTTCCGGGCCTTGTTCGGTTCTCCATCAATCCCTCCTGGTTGAGAAGAACTCTCCTCCGGAGAGTAAATGCAGATGTACAGCTTCAAAAAGTATTGAGTCAATGCAACAAAGCTCGTCGTCTCGACTCCATGTAATATTTGAAGCTGGATAATCTTTCCATCAAGTAAGGTAATACTGAATATCTTCACGATGAGAAGCATCACTCAAAAATATCTTTAATCCATTCTAAATAATGCAGCTGAAAATAGGGAAGAACTAGTGCTGGTGCTGAGTAAAATATAACTCCATCTGTTCCTACACACGCCAATAAAATATCGGGCTCAAAGGTGCCTCGGTCGGACAACAAATACTCCACATCAAAAAATTGAATTAGTACTCGAATCCAGTGACCAGTCAAGAACTATGCATTGGGTCCTGACTTGTGAATGGTGTGGAAAAGTCAACAAATTGAGTGTATTTTAAATGGAAGGAGTCATTAGAATATGGTTGAGGTAGTGCACGGATCTTAACATAAACTGCTTCAATAAAGTCATGATTCATGTGATGAGCATATGCAGTAAGCTCATAATTCTTTTTACTTAATACAATTTCTTGTTGCATATTGGCATGAAAATCATGAATAAGTTGAACAAAGGAATTAAGAAACTCAAGTGAATACATATACGGAGGTGAAGGACATGATCAATGGACTGACATGGAAATGGGTTATAGACAATTTTGAAAGAGCTTGTATATGCATACAAAATTATAGGCAATAACAAGTTCCAATTGTCTAGGTGCACTCTTAACAAGAGAACTAACCAATTTCGCTAGACCTTGCTTCACAACCTCAATTTTCCTATCAGTTAGAGAACAAAATGCACAAGGAATCTTCAATATGTTGTTGAGAATGTCCAAAGTGTCTTTTAGAAATTACTGTTGTACTTGACATCCTTATTTGACACAATGGAGGGGATGACTCATGAAATTTAACCATCTCTTTTTCAAGGCAATATTAGGTGATCTTTTATGTAAATTAATTATTTAGTTTATTCAGTTCAACACGTTCCCTAGGATGTGTGAGATTATGTGTGACATCAGATAAATGTGATCGTGGGATTAAGGCAATAGTGTGTTGCTTACGATCCATGTGTGACAATTAAGCTTGATGTTCATCAAATGTTACATCTTTAATTTCATCCAATTTAGTGCATTTAGGTGGTGGAGAATCCAACACCTCAGATGTGACATAGGGGACTTCCTTAATTACTACTTTTTCTTCTTTTGCCAACACATGTTTGTCATCATTGGGTTGAGAATTTACATATTGTGTTTTAGAATCTTTCATGGTTGCTTTGCAGGTGTTAGCATCTTAGTTTTACCACCATATTTGAAAATGTAAGTTTTATCTCTTCTATAATGAGTAGCACCTACATCGTAAATCCAAGGGCGACTAAGTAGTACGTGGGCTACAGTCGACGGTAAAACATCACACCAAATATTATAAGAATAAACATCCATTTGAATAGGAACTAAACACCTTTCTTTGACAGTCAGGAAAGTTTCATCAACCCAGGATTTTCTATATATGGTTGTGGGTGAGGCTCAGGTTGAAGTTTCATTTTAGCAACACTTGATTTTGACACTACATTTAGTATACTTTCTTCCTCTATAATGATTTTAGAGAACCTTTCTCCACATATGAGATATGTACGAAATATGTTGGTGTGCGTTGAATCATCTTTTTCCCATAAGGGTAAATGGAATGCACATCATGTCATTATTGCGGATCTCATCTTCCATATAAGTTTCCCTAAGGTCTAGTTCTTATCCGATCTTCGAACTAGGCTGGCTCTAATCTTGTATCCAAACAAGGGAAATATGGACCACTTGTATATATATCCTGCTCCCATTCCAAAATGACGGACCAAACCTTTCCCAAATGTTTGTTGGGATGGGTGCGAGGGATGATTGGTTTGTTTGGGGGTCGAGAGTTTCGATTGTTTGAGTTGATAATGGGTTTGAACTAGGGCATTGGTCGAGGGTTTGCTTTTGCTTGTTGTAGAGGGTGAGGTTGTGGTTGGTGGTAATGGGTTTTGTGATAGTGTGGTTAGGGCGTGTTGATTTGGTGTTGGTCTGGGGTTTGTCTGCTATATTGGGTTGCGGTGAGTGTTAAGCAGCGGTGGTGATTATGGGTGGCTACTGGCTAGGGTTTGTTTGGGTAAAGACTAGGGTTTAAGGTTAAAGGGATGAGTGAGGGTGTGTCTCAACTTGGGTAAACAGTAAACTTGAAGAGTGACAATATGACTATGTGCTCTGATATGCTTTGATTGTTGTGCTCGAAATAAAGTTTGAATCTTTTGTTTGATTCCAATTGATGCAAGATGGGGTAGGGGTGCTTCGATATCAAAATTCAATGAGAACAAGAAAGAGAATGAGAGAGGAGAGAAGAATGAGGGGGAAGAAATCATTGTAATCTCAACATATTCGATAATCAATCATAAAAAGGTACCTTTCACAATGTATGAACCAACATATAAATAGGCATCAAGGAAAACCCTAATAAAATTCTACTACCATAATAAAACCCTAAAATACTAAGTTACTAAAATATCCCTAAAATCAACACAAACTAATATAATAATAATATTAAATGAAAATCAACCCTAATTATCTATCTTTGCCATGCATCCAATAGTAGGGCGACACACAATCACTTCAAGCTTTGGGGCCATGTCCAGTTCTCCATCAAAAAGATATTCCACCTTGGAGATCATTTAAAATCACTTGAGGCTTTTCAAGATTGAACAAATAAAGTCCAAAGCCTTATTTAAATCGAGAGACCAGTTCAAAAGTTATGAATTAGGTACATGGTCCTGGTTCATGTTTCCAATAGAGTTCTTCCAAAACTTACAAAGCTTGGACTAATTCAATCTGAGCGAAGGCCTCACGAAGAATTAGAATGAGGTTCAAGGCCAATTGGTAATGGTCCTGGGGACTTGCAAATGATATGAATGATATGCATGATCTTATGATCCTAAATTCCTAAAATCCTAAAGTCCTAAGGTCGAGAGCTGAGCTTTCAAGTTAGATAAATCAAGATTAACCGTACAATAAATCTTATCACTCACCCAATCTTATCTATCCCATATCTTGGTCTTTAATGATGTCCATGGGTCTGACTTGTTCTTGTTCAGCTCATCTTGACTCTACTGCCTCTTTGCTTTTGTGCAGAAGTCTTTGAGTTGACTTCACGGCTTTCAGCTTAATAGGTTTTTTTTCCCTCTCTCTTTAATATCTTTGAGCTTCACATGTGTCATCTATAAGTGCTGGATCCTTGGTCTACGCAATTGATAAACTAACTCGTCATGAGTTTTCCTACATGTTTAACCTGTCTAAACAAACTCAAATAGATATTAAATACCAACACCTTTAATGTGCAATTATCATCAAAATGTTTGAATTACCCTTGGGAAAGAAACCTTTAGGTCAACAGACACTATCTAAAATTTCCAAAATTATAAAACGGCGGAATGATTGTGGGAATATTATCCATACTAGAAAAAATGCAGTGTGGGTGGGTGGGTATGTGTGTATATAATATATATATATATATGTGTGATATAGTAATTAATATTTGTCTTGAAGTTACTTATCAAAAAAAAAATATTTGTCTTGAAGTTAAGGAAGAAAAAAGTGGATCTATTTAAGCTCTTTGGCATTTATTGAAGCTTTTAGGCGTTCAATGAAATTTCTGCAACCTTCTTGAATTCACGGATGATGAAAACATATCAACATTCACCAGAAGTTTTCCAGGATTCTGACTTGGTTTTCATGGAAGTTTGTTGAGATGACATTTGAGGAAACGCGGTCCTTTTTATGATGATTTACAACTTTTTAACAGTAATTAATGCTCATTATAATATTTCGTTAATCAATAGAGTAGATGGAATTTTTTATGCTTTAACTAGTATGGGCAAACTTCTGAAAGACTTCCATTAAAACTGGTTTAGTTCTGGTGAGGTTTTATCACAGCAAAGACCCACCTCTGGTGATTGATTTGCTGCCAATTATGAATTCCAAATTACAAGGGCAATTTCCATTCGTTTTGACCTATGGACGAATATGCTAGTATACATTTCATGCTTGTTTGAGTAATAGCAATGAGATTCCCTAATATCATATGCTAAGAACAGCTAGGATTTCCATCCCTCTTCTAACGAACCCGTTTTTAATGAACCCCATTTTTTAAAAATTCTTCTCTACCTTTTCTTTATTGTTATTCCCCACAAACACAATTTAAATAGACAAATTGATTAGGTCAAGTCACATTGCATAGAAATTTCATTATTGGAACACCAGTTATATTTCATTCTGAATTAAGTCATAAGAATGGACAAATCCTAAACAAGTATGAATTGGAAATTCAGGTGTGTCGACAAAGTAAAGAACGCAACAACAATCTGGAGAAATACATTTACATGGCAGCACAAGCACCTACATCCACGGAATTAGAAAAGAAGTAATTTACAAACAATGGAAGAGGTTACTATAAGAGAGGTTCATATACTTGTCTTTACAAAAATGGTGTAAAATCTTACACTCTCATCTCTTACAACTATAATGATTTCATAGTATTTTACACTCTCGAAACACCATAAGAACAAACCCGACTTGGAAGATACCTGTGAAGGAAGATCAGGACTTGGTGTAAAATTCTTTCTTGTCTTGAAATTTGTATTCACTTATGACTTAACAAGTAAAAAGGAAACTATCTAGAGTTACTAAATTTAATAACCCTCTTCGGTGGATTACAATGGGTGACTCTCTAGTCTCTCCACATATCAAGTCAATGAAAATGGGACACCCCCTTCCCCCCACCCCCACCCCCACCCCCACCCCCACCCAAAATAAAAAATAAAAAATGGAACATCAGATAGGAATGCAGATCTCAGTCATCATACAAATCAATAAAAAAGCTTCCCTCATTTTTTTCTCTAATCAAATCAGAAGATGCATTCCTTTTCACAGACGGGTTCAAATGCCCTTCCTCGCCAAAATCATTTGCGCCATGAAACCTTTGGCGCAATACTAGAATAATTTAATAACAAATCAGCAATGTCATTCTCTGCTCAATCTCTTCTATTTGGGGATAAATCCCTATCCAGTCCTTTGTAATACGAGAAAGTATAACCGCGATACCTCTTTTCTTACAATTAGTTAACAGAAAAACGTATTACTCATTTTATGTTGGTTCATAATGAACTTGCAATAATTTGTATTTTGTGGTTTTTATTATTATTCAATTGGTTATCTATTAATATCTCTATCCATATTTGTATCTGTATATATGATATCTCACATTGTTGGATATTGAATTTTGTATGTTGTTTGTTTACCCAGTTCAAAGTGCAGATAAATAATTAAATTATCTGTTTGAGCTTGGTTACATATAATATTTGTTTGTATAGTCATCCATCTCTGCGTGTATGTGTGTGTGCATCATGCCATTTTATCATGACTAACTCGTACTTCTCTCCCTTTCTCCTTCATTTTTCTCTGTACCATCATGCCGTTCTTATCTACTTTATTCCTAATTGGTTTCATGTCTCATCTGTGTTATATGAACTATGAAATTTAAATTATCGTAATTTCTGGATGCTTCAATTATTTTTTATGCTTCCTGATATTTGTTTGTTGTATTGCTTAAATACCAAATAAATATAGAGGACTTTTGCGATCTATCAGCTATTGCTTCCAACTTTTGTATATATTCGTGCCTTATTTGTCTTTTTGTTTTAATATTTTTCTTTTATCGTACATGTGTTGCTCAGATACAGATATGAATAGAGAAGAGCTTGGTAACATAATGACTGTAAGAGCAAAACCTGTAGGTGCAGTGTTTTTGAAGAATAATGGCCATAGAGAGGATGAAGGACATTCCAGGCTTGAACCACAAGTGGGTTTGGAGTTTGATTCGGCAGAAGACGCACAGGAGTTCTATAATATGTATGCAACTCAAGTAGGATTCAAAATTAGGATTGGCCAGCTGTACCGATCTAGAGTTGACGGAGCAGTTATTTCTCGAAGATTTGTGTGTTCAAAGGAGGGCTTTCAGACCAATTCAAGAACAGGTTGTCCTGCATTCATAAGAGTACAAAGGCTTGATTCTGGGAAGTGGCTTCTGGCCAATATCAAGAAAGATCACAATCACGATATGGAACTCCCTGGTGAAATTCGTCCATCCCATATACAAAGGAAAGCCCTTCCAGCTCAGAGATCATCACCTGCTGTGTCCTCTAGGACAGGAATCAGAACTTTTGAGGATGAGGATGGACGTCCATCTGCATCTGGTGTCATTGATGCCAAACGCCTCAAAAGGGAAGAAGTGGAAGGAGGAATAAAAGTTGAACCATGCAAAGGTCTCGAATTCAATTCTGCTAATGAAGCATACAAATTTTACTATGTATATGCAGCTAATACAGGTTTCAAAATTCGGATTGGCCAGTTATTTCGTTCGAAACATGATGGGTCAATTACATCTCGAAGATTTGTCTGCTCGAAGGAAGGGCATCAACACCCTTCCAGATTAGGTTGTGGAGCATTCATGAGGATACAGAGACGAGAATCAGGACGGTGGGTGGTTGACCGTCTTCAGAAAGAACACAATCATGAACTCGACTCTCCAATGGATGCTGGTAGAAAAATTGCTGCTTTTAAGGGATTTAGAGAGGAAGCAGGTATTGTGTTGGAGGAAAATATGGATGTACTTGAAACAAATGGTGGTGTCACCCTTGTTAAAAGAGGCCGAGAAAGTAACATTGGAAATGATTGGTATCATTTGCTTCTGGACTATTTTCAGTCTCGGCAAGCAGAAGATACAGGATTCTTTTATGCAATGGAAGTGGATGATGGCAAATGCATGAGTGTTTTCTGGATGGATGGGCGGTCTAGATTTGCTTGCAGTCAGTTTGGGGATGTCGTCATTTTTGATACAACATACAGGAGTAGTGCTTATTTGGTGCCATTTTCTTTGTTCATTGGGGTTAACCACCACAGGCAACCAGTGCTTCTTGGCTGCGCTCTAATTGCTGATGAATCTGAGGAGTCTTTTACTTGGGTGTTTCAGACGTGGCTTAGGGCAACATTGGGGCGCTGTCCTCTGTCTATAATAGCTGATCAAGACAAAGTCATCCAACATGCAATTGCACAAGTTTTTCCTGGGACACATCATCGTTTTTCAGCATGGCAAATGAAGGCAAAAGAACAGCAGAATTTGGGTGCCTTACTTACCATGGATACTGATTTCAAGTTTGAATATGAAACTTGTATTTATCAGAGTCAGACACCTACTGAATTTGACACTGCATGGACTGTGATTGTTGAAAAATATGACCTGAAGGAGAATGCTTGGATAAAGGAAATGTATCGAACGCGTAAAAGTTGGGTTCCATTGTTTACAAGGGGCATGTTCTTTGCAGGCATCCCTATGGATGGAAACATGAAACCAGTTTTTGGTACATTTTTGAATGCCCAAACACCCCTTGATGAATTTGTTTTACGATACGAAAAAGCTCTTGAGCAACTCCGTGAGGAGGAGAGAAAAGAGGATTTTAACTCATTTAACTTGCAAGCTGTTTTACACACAAAAGACCCCATAGAAGACCAATGTAGAAGGCTTTACACAATGACAATGTTCAAAGTGTTTCAGAAAGAGCTTTTAGAATGCTATAGTTATGTGGGGATGAAGATTAATGTAGAAGGTGCTATCAGCAGATATTTGGTGCAGAAGTGTGGGAGTGGGGATGAGAGGAATACTGTTGCATTAAATGCATCAAATCTTAATGTTAGTTGTAGCTGTAAAATGTTTGAATATGAAGGAGTGCTTTGTAGACATGCACTGAAAGTGTTCCAGATAATGAACATAAGGGAGCTTCCATCTCGCTATATATTACACCGTTGGACAAAAAGTGCCAAGTATGGTATTCTACGGGATGTTGAATCAGGAGGTAGTTCTCAAGATTTCAAGGCCCTAATGCTGTGGAGTTTAAGAGAAGAAGCCCGCAACTTCATTGAGGCAGGGGCAGCATCTCTAGAAAGATACAAACTTGCTTTTGAGATCATGCAGGAGGGTAGACGGAATCTTTGTTGGCAAAACTAGAAGTATCTTGTACAAAGGTCAGATGCTTCAGCTTCTTTTTGTTTTTATTTCTCGACACCGAGGCCAGACATCTCTTTAGTGCTAAATTCTGTAGTTTCAAATGCATGTGTAGCTATTTGTTTTTATATTTGGATCGCAACTAGGTTGCGAATGCCTAATCTGGATCCTCTCCAATAGGGAGATATTTTATTATGGAGATCTCAATATTCCTGAACACCATGAAAATCTTGTCTAAGACCAATGGTTGATGGCCCAATTTGCTGGTGCACGAGGCCAAGGGACCATAGATTTTCTGAATTATTCGTATTTAAAATGCCATTTTTACCCTTGTGTTTCTATGAGCTTAACTCAATATAAGATGGCTTGGTCTCTTCCTCCTCCCCAACCCCAAACTGCGGCACACAAACAATAAATAACTTCATTCCTTATCTTTGAGGGAATATAATAGAAGACTGAATACACTACCGAAACCTGTGGAGGTGGTTTAAAATTTTAAGTGGAATACGTGTTAGACCTGGTGGGGGTGCATTAGGTTTAAAATGTTGGGTTGAGGAGACTGCTGAAGAGAAATTGGAATTTTGGGTCTGCTAAGAATGTAATAGTAGAAGATCAAGAGCGAAAATTTCCCTATTTCCTTTGTGATTTCCTCTGCCTTCATTATCAACCATGTGAAGGAAATATGCTTAATTCTACTGTTGGAAAATGTTTTTTTCGACACTATCTTTTCTTTATGATTTTCTCTCTGCATTAACTAAATTAATTACATTCTGTTAACATTTTCTTTTCCTTCATTTTCTAGGCAACCTAAGATAGCTTTAAGTCTGCCTAATGGGGAAAGATGGCCTTTATCAAGTTGGATGTTGGAGACTCCTCAAGACTGCATACTTAGACTGTTAATGTGGGTTAACTTTTTGCAGCTCAGATTGATAGCGAAAACATGCCTACTCACTAGTTTAGCTATCCTTTGTCATTCTCTTGTTCATTTCCCTTTGAAGACTGACTAGTATCCTCTTTTCTGTATATTGTTTGATTATATTTATGGTTCTATTTTCCATGCATATTGCAAAAGAAGTTGATGTTACCAATAAGTCAGTGGCCCAGCGGTACCAGGCCCCTATTTCCCAAAGGAAGGTAAGGGGTTCGAGCCTCGGTGGAGTCGTGTGTGTGAGTACCAACTAGGGAAAAAAAGAAGATTTTGATGTTCAAAAATTGGATGCCTGGTTCTTGGATGCCTTCAGGGGGATGCTCAGATGATTTTATGGAGATGCTTTTACTCCTAGCAGGTAATTGCAACGAGGTTTTCGGATGTCCCCCCAACCACACTTTCGTTGCAGCGTATCTTATTAGATGGGGCTATTTCTTAACCTTTTGTCGAAAGATGAGAAAATTTGCCTTGTTTGAAGTCTCAAAACTGTCTTAATCCACTTCTTATCAGCCACCCTATGCCCTTGAATGGTACTATTGTTTCTCTTGGAGAAAATCTGAATGCTTGCTGGCTCGGCGAGTGTTCAGGCTTCCTGGTTCAAGTAAAAGGAGAACAAAGGAATTGGAACCTTGAAAGAGTTTAGAAAGAAAAAAAATATGCTATTGCCATAACATTCGCCAAGATGAAGTCGGGAATAATGTTGAACCAAGGTTTGCGTGGTTTAGTTTTCTTATAATGGTTATTTCTAAGAGAATTGAAATAGTTTCGAAATTTGTTTCATCGACAGTTTTGTGGAAACTTTTATATGGTGATAGACCTAATTTCACAAGATAGTTTTTGTAGTTCTTTGAAAATTGTTTTATGATTTTGGAGTCCATAAAAACTATTTTTCTTCAAAAAAAAAAAAAAAAAAAAAAAAATAATAATAATTAAAATTTTTTTTTCCTCCTTCCCTTAGAGTTCAAAGAAGTATGATGGACATATTTTCTCATTTCTTTCTTGTTTGGGGTCAAATGGACCATTAATTTATGGTTGAATGAAATTTTGTGGGTTAGATTGGTTTTGAAGTTGGAAGTAAATGTTATGTTTCATTCTTATGTTCAGCTGTTTTTGTTTCTTTGATTTGATAACACCTTCAATATATTGGGAATCATGAAGTGATTGTGATGAAGGTATGCTTCATGATTGCTGTTGTATCTGTTGTGAGACCTCATGTGGCCCATAGCTTTCTAATCAAAACCATCTACATTGTGTGTGAATGAATTCTGAAAAATGATTCCTGAAGAGTTGGGTGTCAACACTGTTGAGTGAGACTTTTCAAGCTAAGTTTGTTGTTGGTTATTGAAATGCTTGTTCTATGACAAGGTTCGTGTTTAATTCTGAACTAAAAATTTAAATAGATATAAAAAAAATATTTAATTTTTAATTACTACTTAGAAAACTGTAGGCTATATATTATCTCCTTTATTTCGATTATAGATTTACACACTCTTGGTACACAATTAAATTTGAAATCCTTCGATTAGGGATGAAATATGACTAATCCCTGCCTAAATTCTACTATTTAGGCACGTGCTGAAAATGTATTCTATCACTTAACACAACCGCAAGCTGATTGGTTATTGTGGGGTGCAGTCTTTCGTAAATGTCAACAATTGGGTCATATGAGAAAGATCTAATTCTTTGGCGTAAACTCTTTTTTCCAAGTTCAATATGTGACCTGTATTGGTCAGTTTACATTGACTTTGTCTGAATTTGTTACACCGCGACTGATACTGCGACTGTGACAGTGACAAATACTGTGAACCATGTCTCAATGTGCTTCTTTCTTGCATGGAAAATTGGATTTGAAGCTTTTACCTAAAAAAAAATTGGCACAAGACTAACACATTTGTTAGAGAGAGAGAGCTGTAAATCACTAAACAAATGACGCAACCAAGAAATTTTGGCTGTAGCAAGAGCAAGTTACCGTTATTCTGCCTCCGTGCTCGATTGAGAAACCATAGATTATTTTTTGGAGCTCCAACTTATCAAGTTGCCATTGAGAAAATGCAATAACTATTGATGAATTTCCTATAAAACGGACATCCAACATAGTCAGCGTCTTAACATTTTTATTATTTAATTTTTTTTGTTTTATCAAGCATCACTATGTTTGACAACCGCACCAAACTCATAAAATTTAGTAGTATTCTCCAATATGATCGATTAGATACAGGTTTAATTAATTACGCAATTTTGAAGAAAGCAAGGATTTAAACAGCTCTAAATTTTCTACATTGTCAATTTAGAGCTTGGAAATTGCTAATTCGAGCCATAGCGCATGATTTATTTTTTTATGATCTTTCACAAATAAAAAAAAAAAAATTTGAAATTGAGCTTAGAATTATTTTATTTTTATTTTTATTTTTTATGATCTTTCACAAATATACATTGAGCTTGAATTTTTTTTTTATGCAGAGGTGTAAGCTAATATGTAACTAATTCGAGATCAATTCAATTTTTCAGACATGAGTTTAAAACAAGTTCAAGAATGAAACTTTTATAATTTGGGTTGCCCTCTTAATTGCACGAAACAATTGTCTATAACCTCTATAGACTATAGGACAATAACACAACAATTAAAAGAACATTGAAAAATAATACAATTGGAACTATCACATGAATATTGAACAACTAATAGATATCACTATGAACTTGGAATATATACAACACAAATCATCTCATCAATAGAATGTTTAACTCCATAATAGAAATTAAGGAAGACAATGATAATATAAATTAAGTCCGCTTATCTCCTCTATCCATCCGTATATCATGTCCAGCATGCCCATTTTTTATGTAAAAAACGAAAAAAAAATTCCATTCCCCACGACTCTATATACATCTTAGATCTTTCGGTAAATTACACTCAAACCTTGATGTTAGGTTATTTTTCAGCTAAATTAACATTTTGGTTTTAGATTTTATTTATATTTGAAGTAAAGGTTTAACATTTCACTTATACCCCCAAATGTCAATTTTTAGTAGGGCCATAGTACTTTTGAGGTGTTAAATGACTATGCTACCCTTTGACCTTCCGTTGACTATTTTTGTAATCAAACTATCCCCAACATACACCTTCCTCTTATTCCTCCTCTTCCTCATACCATCGTCATCCCCAATCACCGGATTCGTAGTTCGACCACCACCACCACACAAAAACTAACTCCTCAAAATTACACACACATATATCTATATAGATATATAAAACAACCAAACATATACACACACACACACACACATATATATATGTATAGATATATACACACAAAATTACACACATATATGTATATAGATATATACACACACATACAAAACAGCCAAACATGGGAGCCAAACAAGGGTCGGCCGGATCGATGATGGGGGTTTGGGTTGTGGATTGGAGGTGGAAGTGGCGGCGGCCGGGCGAGCTCGGAATGGTGGTTGCGATGGCAACCCCAACTCAGCGGTAGAAGAGGCAAAGGTGGTTCACAGCGGCAAGGTTTATGAAGCGGCATCATTAGGAAAATCGGCTTGATCCGAAGTTCACACTACAACACCGATTGCCCATGAACCCAGTTATGATACCCCTCGATTCTAGAGCCACGAGTGATCAAGTCCGAGCACAGATCCGAGGGATACCAAACAATTAATATATAAACGAACACAGATTACAAAATAGATTTACGAAATAAATATTAAAGCTGGAAAGAATACTAAATTTAAAATCCTCCAAATGATAAAGATTAATAAAAATCCAAATCTCCAAAATAGATACAGCTCGGGAATCCATTTAGTGGACCCCTAAAATCTAAACTGAAATAATCAGTTGAAGACAAAATCCTAATTTAGAATATAAAATGAAATCCTACATTATCGGAGGAGTGAGTGTCTGTATTTGCTCTGCACGTCCAAGCTCTAGCCCTATAACTGACAACACCTGAAAAATAAAGGAGTGGGTCAGGTCCATATGCAAGTCCTATTCTACTACGATCCAATCAGAAACCCGATACGCAGATACATCCTAGATAGCTCAACAATATCTAGAATAGTCCATATATATATAATTACACACTATAGGACGCTCACTAGTCCAAGCGGTACGTCTCAGCTTGAGTAGAGATACCATGCAAATCGCACGTACTGTGGTCATGTGTATCTGGACCTACCAGGGAACAGAAACCACCGTCCAGTTATCCATCCCAGGCGATATATGTACCCTAACCATGGTCCTGAGACTCAAGCTCATACCATGGCACCATAACATAAATATATAAAGTCCGTTCAAGGTGTGTCATTCAAAAGGTTTATTGACCTGACACAAAGTTATAAGTAGGACTTAACATTTTGCAGTTAATCCATCTTATTTCAAAATAGGTAGGACTTAGTGTTTGAACTAATCCATCCCCAGTGTGCCACCGTCCCATACCGGTGCATATACATACATATAAGTAGGACTTAACTTTTGTAGTTAATCTAACTTATTTCAGAATAGGTAGGACTTAGTGTTTTCTACTAATCCGTCCCTAGCATAGGTAGGTCTTAGTGTTTTGAACTAAGCCGTCCTTAGTATGCCACCGTCCCATACTGGTGCATACAAACCTCCACATAATAAAATTGATTAAACAGTATTAAGTAATTCATCAATCATACTCCACACTATGCATTAATATAAATTAATACATATATATCAGTATTAGGCATTAAATATAGGGCCTAAAAATAACATTTCAATAATGTAAACTGCTAAAATAATCTAAGCATTTACATTCTCTAACTTGTTCATAAATTGATGCAGTTAAATAGCAAACATATATCAATTGTTAATCCAAACAAAGCATAGATAATTTCAGGTAAATCACTATACTTATAACTCCATCTAAATATGATTCACAGCTTTAAATCATAAATAAAAACAATATCCAATTTACAGTAATAAATTTCTTAACCATAATAGTGCACAACCTACAGGTTTTTCCTCAAGTTCACCCTACTCCATTCCTTAATCAAATTATGAATTGATGTTTCCCTATTGTTTTTACAGGTTTACAACATTCCTACACATGATTTAAAATAGTTTAAACCAAGTAGAAATACCCTGCACCGACCAAACAGACCCTAAAAAAATACATAACTGTGCGTTTCAGAGGAAGAGAAGGCTCAGAAAAATTTAGAGCCTTCTCCAAAATATGGGAGCCGACTCCCCACCCTTGGGAGCCAGCTCCCTACATGTGGGAGCCGGCTTTTGCATTGTGGGAGGCGGCTCCCTCCTTTGGGAGCCGTCTCTCTCACCCCTAAGAGCCGTCTCCCCGTCTCTGTTTCGTTTTCCTCGACTCCGGCGTGTTCCACGACCTCTGTATTTGTTTTAATACTTGCTCTAAGGTTTAATTAGTGTCCTACAACAGTTATAAAGCATTGAGATGCATCAAAGACATCAATTAAACAAAGCTTAAATTAAACGAAGCATGCATCAATTAACCGAACTGAAAGAACTTGTAATACAGTTTAATTCCAACAAAGCTATTTCAGTTTACCCAGGCCTCTGTAAATCTTTTACTACGTGTTCTATTATTCAATCAATGTCCCAGAATAATTTTTAAGACATCAATATGCATCAAGGTTCCCATTTAAACATAGTTTAAACACAACAACGGTAGGAACCAGTTAACAGAGATTACAGAAATTCACATATCAATTTAATTCAATGGAACTAAAAATATTTCAAACATGCAATAAAGACTTGTTTTAGCATCCATTAAAGCCCTGGAGTCTACCTAGGCATGCATAGAACACGAGTTAAAGGGAAAGAGCTAGAACAAGACTTGCCTCCGATTTGAGTTCAGAAACCTTTAAACCTCCGTCTCTAGCAACTCCGGTGACCTTAGTTGTTTTTACTAACCTTCGTTGCTCCTAATTCAATTCACGAGCATGCATTAACACCTCCTCCTTGGTTCAGCCCTTGACTCTAAGCCAACCCTAACCTTTCTTTCTCTGTTTTCTCTCTGTTCTTAGGACTCTGTTACGTGAATAGGGTGAACCAAAACCCTTGGCAGACCTATACTTATATATTTATAGGTTTTTAATTGAAACCCTAATTTAAATCTTACACCAACCCTAAGTCGACTACGTTCAAACATAAAACCCTAGAATCCATCCACTACCTAAGTCGGTTAGCGTTTTTAAATTTATATGTGCATGTACAAGAGAAATACAATTTAACAGTTAATGCAAGAAAATAAATTTAAACAATCAATTAAAGAAAACAAATACACAATTAATTGAATTAAAATAAAATTAATCAAATAAGCAAATAAATGAAATTTAAACACCCAACTAACACATTTAAACCAAATAATTTAACAATTAATGCAAATACACACTTAATCAATTTAAAAATGCAAAATAAACAATTAATTAAATACCAAACCTATCCTTTTGAATTTAGGGGTATTACACCAGTCTTTGTTGAGGCAAGGTCTCAGTAGGAGGAGGAAATCTATACAATTTTTGGGTGGGGGCAGTGGAGGTGTTGGTTAGTATTGATAAAGGTGTTGGGTGGGGTGGTGGAGGTGTTGGGTGATGTGAGAGAGACCGCAGCCGGATGGAAAATCTGGCAAATTAGGTTTGTTTGCAGGAATAGATCTATACAATTTTTTTGTGGGGGCAGTGGAGGTGTTGGTTGGTAGTGATAGGGGTGTTGGGTGGGGGCGGTTGTGACGGCCCAAGTTTTTCAACTCGGTGCGTTAGTGATGAACGGAAATATGACCCGATAACGGATCCAAAATGCGGAAGCAAAAGATAAACAACGGTCTCTAGAGATACAACGTGACTCTAAGACACCAATGTGACCCTCAACGAGGTCACGGAACCCAAAGGAAACAAATGCGGAAGCAACGTTTCAAAAACGAACAAGAATGAACCTAGGGGCAAAAAAGTCATTTCCAGCCTAAAAGTGGGTGCCACCGAGCACATCATTGGAAAGACAACGAAAAATTAATGATCTTAGACTCAAAAATCACTTGATTTGGAGTCCGGATGAAGAAAATATGGCTAACGGAAGAAGAAGGGGCAAAACGGTCAAAAAGTGCCAACCCAAGATCATCTAACCGGTTAGGAGACCTTCCTAACCGGTTAGGAGCCCAAAAATCTCTCCAAAAACACTACCCATGCACATGTAACCGATTACAAAACCCCTCGTAACCGTTTACATGTAAAGGAGGCAGAATGGGCAGCCCAAAAACCTGGCAGCAGGGGTTTTTCTGGGAAAAATGGAAATTTGAGGACCAAGATGACATTTTCTGGAAAAACTCAAAGAAGAAACCCCTCTCAAAATCGAGTTTTCTACATGACTCGCGAGGAAAATCAAAAAATAAGTATTGAAAAATGACCAAAATGCCCCTCTATGAAAATTGGTCCAGAAGGTCCAAAAAGCTGCTAAATTTAAAAACTGAGAGCTGAACTTCAGATGCGATTTCCAATGCCAAGATGGCATTTTCTGGAAAAACACGAAGAAGAAACCCCCCTAAAATCACATTTTCTAAGTGACCATGTGAAGAACAGAATTTATTTCCCAAAAGAAATTTCCAAAATACCCTTAGGTCAGAATATGCAACAAAAGTGAAAAATGAGTCCGTAGGAGGCTCATTTCACCAAAGAAGAAGCTTTGCCCGGAAACGACCATGCACGCAAACGTAACTTACCTAGTAAGATGTGTTACAATGGTCCATGGCCCCAAAAATATGGCCGATGCAAAATATGACCCCCCAACGGCCAAAATGCCAAAAATGAAGTTTGGAACAAAAACTTGGAATTTAAAATACCATTTGGCCCTTGGCCACACTTCATACATGGTGATTGAATGCTAATGGAAGGACCAAAATGGAATTCCCACACCCAATGCAAACATGGTAAAGCAAAAACTCAATATTTTTCAATACTTTCATAATACTTCATGAAGTCAAAAATTACATAGGATACAAATTTACATGTCATTGGCCTCCGGTCTCATCTCATACATGTTAAATATATCGTAAAGAGTGTACTCATGTACACATTACATATATAGAATCAAATGTACACATGTTGACATATAAGACTACAATTGGCATTCCAAGCCAACCTTCACCAAAAATGGAAGTTTCCAAGTCCACAAACCATCCAAGCATAATGAAGACCTCAACTTTGATTTTTGTACCTAAAATATGCCCCAGTATCGTAGGGGTGAGTAACATAAAGCTACTCGTAGGAAATGAGCATGCATCGACCTACGTTTTACAAGTTTGCATGATTTAATTATAGTGGTTCATTCCACCTAACGTTTATGTCAAAGGTGAGACTCAAGGAGCATCCTAGCTACCTAAGATCATTTCTAGCATCAATCACATCATTCATGCAATTTTAGCAACATAGGTTCATGCTTACACAAAGCAACAACATAGGAGTATGCTTACACAAGCAACAACATATAGATTCTCAATGTTATCAACTTGAAGTCTAAAATGCAACATCAATTAAATATAACAATTTAGCATAATTAGAATATCTATTACCACACATCAAGACATAGATTCTCTAGGTTATCAACTAGAAATCTAAAAGTGTGAAATCAACTAAATATATCAATTTAGTATGGATGTACTTAACAACATCAAATCGCCAATAGCCAAAACCACAATTCAACAAGGTAAACATGATTGTCAACTTGGAATTGAATGTAAAAACAAATAGTGGAAGACTTGGACATCACGCTCGGAATTCTGCCGAGACCTCAATGGTTATTCCGGACACTAACCCGCAGGGAAGACCACCCTAAGTGCGCACTATCTCAATCACTTAGAGGACTCACGTCCCCGTACTAGAGCCAAACCCTAGCCATCTTAACTCAACAATGTTCCAAGATTCCAAAATAAGCCAAATAAGTTCATAACTTATACATATTACTATTACATAGTAACAAGTTAGCAATATAACTCTCAATTGTGCATAATAAGTATTTTATATCCATAATGCTACGAAATCACAAGCCAATAATATATTCATATTAGAAACATACTCTCATGAATATAAACTTAACAATAATGCTCTTCAATGCATATAACACAATCTAGTGAATACATTACAAGTCTAAATCCATGCTCTTAAAATAGAAACAACTTCTAAAATATGATTAGATCCACGACTACACAAGATAGAATTTAATTATATTAAAATAATTAAACTCTCTAGATTTCAAATCATTTCCAATTGGACCCAATTTAATATATGTTAATAGACATATCATGGTCATTACATATATTCACACACAAGCTTAATTAGGCCCATGAAACCTCAAAAAAAAAAAAAGATTTTAATTAATTCCCTTAATTAAAGTTTCTAGATTTCCAAACTCAACCCAATACTCTCAAATTAAAGTATGTTAACAAACATGCCAAAACTCAATTTAGAAGCATAATACAACTCAATTTCATGCAAGGTACGACCATAAACTTTAATCTTTCACAAAAGATAAATATTAACTAAAAATAGCAATTCTTATTTAATTAATTCCAATTTAATATATGTTAACCAACATATTAAAACAAGAGTTTCTACCATGCCACAATTCAAAACCAAGTTTCTCATCATCATGAAAATTAAATCTTATACAAAGAATTAAATATTTTAAATTTCCTAAATTTGATACAAGGCATGCATATAGGTTGTATAAATATGGAAAACACACAATACAACACATATAAATTCCTAAAACATTTCCTACCCCCATTTGAGATGAAATCTCAAATCCCCACCAAAATAAATCGGCTCCGAATCCGACGAAACTCCTAGGTTTTATCGGGGACAACACCACGAACATGAATCCCAAGGAAGCCCCATCAAAAACACAACTTGACTTCAAACCCGAACTCAAGAAATGGCCAAAACGAGATTTTAATCGGTTGAAATCGAAGGCCTCGCCGAGGGGAACAATAAATACAAAGGCATCACTACTTTTTAATGAAGGGAAGAAGTCCAAAAGAGGAGAGAGAAGATGGCAGCCATGGATGGAGCTTGGACCGGCCATGAGAGAGAGGAGAGAGAGAGAGAAAAATCTGATTTTTCTTTCTAAGACCTCCTATTTATAGAAAAACTCAAAAAGTGCTCCGAATAGGGCCCCGCCGGGTCCGGAAAAGTGGAAATCGCGCAAACGCGCTCAAATGGCAAAACTCCATGAACGAAAAAGATTCAAAATGAGATAATATGAACAACGGAAGAAACGAAGTTGAAAACTGAGTCCCGAGCAGAGAGTTATGCCCAAAACAAGTTTGGCGCAAACTGGGGCCAGAAACCCCGAAACTGGAAAACATCGTCCAGGAGGAAATTATAAGAGTCAAAAACTCGACGAAATGTGAAAATAAGTCCCGTACGAGGATCCAGGCTCAAAACAAGGCATTGAGTAATAACTTTCATTAATTGCACAATGACCCCTCCAAAAAGTAAAAACTGCGAAACTGCCCCAGAATGAAAATATCTTCCAAAAGATATTTTCTTAGATACCCCTGAAATAAAATATCTTCAAAAGATATTTATGAAAAACACCCCAAGAAAAGAAAAAGTTTCAAAAGAACTTTGTATTTATACCCCTATGGACACCAGAAGCAACCAGAGTACTTTCTCACGAAAGTAAAGATACGTATCTCATAGAAATCATTGGGAATGAAGATACGTGAAGTTAGAAACCAACTCCAAATACAAGAAGTGTGGTTACGCAAACAAAGTGCCAAACGAGGAAAAGACGAAATAGGGAAAAAGACAGAATAGGGAAAAGACAAAAAGTGAATAGTGTCAAAAAATGACGGAACTGACTCGGTTCTTAAAGGAAGTTGTCAATCCATAGAAAAGAGTCTCAGAAATCACTTCAGAGCACTCGAGACGACACTAATCGACAAGAAACCAAACTCAGAAGGAAAAAGACAGCGGAAAAAAATTTATCCGAAAAATCCGGGTCATTACAGCGGTGGTGATGGGTGGGACGGTGGAGGTGTTAGGTGATCGGTGGTGGTAATGGAGGTGTTGGGTGGGGGCGACAGTGATGGGTGGGGGAGATGGTAAGTGAGAGAGATCGTAGTCGGATGGAAAATCTGGCTAATTGGGTTTGTTTGCAGGAACTAGAGGTGAAACCCGAGCCTGCCCGATTTTTCTTGGGCTTGGACAATTATTTTTACAAATAGGGTTAGGTTTTGGTTAAAAATCTCAACCTAAATTTAATTAGGGGTTGTCTTGGGTTGAGGTACTAGCAACCCGAGTAAACCCGAACCTGAATTGTAATATTATTTTCATATATATTTTTAATTTTAAATACATTAAATATAACATTTAAACTACGATTACCTTTTTTTCTTTTCAACTTCATTTGTTAAATCTTAACTTATTGTATGTTAACATTTAAGACAATTAATTTTCTAAGAATTTGTTTGTAATTTATTCAAAATTTATAAAATATCTTTAAACTTTTTTATTTTTATTTTTAAGAGTAATTTAATCTATAACTAATTCTAAATCATATTAACTTTTTGGTGTGAAGATTAGATATAAGAGTAACTCGAATTCACCCCAATTTTTAACATGGAATCTAAGCCCGAGTTGAAAGCCTAAATTTAAAAATAGAAGGATGGGTTGGGCTCGGGTTGAATAGTTAGGGTTGAAGATAGGGTTGGGTTGGGTTGGGTTGGGTTGGGCTTGGGTTTAGCATTTCATATGGTGGGTTGGGCTCAAGTTATACCTCAAATCCGCCCAACCCACCTCAGTTGCAGCTCTAGCAAGAATAGATCTATAAAATTTTTGGGTGGGGGCGGTGGAGGTGTTGGTTAGTAGTGATAGAGGTGTTGGGTGGGGCCGGTGGTGATGGGGGGTGGGGAGGTGGAGGTGTTGGGTGATGGGTGGGGGCGGTAGTGATGGGTGGGGGTGATGGAGGGTGAGAATTGTGGTGGCGGTTGAAGGGGTGGGTGAGAGAGACCGTAGACACAAAATTGTAGAGGGGGTGTTTATGTCATTTAAGATTAAAAATATTTCGTATTAAAAATTTCAGGGTAAAATGGTCAATTTGCATGTGTTTGAGACCAAAAAGTAAATTGGGGTATAAGTGAAAGTTAAAACCAAAATCTTCATCTACCTAAAAAATGACTTAATCTCAGGGGGGTGTCTGTGTAATTTACCCTAGATCTTCCGATTATGTTACGGTCGTAGTCCTACTCAGGGCAACTTGGTCGAATTGGGAGAAGTTATAGGTATTACTTATATGAAATTAGTAGGAAAAATCGGATTCAATTGTCAACTGCCCCTATCAAAAATAGGATTGATTACGGGATCGAAAAGAATTGTCTTTTATATATACTTTCTCTAGTTTCGTTGCTACTGCGGTCTTTATGCAATCGATCCGATTATCTTTGAGAAAATGGATATGGAGGGAATGATAAAGGATACTCGAAGATAGATTTTAATATTATGATACTTTTTTTTTTTTAATAAAAAACTTAACTAAGAGTATTGTTATAAAAACCGATCGGTTTGGTAGTTATCCTAATAAATAGATTCTAAGAGAACTCTTGTTAGCTTTCTAAAATAATAAAAACACTTATTCTAGATGTGCATGACATCCATTAATTGTCGCATCAAATCTGAGTAAAAGTAGTTACTGTTAACCTTAAGGATTTCATTCAAGGACAGTCTAGATGTTTTGATGATAACAAACCATTAATGGTATTTAAGGACTAATATTTACATTAAGTGTTATATAGATTATTCACATTTAAAGAATGACCTCAATGAAGCTATAAAGATCATTCCAAGTATTCCATTATTCAAGATCACATCAAGGAAAGAAATAGATACAAAGAAGAATTGAAGTTGCAAGGAAAGATAGCTCGGACATCAATGATCAAGAAATGAACAAAGTAGGAAGACCTCAAAGCCTAAACGATCATGGACAAAGCTTGAAGAAAGGGGTAGATAACTTGGTGAGTGCTAGCTTAAATTGTAAAGTTATTTTTGAAGTAACTTCATTTGAAAGCTCATCTTTATAGGATCATGCATATCATTATCATTTATATGTTCCTATGACCATTAACAATTGATTACGAACTTCATTCATATATATAATAGATATATGAAGTCTTTGTTAAATAATGAGTTAGTTCACGCTTGCTTAAGCTTTAAAAGAACTCATCACTTGTGCTAGAAATGGTAGAACCATGCACATTAATCACATGATTCATATTGGTCAACGATTAAGGCATATGAAGTCTTCATTACCATTAGTTAGTAACAGACATTAGGATCCCTGAATGCGCATTATGAAAAACTGTGTTTTGGCTAAATGTGAAAAATAGATTTTTGAAATAATCATTTTTTTAAGATAATTTTTCCTAGTAAGTACTCCTTATACTTTAAATATCCTATATTAGATTATAGAATGATTATATATTTTTAAGTGACAGTAAGACACTTTTAAAGAAGTTTGCATGGTTGGAATTTTGTAGATGATTCAAGTTGATTAATTTTAAATTAGCAATTGAAATAGGAGTTTGGCATGTAAATCATATATCAATGGTATGAGATTAAGCCAGTTAACTAATCTAAATTCAGTTAATGCTTAATAAGAAACGAGTTGGTGTTTACCAGGAATTGTTTATATTATCTTATGGGATGTTGTGGAGTAATTACAAGTAAGCATGTAAATATTGTTATTGCTATTATTATGCTTATTATGAGTTACGGAATGATTATATTTATTCTCTGCAATTTGAATTTGTTAGGGAATCATATACTGGATGTATTAAACAAGTATGCTCTCTAGATACTCTTGTAATGCTTATACTGGATATGTTGATATTTATTGTCATCTATATTATTAGCATTGGATGGATGGATTGTATGCGCCGGTATGGGATGGTGTCATACTAGGGGGATTAGCTCAAAAATGCTAAGTCCTACCTACTCTGTATTAAGGGATGGATTAACTACAAATGTTAAGTCCTACCTGTGTTTTGTGTCAGATCACTAAATAGTTGAGTGACACTTTTGGTTTGGAATGGATGGTGCCACAATATGAGCCTGAGTCTCAGAGTCGTTGGCTAGGGAGCGTATATGCATTGGGATGCATAGCTGGCTACGATGGTTAGAGGTGTACCCTATTTAGGTTAGGTACACATACCTACTTTGGGTGCGTTTTAGCATGTTACCTCTACTCAGGTTGAGACCGGCCTGTAGGCCAGTGAGAGTCCTTTAGTGTGATTATATATATATATATATATATATATATATATATATATATATATATATATATATCTACGGACTATTTAGTTATTGTTGGATTGGTTAGGATGTACATGCGTATTGGGCCTCTGTTTGGATTGTAGTGGTATAGAACTTGCGCGTGGGCCTGACCCACTTCTATTTTTTGGGTACATGATAGTTCCAGACTTAGACGTGTTCGTGCTGAGCAGAGGTTTCTACTCACTCTACCGACGATGTAGGATTTCTCTTCATAGCTTACTTCTGGATGTCTTATCAGTTATTTTTACTACTGTCTGGATTATTATTAGGGGTCCACTAGAGATGGATTCCCGAGTTGTACCTTTGGAGGTTTTGGAGCTGAATTATTTAATCTTTATTATTTGAGGATTTTATTTTAGTTTCTTTCAGCTTAAACTTTATTTCTTAAATTCATTTTGTCATCCGTGTTCGTTATAACATATTAATTGTTTGATATCCCTCGGGTTTGGGCCTGGGCCTGATCAACCCGTGTCTCGGATTCGAGGGGTATCACATTTATTGAATCTAAATGAGGGGTACTTCCTTATTTACATTGTAAACTTAAAGATATTTACTTAAATGCTTTCAATGAAAATAAGGTATGCAGAAACACTGGCTTCAATCATGACATCAATGAAAAAAATAATTTAGAGAGGCAAAATTAATTTTGGGTCATACACAGTGAGGCAGCTGACTCCATACGAGACAGAGCCGGCTTTTTCTTGACCAGTATACATTTCTCGCGCAAAAACTTCCACAAGCAGTGAGGGAGCCGACTCCCAATTTAGGGAGCCGGCTTACAGAGGGAGAGAGTCGACTCTGTGAGATGGAGAGCCAGCTTTCAAAGCTAAGGGGCCGACTCCCTTCAAAACAGAGCCGAATCCATGTGCCCAGATTTGAATCTAACGAATCTTTGGCCCTTTGACTTCATGGGACTTTACCATTTTGCCCCCAAACGGCCACATTCTTCAATGGGTAATAAATACACAATGTTTGGACATTGTGGGTATGCAAGAGAGTTATAGAGAGACCTTCATTTGGGGATGGAAATTGTCTATCATTCTTGATAGAAAAATCTTCTAGGAATTACGATTGAAGCATCTATTTCATATCATTTATATGATTCATCTTACAAACTTAGAGTTAAGCTTTCATTTCATTACTTCATTTGTAACTCTAAGTATGAGAGCTTTGATATGTATAGTTGTCTATTTGAGAGACATTCATTTTAAGCTTCATCATATATCCATTCTTGAGAGAAGAAGACCAAGAGGTGCTCTTGGCAAGGGAAAACTTGTTTAAGCTATTGTAAGGGTTCACTTTCTCAATTCGTAAAAGAAATAAGGTGCCTCTCTAATGAGAGGATTTGGTAGAGCTCTCCACCCATAAGAGTGAGCAATGGTTTCTTCTTAGCTGTCAAAAGAAGGAGAAGGGAGATGGCTTCATTATAAGGTCGATTCTTCACCCACAAGAAAGAACATGTAAAGGTTTTCTCTCCACCCGTAAGGAGGAGTCGTAGTGGAATCCTGGAAAGGTTTTCTCAAGGCATGGACGTAGGCCGAAATTATGCCGAACCATGTACATCGTGTGTCCCTTGGTTTGTATTTTCTTTACTCTCTAATTACTCTTTCTACATTTGATTGCATCTTTATTTTCTCAATCTTTATATATCAATTATTTAGTTTATTTTGAGTTGAATGAGTGATTGATTTTAGCTTATACTATCTATTCTATATTTGATTCATACCAAGTGTTTGATAAGATGCATATTCAACACATCCTTCACCTTTAGAGTTTATATGCACACCAAGTGTTTGATAAATTTGTTATAAACTCTCTGATAATGTGTTTCATGATATTTACACCTTGAATATTAATTACATCAATATTGTGCAAATGCTAATTCTAAATGATTAGTTGAATTGAATGCATTGAAGCTTAAAGGAATTCATTTATTTGAATCAATGATAATCACACTTAGTTGCATGACCAATAAGCATGATTCAATGTACAAAATGAATTGGTCATTTGCTAAAGCAATCTACTAATGTGCAACAAGCTTATTGTTTTACATTCCAAATATTAAGTGGTATCTACATTACAACTCACTAAAAAAACATTCATCACAATAAATCATATTAGACTCTAAAGTATAGAGACAAATAAAAGGAGCTTAGAGAAGTTAAATAAAAAAAAATTCCATAGTTTGCCAATGACCTTATTCACCCCCTATAGGGTCATTACTTGGGTAACAGTTACCATTTTTTCTTTCAAGCAAACCTAATTAAAAATAAATAAATAAAAAGTCGACATCATCTTCATTTTAAAACTTAGGGTAAAGTACAGGAACATCCCCTAAGGTTTGCCAAAAGGACACTTAGAGGAAAGTTTGAATATTTTGGGACAATGACACAGTAATGACCTGGTCATTTTCATTCCTTTCCATTCTCTCGAATTTTACGAATTTTTTTTTCTTCCATTGATTTCTTTTTCTGAGTTTTCTTTTTCCATCAGTTTTTCACCATCTTTTCATTTTAAGGCATTTTTGAGGTTTAATAGGTCGGATTTTGCATCGGGCATATTTAGGGGTCACGGATTATTCTCGCACATTTTAAAATACTTATTACGCTTGCGTGCACAATTGTTTTAGCACACAACTTCATATTTGGTCATTTGAACACTTGAAGCAAACTTGCATTTTAGCATTTTTCATCAAAACTGATCTCAGAGGTATTTTGGGCATTTTAGGTCAAAAATAAAAATTTTCTTGGAAAAATTATTTTAAAGGGGTTTTTTTTCCGTGTTTTTCCACAAAAAGGTTGTTTCGGGGTCCGAACGGCACACTGTTTTTGATAAATATATATATACATGCACGCATAAGGCAGTGGCGACAACGGTGAGCCTCCTCTCTTCCACCGTCGGCGACTCTAGATCCGCAACCCGCCTTCGATTCCATCGACCCATAGAGCCCCATAGTCGTTGATAGGATAAGTGCGGCGATGGTTCAGCCAGTGGAGGGCTCGGCAGTGATGGGCGATGGCAGAGATGATGGCGACGGGTTGGTTCAGTCGTAATGGGCGATGACAAAGATGATGGCGATGGGTTGGTTCATGACAGAGAGCGCGGAACAGCGGTGGACGGGCGGTGGTGATAAGGACGGTTCGCGGAGCGTCACCGGCGGGCAAGGAGAACTCGGCTGGTGGAGACGGATTGGTTCGGCCGTGGATGAATTAGTGAGGGCTCAGATGAGGGTGACGACGGAGAGCTTCGGCTTTGATGATATCAGCTGTGATAGAGGCGAAGGCAAGCTCGGTGATGTGATGGCTCGGTCGTGGATGATGGCGATGACGAGCTCAATTTTGAATGATGATGGCCGGCGAGCAAGGACCGCCAGAGAAAAAAATCCGACGGGGATGGCTTGACTGTTCTGCAGTTGGGTTGCTATTTTATTTATGAGTAATACTTGCATCCTGCGCAGGGAGGATGAACTTCATCCTCCTTGCTGACGTGGCTTCCTTATATGGTGACACGTGTCCAAAATTAAAAAAATAATAAAAACATGGGTAATACCCATTTTACGGGTCAAACCCGTTTTGCACGCCCTTTCTCTCTCTTTCACTCAAAACCTATACTGCACCGCAGATTCATGTCTAATCTTCCCATCTGTCTCTCTCTCTCTCTCTTTATCTTTCTGCTTGCGTTTAAGGAGAGATATAGAAGTTTTTCATGGTCCTTCGCAAAGGATTTAAAGATCCTGGTTAAGGTAGTCATAACTCGTCAAGAACTCATAAATCGTCAAGAACGCATCAACGAGAAGCATCTGGATCTCCATCCTTTGCTCGATCCCCTTGCCACCGATCCCCAAGGCAGTTTTAAACGGAGATTGAGGAAATATCATTGTGATTTCAAGTTAGTGTTTCATTCCATATATATTGTTTTACTTTCTTTAATTATTTTGAAGAATAAAATGATTCTGAATGGAGATTGAGGAAATATTGTTATGATTTCAAGTTAGTGTTTCATTCCATTTTTTTTTTTTTTTTTTTTTTTTTTTTTTGTATATATAAAAATTGTTTTACTTTCTTTAATTATTTCCTCTGTTTTTCTTTATATATATATATGCAGAACTTCAAATTTTTTTATGGCTGTTCTGGTAACTAAAAAATATATATAGAAAGTAGGAAGAAGACACACTATATAGTACATTGGACGATATTTCAGAGCAAGACATAGAAGCCATAGAAGAAACCATCAGGCTAAAAACAACTCTGTATAGTTTAATTTCATTTATTGCCACATAAATATTTTCCATTGAAAAATGACATAATACATCATAATGTATGAGTTTCAATTCACACTAGTTAAAATTGACACACTATTTATTATTAATTTTTTTGGAGTGTTTGAAAAATTCTAGAAACATTGTACTGATTTGTTGCCATTAGTGATTTTGTCTTGAGGACTTCATAAGCCTTGGTACAATTGGCGTAATTGAGTAAGAATGGAGAAAAATAAGAGTGTAATAACATAATGTATGAGTTTGAATTCACGCTAGTTAAAATTGACACACTATTTATTATTAATTTTTTTGGAGTGTTTGCAAAATTCTAGAAACATTGTACTGATTTGTTGCCATTAGTGATTTTGTCTTAAAGGACTTCACAAGCCTTGGTACAATTGGCGTAATAGAGCAAGAATGGAGAAAAATAAGAGTGCAGCACTCAGAAGTCTAACATTACGCATCCAAACTGAGAAGGAAAAAAATGGTTTAAAAATCCCTCAATATCTCTCTCAGATTTGAGAAATCTGAGATTGGTGATGCATTAACACAGCAATCATTTTTTTTCTATGTCAAAGCAACTTTTTTTTTTTTTTTTTTTTTCAGGGTGAGTTTCTACAACTTGGTTAGTCATAGGTCTATTTAGTTTTGTGTATACAAAATTCAGATTAAAAGATTTCCTTACATTTAATTGGCAGCTTTTAATAGTCTTAATCATGTATATGCAGACCCATGGAGGAGATAGATTATGTAACGACCCACTCCACCACATGGTATGATATTGTCAGCTTTGGGCCTGAGCTCGCATGGTTTTGCTCTTGGGCTTCACCCCAAAAGGCCTCATACCAATTGGAGATGACACACTTACATATAAGCACTTCACCTTTCCTCTACCCAGGCGATGTGGGACTGTACACCGGTAGCTCGCCAGTGTGGTAGCCTGACAGTGTCTTTCGCACCCGCCACGGCACACCTGCCCACAAGGTCATCACAATCCATCCCCCTTGGAGGCCCGACGTCCCTGTCGGCACACTTCCGGCTGGGTCAGGCTCTGATACCGTTTGTAACGACCCGCTCCACCACATGGTATGATATTGTCTGCTTTGGGCCTAAGCCCGCACGGTTTTGCTATTGGGCTTCACCTCAAAAGGCCTCATGCCAATTGGAGATGACACACTTATATATAAGCACTTCACCTTTCCTCTACCCAGGCGATGTGGGACTGTACACCCGTAGCTCGCCAGTGTGGTAGCTTGACAGTGTCTCTCGCACCCGTCCACGGCACACCCGCCCACAAGGTCAGGCTACCACACTGGCGAGCTATGGATGCACAGTCCCACATCGCCTGGGTAGAGGAAAGGTGAAGTGCTTATATGTAAGTGTGTCATCTCCAATTGGCATGAGGCCTTTTGAGGTGAAGCCCAAGAGCAAAACCGTGTGGGCTCAGGCACAAAGCGGACAACATCATACCATGTGGTGGAGCGGGTCGTTACAAATGGTATTAGAGCTTGACCCAGCCGGAAGTGTGCCGACGGGGACGTTGGGCCTCTAAGGGGGGTGGATTGTGATGACCTTGTGGGCGGGTGTGCCGTGGGCGAGTGCGAGAGACACTGTCAGGCTACCACACTGGCGAGTTACGCGTATACAGTCTCACATCGCCTGGGTAGAGGAAAGGTGAAGTGCTTATATGTAAGTGTGTCATCTCCAATTGGCATGAGGCCTTTTGAAGTAAAGCCTAAGAGCACAACCGTGCGGGATCAGGCCTAAAGCGGACAATATCATACCATGTGGTAGAGTGGGTCTTACAGATTATGTAAGCTTAAGTAGTGAAATATCAAATAGTTGTGAAATTTATGATGATTATTCTTCTCCTACTGATGAATTTTCCTAAAAAAAAAAAGAATGAAGAAGAAAGAGATGAACCAAAACTTGGAATGGAATTTAGTTCATCTGATGAAACATATAAGTTGTACCTCAATTATGGTCGCAAACTTAGTTTCGATGTAAGGAGAAATCATCAGAGAAAAAATACAGCGGGGCTCGTTATGGTGGTTACCTTTTGTTGTTCAAAAGAAAGTAAAAGGAAAGAGACCAAAACTCCTTTGTACCATCAACCTATTACAAGAGTTTGTTGTTTGACTTATATGAAATGTGGACTTCAAAACAATGGCAAATTCAAAGTTGTATCGTTGAACAAAATTCATAATCATGACTTGATTAGAACTCCAATGAAACATATGATGAGAGTTAATCAAAATATTTCAAAGGCTCAAAAAGAACATGCTGAAGATGCTGAGAAGTCAGGATTACCAATAAAAAGAACTATGGATTTGATGAGTAGAGAAGTTAGCGGGAGGAAAAATCTTGGTTTTCTAGATAAGGATTACCGAAATTACATACATAGAAAGCGAAAGATGCCAATGGTACGAGGAGATGCTGAAGCAATTTTATATTTTGAAAAAATGCAGTTGAAGGATTCATCATATTTTTGTTCAATGCAAGTAGATGAAGATGATATGATCACTAATATTTTTTGGGCTGATGCACGCTCATTTAATGACTATGGCCTATTCGGAGATGTTGTGTGTTTCGATAGTACTTATCGAACAAATGAATATGGTCGACCTTTTGCACCATTTATTGGGGTGAATCATCATAAACAAACAATCGTGTTTGGTGCAGCCTTACTTTACGATGAAACCATTGAATCATTTAAGTGGTTATTTCAGACTTTCCTTGGTGCAATGTTCGGAAAGCAGCCTAAGACAATTCTGACAAATCAATCTGCTGCAATGGCAAAAGCAATATCACTTGTCTTTTCTGAATCTCAACATCGTTTATGTGTTTGGTATATTTATCAAAATGCAGCCAAGAATTTGAGTCATGTGTTTAATAGATCAAATCACTTTGCTTATGACCTTAGCAATTGTGTGTACGATTATGAAGATGAAAATGAGTGGCTATTGGCATGGAATAGTATGTTGGAAAAAAACAGTCTCTAAGAGAATAAATGGTTGAAAGAGTTATTTGAAATAAGAGAAAAATGGGCAATGGTTTACGGACGACATACTTTCACCGCGGACATAAAAACTACCTAACGTAGTGAAAGTATGAATAAATTGTTAAAGAATCACTTGAAGCCGAGTCATAATCTTTTGCGTTTCTTTGAGCATTATAAGAGGGTTTTGAATGATCGGTGGTATGAAGAACTACGTGCAAATTTTAATATGAGGTGAGGTATGCCTGTGCTATTAACTAGCGTGGAGATGTTACGTCATAGTGTACAAATCTATACCCTGAAAGTTTTTGAATTGTTTTAGAAAGAGTACATGAGGTTGGGTGATTACAATGTGTATAAAGTGGCTAAGGATGGGACAAAAGTTGAATATAAAATATCTTGTGTTGGAAAATCTGAAGGCATGTGGTCAATTTTGAAGCTTCAACAGAAACAGTCATGTGTAGTTGTATGAAGTTCACTTTTATTAAGATCTTATGTGTTCATGCTTTGAAAGTGTTGGATAAGAAGAATATAAAAAGGATTCCGTCCCAATATATCGTGAAAAGATGGACAACAGATGCAAAGGCAAGGACTATCACCAATTATCATGGAATTGAAGCCAATGACAATCCTAAAGAGTCTATGGGAAAGCGTTATAGTCATTTGTGTCGAAATTTTCGTGAGATTTCATATTTAGCATTGGAACATGAGAAGTTGTATGCATATGCAAATGATCGTGCTCGTGTTGCTTAATGACTTGGAGGAATTGAAGAAAAAACTTTACTCAAATAATGAAAATGGTGGTGAAAGTTCAATTGGTCGAAATGAGGAAGTTGATACAATAGCTCCACCAAAGAATTGTGTGCCAATAGGGGTTAAAAGAAAAGCCACAATTGGACGTCCACGTAATCGATTAAAAGGTGCATTTGAAAAGCGAAGAAAAAAATCATATACCAAAGATTCAACAAGACAACAAAAAGCCCCTGAGGTATTTTATGAAACTTGATAAATAATTTAAAATTTATAAATAAATTAAAGTGTAATTAGTGTTGTACTTACTTTTTTTTATTTTCCATGGATATTATAGGAGCCTATTTTTAGTAGTGGGAATGCATAAGAGCAACAAGCTAGACATGATATGTTTACTCAGGTAATTAATTTCTTTTTGTGTTGTGTTTCTTTACCTTGGCTTATGTTTTATTTTATAATTTTGTAATTATTGCTTAATTTATATTTGACAGGAATCTCAAATTGGCCTTGGAGCAGAGACGTCTTCCGCAGCTCATTCAATGATGAACTATGATCATGAAAATTTTGAGGCAATTATAAGTAGGCTACCCAATATGTTTTACACAAGATTACTTCAGGTAATTATATTATCCTAAAAGAATAATTGATAATGTTACAAATTAATGATGTAGATTTATTTATTTTAACTTTCTCATAATTTTAGTTTTTCAATACTTGTAGGAGTCCCATTATGACAACCTCTCACAAGCTGCACAAGAAAGCAACCAGTTTGAAAAATTTCCTCCTTGTTAGTCAATTAGAGGCCTGTTTGGTGGAGCTTTTGGGAATGCTGGGATTGTTACTTTTTGTTATTATAGTTAGTTATTGAATTTGTTACTCAATATGATGCCTATTTGGTGGAGTTTTGGGGCATGCTGGGGATTTTGTTACTTTTATAAAAATTGGTTAGTCAATCTGAGGCATGTTTAGTGGAGTTTTTGGATGCTATGGATTAAATATTTTGTATCCTATTTTTTTTGGGGGGAAGGTAATATTTTGTATCCTATTGCTACATAGGAGAAATGAATTAGTTTTTGCTACTGTGAAGAGGTAATTATCATGTATTTCCTTCCCAACAATGAACATTATAAAGAAGGTTTTGATTATAAGTGGTTTTTAGATTTTCATTCTCATATTGATGTCTATTAGATATATGGTTGAACGTACTAATCCAGTTTGTTATTCTACATGAATGGGAAGGTTTACCACATTTATTAATCTAGATTCAAGTTAAGTATTTTCTATGTAGTTTGCAACTTGAATCAGTTAATGTGTTGAGCTGATTATGAGTAAAATATTGTGGTATACTGTTGAGGCTAGCAGTCATGTAGTTTGGGTGACAAATTTTTTTCTTGGGTTCTTATCTTCCGTCTTTCTCCAATTTTGAGCATAAAAAGGCAAGATCAGTTTTCTCAAGCTTAATCTTTTGTCATAATAGGTATAAAAATTATTTGAACACAAATCTATTTTTTGAATGAATCCATTATTTCATTTGAAAAGGAAAAAAAAAAAAGTTATAATGCCAAATCCTCATATCCCAAACAATTTGGCTTATGCATTTCGGCAGTTAGAGAGAGAAAGGGGCATTTCTGCAGTTAGATGGGGGGGGGGGGGGGGGGGGGTAAAAAAACGAGTTTGACCTGCAAAATGGGTATTACCCATGTTTTTATTATTATTTTTAACTCCGGACACGTGTCACCATATAAGGAAGCCACGTCAGCATAGAGGATGAAGCTCATCCTCCCTGTGCAGATGCAAGTATTACTCTTTATTTATCTATTTTGGGGGGAGGGGGTTTGGCTTTGTAATTAATTGGTGGTGTGGGGTGAATTTCTGGGGTGGTTGTTGGGGTGGAAATGGTAGAGGTGGTTTGGGGGTGGGAATGGTGGTGGTTGTAGATTTTTGTGTGGTGGTGGCATCAGAATCTGGTTGTAGGATTGATTGGGTGATAAGAGTAATTTGATCATTTAAATTTTTTTATATTTTATAATTAAAATTAATAAAATAGTGAAAGATAAAATAGACTTTTCACACATTTTAAGACTAATAATAAATTTCACAAAAAGACGTAGTAGTCTTAAAATTGGCAAACCTGAGTGGGTGTCCTTTTAACAAACCTTGTGTTCTCTCTAGTATATCCTAAAACCTTAAAACCTATGAAGCACGGGCACGGATACGGAACACGGGTACGACACGACATGGATACGGCGACATGGCAAATTTTAGAAAAATAGGACATGGACACGGTGGGGATATGCTTATAAAATTTTATATATATATATATATATATATATATATATATATTCAAAATATAATTACTAGAATCTTGTACAGATAAATAAAGCAACAACAAACAATAGAATCAATTTCAATAATTTCATCTCTGTTATAAGAAAAAATATAGACAAGACAAAATAGAAAATAAATGAAAAATAAAGTTGGTCCAAATTCCAAACAAAGATGTGCAAAAGAGACATAACTATAATAAATTAAATATGTACATGAATAAACATATATACTTTTAGTTTTGTTCATGTAACTTAAATATATATATATATATATATATTTAGAGAAGAGGAGAAACTGAGAGGAGTTTTGTCTAATAAAAAATAATATTTGGACACTTTACAGAAATATTGAACACGTATTCAAACCTCGAACATAGGTGTCTATGTCCGAAAAATATTTGACACAGATACATGATCCCCCTGGGAGAAGTGTCCTTCCTTCCTAAGCTTAAAACCTTTCTCCAAAACAGGCGTCACTGGACAGAGTGAGGGTGTAAGTGCACTGGACAGAGTGAGTCGATCAAACTTTGCCCTAACATCACTGAGCCCTAACTGCCGACCCGAATCACTCTGTGAAGGTGGCGATGTCGAACGGCGCAATCCTTCTCGACGAGGTCATGATTGACATACTGTCTCGACTCCCCGCGAAGTCTCTATGCCGATTCAAATGCGTATCGAAGTCATGGTTTGCCCTAATCTCAAGCCCTCATTTCGCCAAAACACACCTCAATCGGAGCATCAACAACAAATGCGAGAGACTCTTTCTAATTTCTGATTCACCTGACTCACTTTACTCCATCGACTGCACTGAAGCATCCATTAACGATGCTGTGATTGCAACCAAGCTTGATTTCCCCAAGATCGAACACCAAGAATTGTTGAACTATATCTTGGCTTCTTGCAACGGTTTGCTTCTAGTTAGCGACGAAGAAGACACCAAGTTTTTGTTGAATCCATCAACTAGAGAGTCAAAGAAAGTACCCAATTTCCTTTTTGTCGTCGATTCATCTACTAGGTGCTGCATGTATGGATTTGGGTACGATTCAGCTGCAGATACTATGTTAAAAATTCTGATTCTGA
Source organism: Cornus florida (assembly GCF_030987335.1). Taxonomy (NCBI): domain Eukaryota; kingdom Viridiplantae; phylum Streptophyta; class Magnoliopsida; order Cornales; family Cornaceae; genus Cornus; species Cornus florida. The sequence goes on along the minus strand of NW_026775571.1, from coordinate 48,996,453 downwards.
TTATGATTATGATTATGATGATGATGATGATGATGATGATATTGATGATTGTGATGATGATTATGATTATGGTGACAATGAATCACAGTTGTCTTTCCCCAAAAACAGTAAAGCGTATTGTTCAGATACATTTGTAAGTGTCTATTCACTCAAAACCAATTCTTGGAAGAGGATTCAAGATTTTCCTTACAATCATTCTTCTCTCATGCCTAACTCAGGTGTTTTTGTGAATGGTTCTATACATTGGCTAACTTTTAAGTGTTTAGATGAGTCACTTGTGATTGCTGCTTTCGATGTATCAGACGAAAAATTTCGAGATATTTTGGCACCGAGCTCATTTGAAGAGTGTAATATATCTAGTGATTTGGGGGTTCTTGGAGGGTGTCTCTGTAAGCTTATATGTGATAGTGATAGCCAGGCTGATCTTTGGGTGATGAAGGAGTACGGGGTGACCGAGTCTTGGACCAAATTTACAATCTCTTTACCTACGTACAATGTGGAACCCTTGTGTTTACTGCCAGATAGGGAAATTCTGTTGGAAATGGATGGGGACAAATTAGTTGCATACAATGCAAAAGAGAAGAGATTGAGGTATATAATGGTGCATGGCATGCCAACTACGTTTGATGCAGTAATGTCATATGTGGAGAGCATTGTCTCACCCTATTACCACTGGATTGAGAGAAAATTTAAAAAGGGTGAAAACTCAAGAGGGTCATCAACCATACAGGTAAATAGATGGTTCTAACTGTTAAATTTCCATATATTCATATTATGTGTCATCATTGTCCTTGCCATATTCTATATGCCGCCATTATTTTAAATTTTTTGGCTTTTGCATGTTACTATACTTTTGTTTTTGTTTCTCTAGTTTAAAGTTAAATTGAATTGTAAGGTACAATGTCATTGAAAGTAGATTTTTCCTCCGTTTAACATGGTAAGAACGCTAATTTTTGGCCTTTTCAATTTCAATTTCACTTTGGGCTATGCCCTTTTTTAAATTGATTTCTGTAAGAAACCTCTCTACCTAATTTTGAAGGTATTGTGAATATTTAACTAAAATTGATGGTCTCTCTATGACTAATCAGTTTCGTTGTATAAAATAATTTTAAGATATTATTTATGCATTACTTATTTAATCTCATTTTGTTATGGCCTAGTAATTAGAATTCCACGCCCGATGTACTTGTGGAAACTTGGAAATAGTTGCTTCAATGTTTTCTTGGGTGCAAATTAAACCATTCGAAGAAGTGGGTTTTCCGGCTGATCTAGTGCTTGATGAGCGAATTCATTCAAGTCACGGTTTGTGAACATTCTAGTATTTTTGAGTGACAATGAAACTATTTAGAATAATAATATGCTTGAGTTGTAGGAGAGAGCAAATAAACTGTGATAAAAGGAGTATATTTTTTCTACTATTAAACATCATGGCTGCCATCTAGTTGTCTTTGCATGTGGGATATAGTCAGCAGCATGATGACATAACCTTTGGTATGATGGTTGTTTTTCATTGTTTTATTTGAAGGAGAACCAAAAGCAATTAATTATAACAAACTTTACCATGTGATTTAGGACCCTAATGGTTTTTATCTGTGGTTCTTGGAGCCTAGTTGTTTATCTAAAGATGAACTCCTAAGGTTGGTTTCTATGTTGATTGATGTAGATGATTCAAGGGTCTGGCTTGCTAGAGATTGGATATTTAGGCTTATGCTATTGTTGATTATTTGATTTGGTTTGGCTTACTTGGATTCCTAAAAAGGATGAACACTTGGGCTTATTCTGGATTCCAATTCTCATTCTAGTTTAGTTAGTTTCTAGATATTGGTTTGTGTCTTGATTAGGTCAAGTCGATTTGTTGTGATGAAAAGCTATCTAAGATGAATTCACATAATACGTACATCTATATATATATATATATAGATAACTCTAATGGGCATATATATTAGGTCAAGTCAATTTGTTGTGATGAAAAGCTATCTAGGATTACATTAACTAATCCTATCAAACATCTAGACTAAACTATACTACCATTGAGTGCTGACATATATCTAATCGAAGTATATAGCAAACATGCATACAACTAATTATAGTAGTCTAAACATACCAACACACACCATATATTAAACTATCATACTAATATAACTATTTTAACCTCGAAGCATATTTGTTCCTAGCATGCATCTAAACTTAACTAAACATATCTAAACTTAACTAAACATATCTAAACATACATCTAATTCTAATTAACATGCATAGACAATAAGTAAGGAGTTTAGGGATAAGAAATGCTAGAGTTTAGGGATAAGAAATGCTAACACAACGATTTTTACAAGGCTTGGAAAATTCCACCTACATCCTTGCCTCAAGCGCACCATTTGAGGATTTATCCCCAATCCGCTATCAACCCTCTTCTTGCAAGTGAAGAGCAAAACCTTTACACCACTTGATTGCGGGTCAATTGAAAACCTATCTTCGTGCAAGTCAATAGAAAACTCCAACCCTCTCGTCAAGGTTGGGAGTAAACCTGTGACAAGATTAAACCCAATTGCCCTAGCCAAGTTGTACTTGGACACTAATACTATCAAGAATAGGAGTTGAAGCACGATTATAACAATGATGTCTCTTGATAGATAGGTTTACAACTTTGAAGCTCACACACCTAGAGTTAATAAATGATGTATCCCATTTGAAATCTTATCTCTAGGATTTCAGAACCACTATAAGTAGATATGCATGATTATACTTAATAGTGGTGCGACCAATGAAAGATATTCAATGACAAAGCTCTATGATAGCTTCTACAAACAATGGATGATAAAATGTATGTTCCAATCGTAGAATTGGAATCAAGATAGATGAATATGATTTCCATACTTTTCTCACACAAGTCTCTCTCCTTGGTCACATTCTTCTCACATAGAAATGAGCATCACACGGTGTATTTATAGTCCCATTTAGAAATATAGCCGTTTGGCACAAATGGTACTGTTTGGGACTGCTGAACTAGCCGTTCACATTTGAATCTTGTCACAAGCAGGCAACTGAGTTTAAAGATAGTCGACTAGTTTGGCTGAACCAGCTTGATGATCCAAATAGATAATTCGACTAAGACATATGTCGTTTGAGTGATTAAACTCCCTGGACAATCCTAGTCGGTTGATCTAAGGGGATCAGTCCCTTCCTCCCCCCAACCCCAAATTGCGGCACAAAAACAATAAATAACTTCATTCCTTATCTTTGAGAGAATATAATAGAAGGCTGAATACACTACCGAACTGTGGAGGTGGTTTAAAATTTTAAATGGAATACGTGTTAGACCTGGTGGGGGTGTAGTAGGTTTAAAATGTTGGGTTGAGGAGACTTCTGAAGAGAAATTGGATTTTTGGGTCTGCTAAAGATGTAATAGTAGAAGGTCAAAACTCAAAAGTGAAAATTTCCCTATTTCCTTTGTGATTTCCTCTGCCTTCATTATCAACCATGGGAAAGAAATATGCTTAATTCTACTGTTGGAAAATGTTTTTTTCAGCGCTTTCTTGTCTTTATGATTTTCTCTCTGCATTAACTGAATTAATTACATTCTGTTAACATTTTCTTTTCCTTCATTTTCTAGGCAACCTAAGATAGCTTTAAGTCTGCCTAATGGGGAAAGATGGCCTTTATCAAGCTGGATGTTGGAGACTCCTCAAGACTGCATAGTTAGACTGTTAATGTGCGTTAACTTTTTGCAGCTCAGATTGATAGCGAAAACATGCCTACTCACTAGTGTAGCTATCCTTTGTCATTCTCTTGTTCATTTCCCTTTAAAGACTGACTAGTATCCCCTTTTCTGTATATTGTTTGATTATATTTATGGTTCTATTTTTCATGCATATTGAAAAAGAAGATGGTGTTCAAAAATTGGATGCCTTCAGGGGGATGCTCAGATGATTTTTTGGGGATACTTTTACTCATAGCAGGTAATTGCAATGAGGTTATCGGATGTCCCCAACTACACTTTCGTTGCAGTGTGTCTTATTAGACGGGGCTATTTCTTTCCCTTTTGTAGAAAGATGGGAAAAATTGCCTTGTTTGAAGTCTCAAAACTGTCTCAATCCATTTCTTATCAGCCTACCTATGCCCTTGAATGGAACTATTTTTTCTCTTGGAGAAAATCTGAATGCTTGCTGGCTTGGCGAGTGTTCAGGCTCCAAGTAAAAGGAGAACAAAGGAATTGGAACCTTGGAAGAGCATTTTAGAAAGAAAAAAAATGCTATTGCCATAACATTCGCAAGAAGATGAAGTCGGGAATAATGTTGAACCAAGGTTTGCGTGGTTTAGTTTTCTGATAATGGTTATTTCTAAGAGAATTGAAATAGTTTCAAAATTTGTGTCATTGACAGTTTTGTGGAAACTTTTATATGGTGATAGACCTAATTTCACAAGATAGTTTTTGTATTTCTTTGAAAATTGTTTTATGATTTTGGAGTCCATAAAAACTATTAAATTTTTATCTCTCCTTACCTAGAGTTCAAAGAAGTATGATGGACATATTTTCCCATTTCTTTCTTGTTTGGGTTCAAATGGACCATTAATTTATAGTTGAATGAAATTTAGTGGGTTAGATTGGTTTTGAAGTTGGATTTTATTGTCAAATAAATTAATTGAATGTTATGTTTCATTCTTATGTTCAGCTGTTTTTGTTTCTTTGATTTGATAACACCTTCAATATATTGGGAATCTTGATGTGATTGTGATGAAGGTATGCTTCATGATTGCTGTTGTATCTGTTGTGAGACCTCATGTGGCCCATAGCTTTCTAATCAAAACCATCTACATTGTGTGTGTGTGAATTCTGAAAAATGATTCCTGAAGAGTTGGGTGTCAACACTGTTGGGTGAGACTTTTCAAGCTAAGTTTGTTGTTGGTTATTGAAATGCTTGTTATATGACAAGGTTCGTGTTTAATTCTGAACTAAAAATTTAAAAAGATATTAAAAAAAATTTTAATTTTTAATTACTACTTAGAAAACTGTAGGCTAAAAATATTTAATTTTCAGCACGTTCCTAAATTCTACTATTTAGGCACATTTTGAAAATGTATAATATCACTTAACACACCTTGTAAACTGAACGATACAGGTGCGACGTATCATTCGGTACGCGATCATATATCTACCATTGTGACGAAGGTATGCTTCATGATTGCTGCTCTATCTGTTGTGAGACCATAGCTTGCTAATCAAAACAATCTACATTGTGTGTAAATGAATTCTGAAAAATGATTCCTGAAGAGTAATGGGTGTCAACACTGTTGGGTGAGACTTTTCAAGCAAAGTTTGTTGTGGGTTATTGAAATGCTTGTAATATGACAAGGTTCGTGTTTAATTCTGAACTAAAAATTTAAAAAGATATTAAAAAAATATTTAATTTTTAATTACCACTTAGAAAACTACAACACTTCGAAATTTTTAGTCCACCTCAATGTATGGTTCGTTGTATAATGAAGTATTGGTCGATAAGCGATCTTTTTTCAAGTCTGATATGCTGTATCGGTCAGTTTATATTGACTTTATCCAAGTTTGTTACACCGCGATCGATACATACTGTGAATCATGCCTCAATGTGCTTCCTTCTTGCATGGAAAATTGGAATTGAAGTGAGTGAAATTGAGCTCACATTATCACACCACAAGACACACATTTGTTAGAGAGATGTAAATCACGAAAAAAAAATGACGTAACCAAGAAATTTTGGCTGTAGCAAGAGCAAGTTGCTGGTATTCTGCCTCCGTGCTCGATTAATTACAACCATAGTTGAACTTTGAAGCAATTTTGAAGAAAGCAAGGATTTAAACAGCTCTAAATTTTCTATATTGTCAATTTAGAGCTTGGAAACTGCTACTTCGAGCCATAGCACATGATTTATTTTTTTATGATCTCTCACAAATATAAAAAATAAAAAAATAAAAAATTGAAATTGAGTTTAGAATTATTTTATTTTTATTTTTTATGATCTTTCACATATATACATCGAGCTTGAATTTTTTTATGCAGAGGTGTAAGCTAATAAGGAACTAATTCGAGATCAATTCAATTTTTCAGACATGAGTTTAAAACAAGTTCAATACTAGAAATTAAGGAAAACAACGATAATAAATTAAGTCGGCTTATCTCCTCTATCCATCCATATATCATCTCCGGCATGCCCATTTTTGAAGTAAAAAACAAAAAAAAATTCTTTCCCCTCAATATACATCTTAGATCTTTCGATTATATTACAGCGGCAGTCCTACTCAGGGCAACTTGGTCGAATTAGGAGAAGTTATAGGTATTATTTATATGAAATTAGTCAGAAAAAAAAAAATGATTAACTGCCCCTATCAAAAATAGGATTGATTACAGGTTGGAACTGAAAATAATTTTCTTTTATATATACTTTCTCCAGTTTTGCAATCCATCCTATTATCTTTGAGAAAATGGATTTGGTGGGAATGATAAAGGATACTTGGAGATAGATTTTAATATTATGATACGTTTTTTTTTAATTTAACTAAGAGCAATGCTATAAAAATCGAACCGTTTTGTAATTACCCTAATAAATATATTCTAAGGGAACTCTTGTGAGCTTTCTAAAATAATAAAAATACTTATTCTAGATGTGTATGAAATCCATTAATTATCACATTAAATTAGTTGTATAGTGAGTAGGGGTGGCAATTCGTGTTTGTGGGTCATAATTATATCGTGTCGATGTAAAGGTATTATACTAAACAGGTAAATCCAAACCCAATTCATTTAATAATCGTGTTAAGGACCCTCAATAATAACCCAACCGGTTTATTAAAGGAGTAAACGTGTATAATGATCTGTTTGTTAAAATAAGACACTTAATATTTAATCAAATAATGTATAATAATAAAAAATTGTCAGAATTAACTCAAAGTTTATGTTGAAATTACTTAACTATTCATAATAATTAAGTTTAAACATGTAATATATTACATATCTTATATTCACGATTACAATATTTTGAGTTAAACGAGTTATAAAAATGTTACATGGTTGAACTTTACAACCCTAACTCTACATGATTAAGTAAATGAATTAATCATGTCAATTAATTTATAATTTGAATCTGTTTAAAGTCAATCCAAATTTATTTATTTAATATCGTATTCGAATCTTATTATGTCTTTGGTAATTTGCCACCTGACAGCGAGATAAAAGTAGTTACCATTTTTTTTTTCAAATAAACCTGATTTAAAAAAAAAAAGAAAAAGAAAAAGAAAAAGTCGACATCATCCTCATCTTAAAACTTAAAAACCCTTCTCCAAAACCGCCGTCACTGGACTGAGTGAGGGTGTAAGTGCACTGGACAGAGTGAGTCTGTCAAACTGTGCCCTAACTGCCGACCCGAATCACTCTGTGAAGGTGGCGATGTCAAACGGCGCGATCCTTCTCGACGAGCTCATGATTGACATACTGTCTCGACTCCCCGCGAAGTCTCTCTGCCGATTCAAATGCGTATCGAAGTCATGGTTTGCCCTAATCTCAAGCCCTCATTTCGCCAAAACACACCTCAATCGGAGCAACAACAACAAATGCGAGAAAGTCTTACTAAGTTCTGATTCACTTGACTCACTTTACTCCATTGACTGCACTGAAACATCCATTAACGATGATGTGATTGCAACCAAGCTTGATTTCCCCAAGATCGAACACCCAGACTTGTTGAACTATATCTTGGCTTCTTGCAACGGTTTGGTTCTAGTTAGCGACGAAGACTACACCAAGTTTTTGTTGAATCCATCAACTGGAGAGTCAAAGAAATTACCCAACTTCCTTTTTGTTGTCGATTCATCTCCTTTGTGCTGCATGTATGGAATTGGGTACGATTCAGCTGCAGATAATTACAAGGTTGTAGCAGTTTCCTACTATGCTAAAAATTCTGATAATGATGATGATTATGATTATGATTATGATGATGATGATATTGATGATTGTGATGATGATTATGATTATGGTGGTGATGATGATGATTATATTGATAATTGTGATGATGATTATGATTATGGTGAAAATGAATCACATTTGTCTTTCCCAAAAACAGTAAAGCCTATTGTTCTGATACATTTGTAAATGTCTATTCACTCAAAACCAATTCTTGGAAGAGGACTCAAGATTTTCCTTACAATAATTCCCCTCTCATGCCTCACTCAGCTGTTTTTGTGAATGGGTCTATACATTGGCTAACTTTTAAGTGTTCAGATAAGTCACTTGTGATTGCTGCTTTTGATGTATCAGAAGAAAAATTTCGAGATATTTTGGCACCGAGCTCATTTGAAGAGTGTAATATATCTAGTGATTTGGGGGTTCTTGGAGGGTGTCTCTGTAAGCTTGTATGTGATAGTGATAGCCAGGCTGATCTTTGGGTGATGAAGGAGTACGGGGTGACCGAGTCTTGGACCAAATTTACAATCTCTTTACCTACGTACAATGTGGAACCCTTGTGTTTACTGCCAGATAGGGAAGTTCTGTTGGAAATGGATGGGGACAAATTAGTTGCATACAACGCAAAAGAGAAGAGATTGAGGTACATAATGGTGCATGGCATGCCAACTACGTTTGATGCAGTAATGTCATATGTGGAGAGCATTGTCTCACCCTATTACCACTGGATTGAGAGAAAATTTAAAAAGGGTGAAAACTCAAGAGGGTCATCAACCATACAGGTAAATAGATGGTTCTAACTATTAAATTTCCATTTATTCATATTATGTGCCATCATCATCCTTGCCATATTCTATATGCCGCCATTATTTTAAATTTTTTGGCTTTTGCATGTTACTATACTTGTTATTGTTTCTCTAGTTTAAAGTTGAATAGAATTGTAAGGTACAATGTCATTGAAAGTGGATTTTTCCTATACAAGTGGTGTGGGTCCGTTTAACATGGCAAGAATGCTAATTTTTGGCCTTCTCAATTTCAATTTGGGCTATGCCCTTTTTGTAATTGATTTCTATAAGAAACCTCTCTACCTAATGTTGAAGGTATTGTTAATATTTAGCTAAAATTGACGGTCTCTCTATGACTAAACAGTTTTGTTATATAAAATCATTTTAAGATATTATTTATGCATCACTTATTTAATCTCATTTTGTTATGGCCTTAGTAATTAGAATTCCACGCCTGATGTACTTGTGGAAAATTGGAAATAGTTGCTTCAATGTTTTCTTGGGTGCAAATTAAACCATACGAAGAAGTGGGTTTTCCGGCTGATCTAGTACTTGATGAACGAATTCATTCAATTCGCGGGTTGTGAACATCCTAGTATTTTGAGTGACAATGAAAATATTTAGAATAATAATATGCTTGAGTTGTAGGAGAGAGCAAATAAACAGTGATGCAAGGAGTATATTATTTCTACTATTAAACATCATGGCTGCCATCTAGTTGTCTTTGAATGTGGGATATAGTCAGCAACATGATGACATAACCTTTGGTATGATGGTTGTTTTTCATTGTTTTATTTGAAGGAGAACTAAAAGCAATTAATTATAACAAACTTTACCATGTGATTTTCGTCAAATCAACATTCAAAAGTAGATTTTGTTGCCCAGATATTGACCGTATAGTGGGGTGAATTGGGTCTATGACAAACTATGGATTCTTTTGTGGAATTGGCTTAGGATCCTAATGGCTATGATCTATGGTTCTTGGAGCATAGTTACTTATCTAAAGATGAACTCCTAATGTTGGTTTCTATGTTGATTGACGTAGATGATTCAAGGGTTTGGCTTGCTAGAGATTGGATATTTAGGCTTTTGCTATTGTTGATTATTGATTTGGTTTGGCTTACTTAGATTCCTAAAAAGGATGAACACTTGGGCTTATTCTGGATTCCAATTCTCATTCTAGTTTATTTGGTTTCTAGATATTGGTTTGTGTCTTGATTAGGTCAAGTCAATTTGTTGTGATGAAAAGCTATCTAGGATGAATTCACATAATACATACATCTATATATATATATATAGATATAACTCTAACGGACATATAGATTACATACAACAATACTAATTATATATTAGATGACACATATATCATATATTACATTAACTAATCCTATCAAACATCTAGACTAAACTATACTACCATTGAGTGCTAACATATATCTAATCGAAGTATATAGCAAACATGCATACAACTAATTATACTAGTCTAAACATACCAACACACACCATATATTAAACTATCATACTAATATAACTATTTGAAACTCGAAGCATGTTTGTTCCTAGCATCCATCTGAACTTAACTAAACATATCTAAACATACATCTAATTCTAATTTGCATGCATAGACAATAAGTAAGGAGTTTAGGGATAAGAAATGCTAACACAACGATTTTTACAAGGCTTGGAAAATTCCACCTACATCATTGCCTTAAGCGCACCATTTGAGGATTTATTCCCAATCCGCTATGAACCCTCTTCTTGCAAGTGAAGAGCAAAACCTTTACACCACTTGATTGTGGGTCAAGTGGAAACCCATCTTCGTGCAAGTCAATAGAAAGCTCCAACCCTCTCGTCAAAGTTGGGAGTAAACCTATACCTATGACAAGATTTAACCCAATTGCCCTTGCCAAGTTGTACTTGGACACTAATACTATCAAGAATAGGAGTTGAAGCACGATTATTACAATGATGTCTCTTGATAGATAGGTTTACAACTTTGAAGCTCACACACCTAGAGTTAAATACATGATGTATCCCATTTGAAAGCTTATCTCTAGGATTTCAGAACCACTATAAATAGATAGGCATGATGATACTTAATAGTGGTGCTACCCATGAAAGATATTCAATGACAAAGCTCTATGATAGCTTCTACAAACAATGGATGATAAAATGTATGTTCCAATCATAGAATTAGAATCAAGATATATGAATATGATTTCCATACTTTTCTCACACAGGTCTCTCTCCTTGGTCATATTCTTCTCACATAGAAATGACCATCACACGGTGTATTTATAGTCCCATTTAGAAATATTGCTGTTTGGCATAAATGGTACAGTTTGGGACTGCTGAACTAGCCGTTCGAATTTGAATCTTGTCACAAACAGCCGACTGAGTTTAAAGATAGTCGACTAGTTTGGCTGAACCAGCTTGATGATCCAAATAGATAATTCGACTAAGACATATGTCATTTGAGTGATTAAACTCGCTGGACAATCCTAGTCGATTGATCTAAGGGGATCAGTCCCTTCCTCCCCCCCAACCCCAAACTGCGGCACAAAAACAATAAATGACTTCATTCCTTATCTTTGAGAGAATATAATAGAAGGGCGAATACACTACCGAACCCTGTGGAGGTGGTTTAAAATTTTAAATGGAATACATGTTAGACCTGGTGGGGGTGCTGTAGGTTTAAACTGTTGGGTTGAGGAGACTTCTGAAGAGAAATTGGATTTTTTGGGTCTGCTAAGGATGTAATCGTAGAAGGTCAAAAGCGAAAATTTCCCTATTTCCTTTGTGATTTCCTCTGCCTTCATTATCAACCATGGGAAAGAAATATGCTTAATTCTACTGTTGGAAAATGTTTTTTTCAACACTTTCTTTTCTTTATGATTTTCTCTTTGCATTAATTACATTCTGTTAACATTTTCTTTTCCTTCATTTTCTAGGCAACCTAAGATAGCTTTAAGTCTGCCTAATGGGGAAAGATGGTCTTTATCAAGTTGGATGTTGGAGACTCCTCAAGACTGCATAGTTAGACTGTTAATGTGGCTCAGATTGATAGCGAAAACATGCCTACTCACTAGTGTAGCTATCCTTTGTCATTCTCTTGTTCATTTCCCTTTGAAGACTGACTAGTATCCTCTTCTCTGTATATTGTTTGATTATATTTATGGTTTTATTTTCCCTGCATTTTGAAAAAAGAAGATGATGTTCAAAAATTGGATGCCTTCGGGGGATGCTCAGATGATTTTATGGAGATGCTTTTACTTGTATCAGGTAATTGCAATGAGGTTATCGGATGTCCCCAACCACACTTTCGTTGCAGTGTATCTTATTAGACGTGGCTATTTCTTTCCCTTTTGTAGAAACATGAGAAAATTTGCCTTGTTTGAAGTCTCAAAACTGTCTTAATCCATTTCTTATCAGCCACCCTATGCCCTTGAATGGAATTATTGTTTTTCTTGGAGAAAATCTGAATGCTTGCTGGCTTGGCGAGTGTTCAGGCTCCCGGGTTCAAGTAAAAGGAGAACAAAGGAATGGAACCTAGGAAGAGCATTTTAGAAATGCTATTGCCATAACAGTCGCCAAGAAGATGAAGTCGGGAACAACGTTGAACCAAGGTTTGCGTGGTTTAGTTTTCTAATAATGGTTATATCTAAGAGAATTGAAATAGTTTCGAATTTTGTTTCATCGACAGTTTTGTGGAAACTTTTATATGGTGATAGACCTAATTTCACAGGATAGTTATTGTAGTTCTTTGAAAATTGTTTTATGATTTTGGAGTCCAGAAAAACTTTATATGGTGGTAGACCTAATTTTGCAGGATAGTTTTTGTAATTCTTTGAAAATTGTTTTATGATTTTGGAGTCCGTAAAGACTATTTTTCTTCAAATATATATATTTTTAATTAATTAATTATTTATTGTTCTTTCCTTAGAGTTCAAAGAAGTATGATGGACATATTTACCCTTTTCTTTCTTGTTTGGGGTCAAATGGGCCATTAGTTTATACTTGAATGAAATATAGTGGGTTAGATTGGTTTTGATGTGGATTTTACTGTCCAAGTAAATTAACTGAATGTTATGTTTCATTCTTATGTTCAGTTGCTTTTGTTTCTTTGATTTGATAACACTTTTAATACGCTCTTTACACTTTTCAAGTCCAATATGCGAGTATAAGTCAGTTTACATTGACTTTGTTTGAGTCTATTACAATGCGACCGATGCTGCGAACCATGCCTCAATGTGCTTCTTTCTTGCATAAAAAATTTGATTTGAAACGAGTAAAATTAAGCTCACATTATCACACAAGACCGACACAGTTGTTAGAGAGAGATGTAAATCACGAAACAAATGACGTAAACAAGAAATTTTGGTGGTAGCAAGAGCAAGTTGTTGGTATTCTGCCCCTGCTCGATTGAGAAACCATTAATTATTTTTTGGAACTCCAACTTTTCAAGTTGTCATTGAGAAAAATGCAATAATTATTGATGGATTTCCTATAAAATGAACCTCCAACATATTCGGTGTCTTAAAATTTTCGTTATTTAATTTTTTGTTTTATCAAACACCGCAATGTTTGACAACCGCACCAAATAATTTCCCCTAGCCCCTATATAACTGTGTGCTGTTGGATGCATTAGACCAAAAGCAAAACTCATAAAATTTAGTACTATTCTCCAATATGATCGATTACATACAGGGTTAATTAATCAGGGTCAAGTATAAAAAACACCTATATAGTATGCATATAGTGCATATTGTACCCCTCCAGTGCAAAAAACACTCCTAAACTATGCAATTTGTGCAAATAAGTCCTATTTATAAAAATTGGACTAAAATACCCTTAGCAACACATTTTATAATGTATATAAATTATTAAAAAAATGTGAAATGACTAAAAAGGGTTTGGCCCTTCTTCTTCTTCATCTTGGTGGTTACCTCTGTTATTTTTTTCTGTATTTCTGTTGGAGCTTCATCCGTTTCTCTGTTAGCTCCCTGGTTTCTCATTTTATCTGTCTCCTCTATACCTCTGTATCAGTTGTCTCTGTTGTAACAATATATATATATATATATATATATATGTACTGTGTTAGTTGCCGGATTTTTCTCCACCCCAGTTCATAACCACCCACCGCCCAGCTCCACCCCAAGTCACCTTCTCCTTTCTTTGTTAGCAGCTGATTTGGCGTTGCATTTCTACCCTTCGCAAAACCCTAATCACATCCAAGCCCAAACGCACAACCCAACCGCCGCCAAACGCATAACCCAATCGTCGGTGACTCAACCCAATCGTCGTTCACTCAACCCAATTGTTGCTTCACCACCGAACATCATCCACCTCCGGACTAGTCGCCGCAATTTGTGGGAAAACTTCTAACGCCACCAGAGAGAAAGGAAGAAACGATGGCGGTGATGCAAGGAGCGGCGGTGATGAATTGACGGGTCACGGACTGTAACCGGCGAGATTAGGCACTCGCCGAACTGTTGTCGCTTTTGATGCCGACGATCGCCGCTGTGACTAGTCACGCCGTTTGTCGGACCTATTCATAAAACTCACCGGAAATGGGTTTTCGTTTGGTCACCAATTGGGTTTGTAAGATTGCAACCACAGCACACTGCAGCGAGCTCCGTTCTCCGGTGAGTTATAGAACGAGTTCAACCGTTGGCGAGATCTTGAAGATGATGAAGAAGATTCGCAGAGGCCGGCGGTTTTGATGAACTTAGAAGACGCTGGTGAGAAAATGGTGGTCCGATTGTGGCTCGGAGAGAAATGGTGGCAGAGATGTGATATGCCAGCGAGGATCAACGGTGGAGCAAGGACGGCAGCGGTTTGCTGTGAAGTGGCGGTCCGGTCGTGGCTCGGCGAGAAGTGGCGGAGGCATGATTTGAAGAGGTGTACCCATGATTTTCATTCAATCCATGACCTGCTGTTTCTCGCTATGCCATCCAGTTCCACACCATCATCAAGAAGTTGTTTCCCTCTGCCTTGCCGTCGCAGGACCAGTCATGCGCTGCCGCCGGCGACTTGTTCTTTGCTTTGGTTCAGGCCGCACCTACGTCGGTGTTCTCTTCGTTTCTTCCGTCCTTGTCCACCGGCACCGTTCTTCTGTTCCACGCCCACTACATCTTGCTCTCTGTTTGGGGAAAGAGAAATCTATTTGTTCGTGCACTGATAAGGGGATGTGGCCTCACCGAGCAGTATCCAATCCGCATTGCCCTCCTCTCAACTTGTTATTCCGTCTTTCACCGTGGGCGCTGCGCGGGCGGATGGCTCTCCTCACAAAGGTCAATCAATTGATCTAGGGCAGGCACTGACTTGATGACAGGGGCATTTTTGGAAGAGTAGAGGGTAAAATAGGCATTAGATTAATTGAGGGTTGTTTTTGCACAAATTGAAAAGAATATGGGTGTTTTTTGCACACCTTTTTAAATAGAGGTAAAAGTGTTATGAAAGATATACTTCAGGGGTGTTTTTTGCACTTTTTCCTAATTAATTACAACCATGATTGAACTTTGAAGCAATTTTGAAGAAAGCAAGGATTTAAACAGCTCTAAATTTTCTACATTGTCAATTTAGAGTTTGGAAATTGCTACTTCGCGCCATAACACATGATTTATTTTTTGAAAAAACTATACATAAGTAGGGTTAGGAGTCCAAAATAACAAAATGGTCTATTTTAAAAGTCTAATTTTCAATTTGATAGATTTAAACAAAATAATTACAAATATATCAAGAATTATTGTTAAAGTCCCAAATACCCTCTTTGTTATCTGACTTACTTTTTTGGTTGTCAAGAAATATGCCGCCTTAGATTGTGCTTGTTTCCTTATTTAATAATATTGATTAATTATACTCTCCCCCTCTCTCTCTCTCTCTCTCTCTCTCTCTCTCTATATATATATATATATCAAAATATGTTTTCTCGAATTATGTTTTCAAATTGATTTCATTTATATTTTTAGTGAGACGAAATTTACAAGATTATAGAATAAAATAAAATAGCAAAATAAAATAAAGTATCAATAAAAAACTTATATTATTTTGCTAAGAACACAACGGGTATCACATGATTCCAACAAAATAATGTAGCAAGTATTAATATTTCATTCTCAAAACAATGGTCATCTTTATTATAAAGTCATGAAAAGACTGAAAGGAATATTACCTACAACAATAAGTCATATGCCTTACACCATAGAAGCTTATTACAATTTTTATGTTTCAAAAAATGTTTTATGTCTTTAACTAGACTTTTACACCATAATATTGGTAGGTTTAACTTATTTTGCTTTTTAATTTTATTCCATAAATTTGTAAATTTGGTCTCACTACAAATTATACATGACATCACTTTGAAAAGATAATTGGGGAAACTTTCTTTCATATATATATTTTGATAATTAAGCAAGAAAATGAACAACTCAACAACAAAAAAGCAAGTCATATTACAAAGAGGGTATTTGGGACTTTAATAATAATTCTTAATGTATTTGTAATTATTTTGTTTAAATCAATCAAATTGAAAAATAGACTTTTAAAATAGATTATTTTGTCATTTAGAATTGAAAAAAAAAAAAAAAATTGAAATTGAACTTAGAATTATTTTATTTATGATCTTTCACAAATATACATTGAGCTTGAATTTTTTTATGCAGAGTGTAAGCTAAAATGCAACTAATTCTAGATCAATTCAATTTGTCAAACATGAGTTTAAAACAAGTTCAATAATATAAATTAAGGAAAACAACTAATAAATTAAGTCCGCTTATCTCCTCTCTCCATCCCTATATCATGTCCAGCATGCCCATTTTTGAAGCAAAAAGAAAAAATCCATTCCCCCTCAACTCCATATGCATCTTAGATCTTTCGATTATGTTACGGTCGTAGTCCTACTCAGGGCAACATGGTCGAATTGAGAGAAGTTATAGATATTACTTATATGAAATTAGTAGGGAAAATTAGATTTAATTGTCAACTGCTCCTATTAAGAGTAGGATTGATTACGAGTTTGAACCGAAAATAATTGTCTTTTATATATATACTTTCTCCAGTTTTGTTGTTAAATACTTTTTTTAACTTAACAAAGAGTACTGTTATAAAAACCGTTCAGTTTTGTAGTTACCCTAATAAATAGTGTAAGGCGAACTCTTTTTAGCTTTCTAAAATAATAAAAACTAGGGGCAATTCGAGATTATAAAGTTATCACTTTGTATCAATTCTTTCAATGAACAGTTTGTTAAGTGTTTGTAAAATGACTAAATTACACCTATGATCATAAAACTCCAACTTGTTTGACACATATTTCTTTGAGGGTATTTTCGTCACTAAATTTTGATTGCCAACACTTGTTAACTATACCATAGTGAAGTTAACGGTAATAAAATCGGGACAAAATGATAACTTTATAATATTATTGAGATTTTATTTGACTTTGTAATCTTATTGAGATTTTACGACAAAAATAGCAGCCATTTTGTGATTTAAGTCCTAAAAATTATGACATCCATTAATTGTGACATTAAATCAAATCAAATCAAATCAGTTCTATACTGACATAAAAGTAGTAATTGCCATTTTTTCTTTCAAGCAAACCTGATTAAAACCGACGTCACTGGACAGAGTGAGTCGATCAAACTGTGCCCTAACATCACCGAACCCCAACTGCCGACCCGAATCACTCTGTGAAAGTGGCGATGTCGAACGGCGCAATCCTTCTCGACGAGCTCATGATTGACATACTGTCTCGACTCCCCGTGAAGTCTCTATGCCGATTCAAATGCGTATCGAAGTCATGGTTTGCCCTAATCTCAAGCCGTCATTTCGCCAAAACACACCTCAATCGGAGCAAACAACAACGAATGCGAGAAACTCTTATTACTAATTTCTGATTCACTTGACTCACTTTACTCCATCGACTGCACTGAAGCATCCATTAACGATGCTGTGATTGCAACCAAGCTTGACTTCCCCAAGATAAACACCCAGACTTGTTGAACTATATCTTGGCTTCTTGCAACGGTTTGCTTCTAGTTAGCGACGATGACTACACCAAGTTTTTGTTGAATCCATCAACTAGAGAGTCAAAAAATTACCCAATTTCCTTTTTGTCGTCGATTCATCTCCTAGGTGCTGTATGTATGGATTTGGGTACGATTCAGCTGCAGATAATTACAAGGTTGTAGCAGTTTCCTACTATGAAAAAAATTCTGATTATGATTCTGATGATGATGATGATGATGATATTGATGATTGTGATGATGATTATGATTATGGTGACAATGAATCACATTTGTCTTTCCCCAAAAACGGTAAAGCGTATTGTTCAGATACATTTGTAAGTGTCTATTCACTCAAAACCAATTCTTGGAAGAGGATTCAAGATTTTCCTTACAATCATTCTCCTCTCATGCCTAACTCAGGCGTTTTTGTGAATGGGTCTATACATTGGCCAACTTTTAAGCGTTCATTGTGATTGCTGCTTTTGATGTATCAGACGAAAAATTTCGAGATATTTTGGCACCGAGCTCATTTGAAGAGTGTAATTTATCTAGTGCTTTGGGGGTTCTTGGAGGGTGTCTCTGTAAGCTTGTATGGGATACTGATAGACAGGCTGATCTTTGGGTGATGAAGGAGTACGGGGTGACCGAGTCTTGGACCAAATTTACGAAATTTACAATCTCTGTACCTACATACAATGTGGAACCCTTGTGTTTACCGCCAGATAGGGAAGTTCTGTTGAAAATGGATGGGGACAAATTAGTTGCATACAATGCAAAAGAGAAGAGATTTAGGTATATAATGGTGCATGGCATGCCAACTCCGTTTGATGAAGTAATGTCATATGTGGAGAGCATTGTCTCACCCTATTACCACCGGATTGAGAGAAAATATAAAAAGGGTGAAAACTCAAGAGGGTCATCAACCATACAGGTAAATAGATGGTTCTAACAGTTAAATTTCCATATATTCATATTATGTGTCATCATCATCCTTGCCATATTCTATATGCCGCCATTATTTTAATTTTTTTGGCTTTTGCATGTTACTATACTTGTTATTGTTTCTCTAGTTTGAAGTTAAATTGAATTGTAAGGTACAATGTCATTGAAAGTGGATTTTTCCTATACAAGTGGTGTGGGTCTGTTTAACATGGCAAGAATGCTAATTTTTGGCCTTTTCAATTTCAATTTGGGCTATGCCCTTTTTGTAATTGATTTCTGTAAGAAACGTCTCTACCTAATTTTGAAGGTATTGTTAATATTTAGCTAAAATTGACGGTCTCTCTATGACTAATCAGTTTCGTTATATAAAATCATTTTAAGATATTATTTATGCATCACTTATTTAATCTCATTTTGTTATGGCCTTAGTAATTAGAATTCCATGCCTGATGTACTTGTGGAAAATTGGAAATAGTTGCTTCAATGTTTTCTTGGGTGCAAATTAAACCATACGAAGAAGTGGGTTTTCCGGTTGATCTAGTACTTGATGAGCGAATTCATTCAATTCGCGGGTTGTGAACATCCTAGTATTTTTAGTGACAATGAAACTATTTAGAATAATAATATGCTTGAGTTGTCGGGGAGAGCAAATAAACAGTGATACAAGGAGTATATTATTTCTACTATTAAACATCATGGCTGCCATCTAGTTGTCTTTGAATGTGGGATATAGTCAGCAATATGATGACATAACCTTTGGTATGATGGTTGTTTTTCATTGTTTTATTTCAAGGAGAACCAAAAGCAATTAATTATAATAAACTTTACCATGTGATTTTCGTCAAATCAACATTCAAAAGTAGATTTTGTTGCCCAGATATTGACCGTATAGGGGGGTGAATTGGGTCTATGACAAACTATGGGTTCTTTTGCGGAATTGGCTTAGGATCCTAATGGTTATGATCTATGGTTCTTGGAGCCTAGTTGCTTATCTAAAGATGAACTCCTAAGGCTGGTTTCTATGTTGATTGACGAAGATGATTCTAGGGTTTGGCTTACTAGAGATTGGATATTTAGGCTTATGCTATTCTTGATTATTTGATTTGGTTTGGCTTACTTAGATTCCTAAGAAGGATGAACACTTGGGGGCTTATTCTGGATTCCAATTCTCATTTTTTAGTTGGTTTCTAGATATTGGTTTGTGTCTTGATTAGGTCAAGTCAATTTGTTGTGATGAAAAGCTATCTAGGATGAATTCACATAATACATACATCTGTATATATATAGATATAACTCTAATGGACATGTAGATTACATACAACAATACTAATTATATATTAGATGACACATGTATCATATATATTACATTAACTAATCCTATCAAACATCTAGACTAAACTATACTACCATTGAGTGCTAACATATATCCAATCGAAGTATATAGCAAACATGCATACAACTAATTATTCTAGTCTAAACATACCAACACACACCATATATTAAACTATCATACTAATATAACTATTTTAAACTCGAAGCATATTTTTTCCTAGCATCCATCTGAACTTAACTAAACATATCTAAACATACATCTAATTCTAATTAACATGCATAGACAATAAGTAAGGAGTTTAGGGGATAAGAAATGCTAATACAACGATTTTTACAAGGCTTGGAAAATTCCACCTACATCCTTGCCTCAAGCGCACCAGTTGAGGATTTATCCCCAATCCGCTATCAACCCTCTTCTTGCAAGTGAAGAGAAAAACCTTTACACCACTTGATTGCGGGTCAAGTGAAAACCCGTCTTCGTGCAAGTCCACTATAAATGGATATGCATGATGATACTCAATAGTGGTGCTACCCATGAAAGATATTCAATTACAAAGCTCTATGATAGCTTCTACAAACAATGGATGATAAAATGTATGTTCCAATCGTAGAATTAGAATCAAGATATATAAATATATATTGTTCTTACACCCTTGTGTATGAATATGTGTTAGCATATATGATTCCATGATTTATGGTATGACTAACCATAATAGCAGAGATTTAACTATAGCATATATGATGCCACGATTTATGGTATGACTAACCATAATAGCAGAGATTTGACTATGCCATAGAATATGCTTTAAAATAATTTGTGATTTGATTTTTGATTTGATTTAGTTTCCTTTCTTGTAATTTGAGCATGTGCTCATTTTATCTATAAATACTAGAGCTGTGAATGAGTAATTCATCTCATTCAAGCCTTTACACAATTCTTTCCTTTCTCTTCTTTTTATATTTCTATTTGGTATCAGAGCCAACACCTTTCCACATCTTTCAGCAGCCTTGCTACTTGTGCGACAACTACCTTAGGCTGTTTGTGACATCGTGTGACGTTGCCTACACATGTTTTTCTGTGTTGTTGTTTTGTGATAAAAAACAAGTATTTTTAAGTTTTACAATTTCTTTTTCACTGTTCTAGGGTTGGAAAAATTGGGATAGTTGGTTTCCAACACCTAGAAGGGCTTGGGTAAAAAAAATTAGTCTACAAAGAGGTTCCGAATACTAAGAAGGAGGCTGTCTGGCTATATGTTAGCGGGCAGTGCTCCTTAAAAAAGGTATGTATTTGGATTTTTCGGGAATGGTTTGAGGAGACATTTTTTATGGTCTGAGGAGACCCTTTGATTTATTAACAAAATTTGTGGTGTTTTTGGAGTTTTTTTATTGTCGTGTGACAGATTATGGCAGATTCAGGGTCCTCGACTGTTAATTCTCTTGGCTCATGTTCTGTGGGTGGTGGTGCCATTTTTCCCACCAACTCATTAGAAAATCCAGGACTTCAAATCACCACAGTGAAGTTGGATGGTTCCAACTATTTGATTTGGGCACAGTCTGCCAAGATGTTCATTGGTGGCAAATGCAAGATTGGCTATATTACTGGTTCTGAGAAAGAGCCAGCTGAGTCAGAGAAGGCATACCCACAGTGGTTTGCAGATAACGCTATGGTTATGTCTTGGTTAGTCAATTTGATGCAACTAAACATAGCTATTGGCTATTTGTTTATGAAGACTGCTACGCAGATTTGGGATTCAGTTCAACGCACTTATTCTCAGAGGCAGAATAATGCACGAATTTTCCAGCTGGGCCGAGATATCACCAGGATTTCTCAGGGTGGCTTGACAGTTTCAAGTTACATCGCCAAGCTTCGTGCTATTTAGGAGGGGATGTCATATTATGATTCCTTCCACTCTTGGAAGGATCCAGATGATGCAGTTTTATATGCAGGAATTGTGGAGAAGATTCGAATGTTTCAGTTTCTTGCCGGGTTGAACGACGAGTTTGAGTATGCCCGTGTTCATTTATTGGGCTTATCTTCATTCCCTACTCTTAAGGATGCATACTCCCATGCATTGTCAGATGAGAGCCGCCGGACTCATCCATTAGGTGTTGCTTTTGTTGATCGTTCTGCTATGGCAGTTCGGGTTCCCAACCTTTCAGGAACTTCACCATCCCAGTCAGTTCAGAGCACTACCACTGGTCCTCCTCTGGGACGACAATGTGGACGGTGTGACCATTGCGGACAAATTGGTCACATCAGATCTCGTTGTTATGCTCTACATGGACGTCCACCGCAACAGAAACAACAGCCTCAATCCTTTGCACATTCTGTTACACAACCAGTCTCGTTGTCAACTCCTGACAACCCTGCCTCTACATCTTCTACCATAGTTACCTTGACTCAAGCTGATTTGGACAAGTTCAAGCAATTCTTCAACTAAATGGAGGCATCATCTCAGCCAACCTCCACTTATCCACTCAGGTACTATTGCATCTGCACATAGCGTATCTACATCTTCAACACCATGGATCATTGATTCTGGTGCTTCAGACAATATGACTGGTATGTCCACACTCTTCCAATCTTATAGTATCTGCTTTGGCCAACGCAAGGTCCGCCTTACGGATGGCTCTCCATCTTCCATTGCTGGGAAGGGTCACATATCAGTTACTCCTTCACCAACTTTGTCAAATACACTTCATGTTCCAAAGTTGACTACAAATCTTATTTATGTTAGTAGCGTTACCAAACAATTAAATTGTAGCATAACGTTCTTTCCCTCTCATTGTATTTTTCAGGATCTGGTGTCGAAACGGACGATTGGCAGTGGGCGTGAAGTGGACGGTTTATACCTGTTGGATGCTCCTTTGTCACCTCAAGCACATTCAGCTTCATTTTCTAATATTGTTTCATCTAATAAAGCCCAGCTTATGCGTTGGCACATGCGTTTAGGACATTTTTCTTTTGGTTATTTGAAACATTTATTTCCTTCCTTATTTTGTAACGTGGCAGTGTCAGATTTATCCTGCGAAATATGTCATATGGCTAAACATGTTTGTTCTAATTATCCTGCTAGTAGTAATAAATCTGCTTTAACACCTTTTGATCTTGTTCATTCAGATGTGTGGGGACCTTGCCCAGTTACTTCTAGTCTTGCATTTCCATATTTTGTGTTGTTCATTGATGATCATAGTTGTGTTACTTGGGTTTATCTTATGAAAATAAAAAATGAGGTATACACCATTTTTAAAAATTTTATGACAATGGTTCAGACACAATATGGTCGTATCATTAAAAAATTCCGATCTGACCAGGGTACAGAGTACATGGGGAGGTACAACGGTTATGTACAGAATTTGGGATTGAGCATCAGATGGCTAATGTTAAAACTCCTCAATAGAATGGTCATTCTGAGAGAAAGAACTTGTGGGGAAGCTCATCTATTTATCCATGACTCGACCTGACATTGCTTATGCCGTGAGTGTCGTAAGTCAATTCATGCACTCTCCTCGTGCCCCACACCTTGATGCAGCTATTCGGATCCTTCGCTACTTAAAAGGGTGTCCAGGCCGTCGTATTTTGTTTGCCAATCATGGTCACTTATGTGTCGAGGCTTGGACAGATGCTGATTATGCAGGATCAATTTCAGATAGGAGGTTTACTTCAGGTTATTGTACCACTATTGGTGGTAACTTGGTTACTTGGCGCAGTAAGAAGCAAGACGTTGTCTCTCGATTTAGTGCAGAGGCAGAGTATAGGGCCATGGCTCTTGGGGTAGGTGAGTTGCTTTGGCTGAAAACCTTGATGACAGACTTGTGCCTTCCAGTGTCGCTTTCATTCTCACTCTACTGCGACAACAAGTCTGCCATTAGTATAGCAGCAAATCTCGTTCAGCATGACAGGACTAAGCATATAGAGGTGGACCGTCACTTCATTCGAGAGAAGATTATCTCTGGTCAAATTTGCACTCCATTTGTCACAAGCTCTCAGCAGCTTGCAGACATTCTTACAAAGAGCGTCAGCAAGATTGTGTTTGAGAATGCATTGTCCAAGTTGGGCGTTTCAGATATCCACGCACCAACTTGAGGGGGAGTGTTAGCATATATGATACCACGATTTATGGTATGACTTACCATAATAGTAGATATTTGACTATGCCATAGAATATGCTTTAGAATAATTTGTGATTTGATTTTTGATTTGATTTAGTTTCCTTTCTTGTAATATGAGCATGTGCTCATTTTATCTAAAAATACTAGAGCTGTGAATGAGTAATTCATCTCATTCAAGCCTTTACACAATTCTCTCTTTTCTCTTCTTTTTATGTTTCTACTATATGATTTCCCTACTTTTCTCACACAAGTCTCTCTGCTTGGTCACATTCTTCTCACATAGAAATGACCATCACATGGCGTATTTATAGTCCCATTTAGAAATATAGCTGTTTGGCACAAATGGTACAGTTTGGGACTGCTAAACTAGCCATTTGAATTTGAATCTTGTCACAAACAGTCGACTGAGTTTAAAGATAGTCGACTAGTGTGGCTGAACCAGCTTGATGATCCAAATAGATAATTCGACTGAGACATATGTCCTTTGAGTGATTAAACTCTCTGGACAATACTAGTCAATTGATCTAAGGGGATCAGTCAGCTGACTTCAAGAAGTCAACCGTTGGCCACTTTTTGTTGTATTAGGTCAATTGACACTATGTTAAGAGTCGATTGACTGTTTAAAGCTTCAACTAGGGATACCACTGAAATGTTTAAATTGACCGGAGCTTACTTGAGCAGTCGATTGAATTGACTTGATACAAAATATATATTTTTCCATCTTTTGAGTTCAATCAAGGCACAATTCCATTCCAAACCTTTTTAGGACTTCTAGGATTTATAAGATAAGTTCAAGTCCTAATTCTTTGAGTTCAGAGACCATTTCCATTGTATGAATAAATTTGATCCAAGGTCCTTGAATCCGTTACTTGTGAATATTGAGCATTAAAGATATTCCAAATTTGAGATTAAGTTGATATCACTTGAAGCTTTTTATGATCGAAACAAGTAACTTCCCAGTCTTAATCTGTAAACCTAGAGACCTATTCAAATGACTTAAATTGAGTGCATGGTCTTGGTTTTTGCTTCTCAAGAGGTGAGTTTTCCCAAAGCTTATAAAAGATTAAACTAACTCAACCTTAGCGAAGGACTCATGATGATATTGTATCGACCTGAACCCGGGGTCCGAGCCATTACCCAGGTCGTTACCCGAACCGGAGGTCATTTAAGGCCCCAAACATAACCTGGCTCATTTGTAAGCCTAAATATGGCATAAACCCATTCCAAAACATTCACAAAACAGTCCAAAATGTGCGTAACAATCTAATACGTGGAATCAACTACACAATGGTACAAAAGGACCTTGAATCCATTCATACTATACATTACACAAAATAACTCCGTGATTACAAAATATACAAGTCGAGTTCGAATCTTTACATAAACATATATTTACAACACAAGATAACAAAAGATGGTTCTCTCTGGTCCCGCCTAAGCTTGTGGGGGAATGTCTTCCGCCACTTCCTTTCCGTGACCTGAAAATAGTAATAAAGAGGTTAGCACAACGACTCAGTAGGTGGAGCCTAAAACGCACTCCTTAATTGTCCCGTGAATCCAAACAAAGAATAGCAAATAGCGAAAGGGTTCATGCTTAGTTTGGGAAAAATAATCATCTTATAGTACAAATCCTGTAAATGCAATAAAATGCAATGCCAATGTCGCTCCCCATTTTCCAAAAATCCTTTCAACACCTCAACCGTCAAACCGTTAATGTAACCCGGCCTTAGGTGACTTCCCGGCACCACGAGAGGAGGATTGACTAACTATTCCTGACTTAAGGTAACTCCTTAGCGTCATTTGGGGCCTAGGTAACTCAACCACACATAAGGCAGTCTCCCTATGTCCCATTAACGCCACGGACACAAGGTAATTCCTTGTCGCCCGGTTTTCGCAAACATCCTTTTCAAAACATTTCCCAAAACAATTCTTTATTTCAAAATTTATTTTCCCATTTCTCACCCAATGTAAATGCATGAATGGTACATGCTTGTCAATGTCATATTAACATAGAATTTCCTACATCAAAAGCCACTTCTATAACTCATGCTTTGAGAGTAAATTAACATGGCAGTTTTCATGTAACCAACATAACAGTTTTTGCATAAAATCAATATCATAACCATGGCCACTTAAACATAGAATTTCCAGCATAAAAAACCACTTCTATAACTCATGCTTTGGGAGTAAATTAACATTGCAGTTTTCATGGAACCGACATAACAGTTTTTGCATAAAATCAACATCATAACCATGGCCACTTAAACATAGAAAGCATGTATTGATTCAAAACATTCATACCTCTTTACAATTGTTCAATTAAACATGTAAATTGCATTTTAACCACATAGAACACAACCATCATGTTACCACATTCAAACCCTAACAACTATAAGAGGAATTCAAATCTAAACATGTTATTTTACAAATTCAAGGAGGCTAATTCACTAAAATCAAAGGAATTGAGGTTTAGAAACCCCTACCTCAAAATCCAACAAAAACCCCAAATCAGCCCCCAATTTAAAAAATCCGAGGTTGTCTAATTGAGAATCAGCTCCAATCAACATGAAGCTCTTTATGAGCTCTTCAACTTTGCAAGGTCAAAATCCAAAGGGAAAAGGAAGAAAATTAGGCTTGAAAATGGAATTCTAGAGAGAGAGAAATTTCTATAGAGAGGGAGGAGCTGCAGCTGGAAGGAAGAAGAATTCTGCAGAAAATGGACTCTTCTAGTCCTCTATGTAGTGGCTTGGTAATGGTGGACCCACCTTGCCCACCAAATGATTAAAATGCCCTTTAGGCCCAAATATGCCTAAATATGCTATATTGATACAATTAAGCACATAGTCACATAAATACATTTCGAATAATATATCAAACATTTAAATAAGTTTAGAAATAAAATTTCGGAACACGCAAATCCGTGTGTGGGACCCACTCTGACCTCTCGGACTAAAAATCCGAAAAATGCTAAATGGCCCAAAATGTATTCTAAGAGTTATAAACTCAAAGAAATACTCTAAATCACTCTCGGAACCCACACAACATGCTAATTGGTGCATGACACGCAAAACGAGGCACAAAAATAAAATAATCTGAAAAATTGAAAAAAAACTAGAAAAATGGAAAAGTGCGAAACACCACAGATATGAATGAGGTTCATGGCCTATTGCTTATGGTCTATGGACTTATGAATGATATGCAAGGTCCTATGGTCCAGTAGGTCAAGAGTTGACCTTTCGAGTCAGTTACTTCAAGAATAACTTTACAATGAATACTAGTTACCACTCAAGCCTATCTTAACTACATCTTGATCTTGAATGATGTCCTTGGGTTGATTTGCTCTTCTTGACTTTGATGTCTCATGTTTTTGTAGATTTCTTCATCTTTGACTTTCTTGTCATTTAGCTTTAAAGGTCTTTCTCCTTTTGACTTTAATATCTTTTGAGCTTCAGCATTTTCTTCAAGTGTTGGATCTTTCTTGGTCTTTGCCATTGATCCATGAGCTCATCTTGAGTTTTCTTATATCTATAATCTGGTTAGCACAAACTTAAGTAGATATTAAATTCAAACGCCTTCAAATGAATTCTATCATCTAAATGTTTCAATTAACCCAAGGAGATTGTTTTTAGGGGGAGGAATCTTCCATTGGGGCTTTGAAATTTCTGATTATTAGTTCTCTTTTTTGTTGGGTGATGGGGAGAAATTGTAAATCTATAGAGGAGATTATTGATTTTTTGGGTTCTTTGGATCCTTAGGACCTCCTTCTTTGGCTTTCACCTTTGTGTAGCTTTTGGGATGCGTCACCCTTTTGAACACTTTCTAATACATTTTTACTTGTAAAAAAAAAAACTTTTAGCTCAACAGATTTCATACCTTCAACCAATTTTCTTGGCATTTATAGGTGTGGACATCCCTTAACCATGTAAACTCTTTTTGAGAAAAACCGTGAGCACCGAAGGGAGAGTGTGATATTCCTCGGGTAACCAATTTAAAAGCTAAAGAATAAAGGAAATAAATATCCTAAGAACAACCAACAAACAAAAATAAATACTTCTTTGAAAGTTAATGCTCTATGGTTAAGCAAGGAAGACTTGAACAACCTTGTGAAAGTTCCTTTTGATTCCTTAGGGCAATAAAACCCTAAGAAATCAATTGTTAAATGATTTTTTAAAGCGAGGAACGTAGCCTTAGGTTAATTTAATTTGAAAAATTCGGACAACCTAAGACTCTATGCTTGTATATTTATTTATCATTTTATTTATTTATTTAGCATTAGTTTTTATCATGCCTTAGTCTTAGGTGAATTTAAATTGCAAAATTCAGAAAACCTAAGACATGGTTAAAATCCGACATGCACGTGACCCGTAGTTGTATTGAAAGTGCTATCCTTGTTGATAAGTGATTGTGAACTGTTTGAGTACTGCAGCTGATATTTCTATACAGAGTAAAACGTTTAATTACTCGTACCATCTTGGTTCCTAGTGAAATGGAAGAAGCATCCTTTTGTATTACTATACTTGTTAACACGGACACGGACATGATATGACACGCCAAATTTTAAAAAAGTAGGGCACGGGTACGGCGTGGACACGGCTACGTATAAATATACATTTTTATTTTTATACATCTATTCAGTAATAGTATTATAAAACTGTAATTCATTTATAATTTCTATATTAAGAGTTGCTTTGAAATGAATTAGAAAATCATATTATGTCATTATTGTAATGGTTTTTATATCACATATATATATATATATATCAATATTTCACTACTTTTTCATGATAGTATTCATATTATTTTCATGATTAGTGGGTAGATTTGTGTTAGAAATGTTCGAGAAGTGTAGGCGAAGTGTCCGAAAAGTGTCAGCAAAGTGTCTGAGAAGTGTCGGTGAAGTGTCCGAAATAATAAAATTAATTTTTATTTATGGACACGTATATGAAGTGTTGGACACGTATCCGAGGAGTGTCCGAGGAGCGTCGGTGTCCGATACGGGTACGGCTCTTTCGTAGAAGTGTCCGTGCTTCCTAACTTATAGTCAACCTGTGGGATGCAATTAACATATTAAAATTCCTCGCGGAGTTCATATTTTTACTAACTGTTTAGAATTTGATAATGTATGAGAAGATTTTTAATAGCATGTGCAGTGTACTTGAGAATTACGTGAGAATTAAGAGCAAAAGAGTGTTGGTTAATATAAAAACCAACCATTTGATACAGATAATATAATTGGACACTGCAATTTCAGAAGCATCTTGTTTTGTGATGGTGATGATGATTTAAACATAATGCACGCATTTTATATTGTAGCTTTTTCTTTCCTTATTATTATTTTTCTCCCCAAAATGTTTACTGATTTCTGTCAATTTTGTTGGGTGTCTTGTACTTCAGAAATAGGAATGCCTGCAATAAGTGGTTACCAACGGCCCAAAATTCAATTGACTTATCCTTCTCCAAACATAAAAGCATTCTCAGATGAATTGGTGCAAATTGACTTGCTATGGTGGTTTCTACACCGCATCAAAGGTACAACACAATCATTGAAACGGGAGTTAGAAAAATGGAGCCAGCCATTGTGGATGGGATGTTGCTAAAAGATTATAGCAGTGCCATTTGATAATACTTGTTTCTTCCTCGTTTGAATTAGATGAACTAGACAAAGTACCAAAAAACTATATAATCTTTGTACAAATGTTTGGATTTTGTGTGCGGATATGTGGATATCCTTTCTATGTTTGTCATCCATTCGGTATTCCTTGTTTTCTTTCATTTCTCCATTTGCAAACAACTAAACTAGGGTATCAGAAGGCTTGACAAAAGGAAAGGAGGCTTTGCTCTACCATATTGAAGTTCTGTCATGTTCAGGTAGTGAAGAATATAGGAGCTTTGTTTGATGATGGCGCGAATTTCTGTTGACTTCTATGTGCCTTTGTCATTTTGTAATGTCTGATGATTTCTTGCGACCTAGCATATGCAGGATTTGGGGGTCATGAAATGGTTAGCGGCATCCAACGCACTGAATTTGTAACAATTTAATTTTTTTCCGAATCAGGAAACAGTCTTTCTCCATCCAGAGAAAAACTGCTTACATCAAATCCTTACAACTCTCATGTCATGTCTACAAGAAGTTCTCCGTTCTTCCTATAATCCCTTTTTTATTTGTACATCTTAAAGCATTTTCTACAAGTTACTCAGTGCTGGATGGGGTGCAACTTGGGTGAGTTGAGGAGTTTACCCTAACTTAATCCGCACTATGGATACCGCTGCCCAAGCCTGGGTTGAACCTGACCTCCAATCCCAAACCGATTTGGGCAGGCTGGTCAGGTTGTTGGTTAGCTATGTCCATGCCAGTGAGTTCCCAAATGATGATTCAAAGGATGATGGAGACACAGAATTAAGGGAACAACGGCGAAAATGCCAGAAACACAAGGACGGCGAGGTGAAGTGGAAAGGTGGCGAGATGAACATGGACCGGCCGCTAGGTTTCAATCTCAGTCGGGATTGGTAATTGACTATAAGGCTTTTGAAATTCCTTTCTAATATTTGTGTTTAAAAGAGACTCTGAATTGTTGGTTGATATTATTTTTCATTGATGGATAGAGATAAAATCCTTTTTATTATTTAGAGATGTGGTGCGTGTGTCAAACACATGTCCGTCACGAACACAGTTTTCGAAATAAATCCAAATTATGGAATATTGGAGAAGTGGTGGCATCACTAGCCGAAGGAACTGAAGATCAACCCATAAATTGGACTTGCTTTGTGGTGACTTAATGTGCAAGAACATATTCAATACACCACACAGTTTGCATAAGATGCAAACTAACATTATTGACATGATCTATCATCTAAGTAGTTCAAGGAAGCATGGTTTATTTATTTATTATTATTTATTTTTACTGAAGAACAAACTCCGAATATGTGCAATCACCCATCTGTGTTTGTTTTTTGCACCTTGTGATAATCAAATTCAGGACGTCCGAGTTTACCGTTCGTACGATGAAATTCCTTGTTCACTGACTGCCTGTGCGGGTTGATCAAGAAAGCATGATTGAATCAATATTGGTAACTTTCCTTTCACTTGGACCACTATCATTGTCATTAACCGTTATTTTGAAAAATGTATTTCTCACTTCACAAGGTTTTGGACATCCTCACTCAGCACTAGATGCCCAAAGACACAAAGAAAGTATGGGCAACTCTTCAATCTCAATCTCATGCTTCATAAAAAGAGAATATAAAATCACATGAATTCTAATAAAATCACATAAATATGGCGTATAGATACTTTAGTTCATCTGCATATGGACAAGTGAAAGGAAACAGGAGAATCAAATGTATAACAAACATAGAAAAGATATGCACGTAGTCCACACGCAAAAGTTCAAATCTTTGAAAAGAGAATATAAAAGTATCCTGGTTCTTTGGCTAGTTCACCAAACTCAAAACAGTGAAGAAAGGAGGAGCAACTCTGTACAAAGGGAAATCATGTGATAGTCAAATTCAGAACGTCCAAGTTTACAATTCACCCCATGAGATTC
This sequence comes from Cornus florida, assembly GCF_030987335.1. Classification (NCBI taxonomy): domain Eukaryota; kingdom Viridiplantae; phylum Streptophyta; class Magnoliopsida; order Cornales; family Cornaceae; genus Cornus; species Cornus florida. The sequence goes on along the minus strand of NW_026775571.1, from coordinate 48,964,802 downwards.
CTTGTTCACTGACCAGCTGTGCGGGTTGATCAAGAAAGCATGATTGAATCAATATTCGTAACTCCTTTCCTTTCACTTGGACCACTATCATTGTCATTAACCTATTACTTTCAAAAATGTATTTCTCACTTAACAAGGTTTTGGACATCCTCACTCAGCACTAGATGCCCAAGACACGAAGAAAGTATGGGCAACTCTTCAATCCCAATCTCATGCATCATAAAAAAAGAATATAAAATCAAACATGAATTCTAATAAAATCACATAAATATGGCGTATAGATACTTTAGTTCATCTGCATATGGACAAGTGAAAGGAAACAGGAGAATCAAATGTATAACAAACATAGAAAAGATATGCACGAGTCCACACGCAAAAGTTCAAATCTTTGAAAAGAGAATATAAAAGTATCCTGGTTCTTTGGCTAGTTCACCAAACTCAAAACAGTGAAGAAAGGAGGAGCAACTCTGTACAAAGAGAAATCATGTGATAATCAAATTCAGAACGTCCAAGTTTACAGTTCACCCCATGAGATTCCTTGTTCACTGACCAGCTGTGCGGGTTGATCAAGAAAGCATGATTGAATCAATATTCGTAACTCCTTTCCTTTCACTTGGACCACTATCATTGTCATTAACCTATTACTTTCAAAAATGTATTTCTCACTTAACAAGGTTTTGGACATCCTCACTCAGCACTAGATGCCCAAGACACGAAGAAAGTATGGGCAACTCTTCAATCCCAATCTCATGCATCATAAAAAAAGAATATAAAATCAAACATGAATTCTAATAAAATCACATAAATATGGCGTATAGATACTTTAGTTCATCTGCATATGGACAAGTGAAAGGAAACAGGAGAATCAAATGTATAACAAACATAGAAAAGATATGCACGAGTCCACACGCAAAAGTTCAAATCTTTGAAAAGAGAATATAAAAGTATCCTGGTTCTTTGGCTAGTTCACCAAACTCAAAACAGTGAAGAAAGGAGGAGCAACTCTGTACAAAGAGAAATCATGTGATAATCAAATTCAGAACGTCCAAGTTTACAGTTCACCCCATGAGATTCCTTGTTCACTGACCAGCTGTGCGGGTTGATCAAGAAAGCATGATTGAATCAATATTCGTAACTCACACAATCATCATCTCTTTCCTTTCACTTGGACCACTATCATTGTCATTAACCTATTACTTTCAAAAATGTATTTCTCACTTAACAAGGTTTTGGGCATCCTCACTCAGCACTAGATGCCCAAAGACACAAAGAAAGTATGGGCAACTCTTCAATCCCAATGCACTAGATGCTGGGTGCGATCATACCAGCACTAATGCACCGGATCCCATCAGAACTCCGCAGTTAAGGGTGCTTGGGCGAGAGTAGTACTAGGATGGGTGACCCCCTGGGAAGTCCTCGTGTTGCACCCCTTTTTAAGACTTTCAAAAAAAAAAAAACTCTTCAATCCCAATCTCATGCATCATAAAAAGAGAATATAAAATCAAACATGAATTCTAATAAAATCACAAAAATATGGTGCACAGATACTCTAGTTCATCTACATATGGACAAGTGAAAGGAAACAAGAGAATCAAATGTATAACAAACATAAAAAAGATATGCATGTAGTCCACACACAAAAGTTCAAATCTTTGAAAAGAGAATATAAAAGTATCCTGTTTCTTTGGCTAGTTCACCAAACTCAAAACAGTGAAGAAAGGAGGAGCAACTCTTCTGTACGAGGAGAAATCATAGGATATGGAATAACACTCGTCCTTAGTGACATTTTGTATGTCATAATTGCCTTGTTGCTCACTCTTGCACACGTCCTCCTCACAAGAACAGAAAATTGTCTCAGAAAATGAGGTTAAAACGCTACTTCAGATAGTAAATGAACATAAAAGGAGTATACTGCTTATATGTTTAGTGCATAATGCCCATTTCGGTGCATCCCTTGGTTCTTCTGTTCCTGTAATTCTTAAAAAATTTAATGAACAAATAATTTCGGAATTTCCACTTGTTCCAAAAATGACTATGAGAACAATTAACCGCCAAGTTCCCAAGATTTGCCTTTTGTTTTCTATGGTTTCAGATGGACAATGGTACCAAACTCAAATTAATGCATATGTATAAAAAAAAAAACGTCTTTAACTTCAGTTTACAGCAAAACATGATGAATTTGCATGTATATATAAACTTACACATAACTCATCATGTATATCCATGATGAATTTGCAACAATTCATCTGCAAATGCTCTTATATATTCTGGAGAAGGATAAATAAGTTTAAGTTTAAGGCTGTTGATAACCACTTGTTGCATCCACTGTTTCCAAAATAAGAGGCTTAAGAAAAATTATGATAGAAATTAGTCAATATTTTGAAATGAAGAAAATAAAGGAAAAGCAACAAGACAAAAAACATGCATCAACAATAAATCATCACCATCATCACAAAAACTTGCTTACAAAATCGCGATGCCTAATTATATCATACAGCAACAACAACAACAATTAAGCCTTTTCCTAATTACTTGGGGTTGACATTCTGCTCTATTTAAGGCCATAGCCGCGGTTAATCCACAATTCCACATGCTATCATATCTTTCTTTACTAACTCTACCCACGTTAACTTTGGTCTTCCTCTTCGCCTAGTATTACCCTCAATGTAGACTATGTCACATTTTCTAACCGACGCACTTAAAGGTCTTCTTTGCACATGTCCAAACCATCTTAACCTATTTTCTCTCATTTTATCTCCAATTGGTGCCACTCCAATCTTCCAAACATCGTCATTTCTAGTTCAATCCTTTCTAGTCTAGCACATCCATCTTAACATTCACATTTCTGCCACAATCACATTATGCAAATGTTGTTTCCTAGCTGCCCAATATTCGGTACCATAAAGTATGGCTGGTCTAATAGTTGTTTGACATAACTACTCTTTCAATCGCAAGGGGATACACCTATCACACAATATGCTAGATGCGCTCTCCATTTAACCCATCCTACCTTGATTCTAAGATTAAGGTCATCTCCGATATCTCCCTCATTATGAATAATTGAGCCTAAATAACAAATATGTGGACGTTTTTGTAGATGTTGATTGTTAAAAATCACTATATCCTCATTTGTCTTTCTATATTTACTAACGTTACACTCCATTTAATCAAGTTTTATTTTGACTTATCTTAAACCCTTTTAGTTCAAAAGCTTCTCTTTGAACCTCCAATTTGGCATTAACTCCTTCTCTAGACTCATCAACTAAAAAATATCATCGGCAAATAACATACACCACAGAATCTCATCTTGGATGTGTCTTGCCAGCTCATCCATAACCAAGACAAAAAGGTATGGACTTGATGATGACCGTTGGTGTAAGCCTAATTCACTTGCTTACCTACAGGCATTCTAACTGTAGCCGCACAACCATTATACATGTCCTTTATTGTGTCAATATCAAATTATATCGTATACGTATCAAATGATTAGCTCTTATGTCAACTAACACATTCCACCTTTTTGCTCTTAATCCTCACATAAATCTCAACTACCCTGCACAAGCCATTGAAAATCTGCCATACAAATTAAAGAAACCTGCTTCAAGTACTGCTCCTAAAATTAGAGATCTGCCAAAGAAGCAGCCTGAAGAAACATAACAAGATACATATATATATGTAAAAAGTTTATTTTTAGATAGTGGGGCATCCATACAAAGAAGCCAAGAAAAATCAATAATTTAATGCATAAAATAATCAAAAATAATTTTACAGTCAATGTATGTATAAGAACAATGGTGCTATGAAAAGACCACAAACATAAGGATGTGGTTAAGAAAGAGTTTCTATCAATCAATTAAATAAAAACTCATTTTTTAATTTTTTGTTTACGCTCTGTAATTCTTCCTCAGCCAGGCTTGGACAGAATAGCAGAGCAAGCACAAGTATTACTATTAGTAGGATAACAAAAACGCAGGAGAAGCAATGATTGCAACTTTGAGTTTGGATTTTTGTGTCACACACATATTCCATAACCAGGGCCGACTCAATGAAAATTGATGCCTAAGGCAAAAATTTTAGAGTTTTGACTAATTTATTCAGTGAAATTTCTAAAGTGCAATTACTGTTAGTCCTTGAAAAATTATTAAAAAATAATGGATCTTGAGTTTCTTGCTAGTTTAGGGTATTTATTTATTTATTTTGTTGAGAAGCAATGTCATTGCCAGGAATGAAGTTCTAGCATCGTGGTGGCGAATTACTTTTCATTCATTATGTCTAAATTTTTTTTGTTGCGCTTTGATAATATTGAAAATTTCAAAATAGCAAATCAATTTTCACCTAGAATATGGTTTAAGGAACGAGAGCAATGAAGTGAGAAAAAAAATAAGGATGAAGAAAGAGTAATAACAAGTTTTCCTGTAGCATATGATTGGAGTTCAAACTTTTAGGAGTCAATATCAAATAATTGGAGAATATTAAATAATAAAGAAAACCATGGAGTCCTATTCCATGTGGAGCCTTAGGCAATAGCCTAAATACCTAGGCATTGAGCCACAACCGCTGCTATTCATACCAGTGCACATGTCATCTCGAAACGTTTAAGTGAAGGGAAATAGGAGAGTCCATCCGACCTAGAAGATATTTTCCCCATTCAAACTTCAAAGAAACTTCTATAACAAAATAAAATCAAATGCGGGGGTTTCTTCATCTAAACTTGTCAATTTCACACATTCTCATATCTTGCTGTTATCCCTGTCTGTTCCCTTACAAGCATACACAACCGGGAAAATGAAGAAAAGAAAAAACACATGTATTCATATTCTTTTGCATATTGCCTTGATGACAAGAGTTTTTGTTTCTGTTCTAAGTATTATATTTGATATGAAGTGTCGGATACTGTACATATATGAAAAGAAAAGGCTGATATTCTTGTACTTTGATAAGGATGTTGGTTCAACAGATGACATGAGGGGAATCCTGGTGAACTTCCAATACTAATTGATAAGGATGTTGGTTGGTCTAATGTACAAGGTAATATTAAATCTATAACGTTTTTTTTTTCTTGGGTGAATAAGCTTTATTAAGATCAGAAAATTACAAGAAGAAGGCTAAGTTAACCATACAAAGAAAAAAAAAAAAAAACCAAACAAAAGACTAGCAAGCCAACAAAACAGCTCAACAAGAGCAATAGTAGAAAAGCCAACTTTATTAACAAAGCAACAGAGAAAAAATAGTAAATGCAAAGGAAAAATCAGCAGATTATATAGCAGCATAAGAAAGAGCATACAAAATCCAAACAGCAGCCAACAAATCATAAGGAAGATGAAAACCCAATTCAGCAGCATCTCCAGAAACCAATGACTTAAGCTTAGCAAAGAAAAAGAATAGCAGAACCAACCAAGTTAAAAGTATGACTATCCAGAAAACAACACCGCCCCTCTAAAGCAAACATATATATAACAAATTTAGCTGAACAAGAGAATCAACTGAATAGGATTTCGGAAGATTTCAAACTCCTTGGAGATACTTATAAGCAGAAAAAGAAAGATATCTCCCAAGGGATGGAGCTCAAAATCAGAAAGCATTAAAAATCTTGGCACATATAGTATTAACATCCACATATTCATTGTAAAACTTTCTTTTATTTCTCTCAAGACACATAATATAGTGATGAAAAACTAGGAATATATATATATATAAATAGTGATGAACACAAAATGAGCTTCAAAAGGGTAGCTTTAAGAGATTTCCCTTTTAAATGATGATGAAGCCCAACTAGTGATGGTGTCCCACTCCCATGTATCAAGACGCAACTGATTAATTTGAATACAATTATGCAGGACGGTAGTCCAAATTCTAAAAGGAAAAGGACAATTGCAGAATGGAAGATCATGATCCTCCAAGGGAACTTTGCAGAAAAGGCAGCTCATTGAAGATAATGCCATAACCAAGAAGTTTATCTTGAGTACCAAGTGTAGAGGCAAATCAAAAGAAAAATGAAGCTGAATCTCGGGATTCAGATTAGTGCAAGCAGAGAAGGTGGAGAAAGACCTTGAAGAAGGGATCCATCTGATAGAGCATACAGAAGAGGATTAAAACTAGATCGAGCAGGAAGATTGCTGATTAAGGACTGTAGTTGAGAAGATCTTGGAAGAGAAACTAGCCAATTCCAATGATCACTCCTTATAATATCTTTCAGCTTCGCATTTCTGGACAAACCAGAATTATGTATCACTCTATCCCCATATGGTTGATGAATGGAACAAAAAGGAAACCAGTAAATAATCCACAAGAAAGAATGACTACCATCATCAACAATGTATTGAATACAAAGACAGAATGTGCTTCTAATTTGTAAAATTTTCCTCCATGTCGAAGAGCAGGTCATGGGGAGGTTTAATATCCCAAATGCATCTATCCTTTAGAAGATTGGTTCTGGCCCAAGTACTAGATTTAAGAGGAATGAGAATTACAAAGCTTAGAAAGCTGTTTACCCCTATTGCTTTATTCCAATTAGCTAAAGCTTTAATTCCCAAACCACCCTCAGATTTTGGTTTAGCTACATTTAGCATAGTTGCAATGCAATCTTAAAGTTGAACTGTCTACACTCCATATCTGAAAGAAAAACGTTGCAGCTAATAAATGAAACATTTTTGCCCAATTTAGTATAGTTGCTATTGCTTAGTATTGAAAAATCTACATTTCATTTACAAGAAATCATAGGATATGGAAGAACACTTGTCATTAGTGACATTTTGTATATCATAATTGCCTTGTTGCTCACTCTTGCATACGTCCTTCTCACAACAAAAGAAAATTGTCTACAGAAAATGAGGTTAAAACGCTACTCCTGATGGTAAATGAACATAAAAGGAGTATACTGCTTATATGTTTAGTGCATAATGCCCATTTCGGTGCATCCCTTGGTTCTTCTGTTCCTGTAATTCTTAAAAAAATTAATGAACAAATAATTTCGGAATTTCAACTTGTTCCAAAACTGACTATAAGAACAATTAACTGCCAAGTTCCCAAGATTTGCCTTTCGTTTTCTATGGTTTCAGATGGACAATGGTTTCCAAAGATGCAACCAAACTCAAATTATATGACTTAAATAGTCATGGAAACTGAATCTATCAAATTTCTTTACAGAGCATCTAAGGTTAAAATTAATCCTCTTAAATGTCGTCATTACAAAGAATAGTAAATCACATCATATCAATTATAAGGATTATCGAATGACTCTGTTCTAATCTTTTAGAAACATCCCATGATGTCTCAATTATTGCATTGTATCTTTCATGCTGTGTAAGACCCACCAGAGTAAGTCAATCTGCAACAACTATTTTTGTTCGATAATTTAACTTTTTTTAAAATTATCTTTAATGAATTAGATATATATATAAATAATGCATATATATATATATATATATATATATATATATATATATATAAAGTCTTTAACTTCAGTTTACATCAAAACATGATGAATTTGCATATATATATATATACTTACACACAACTCATCATGTACATCCATGATGAATTTCCAACAATTCATCTGCAAATGCTCTTATATATTCTGGAGAAGGATAAATAAGTTAAGTTTAGGCCCATAAATAACCACTTAGCTACATTTAGCATAGTTGCAATGCAATCTTAAAGTTGAACTGTCTGCACTCCATATCTGAAAGAAAAACGTTGCAGCTAATAATTGAAACATTTTTGCCTAATTTAGTATAGTTGCTATTGCTTTAGTATTGAAAAACCTACATTCCATTTACAACAAAGCAATCTTGGTTAGGATAAGCCACCCCATATGATGGTTAGCCAATAGCCTAAATATTGTATTAGCTGAAGTAAAATTAAAACAGAAAATCCCGTTTTCATACAAGGAACAGACATTTACAGAAAATCCCGTTTTCATATAAGTTCAAGGTTATTGAACCCCACTGTAAACCTATAACAATATAGTTCAACTCCAAACTGAAAACTGTATCACTCAAGAGCAGATAATGAATACATTGTTATGCAGATGCTAAAAGTTCCATACCATGGTGGCATATATAATACGAATATATGAAAATTAAATAGAAAAAGATACAGAATAGAATCATGTATTTACCTATCTAGCTCATAACTCTTCAAGTCTCTCACTCCCTTCATATTTTCTCTTGATCCCAGTTTTGTAAGAGGGTGAGACAAGGCTCTCCACATAGGTTTGCCTTCCAGTAAATGCAGCTGGCATGCCACACACTGCTATACCTCTTGATGTTTTATCTTTAACATTAAATGCAACCAATTTATCTCCGTCAGTTTCAAGCAGAACCTCCCCATCCACCAGAAAACATAAGGGTCTCATCATCATGCGTTCTTGAGGTAAATCGATTGTAAATTTGGTCCAAGACTCGGCCACCCCATACTCCTTCATCACCCAGACATCAGTTTGGTTAGAATTACCAGTACTAACAAACTGTATAAGCAAACAGAGACACCCTCCAAAAACACCCAATTCACACAACCCCAACACATAGTTCTCAAGTGATCTTGGTGTTGGCACATCATGGAAATTCTCATCTGCTACATCAAAGGCAGCAATCACAGACACGCCATCAGAAGACCTGAAAGTTAACCAGTGTAGAGACCCATTTGCAAGAACCAACCAGGAAGTCTCTGCAAGAAAATCCTCCACAAGAGAACACTCATAGGGCACATCTTGAATACTCCTCCAAGAACCGGTTTTCATTGAATAAACAATTACACAAGTATCAGTATCCCAGGCAACTGTGACAAACTTGTAATCATCTGCAGACGAATCGTACCCAAGTCCACACATGGTGAAGGTACAAAGTGAGTTGAAGACCGGAGGACATTTGGGTAATTTTTTGAATTCTCTAGTTGATGGATTCAACAAAAACCTGTCTACTTCGTTAACAACCAAAAGCAAACCGTCGCAAGAACCCAAGATTTCGAACCAGTCTGTGTGGTGTTCAATCGGTGGGAAATCAATCTCTGTTGCAATCACAGCATCCTGTGGTGGCTGATTGAGATCAAGGTTACACTTGGGGAAAGGTTTTGAAGAGCTTGATGCTTCAGTGCAGTCGACAGAGTAAAGAGATTTATAAGACATGAAAATGAGTCGCTCGCGTCTATGGTTGTTGAGGTGTGTTTTGGCGAAATAAGGGTCAGAGATTAGAGAATGCCATGGCTTCGATACGCATTTGAATCGGCAGAGAGACTTTGCGGGGAGTCGAGAGAGTATGTCAAAGACTAGTTCTTGGGGAAGCTCTCCGCCGTTCGACGACATTGCCACCGTCACACGCCGCTTGAGTTCTGCCTGTTTGTCTTGCCTTGCTTTATGATGATTTCGCTACACTTCTGGTTGATTTAGGCCTCTTCGGCTGTGTTTGGGTGTGTACTCCGTATATTGTTCTTTCCTGTTCCAATTTTCATATCCATAGCAAAGACAATACTCGAGTCCTCGTCAGTGATAATTTAATTATAATCCCTGTATTTATATCTATCTCTATATATCCTATTCTTTCTTAACATTTTAGAATTTTAAAAAATACAAAATAATATTCATTAAATACTACCTCTCCAAAAATTTCCTCCCAAAAATTTCCAAAGCTTAATTCACATAATTCCAAACAAAAAATATATATATCTACCATATTTGTTTTAAAAAATAAAAAATAAAAAAATTACACGCAACAAAAAGAAAAAGAAAAAAAAAATGTAAAAGGAAAAGAAAACATACTTTTTTTTTTGTTTTTAAAGCACACAACACACATCCACTCCACTTCATACATTATTGTTTATTTTAAATTTATATTTTTAAAAAATACAAAATAATTTTCATTAAATACTAAATATTAAATCACCTTATAATTCATACAATTTTCAATTTTTATTTTTTTTATAAAAATTCTAATGAGGTGTCATTAAATCACCTTATTTAATTCTCACAAATAAAAAATAAGAATAAAAAGACATAAAAAAATATATTCCCACTATTTAAAAAGGTTTCTGTTCCTTTTCAAAAATTTCCTGTCAAAAATTATAAAGCCTAAATCACATTATTCTAACCCAAAAAAAAAAAAAAAAAAAAAAAAAATGTACCATATTTGTTTTATAAAATAAAAAAATTACACAAAAAAAAAAAAAAATGTAAAATGAAAAGTAAACATAATTTTTTGTTTTAAAACACACATTCTCTAACATATATATTAACCATATAGGACAAAAATCGTCTCCATTGCCTCTTTCACTGGACTGGGGTAAATTGCTGAGTTGGCAAATGGGTTAAAGTTGGGATAAAAATCGTCTCCAGTCGCTTCTCACTGGAACCGGTCCAGTTGTGGGACCCGCGGATGAGGTGGCAAGGCAGGTAAAAGAGAGAAGCACTGTAATTTTCCGGATACCTGCTTATACGTTTTGCTTTGCTTATACTCATTCTGTTTTGCTTATACGTTTTCAATATACCTTCCCTTTCTGTATTTCATTTTCAACTCAAAATTCCCCCCAAAACCAAAATTAAGGTTGGAGCCAAAACTGATCTGATATATATATATACAGATATATGCCTCTGATATGTGATGTTTCTCTGCTCTGATCTATAAACCGAAAACGAAGACACGAAGCCTCTGCTTTGTAAACCAACACATAAAATCGAAGCCTCTGCTCTGTAAACCAACACATAAAGATGAAGATTTATGAAGAGAAGGTCAAGGATTTAGGCATATAAAGATTTTTGAAGAGAATGACCCAGTTGAGAGCCTCGGTTGGGAAAAATCGCCATATATTTCGGCGAGAAGCTGAACTTCTTAATCTACCTTCTGACGAGATGCTTAAGCTGCGATCATCCATTCCGGCAAGAAGGTGAAGGATTCCGGCGACAAGGTGAATGTCCTATCATCCATTCCGGTGATCAGCTGAAGCTCCGATCAACCAGTCCGGCTAGAAGCTCTGATCATTATAAGTATTAGGTTGTTATTTTGAATTTTTTGTAACTTTATTCATAATGATATATGAAATCCGGTGGTAATTATTGGTAATCCAAAAATCTGAAGGCTGGGTTATTAGTCCTGATGAGCATGAATGCTTCTTATTTTCAGGCAACCTGAGAATTGGGAAGCTTGTTGTTGTGCGTATTTAATGTTCCTATTTATCTTTTTTAGCCTTTTTCTCTTTTTTTGAATGAACCCTATTAGTCATCACTGAACAAAGAAATTTTTGTATTGTATATGCATATATCCGATTTTGTTGCTTGTTCTTCTGCCTATTATATGTCCATATTTATCTATTTTAGCCTTTGTGAAATAAACTTTATTTGTGAATGAACTATATTAGTGATCAGTTATAATAGAAGTTTACGATTGTATATGCATATACCATTTTGAAGCTTGTTCTTGTGCCAATGTTATGTCCATATTCATTTGTTTTAGCCTTGTCCAATCCTAAACTTTATTATTTTTCAGTTTGAATAAAATTGTAGAATAGTATTTGTATATCCCAAATATTGAAAGATGTGATATTGTATTTATGAAAGTGTTAACATATGTTATAGAAAAGTTGTGTTGTTAAGGTCAACATATGCCACATGTTATAAAACGGTTGCATTAATGGTAATGCATTATAGTAGTGTAGAAGTCAATTATATGTGCATATGTTAGGTTTGCCACCAACTGTGTTCATATGTGGTGTACAGTTGCCGTATTTGAGATGTATTTGATCTGTTAACATCTGACATATGTTAGGAAATGGTAGCATGAATGGTAAAGTATTGTAGTAGTGTAGAAGTAAATTTTATATGGATATGTTAGGTGAAAGATTTGATGTCATATTTATAAAACTGTTGACATATGTTATAAAGAAGTTGTGTTGTGAATGTAAAAATTATGTTTGCCAGAAATTGTTTGCATATCTATGTTAGATGTATTTGTTACGGCAACAGACGCCACATGTTATGAAAAAGTTGCATTAATGGTAATTCATTATAGTAGTGTAGAAGTAAATTTTTAATGGATATGTTCGGTTAAATATGTGATGCTGTATTTATGAACTTGTTGACATTTGTTATATAGAAGTTGTGGTGAGAAAGTCAAATTATGTTTGACACCAATTATTTTGATATCTAATGTACAGTTGAAGAAAGTTATATAAATTTGATCTGTTAACATATAGCACTTGTTAGAAAATGGTTGCACGAATGGTAAAGCATTATAGTAGTGTAGAAGTAAATTTTATGTAAATGTGTTAGTTGAAATATGTGATATTCTATTTATGAAACTGTTGGCATATGTTATAAAAAAGTTATGATGTAAAGGTCAAACTATGTTTGCCACCAATTGTTTACATATCTAATTTAAGCTTGAATTACGTTAGATGTATTTGTTATGGCAACATATGCCACATGTTAGAAAAAGTTGCATTAGTGGTAATCCATTATAGTAGTGTAGAAGTAAATTTTTAATGGATATGTTAGGTCAAATATGTGATGTTGTATCTCTGAACCTATTGACATATGTTATATAAAAGTTATGGTGAGAAAGTCAAATTATGTTTGACACCATTTGTTTTGACATATAATGTACAGTTGAAATTTGTTATATGAATATGATCTGTTATCATATGGCACATGTTAGAAAATGGTTGCATGAATGGTAAAACATTATAGTAGTGTAGAATTAAATTTTATGTGAATGTGTTAGCTGAAAGACGTGATGCTTTATTTATGAAATTGTTGGCATATGTTATAAAAAAGTTGTGCTGTGAAGGTCAAATTATGTTTGCCACCAATTATTTGCATATCTAATTTAAGCTTGAATTATGTTAGATGTATTTGTTATGGCAACATATGCCACATGTTAAAAAAAAGTTCCATTAATGGTAATTTATTATAGTAGTATAGAAGTAAATTTTTAATGGATAGGTTAGGTCAAATATGTGATGTTGTATTTTTGAACCTGTTGACATATGTTATATAAAAGTTGTGGTGAGAAAGTGAAATTATGTTTGACACCATTTGTTTTGACATGTAATGTACAGTTGAAATTTGTTATATGAATTTGATCTGTTAACATATAGCACATGTTAGAAAATGGTTGCATGAATGGTAAAGCATCATCGTAGTGTAGAAGTAAATTTTATGTGAATGTGTTAGCTGAAAGATATGATGTTCTATTTATGAAACTGTTGGCATATGTTATAAAAAAGTTGTGCTGTGAAGGTCAAATTATGTTTGCCACCAATTGTTTGCATATCTAATTTAAGCTTGAATTATGTTAGATGTATTTGTTATGGCAACATATGCCACATGTTAAAAAAAAGTTCCATTAATGGTAATTTATTATAGTAGTGTAGAAGTAAATTTTTAATGGATAAGTTAGGGCAAATATGTGATGTATTTCTGAACCTGTTGACATATGTTATATAAAAGTTGTGGTGAGAAAGGGAAATTATGTTTGACACCATTTGTTTTGACATGTAATATATAGTTGAAGTTTGTTATATGAATTTGATCTGTTAACATATAGCACATGTTAGAAAATGGTTGTATGAATGGTAAAGCATCATAGTAGTGTAGAAGTATATTTTATGTGAATGTGTTAGCTGAAAGATGTGATATTCTATTTATGAAACTGTTGGCATATGTTATAAAAAAGTTGTGCTGTGAAGGTCAAATTATGTTTGCCACTAATTGTTTGCATGTCTAATTTAAGCTTGAATTATGTTAAATGTATTTGTTATGGCAACATATGCCACATGTTACAAATTTCTTGGCTGGATGTTAATGCATTATAGTAGTGTACAACTAAATTTTATGTGGATTTGTTATATTAAATATGTGATGTTGTACTTACGAAACTGGTGCATATGTTATACAAAGGTTGTGCTGTGAATGTGAAATTATATTTGCAACCAGTTGTTTGCATATCTAGTGTACACTTGAATGGTGTTAGATTTGTTTGTTATGGCAACGTATGCTAGATGTTAGAAAGTTATTGTTTTAATGTTAATGCATTATACTAGTGTATAATTAAATTTTCAGTGGATATGTTAGGTGAAAGATGTGATGTTGTATTTATGTATTTTACAGCAGTGTACAATTGTAGTATGTTGCATGTATTTCTTATGGCACATGTTAGAAAATGGATGCATGAATGGCAATGCATGATATTAGTGTAGAAGTAAATTTGATGTGGATATGTTAGGTGAAAAATGTGATGTTGTATTTGTGAAACTGTTGACATATGTCATATAAATGTTGTGCTGTTAAGATATACTTACTTTTTTGTCATGTTTTTGTAGGTCTGCTATTATAGTTATGGCTATTGGAGAGACAATTATTAACATTGAAGAGACAGATAGTGATTCAGTTTGCGAAATTCCTGAAGTAGAATGGATACCCCACGTTGATATGCAGTTTGATTCTGAAGAAGCGGCTTATGATTTTTACAATGAATATGGTGGCAGAGTGGGTTTTAGTATTCGGAGAGAATATAAAAACAACAGTCGGAAGGATGGAAAACTAACATCTAGAAATTTTGTTTGTTGCAAGGAGGGAAAAAGAGGTGAGGACAAGAGGGAGAGGAAAATAAAGAATCGAAGAGCTGAAACATGCACTGATTGTCATGCACGCATGCTTATTACCTTTAATATGGAATTTGGTAAGTACATTGTCAAAGATTTTAAAGATACTCACAACCATCCCCTTATTAGTGAGGATTGTGCCCACATAATGCCATCGCAACGAAAAATAAAGTCAGTGCAAGCTATTGATGTGGAGTTGGCTGCCGATTGTGGAATACCAGTTCGTAAAGCCTTTGAGTTAAGTTCGAGGCAATCTGGTGGTAGAGAAAGTATTGGCTTCATGAAGGTTGATGTACAAAATTATTTTCGGACGAGAAGACAGAACGACCTTGAACTTGGTGATGCGAATTGGCTGATGAATTAATTCCAGACACAGTGTTGGGAAGATCCATCATTCTTCTATGCCGTGCAATTGGACAACAGTGCAATGATAACAAATATATTTTGGGCCAATTCAAAAATGATATCAGATTATAGCCATTTTGGAGATGTGCTGAGATTTGATACCACGTACAAACTTGTTCATGGGAATAGGCCTTTTGCAGTTTTTCTCGGTTTGAACCATCACCGGGAGACAGTTGTGCTTGGAGCAGCTTTCATGTATGATGAGACAACCGATTCTTTTGGTTGGTTATTCAATACATTCTTGAATGCCATGTCCCATAAAACACCAAGGACGATCTTGACCGACTAAGACGCTGCAATGGCAAAGGCATTAGTCCAGGTCATGCCCGATACAAAACACCTTCTATGTACATGGCACCTAATGTAGAATGCCCAAAAGCATATTGGGAATTTGTCTGTTGGTGGGAAAGGCATAAAAAGTGTGATATCAAAATTAATGTACAAGATTGAGGGTGAGGAAGAATTCTTGCTGGAATGGGCGTGGATGGAAAATAAATTTGCTGTAGAGAATAACAAGTGGTTGGCCAACTTATTTGGTTTGAAACATGTATGGGCCAGGGCATACGTTAAACATGTGTGGTCGGCTGGTATGCGTACCACACAGCTTAGTGAGAGCTTTAATGCTCGCTTAAAACAGTACTTAGCGAGACAATATGCACTGCCAGAGTTTTTCAAGCATTTTGAAACGCTTTTGTTCGACAAGCGATATAAGGAGTATGCAGCTAAGTATGACTTGCTGCATAAGATGCCCAGGCTGAAAGCAAGGTCTCATATTTTAGATCAAGTCGGATGTCTGTACACTACTAACATCTTTGACCTTTTTCAGGAACAGTTAATAGTAGCTGGCATGAGTGAAAATGTCCGGAAGTGCAACGACCTTGGTAATGGGGTTTTTTCATATGAAGTTGCGGTTTATAATGATAACTTCCATCGGGTCGTCACAAGGACAAATGACTTATTATCATGTTCATGTGGAAAATTTGAAATGGAGGGTATCATGTGCAGCCACACTCTGAAAGTCCTTAAAGATGTGATGTATGCCAATGAAATACCCAGCCACTATATTTTAAAAAGGTGGACCAGAAATGGCAAGGACAGTAGGGTGGAAGACATACTTGGCATCGATGTTACTACAGATCCTAGATTGGAAATTAGGTGACGACACAGGATCCTTTGTCGTTATCTAACTGAAATTTTTGCCATTGCATCAGTGAGCGAGGAGGGATTCAACAATGTTTTGGTGCAGGTGAAAAGTTTGAAGAAGATTGCTTAAGGAGCACAACCTAATCCCAGGCCTGCATGTAACCAAACCGCACGAGCCAATGCCATGGGAAACAGCTTTACAAATATAGAGTTGAATAGTCATGCGCAAACCATAGAAGGATTGACTCTAAAAGGGATTCCCACGAAAGATACATTGAAAGGAAGAAGACGTAGGCTCATACCTGCTTTGGAGAGAGCCACTGCGAAGAAGAGAAAGGCCGTTGTGCCATGTCGCAGTCGTACTACGACAACCCCTACGTATATTCTAAACAATGTGAGTCTTGTTTTGTGTTTTATATATCCCCTACTCGATCTATAGTCTAACGTACTGATGAAGTGATGATTTTTGGTGAAGGGTGCTGAAATACCGGTAGAGTTTTTCTGCTCCGATGAATGTTATATGCCAACATGTTCAACATAGGGCCACGATTGGGATAACAGTCCGGTTACTTATTTTGGTCAGCCCATGACTCCATTAAATAACCAGGTATGTGATGTCATCTAAATTAATTAAACTCATGAAATTATTTAAGAAATTTAACGACCTATTTTTGCATGCATGTGATATAAAAAGGGAGTTGATGTAGATGTTGTACGTGACACAAATTTCTCGCCAATGATCCAAATGCCAAACATGAATTCTACATTTGAGCAACAAGGGTTCCAGGAATTACCATGATATGGTAGCAGGGTACAATAAGTGTATTTCATCGCGATTTCTTCGTTATTGCCATGGTTGCACTTCCTTTATTTTACTGAGTGGTCAAGATATTGTAGGGGTGTCACTGTACATGATATCTTCTACTCCAGTATATTTGTTATGTAAAAAATATTGTATTTAAGTCAGAACTGCACTTCCCTATTTATATTGAACACTTTATATTTGACCATTTATTCCTTGCCTTCATTACAATTGAATGGTTTGTTTAGAACATTAAAGACCCTACTTATTATTTTCAACCTACGCTATGCCTCAGATCTATATTTAGGGCATCTGTATCTCCATAGCAGTCGTCCCATCCCATTTTTAAATTGACAGCCCTTCAAAGTATAAACAATGGCTGGCTGTCGGTTTTACCTTATAGTGAAGGGTCGGAATGTTGGTATATACACGAAGTTGGCGGAAGCAAAGGCACAGACACGAGGGTATGCTGATGCAAGGTATTATCCATACAAAACTCATGCAGAAGCTGTTCAAGCCCTGGGTAGATGGAATGCCCACTTCCATGGTGAACTGTTAAACATGGATATTGGTGTGGTAGAAGATGATATTCAAGTTGTGGAAGGCGGTCCACCTCCACATCCGCCTGATCTAGACAGTGAGCGACAACATCGTATTAGGTATAATGAGTTAACGAATGCTAGGGGTGTAATTGTGGCAGAGTGCAGAAGACAAGGTCTGTCAATTCCAAAACCCCGTTCACTTGAAATGAAGCTCTCTGGTACATCAAATATGGATTCCGTTATTGGTCAAATCAAACGCGAGATCCGGCAACTATATGTAAGGTGGTGTAAGTTCCAGAAAGTGAAACATGCTAAAGAAACATATGAAGATCCGGTAGAACAGTTGGCCACCATCTTCAATGACCCAGACCTAAAATCAGATTCAGAAATGTCTGATTTTTCAGACCCAGCAGATGATGACTTTGTAATTCCACCTCCAAGACATGGTAGAAAGAAATAATGTGAGTGGATGTAACAAATATAATTTGTGGAGTTGTACCTTTATTGTAATAGTTATTATCCAATTAAATTAGTGGGAATAACATCAGAATGATTTCATATGTTTTATCGTAATTAATTTATATATACTGTAGGAATGATTTCGTAACAAAAGTCAAAACAAAAATGAATTTGAAAAGATAATTTTATTTCATAATGTACACGTGTACAGTTGGACAACATAAATGAACTTTAAAAAAACGTATTAATGATTGAGACGTGGGAACTTCCATCTTACGCTTCTAATGTAAGTGGATGTAACAAATGTTATTTATGGAGTTGTACCTTTATTGTAATACTTATATTCTAATTAAATTACTGGGAATAACATCAAAACGATTTCATATGTGTTGTCGTAATTAATATATATGTAATGTAGGAATTATTTCGTAACAGAAGTCAAAAAAAAAAATTACCGTTCAGATAAAAATTTATTTTAAAATGTACATGTGTACACATGGACAACATAAATGAACTTTAAAAAAACGTTTAAATGATCCAGACGTGGGAACTTCCACTTTACCTTTCTAACCGTTGTTATATTGAAACGTTTTGACTATTTAACTGCCCTAGGCAAAGTATAAACGGTTAATTCATGTGTCTATTTATATTGCCATATCTAGTCGGTGCATGTATTCGAAAGCCATGGATTCTGTTCTATAGACTGCGATTGAAGATGTGGTTAGACGAGTTGAGGCTATAACTTTTACAAATAGTGCGGAGAAGCATGCATGGTGAGTTATGTTTATATTTTACAATTTACATGCATTATAAGGTTATGGGTCTTCATTATTGAAGTGAGGAATATGGGTGTTGTTTGTATTTAAAATGTAGGGAAACGACAGAATTGGGCATTGGACCATGAACGACGGGTCTACGGCGATACGCTGCAACAATTGATTTACTTGCACGTAATGGACCAGATGAAAGTATTCTAGCAAGACGTATGTACCTGGAACAATGTTTTCAATCTAGGGATCATGTTGCAAAGTTCATTAGGGGAGTGGTATGTTTAGTAAGATCATGTGTACTTTTTTACGTATTACACTTTATTTATTTGTAAGGTCTAACATGCAAAAAAAATTTCACAGGTTGATTGGATTGTTTACAATGAAAAAATAGAGTTGGCTTTCCTCTGTAAAAATGGTTACCCAACCCTCTATCCTATGTGTATTGCATTATTATTTTCCAGTGAAGCGGACAAAGAGGCGGGGATTAATTTGTTAACGTTGTTGAGGACAAATTCAATACTGAGCCCTTCTATCAAGTCTGCCCGTAGAAAGATGTTAACAATTATTTAGAGGAGTTTTGTCTGTAATCGGTCATTCTTTACGCATGTTCCAAAATGTTGTCCCGAAGGCAACCATATTGATTGGAATTGTTAGATCATAAACAAGGATGTCATCAATTGTAATCGTTATTGGTGTGATTTAAATATCATGGTTTTGCAAGGTCGTCTTTCGTAACATCACATAGAAGGATTATTTGGGTAATTTTGCATTTTTATTGGGTTTGTGTGCGGACTTTCGGCACATCACAATGGACTTTATTCATTAATATTTGTAATTCTTATTTAATTTGTGTATGGATATTTGGGTAGTTTTTATTAATTTTGTTTTTTTTTTTTTTTTAAATATATTTGGGTAGTACTGTTTT
This sequence comes from Cornus florida, assembly GCF_030987335.1. Classification (NCBI taxonomy): domain Eukaryota; kingdom Viridiplantae; phylum Streptophyta; class Magnoliopsida; order Cornales; family Cornaceae; genus Cornus; species Cornus florida. The sequence continues at coordinate 48,945,167 of NW_026775571.1, read as the reverse complement.
CATTCTATAAATTTTAATTTTTTACTTATGTGAATTGTTCACATCCTTCCTTTTTTTCAGCGGTCCCATTACCCCTTAAGGTATGAATTCACACTAACCTTTTATAAATATATTCTTTATATATACATATATATATATATATATATATATATATATACATATATGCTTTAAATGTAAATTTTTCCTTGCAGAGGATCCATTCCCACATCATATAACATATGTCACAACTTTATTTATGTTTTAAACATGTGTCACAACTACATAACATAACATAACACGTGTCAAAAGCAGGTAGCTAATGGATAACCTATTTCCTCTATTTCAAAGAAAACAATCAACGTTCTACAGGGATACTTCAATTGAAACATCATCGCCATATCTGAATCGTTGCGGAGCACCATTCTGTCGAGTGTGTCAGGGATAGAAGCATATACGTTTATGGCAAAAGGATGTAGAATAGCACGAATGAATGGCAGTCCACACAAATCTTCTAAAAATTTTAGGTAACCATAATTTTCTGGATTCACATTTCTGATTTCACCAGTATGCTGACCATAGTGAATAATAATGGAAACCATGCCGCGAATGCCGTCTGAAAAGAAAGTGCACAAAATTGACTAGTTCAGTGCTAAGACTGACATATATAAATTATATATACATAGGTAAGATAAAAAAAAATGTATAGTTAAGATAGGAAAACTCACTAACTTCTCGGGTTGCAATTTGATGCTTTGGAATATTTCTCGGGTTGCAAGAAGCTGCCTTGGATATATTCAGTAAACTGAATAGTAATTAGTAGTTCACCACTATTAACTTCTCATTTATACCCAACAACTTCACTAAATATACTTGTTTTACATAAATATCTTAGTTATTAATGCAATTCAGCTGCATCTCTTTTTGGCCGAACAAGTAATTGAATGCAGCATTTCCACTCTGTTTTGACAAATAAGTAATTGATTGCAGGTGTATCTCTCCTTCTGCCACACAAACCTCTCCGATGCATCTCTAAATGTATTTATGTATGGTCAGATATGGTAGTTACATTTCCACCCTATAAAACCTAACTATCCACACTTTGTCTAACTACAGGCACAACTAAGATGGAAAGGAAACCTAACCCATCTCCTCCACCACCAGTCCCCCATCCTCAAACAAGCACAGATGAGACTGATGAGTTAGATATGAACCATCCTAACTTTCCGAATACCATGATGGGTAAGCTGACCCATGTCATCAAGAAGATACAGAGGATGGAGAAAGAACTGCGCTGGGTGGAACGTCGCTTACCAGAGCTGGAAATCGAGCACGACTATGCCGAAATGAACGAGCTCCTTCCTCCATCTCCAATATCCTCTCCAAATGAAGGTCAAAGCCCAGACGATGCGTAGAAGGGAGCCAGCAGTTCAAGTCTTTTGTTATGTCATATATAGATCCATGTATTTTGCAAGCCTTTTGTAGTTCCTATAAGGAGATATGTACTTTTTGTATTACATATTGTTTTATGTATTACATATAGGTATCTATTACAAGTAACTAAGATAAAAAAAAACATCATACTAGTATACTAACTAACATCACAATTATATTTGATATAATGTAGGAACAAATTAATAACAAAAGATTTATATTACATTTTTACACTATTTTTTTATTTCAATAAAGATAATGATTTATAATATTATTTAGTATGAACTTGGGATTATGAAATATAGTGATATTTTTTTTATTTTGAAAAAAAATTTAACGTACATAATAAGATGAAAATAATTTAGAATACAGATTCGGGTTGCTATCACTTAAATCCAAACCTAACACCAATTATATATGGGTTCATATTTTTCAACACAAACCCAACCGTATACTGATCTTTTTTTTTTTACTTTTATCTATTAAGGATTTTGACTTTATCTATTAAGGATATTTAAGAAATTGGAAGAGTAAAAGAGAAAATAAAAATAAAATGTTTTCATATATATGGATAAAATATATAAATTTACCAATTATATTATAGCCAAACATAGCTTAGCCACCTAAATAGATATTCGTATTTATAAAACAATATAATTATAATATTGTATTTATGAAGAATAATATAATTTTCAGCTTTAAAATTCTTGACCATTGAAATACAAGCGTTAAGTCTGAAGGCCAGGAGCCGTTACAACACTGATAGAGCACATTTATATATATATGCACACACACACAGACACACATGCACACAAATACACACACTTATTTCCTAACTCCTACCCTGATCTTTTTTCTGTTGGGTGGTATACTTGTGACATAGGTCTTCAATGGCTGAATCCAGCAACAGTAGAATACGTCGTAGGGGTGAAGTGGCACACCCAAAATGTTTCTGTGGAGAATTGAGTCTCTTAAATGTTTCGCACACAAAAGAAAATCCTGGGAGGCGATTATTCAATTGTGCAGTAAGACGTTCTTTTTTTGTGTGGGTGGATTCACCAGCACCTGTTCAAAACCCAGTTGGTCGTGCAACTACTTCTGCTCCTGCTCCAGACGCCGATCTTCTTAATCTATATTTGTTAATTGCAAAACCTTTCTTTATCTTCTTTGTTGCAGCAATGGTCTTCCTTGGATTGGTGATTTTTTTACTTATCCTCACCTTGCTGCATAAATGAAATCTGATTTGGACTACTACTTTTGTTCTGGGGTGATATGTTATGTAATTGCATTAATGAAATCTCAGATCGCATTACATTGGCGGTTATCTTTCTGCGTGTTTTCTTCTTATTTACATCATACCGTATTAGTAACTAGTATCACAAATATATTTCATGTATTGTATGAACATATTTATAACAGAACATTTATATATATAATATTATAACAGAACAGTCATATAAATAATTCAATGCATTAATCTGATTAATTTAATTGTCATACAAACAAATGTTTTATAATGTCACTATATGTCAACTGTTACTTGGATATACCACCACAAATACGTTTTTATCTAATTTGGCATACATTATAATGTATTAGTAACTAGTATCACAAATATTTTTCATGTATTATATGAACGTATTTATAACAGAACATTTATATATATAATATTATAACAGAACAGTCATATAAATAATTAAATGCATTAATATGATTAATTAATTGTCATACAAACAAATGTTTTATAATGTCACTATATGTCAACTGTTACTTGGATATACCACCACAAACACATTTTTATCTGATTTGGCATACATCATACTGTATTAGTAACTAATATCACAAATATTTTTCATGTATTGTATGAACGTATTTATAACAGAACATTTATATATATATATAATATTATAACATAACAGTCATATAAATAATTCAATGCATTAATCTGATTAATTTAATTGTCATACAAACAAATGTTTTATAATGTCACTATATGTCAATTGTTACTTGGATATACCACCACAAACACGTTTTTATTTGATTTGGCATACATCATACTGTATTAGTAATTAGTATCAAAAATATTTTTCATGTATTGTATGAACGTATTTATAACATAACATTTATATATATAGTATTATAACAGAACAGTCATATAAATAATTCACTGCATTTATCTAATTAATTTAATTGTCATACAAACAAATGTTTTATAATGTCACTATATGTCAACTGTTACTTGGATATACCACCACAAACACGTTTTTATCTGATATGGCATACATCATACTGTATTACTAACTAGTATCACAAATATTTTTCATGTATTGTATGAACGTATTTATAACAGAACATTTATATATATAATATTATAACAGAACAGTTATATAAATAATTCACCGGATTTATCTAATTAATTTAATTGTCATACAAACAAATGTTTTATAATGTCACTATATGTCAACTGTTACTTGGATATATCACCACAAACACATTTTTATCTGATTTGGCATACATCATACTGTATTACTAACTAGTATCACAAATATTTTTCATCTATTGTATGAACGTATTTATAACAGAACACACACACACATATATATATATATATATATATATATAATATTATAATAGAACAGTCATATAAATAATTCACTGCATTTATCTAATTAATTTAATTGTCATACAAACAAATGTTTTATAATGTCACTATATGTCAACTGTTACTTGGATATACCACCACAAACACGTTTTTATCTGATTTGGCATACATCATACTGTATTACTAACTAGTATCACAAATATTTTTCATCTATTGTATGAACACATATATAACGTAACATTTATGTAAATAATATTATACATTTTCGCCTACATCATAGGGTTTTATAAATCAATTTCACAAATACATTTCATGTCGTGTAGAAACATATTTATAACAAACACAGTCATATAACTATTATATAAATAATTCATTGCATTTATCTGATTAATTTAATTGTCATACAAACAAGTGTTTTATAATATCACTATATCAACTGTAACATCACAAATATTTCTCATGTACTGTACGAACACATTTATAACATAAAATTTCTATCAATAAATGAACAGACGTTCTATTTATCACATGTTTTTACCAACTAACATTACAAATACTAATTAATGGTGACTACCAAATTCTGATTAATGTTATACAGCCATCAATGGTAACATATGAACAAATATTGATTTTTTTTGTTTTACATTCATTCATGGAAGAGATGCCGTCAGCGAGTACAAATCACATCTTTTTTCATTCCTATCGTCATCAATCAATTGCAGTAGCGTCTCAGAACGCATTGCTTTTGTGTCTTCGTGCAACATTATCAATATTATATGAATAAATGTAAATATCAATTAAATTACTTTAAATATACTTGCACGTAAAACTTATCAACATATTTACTTACATGTTCAAATTCACGGGAAAAACATTCCCCATTCCATGTCTCCATAAACCTCATCACATAAAGCCCACATGATTCGCTGAAACGAAAATAAAAAAACAAGTCAAACCGATCAGCTGTATTACAATTGGTTTACAACTAACCCGCCAAAACCATATGACCTCACATTTACATGAAACACACATTCAATTATACATACCTGTCAGGTTGCTGGGGTATTTTCTTTGGTATGTATGTACGATATTTTGTCAAATCTTCACCAACCACAATCCCATCAAACTCTTTCTATTGATCAAAACAAGTTTTTTAAAAATATATTGCCACTAAAAATTCTTTATATCAACTAAAACTACATATACGTACCAACAAATTAACATATCCTTTACATGTATGGGTTCTTCCCTTTGAACAAATGTAATCCACCCTTCACTTGCGACGGTTTACCACAAATAATATCCAATGACCATCTATGCATGACGGGAATAATAACTGCACCAAGATCAGTATAAAGTTAATCATACAAAAACCAAGGTTTAAAAATTTATATCCAATAAATAAAAGACATACTCACCAACTGCGCTTGCATGGGATGTCGAAGAAAAGTCATCTCAGAATCCTTAATGTATTTTGACCAGACTTGCTGTAGGACAGGCCAACGTCCAGCTTTAGTCTTTATCTTCATCATATTGAAATCAATTATGAACTGTATCACTCTACTACTAAAACAGTACTTCTCCCCAGCAGGTCCTTCCTCCATGTTTAGTATATTCCCAAAGAAATTAATCACCTTTAAATAAATACATTTAATTTAGAAAAATTCAATTTGTATACCATCAACAACCATAACTATGCAATAGTAATGTGCGAAATTCATTCAACTCACATCATCCGACAACCACCTATCAGGGAATACACTTTGAATTTGATGTCGACTTATAGTGCGACCAAACATGGAAACGATTATTTCATTGAAGAGACAATTCAAAACAATGCTTGTAAATTAGTATCATGCTCACACATTACATATAAAAAAATGCAAATTATTTAAACGCAAACATATGTAATGAAAAAGATGAAAAGTGTGCATTAAAAAGCTTACAAACTATCTCTATCAAACTTTCCCACATATGTCAACAGCATTTTCTGCTCTTTGGTGAGACGAACCATTTTATTGTTTTTCTTTACATAGTCAGCGTAAGCATATCCGCAGCTCTTCATTTTCTTCTTCCCCCTTGCAACCCTTACAAGTCCTTCATTCTTTGTTAACTCACTGTCTCGACAACTGGCCGCAACAGCAGCATTCAACTCATTATTTTCCTCAGTATTTAGCAAAAAACTGTGAGTTAGAGTAGAACAGGTCTCCTTCTTTTCACCCTGCTCCTGCTCATCATCATCATTACACTCTTCCTCACTTCTTTGATCAGTTTCTTCATTTTTGCTTCTTTCATTGGCATTGCCAGACTCTCTATCATTTTCTTCATCCTCACCTTCCTCATTGGCCTCATTGCCATCCGCATAGTCTCCATCACTTTCTTCATCATCATCTTCCTCATTCTGACCATTAGTTTCTTCATCCTCAACTTCTTCATCCTCACTTTCTTCATCATCAACTTCTTCATCCCCATTTAATTCCTCAACACGGTCAACATCATCATCATTGCCATCTACATCACTTGGTTGCCCACCCAACCCATCATTCTTTTCTTTGTTCTCCCTTGATAGTTTTACTTTTTTTTCGCATGTCCCGCTTCTTGAAGGTAGATAACATTTTTGTTAGGCTTCTTTTAGATTTTAATACATTGAATTCAGCTATTTGTATGTCCATTTGCACTTTAGTTATGCAAGCCTGCGAAAATTAAGGACAATTAGTTGACATAGCTTTTGCAAACATATCCTGTAAATAGAGATAATGTATTTTACAACACAATTACCTCCACATCCGAGTCAAAAAAATGATAATCATCAAAATCAATGTTTAAAGAAGGGCCAAAACCATCTTCGGTAGCACATCATTACCACTGTTGCTGCTGCTACATGTCTTCCGCTTCAAAGGGATCAACTATTTCCATTCCATATTTAGATAACACTACTCTATCATCAAATTATAATATATATATATATATATATATATGTATATATATAACTATTTTCAACAATACAAAATACTATTCGTAAATAGACCCGTCCATATCCGAAACCTCCATTACCCATCTCCCATTTGATTCGTGATCGTACAACCTCTGATGTCCAAAAACCTAAGCTTTTAATATCTCCCTCAGGATAAGCTCGATATTGCGTATCACAACGCACCAGATAAAGCAGCTGATTTAAAAGACTTATAATTAAAGTAATTATTTCTTCTGTTTCATAAAATTAATATGTAATTCACACACATTTTCAAGGCAAATGTATAAAAATCATAACCAAGGATACCTGCAAAAAAATCATACAACCACCATATGACTTTTTCAGCTTCCCGTCTCCAGATGATTCCAGGGTTCTCACCAAACAATCACGGATATATCCGCACCAGTTGTAACTGCTAATTGCATTCACATCATCCACAGTTTTCAACAAGCCCCAATGACAATTATTACGACTGGTGGGACTAAGTACAGTACTGCAAGCAAAGAGCACAAACACTTGCTTGAATTCATCCATTCCCTTTATCGTTAAAACCTGCTCTAACAATACATCTTGGTGCATTCGACCAGCTTCCTTATAACCACCTTCATCTATCCACTTAGAATCAAGATACTGATTATTTTTTGGCACTTTTGGAACACCAATTGGTATGCCAAGGATCGAGTGGATATCGGCTGAATGGATGGGTATATAACCTATGTCCTTAACTTTTATACAACATTTTTCAGAGTCAAATTTTTTTATTAAATACATATATAACTCCCGAGACAAAAAAGAACATTTAAGTTCCAGCAATTTTCCAAATCCAAGCTCCTTAACAGCCTTTATCTTTTCCTCATCAAGCTGTGACACTGCTTTGTGGAACTTGGAAAGAGAGCATCTGTGCCAGGCACCTTGGGTCCGATTGATCTTTTCCTTTTTTTTTTTTTTGCTTCAAAGGCATATGATTATAACACATCATGCATACATTTTGGGTTTCGTCATCAAATAAAATATTTACATTAAAATTTAATCACCCTTTCTTTTTTTGGGGCCTTTCTTTCTTTAGGAAGCTTGTTGTACTCTTCCTTTAGTCTTGTACACTCCCTGATCCATGGCTCTTTTTCAGCTGCAGACATTGCATTCCATGTCTGTCTAGCAGATTTGTGCACCGTAAGCATCACTGCCTTCGGTAACCTGTCATGTTTTGAGTGCTCTTGCCGGTACTTCCTAATGCACTCGGCCCTTCATGTATGCATTGCATATTATCACAACTTATTTTTACATGTATAATGTATTAATTCCATATTGCATCAACATATTTTTCTAACATGTTAAAATAGTTAACTACCCCAACTCAATTTCACAATTCATAAATTAATAATAAGAACCATAAATACTTTCAACATATATGTACGAATATTTGCATATTTCATCACCTACTATTTGTAACGCAATATAATACAAAAGTTGGACAGATCAATTTATTATGCTCACAACTTATCTAAACATGTATCATGTATGCATTTAACTTATTATTTTTATTAAATCAAGATATTGACCTAACAACTTAAAAAAATTAACTTCCACAACTCAATCTCACAATTCCTAAATTAATAATCACAACCACAAACACTTTCATTATATGTAGGAAGATTTCATATTCGGAAACAACAAATTATTATTATCACAACTTTTTAACACAAGTATCATATATCAATTGCATATACCATCATAATATTTGGCTAACGCGTTTAATAAATTAACTTCGAAAACTCTTTTTCACCATTCCCAAGTATAAAATCTGAAATAAATTTCTAAAACCTTAAACAAACAAACCGATACATAATCAATGTTTACCTATACATTAAGAACACTGTGTGAGGCCGGTTCACCAAATCCTGCTCGCCATCGAAAATACCAACACTGCTTCGTCCTTCACCTGAGTTTTGTCCTTCATGTGAGACGTTTTCTGTTCTAGCGTCATTGGTAGAAATTGACTTCTTCTTCTTAGATACCTGGAATGAACGTTTATTGGTTTTCTTCCTCGCTATAGATTTTAACCTAGCCATTAAAATTTGAAATATCCAACTTCAGACGAAGAGGAGACTACAAGAGTTGGAACGAAGAAGAACAGTGGAATTTGGCTTCACATGACGCGAAGAAGACGACGAGCAGAGGAGAGAGATTAGGGTTCTGTAATTTTACCCCCAAAGGTAAAGTTGAACGTAATTTTTAACATAAAAAGATTAAATGTAATTGTAAATTATGTATTATGATTTTGTATAATGTATAAGTGTATGGTGTATTAGTATAAGTGTATGGGGTATTTGTACATGTGGTAAATGAAAATAGTATATCAGTAATTTTTTTGGATAAATACTGACTGGGTGCTAACTGGATGGTGACGTGGCAAATGGGCTGAGGTGGTTTCACCTCAGCCATTGGATGTGCACCGGATCTACTCCAGTGAGAGGCGCACTGGAGCAGATTCGCGTCCTTAAAGTTGTATTTACTTCACTTTGTCTCATACATGTAATTTGATATTGCTGAGTTGGCAAATGGGTTAAAGTTGTATTTTACTTCACTTTGTGTCGTACATGTAATTGATACATACTTCTGTATTTGAGTTTCAATTTTCAATTTTCCCCCAAAAGGAAAGTTGACCTTCCCCCAAAACTCTGTAATATATATTGAATCTCAAAGATCAAAACACAACCTCATCCAAGATTATTGGTAACAATCTAGACAAGGCAACCAAGAGAGTTTTCTTACACATAAACATAAAGATTTTCAAGAAAAAGTAGAGCAATTTTTCGCACGAAGAATCAGAGAAGTCAGATTATCCGGCGAAGAATCTGAATTAAGGACGTACAAATAAGCAAAAGGATCTCCTGCTGGGTTTTAATTCAATAATTTACATGTAGAAATCAAGAATACTACAATTAAATAACGATATAATCAACTGGCGGGAATTTCCGGATGTGAGATCTCCTTTCTGGTGTGAGGGCTTGCGACTGAACCTAGTTATATGACTAAAATAGTCATGGAAACTGAACCTATCAAATTTCTTACATAGCATCTGAGGTTAAAATAAATCCGCTAAAATGTGGTCATCACAAAGAAATGTACATCAATTTTAAGGACTAACACTGTTTTGATCTTTTAGCAACATCCCATGATGGCTCCCATTTTTGACTCAAGTCACAATGATTGCATTGTATCTTTGATGCTGTGTAGAACCCACTAAATCAATTTGTAACAAAATCAAACTTCAAAGAAACTTCTATAATTAATAAAATTAAACTACAGGGTTTCTTCATCGAAACTTTTCCTTTTCACACATTCTCATTGTTGGGAAATGTGCTAGTTTTAAAATTTTTTTGAGGGATTTTCATTCACAGATCTTAATTCATCACATAGAGACAAGTTCTATGCAAAAATAAAATATGATGTATCATTTAATTAATAGATTGAATACTTACATCAAAGGTCTGAGTAAACCTTTTAAATATTTCCTTTAAAGTGAATGTTCTCACTTATTGTAGATCCCTTAGCAAGATGCCTTCTCCTTGGATCTCCATCTTCTTGGTAATTGTTTTGCCTTTAGGAATCATTCATAAGCCTCCATGAATGACCTTGAAAAATTAGGCTTGTGGGAGCTTCCATTAGATGAGAAAACAAACCCTAAAATCTAGAGAGAGAAAAAAAATATATTCTTTTTTCCTTCATCCAAAAATCTCCCCTAAAATATACATGAACCCATGTATATATAGGCAACATAAAAATAAAAAAAGGAAATAATAAATCATTCTCTATCTCTAATTCACATATCTCAAATCTAATAGGATTCCAATATCAAGTTGGGTTATGAGTGAGAATCATTTGGGCTTATTATTTTATTGGCTACAATGAATTAATAATTGGCCCGGTCCATGGACCCAATTAAATTAATTTATTAATTAATTTCTATTCTACTGAAAGAAATTAATTGAACTCCAATTAAATAATAAATAACCTCAAGTCAATATTACACTTTGACCCCTCTATGCATAATTAGTTATCGGATAAATAAAGTCATCAATCCGACTACTTAATTAATATATTTATTTTGGTACCTTTGATTATTTCCGGCTTGATCACAATAAAACATTTGTTTGACAAAAATAATAATTTAGATAAATAAATATATAATAAATCATTTTGCCTAAAAACACATGAAGGCCTTCGAATTTACTTTGTGATCAACCATAATCAATACAAAAAAAATACAAGTAGCAATGATGCAAATATTGAAAATATAACCCTCTAACTATTAATTATAAAATTACCCAAAGTGCCGGTTTAAGGATTCCGAAGATTCCACTGAACAAATCAAAGTAATTACTAATTAATAAAAGAGTCTATACTTCTCTCATGCTTAAGAGTCAAATGCCATGACGGTGATAGGGAGCAATTGCATACGATGGCTCTCGCAATATATCTCAACCTAACGCGGATCCAGTTCAAGTCTTAATTAATTATGAGTCTATCCATAATTACCGACTATGAACCATTTATGATTACTATTTATATATCATGCATTGATTGCCATCACATACATATATATAAATATCTCTTGTAATCAAATAGACACTATCAATTCCATAATGAATCGAAACATAATACATTGAATTCACCAATTGTAAAAGCATAAATATTTCAGATACGTCAGGAATATATGTCACTTCAATCCAAATAGGAATTTGCTATGCCAGGGCATATAAATCCCAACAGCTCCCATTTACCCTCATAGCCAATTCTAATTGCATCTAACTCCAATGTTATCCAGGTGATGATCAAAACTATTGATCGATGACACCTTTGTTAATGGATCAACAAAGTTGTGTTCCAATGCAATGTTCTAGCCATGAGTACATTTTCTTGCCGAACAATCTCATGTAAGACATGATATTTCTTATTAATGTACCTTGTTCCTCTATGGAACCTTGGGTCATTGGTTTAGACTACTTCTGCACTACTGTCGTAATATAGTTCGATAGGAAGGCTAGTATGCTCCACAATCTCTAAATCAGTGAGATCAAACCAAAAAGTTTTCTATTCTGCCTTTAAGGCTGCAATGTACTCCACCTTCAGGTTTGAGTAAGCAGTTGAAACCTGCTTAACACTCTACCAACTGATTTCCTTTCCATTAAGTGAACATACACCAAGTCATGAACCTCATAATATCTACTTCTGATTGAAAATTAGAACTAGCATACCTGACTAGGACCATATCATTACATCGATAAATGAGTATGAGATCATTGGTCCTCCTAAGGTATTTAATGATATTTTTCACAACAGACCAGTTATCAAGTCCGGGATTGGACTGATATCTACTGACTATTCTTACTATGTAGCGAATGTCCTGTTTGGTATAGACTATAACATATATGAGACTCCCATATACCGAAACATATTGTTCCAGTCTCATTTGCTCAATCTCCTCTGCTAGTCTTGAATAACTAATTACTAGAGAGAACAATCCATGTCAATAACGCAAGAACTCATTCTTTGAGTTTGCATACAAAACCTAGTCAAAACTTTATCAATGTTGGATTATTAAGAGAAACCTATTTTCCTTTTAACCTGATCTTGCAAAAGCTTGATCCTAGGAATGTAGCTTACACCTTGAAAATCCACTATTTCAAAATAATTGAACAACTACCTCTTTAATGATGACAAAACTTCCACATCATTCTAAATGAGTAGGATGTCATCAATACATATATAGAATTAGGAAAAATAATGACATTACCCTGTACACATATGGTTCATTTACTAAGAAATCTTTTGGTATCTTTTTGTAGATTAACTTGCCTTCCATAGGTATCACCCTACTAGAAAGTCCTACAAGATCCCAGATATTATTAGAATACATAGATTTCAAGTCTGATTTCATAGCAACTCGCCAAAATGATCTGTATCTATATCGGTTCACGCTTCTGTGTAGCTTACTGGGTCTAACTCATGTTTGACAGGGATGTCTATAAAGGTATCACTTAAAAACATGATTCTGTCGGATTGGATGATAATCCTCCCACTACATCAATGTATCGATGCAGGAACTTGTGTTCTAGATGATGCTGACGCATCAATAGGGAATTCATCTATAATTCTTAATCTCTATAATAAGTGTGTTCATCTTGTGGTACAACTGGTACTAATACCATAATCTCACATATTGTGCTACTAGGTATATGATTCATAATATGATCCTCCTATAGATAAACAGTGAGTGTAAACAATCAACTTTTATCATTAAGATCATAAAATAATCCATCCTAGTGCCTTTAGAGTAGCTATCAAATCTATTATGCATATGATTTGCTTCCAACTTACTTGTCCATATCAAGCACACATGTGCAAGACTACCTTATATGTGCATGTGATTCAAACTAAGATTTAGTCAAAAACACAGCTTAAAAGATATCCTTAAGATAGACTAAGATGGAAAGCAGTTCATAATGTGCATCGATATCATTAAAGCTAATCTCTAAAATGAAAGAGATAATGTAGCATAATTGATTATAGATCTAACCATGTTAAGCTGAATTCTGTTATTCCTATTTGACTCCTAAATCCATTTAGCTTCAATTGCGGAAAACTGGTACACAACACCCTCATTGACCATATAGTTTTTGTATTATCCTAAGAAATACTCATATCCACGATTAGATCGAAGTGTTTTGATAAGTTTACCTAATATGTGCTCCACATCAGTCTTGACACTCTCGGAATATACCAAACGTTTAAGACTTGTGTCGCAACAGGTAAGTTTATCCAAAACGTGAGTAATCTTGTTTAGATGTTCATAAGACCACACGTGTCTATATGTACCGACTTTAATTGTTCTTTATGTCTATTTCATTTAGCTAATTAAAGCCCTTAGGGGTATTTATCATTCAATACAGGATTCACAAGTAGGTTTAGGCTCCCCTGCCTCACTAGGTAATAAACCTTCTTTGACCAATCTTTGAATCTTATTTTGACTAATTATAACCCAAAAATAGACACTAAAAATACAATGAGTCAGGAATAACAAATTTTCTCTTAACATTCAACCCAGAAAATGCAACATTAGTTTCTATATCATGCAAATATTAAGAGTTTGTGGTTATAGTATATTAACCATCTTTCAATGCACCAGAAATAATCACACATCTATTCAAATTTATAAAACCAGTTTTACAAAATAATTACACAGTTTTTATAAACCAAAAGTGAAATAAAAATTAGATTACTTCAAACATTTGTGCATAAAGATAGTTCTCTAATACTCATATCCTTACACTCTCTAATTTTAAATGTAATACTCCCACTGACTTAGCTACAACCTTGGCATCAGGTCAAAAGACAAATATATATCCATATCATCGAGGCTTCTAGATTCCTGAAATCCTTGCAACGAATTGGAAACATGTTTAGTGGCTCCAGAATCTATCCATCAGGAATTAATAGATATAACCACATAACATGGCTCAATGATTAAATATACATTTTCCTATGCCACGTCATTGCTTAGACAGTTTGTCCTTTAGTGTCTTAGTTAGTGACAAAAGAAACAGTTTCCTTCGCCCTCAACATACACTGTCTTATTCCCTTAACCTTTTGGATACCCATGTTTTGTGCTAGCCTAGTCCTATTATCATCCTTCTTCTTTCATTTGCCCAGTCCACTTGGGCCTAGAAGAAGATGGTATAGACTAGGTTAGATTGATAGGAATGCCCATACTCTTGATTATCCCTTCGTCTGTTACCAATTCTATAAGAATATCAGCAAGTGTGAACTCAAACCGATTCCATATTTAGTTTACTCTGAAAGAGCCGAACTTGTTTGGCAACAAGGTAATAATCATGTTAATTTGAAACTTACCATTCAAGTCAGACCTATTGACTTCCAATTCAATTTTTAAATAATAAACAATCATTTTTTTAAAATACGATCTTATACTGGAGTTCCTTAGGCTATCTTAATGGTATTCAAGTTTGACATAGAACTTAGGCATAAGCTCTATCTAATTTCACTAAAACATCTCATTGAGATATAACATGATGCTTAAAGCAAAAAATACAAATATTAGTTTTGGAGCGTATTTGAGATAAACTCTAGAATAATGCATCAAGCCAAATCATTTGCCTTATTTCACTTGTTAAAAAGCATTAATGTCCTTATGGGTATCTTAATATTAAAAGAATTAAGTATAGGAGTAATCAATACATTTAGTACCACTACATTGTGAATAAAATATCTAATTTCCTTTTCCCGTTAATATAAATAAGGTCCAGTTACATTGAATATGTAAGTAAGCAGATAAAATGGATTAGACATAATGATGAGCACTGAAAAGTGTGTATTTAAATCCCTTAAGCTTAGGCATTCTAGTACCCTTATCTATCTTACTTTACCATCTTAGATTGATTTCGTGTTATTTCCATTTTCAGGCACTTATCTCGAAAATAAGCTAACTCAGCCAAATAAGAGCAGAAATGAAGCAATTCTGGGATGAATCAAAGAAAGGAGCCAAGTGGAAGCAAGAAGAAGAAAAATGTGGAATTCAACATCATTGATCGATCTCAGATCAAGGTTCGATTGATCTAACATAATCGATCCCAGCACTTCAAGATGGATCAGAGCCATGATGACATTTTCAGAGATCTCAAAAGTTCGATCGATCCAACATCATTCTTCGATCGATCGAACTACCTTGTCCATATCCAAATGATTGATCTTATTTAGTTGTACCACCTACCAACCACTTTTATCCTTTTCCCAAAAATATCTTCGAAATATCATAGATTTGTTTTTATCCAAAAAGCGCTGCCATTAAGGATCGATCCAACTTCAGTTTGATAGATCTCAACTATGTTCGATTAATCCAAGTCCAAGGTTCGATCGATCGAACTTCCTCCAATGCAAAAAAGTTAAATTTCCAGCTCACAAAAAGTTGTCTTTTATCCAATCATTGGGGAATATTTGCTGTACGACCCGAGCTTATTTTGGGTGTCATTTGACCTACCTATATAAGGATAAGGAGTACTTTTTACATCATATCACATCATATCATATCATACCTTATAGAACTCTTGGAGAGAAAGTTTAGAGGAGGAGGAGGCTAGAGACACCATTGGAGACTCTTCATCAACCAAGGAGCAAATCTCTACCATGGAGTTAGCCCTTGAGGGTTAGAGAAGCACTACCATTAGTGGCTAGATATCTTCTTGGGGCTAGAGTTAGCCCCAAGCATGCTTTCTACATCTTGTTTTGTGTATTATTGAGGGATTAGTGTTGTAATACATGATTTTGGCACTTTTATATGTATAGATCATGTTTATTCAATGATTTATATGGTTTAATGCTTCCAATTGATCATTTCATTCTATCAATATGTTTATGTATGCTAGAATATATGTTCATGTGTTTGTCTCTATTTCTTATGTTATTGATGCATGTCTATGTGTATTAATGCCATAGATTTATAGATTGTCAAAACATTGTACTTAATGGAATGCTCTTGTAATTTTTTTGATGGTTCATGCTCATTTCTTGATGGATTGTGCCTCTCCTTTAACTTAATTAGTTTAATTTCATGTCATTAGCTTAATTGTAGTGTAGTGGTAACATAGTTGTTAGATGGGAGGACAATCCATGCTTATTGTTTGATGTTCCATACTTTTGAATGTAAGTAGCATATGCCTCTAACCTTGTGGTGTATTTGGCTTGTGAGCTTAATGAAATGATTAATGACTTGTTAGATATATTGTGCTTTTCACATGCTATTTAGACAATATATACTTAATTGTTAGATATATTGTGCTTTTCACATGTTGCTTAGACAATATATACTTAATTGGTCACCTTTGCTAATTGAATCAACCAAACACACACACACACATCAATATTGCAACATATATTTCCCTCATTAGTCACTAGTTAAGGGTGTAGAAAAGTATTGTTTGGTGGTGACCTCAAAACCCCAAGATCTCTCTCTCTTACTTACTCTTTATTGCATTCAATTATTTAGTTTAATTTGCTTTGTAGTTTAATCAACCAACCAACTATTTGTTTGATCACTCGACCTACTAACCCTAATAGCGATTCCACAACCAAATTCAACTCCAATCCCTTGGGATGATCCCTACTCACCCTAACTATATTTTTAGTGAAGGTAGTAGTGATTTTTATAAATGTAAAACTTGGCCCTCGCCTTAATGTACATTCTCTAAGCTTATGGTAAAACGACACACCAAGTTTCTGGCGCCGTTGCCGGGGATTAGGCAACGTCGTATTTGTGGAATCAATTAGGATTTAGTACTTTTTTGATCGTGTCTTTACTTTGTTTTTATTTTTCTTTTGATTACTTATTATGTTTGTTCTTGTTTGCTAGGAGCATTGAGCAAGAAGGTGAGCAAAGAAGCATCCAAGCAAAGAAGCTAAGCAAAAACATGAAAAAAGGCTAAATTCTAAAAAAATTGCTAAGCTAAGCTAAAATTTTTGGAGTTGAAGTGCTATAGGACCTTTGTGAGATCTTTCTAACTCAATCTCTAGTTAAATTGTCGGCCCGCATGGAGGCTTGTTTTTAAATTCTTAGATAAATCGTAAGCCCGCGTGGAGGCATTCTTAATTGTTCTTTGCATCATTGTTGTTAAAGCATATGAGTATGGGTTAAGTGCTTGTGGAGGAAGTTTCATTGAATTGTTGTGAAGTCGAAGTGTTTGTTCATTCATTGTGTTTGTGTGTTTTTACATTGTGCATGCATGGTCGAAGATCATTGTGACCCACTCTTGTCCCTTTAAATTTTCATCTTGAATCCATTGTTCGAAACCCTAGGGGAAGAGGTAGTTCTAGTCAATCCATTTCATCAATGGAAGGACACAATGAGGACCATGTGGAGGACCTTGGTCACATAGACCAACAAGGTATCCTCCACCCCAATGTGCATCATGATAACATGCAAGCACCATTAGACATGCTTAGGCCATTCATTCACCGACCACCACAACAACAAGGCTAAGTTCCATTTGGAATGCCAAGGCCAATGTATGCTCCACAACCTCCCATCATTCAAGGAAATCAAGGTGCCCATGTTGCACCTCAAATTGCTAATCCTCCACTTACTTTAAGAGATCACTATGTGCTTAATGAATGCAATGCACCCATATGCATTCAATTGCCACCATTTAGAGCACATCACTATGAAATTAAGCCACAAACCATTCAAATGCTTCCTAACTATCATGGACTTCCAAGTGAAGAACCTTACAAGCATTTGGATGAGTTTTTAGAAGTATATTCCACCGTAAAATATACGGACATGCCGGAAGAGGTCTTAAGACTCAAACTTTTTCCATTTACCTTAAAAGACAAGGCAAAGTATTAGTTTAATAGTCTTAGGCCTTTTTCAATCACTTCTTGGACAGAAATGCAACAAGAGTTCTTGAAGAAGTACTATCCGGTTTCTAAGACCAATGCCATGAGAACCTCAATTCGGGAATTTTCACATGGGGATGAAGAAACGTTTCATGAGGCATGGGAACGCTTTAATGAATTGCTTAGGAAGTGTCCACATCATGACATGCCCAAATGGCAATTAGTTCAATATTTCTTTGAGAGCTTATTGGACAATTACAAAGGCATGGTTGATGCTTCCATGGGTGGCTCATACATTGATAGGCATGAAGATGACGTGTGGCGTCTTTATGAGAGCATGAGTGAAAATTCTTTGCATAAAACATTATGATCCAAGAATAGTAGAAATTCACAAGGTAGGAAGAGTGTTGGCTTACATCAAGTCGATCATTCAAATGAAATAGCCGCCGAAATGAAGTCTTTATCTCAAAGGTTTGATCAATTTTTTATTAACCAAAACTCAGCGAACCAAGTATCTTCCTTCCCTAACCATTCTCATCGTGCATCAAATGAAACATGTATGACTTGTTCTAGTGTTCTTTATTATACTTTTCATTGTCCTCACGGACAAGTGCATAATGAACTTAATGAACAAGTCAATGCAGCTTTTGTGAACCAAGGGAACAATCCTTATGGTACTCATTATAATCCAAGTTGGAGAAATCATTCGAATTTCTCTTGGAAAAACCAAGGAGAGGGCTCAAACCCTTCCCAAGGCAGTTTTCAAGGGAAGTACATTCCACCTCCACTTCAAAATCAAAGATCCTAAGGTTATAGACCTTATCAATCACAAGGGAATCAATTTGCTAACTCTCATTTTCCTAACCAATCTTATTCCCAAGGAAATGCTAGAAGTCCCGCCTTTGAAGAAAAAGTTTTGAATGCTTTGGGCACTCTTGAGGCAAACACACAATTGCTTCATTCCCACTCTCAATCTATTGCGAAGCTAGAAACCCAAGTAGGGCAAATAACAAGCACTCTTAATGCAAGAGAGAAGGGAAAGATGCTTATGAATACCCCACCTAAGCAACAAAGTGTTGTGGAAACCCATTTCTCATCGGAAGGCCACATCATTGAGCATGTTAATGCGGTGACTACCTTGCGGAGTGGTAGGATTGTGGACAATTAAGTCAAAAAGTTCAATGAAGAGAATGAACCGGTGCAACCTTAAGTTGTCACCCATCCCATTTAACATCCCATTCCTCCTTCATTGCATATACATGATCTTGTGAATGAAAAAAGCTTCAAAATGTGATTTGAAGAATGATTTTGAAAATGATTTGAAGAAAGATTTGCCGAAAAATGAATTTGAAAAGGTTTTGTTGAAAAATGATTTGAAACAAAGTGATTTAAAAACTTCTTATGTTGAAGAGACTTCAAAGAAAAATTTTGAAAAGAGTTTTGAACCAAAAGCCCCATTTCCAGATGCCTTAAAAGAATCCATTTCAAAAGACAAGCAAAAGGCAAAAACCAATGAAATCATGGAAATGTTTAGGCAAGTGAAAGTCAATCTTCCACTTTTGGATGCAATCAAGCAAATTCCGGCTTATGCCAAATTCTTGAAAGATTTGTGCACCCAAAAGCGGAAGAACAAGAGCCAAGCACCAAGAAAAGTGGTTTTAACCGAGCAAGTGAGCTCAATTTTGCAACATAACACTTTACCAAAGTTTAAAGACCCTGGTTCACCTACTACTTCATGCATTATTGGTGATCATATCATTAATCGGGCGCTTCTTGACTTAGGAGCAAGTGTTAACCTTCTTCCATACTCGGTTTATGTCAAATTGGGCCTAAGTGAATTGAAACCAACGTCGGTAGTTTTACAACTTGCCGACCAATCCATTAAGAACCTAGGGGTATAATTGAGGATGTTTTGATAAAGATTGACAAATTTTTCTTCCCCGTTGATTTCATTGTCAATGACACGGAACCGGTCCCCAATCCTAAAAGTCAAATTCTGTTATCCTTGGCTGTCCTTTTTTGCAACCGCTAATGCCAACATCAATTGTAAGACGGGGTTAATGAAGATCTCATTTGGCCACATGAAGGTGAAGTTGAATATCTTCAATCCCATACCCAACTCATTTAACAAATATGAAGGAGAGGTTAATGTTGTAGATAAATGCTATGATCTTCAATGTTAAGGAAGTGAGTTTTTGTGTAAGACCAAAACTTCAAAGGGATCATCTTCAACCTTGCATTCTCAAAGTTTTGTTTCAAATTCTTGCCTTGAAAGGGCATAGAAGCCCAAAGATTGTGATTGTATTGACAAGGGATCAAAAGTTTCTTTTGAGCTTAATCCAACAAGTTCTTCAAAGAACTATTTGTTGGGTGGAGTTCAAAGCATTTATCACCCCAACAAGGAGGGGATGCATTACAAGATATTTGATCCGGGCTAAAAGAGCCCAATGTCTTGCTAGAGACGTTAAAGACTAGCACGACATTTCGTAGGGTGTCAAAACCTTATTCCTTCCTCATTTCTATCTTTAATTTCATTTCTTGCGAAGTCTAGATACTTGTTTTTGGTTCATATGCATTGCTAGGAACTATGGTTAGGATTGCATGAACTTTTATGTTGTGATTGAGCATTTTGCATAAGTTCAATCGATCTCAAATGAGAGTTTTTAAAAATAAAACCTGAGGGTCTCAAGATCGATTCATTAGATCGATCCAACCCTCCAAACCCTTGTCCCTCATTCCCGTCACCACTATGCACCCATCTTCATCATCTTCTCCGGCGAATCTTCGGCGAGATCCGGTGGGCATCGACTTCTCTTTTCTCTCTGATTCCATCACCCCCTTCGCATCTCATCCACTTCTCTCATATTTTAGGTGAGATCCGAGACCCATTTTGTGATTTAAGCTTTTATTTTATGTATTCGAACTACATGCTAGATCTAAGATGTATTATTGATGATTTCTTCCATTGATGAAGCTTAAAGCATGTTGTGTATATATGTATATAGATGTGCATATATGTATATATATTTTGAGTTTTGATTTGTTTTGTGGGAGTATGGGCTTTGTAAAGTGAGTAGGATTGAGGAATTGTTGTGTTGATGGGCCCACGACACTGTTCGTGAAGGCCCCATGCCATCCACGTCATAGATCTGTGACCTTTCGATTTTCATCTTCGCACAGTTTGATCGATCGAAATTCTATCTCAGATCGATCTTGAGAGATCGATCAAACTCATTTTTTTCAGTTTCTCAGATCGATCGAAGTTTTGAGATCGATCTTACATTTTTTTTTGTGATCGATCGAACTTCACAGATCTCATGCACACACTTCATTCATTATGTATTATGTTTATGCTATCTCATATATACCCAATGCCTGTGATATTCCATATTGGATGCATTTCATACTCATATTGCTTAGCATGTTCACCTCCTATCACTTGTATAGATTCATGTCATATATGTTTTGTCTATCTTATTTGACATGCATGTTTCTATTTTGTGCTTTCAATTCTTTATTCTGGCACTGACTCCCCTTGTAAGTTTTAAATTATTTTTCAGGCCATGACTAAGCGTAAGACTGTTGCCAAGAGGCAACACGGGCCTCAGAGACGTATCAGACCGAGGATAGAGGAGCCAGCAGAGCCCTCTCATATACAGGAGGAGCCATTAGAGCCTACTCCACCTCAGTCACCTGCTCATGAGGCTGAGGATGATCATATCCCATCTACTTCTGAGGCTCAGCTTGCGTTTACTCCATCTCCATCTCCATTACATGCTGAGGCTGAGCATTCACCATTACCATCTCTACCACACCAGCCAGCTCCGCCAGCTCGAGAGCGTGACAGGTTCGCGCCTAGATATGCACATATGACAGTGGACCATGAGTTAGTTTCAACACAGATTTCTTCCCCAGATCGGTGCTGACTCGATAAGCTTATGATGATATTATCCAGAGGGACCTTGCAGCTATTCTTGCCCCAGTTACTGAGCCAGTTGATGAGCACTGAAAAGTGCGCATTTAAACCCGTTAAGCTTAAGCATTCTAGTACCTTTATCTATCTTACTTTGCCGTTTTAGACTTATTACGTGTTATTTATATTTTCAGGCACTAATCCCAAAATTTAGCTAACTCAGCCAAATAAGAGCTTAATTGAAGCAATCCTGAGATAAACCAAAGGAGGGAGCAAAGTGGAGAAAGAAAGGAGCAAAAAGGAATCAAGTTGTGCAGCTGAAAAGTTCGATCGATCCAAGTTAAGGTTCGATCGATCGAACATTTATGATCGATCACAGTACTTCTCGATAGATCCAACCTTGGCATTTGCTGAAATTCCAAGTTCGATCGATCGAACATCACCTTCGATCGATCGAACCCTATTTTATCCTATTCAAATGATTGATCTTATCCACAGCTGTACGCCTACCAACCACTTTTGTTTTTTTCCCTATAAATATCTTGAAAATATCTCAGCCTTATCATTATCCGGAGGAGTCAGACCACTTCGATCGATCCAAGATGCAGTTCGATCGATCGAACCCATTTTCGATCGATCCAAGTTAAGGTTCGATCGATCGAACTTCCTCCAGCGAGAAAAAGTTAAAATCCAGCTCATTTATTTCGTCCTTCATCCAATCATTGGAGAATATGCCTTGCACGACCACAGCTCATCATGGGGTGTATTTGACCTACCTATATAAGGAATATGATACACTTTTTGAGTAAGTCTCTTGTCACACATTGAAAATCATCTTGGAGGCTATTCTTGGAGAGGAAGAAGGGAGGAAGCTAGAGCAACCATTGGAGGAGATCTTCACCAACAAGGAGCAGCCATGGAGTTAGCCCTTGAGGGTTGGATCATCACTACCATGAGTGGCTAGACATCCTCTTGGGGCTAGAGTTAGCCCCAAGCATGCTTTCTATACTCTAATCTTGTGTATTATTGAGGGATTAGTGTTGTATGATACATCTTGATATTCATGTATATATAAATCTTGATTATTTCATGATTTATATGGTTTAATGCTTTCAATTGACTATTCTATTCTATCCATATGTCTATGTACGCTAGAGTAGGATATTCATGTGCTTATCCCTAGATTTAGTGTTTTTGATGCATGTCTATGTGTATTGATGCTATAGATCTAGAGATTATCAAGATGATATGCTTAATGAATGCTATTTTGGTTCATTTGATGGTTTATGCCTATTTTTGATGGTTTGTGCCTCTCCCCTAGTCTAGATAGCTTTATTTTCATGCTAGTAGTGTAGATTTAGTGTAGTGGTAGTGTAATGTTAGATGGGAGGACAATCTACTCTTGATGTTTGATGTTCCATGCTTGTGAGTCCAAATGGCATATTCCTCTAATATTGTGTTGTATGTGGAATTTTGAGCTTAATGAAGGATTAATGACTAGTTATGATATGTTGTATCTTTCACATGTGTTTAGACAATTTGTTCCTCTCCCAATAGATATTTTGTACCTCTCACATGATGTTTAGATAATGCATGTTTAACTAAATCATCCTTATGGATTGCTTGGACTATGAGCTTAATGAAAGGTTCAATGACTTGAATTGTTATTTTGTTATCTTCACATGATGTTTAGATAATATATTCCTCTACCAATAGATGTATTGTGGCCTCATACATGTTGATTGAGCCAATTTGCACTTGTTGAGTCACCCTTACCAATTGAATGTCTTTTACACACACAATATTGTTGCAACACATTCATTTCCCTCATTAGTCACTTGATTATGGTTTGGAATAGTATTGTTTGGTGGTGATCTCTACATCCCAAGACCTTTCCTTCTTACTTACTCTTTATCTTATTGCATTGCTTTATTATAGTTTAGCTCATTTAGTATAATCAACCAACCCAATTCTCTTTTGCAATCATTTGGTACGTGATCGGTTGGTCAATCATACATCAACCTTCGCAACAGCACGAATCATTGTAAAATAGGGCTATTGGTCGGGTAAGTCGAACCACTGGGACTGCGCTAGTCTAAGGCAACCTAAATGTCTAGAATCATTCTTAGAATGATAAGGGGTAATAAGGGTTTGTTTGTTGTCACTAAACTAGAAATGTAAAGATGCATAAACTAGTAGATTGAAAGGAATGTAAAGAAGTGAGATACAAGTAGAAAAGACTAGGGAGATGAATCCACTACCTACTCTATTAACATGCTAGTATGTGGTTAACTTGGGAAACAAATTAGATATATGGCAATGATATGTAGTAATACAAAATTACTACACTATCTCCAAGAATTTCATAGAATCAAGATTTAAGCATAATCCCTCAAAGTTATACATGCTTGACTACCTAAATGAAATTGTAGCTTCACATATTCACTAAGCTAGGGACTATCAAACCCCTCAATAACTATGGTGATAGCACATGGAGCTAAGAATCAAGAATAAATCCATCAAAGGGGGACCCTAAGCTATGGATTAACAAGATTCTCAAATACATGCCAATAAAAACACTTTCACAATCTTGTTTCCATTGTCACTATGGAAATGAAAGCAATACAACCATGAGAACATACACTCTAAGAGAAGATAATATATTCAACATGATCATTTATAAGAGTTTATGTTCATTACATCAAATACAAGCTCTAGACCATGAAAGTGCCATATATATACATATTTCCCAAGATTAAACCAAAACTAAGACATGCTTACAAAGTAGGGCTTCATCACCTCCCTAGATAGGGAGTTAGTTACCCATTGCCAAGCTAGAAGAAGGAAGAAGCTCCATCTTCATGGCCATTTTCGTGCAACCTTCTTGGAGCTTGAAGAACCCCTCCTTTTTCTTGCTCTCTTCTCTCTCCTCTATCTTGCAAAATGTAGCTTAATGATATGTGTGGCCTTGCTTCCCTTTATTAGATATCTTATCCACTCCAAGAGGCTACCAACCAACATCTCCAACCACTTCATTAAAGAGGAAAACAAAATGAAGAAACCAAGGTGCAAGTGGGCTGAAATGAGCCATTTCCGAAGGGCATTCTGCCCAAATTTCGAGTGCTCGAAATAGGGCCTCGAGCACTCGAATTTAGTGTAAAAAGCTCCATGCTTCACTTGCTCCGCCCAGACCTACTTTGATGAAATGGCCATAACTTTGCGCTCCGAACTCTGAATGACGAACCATTTAAAGATTTGGAGAGCTAATTCAGAGTTTGAAATACTTCATGTTTTGGTGGAGATCCAATTCTCAAGTATGGTTGGTCGAAAATGAAGATCAAGGCAGAATTTCATTGCTGCCAGGCAGTTCTGCACACCTCTGGTAACGAGGCCATAACTCTCTGCTCTGAGCTCCGAATGACAAACCGTTTGAAGATTTAGAAAGATAACTCAGAGCTCTAAATATGCCATTTTATAATGGAAGTCCAGATCTCGAGCTTTCTGGGTCAAAAGTGGCAATCAAAATTGATCTTCACTGCTGCCAGAATTTCAGAATTGGCTCCCCTCTTTTGTAGACATGTTACTCCACCCAAAAAGCCCTCTCTCTCCTCCAAGAAACATCCCCAACCAACTCATAAAGAGAGCATACAAAGTTAGCAAATTTCTGAGCACAAGTGGCTGATCTCGTGAAGCAATCTGCCCTAATTTCGAGCACTTAAAAATTGGCCAGAATGCCCTATGCTTGATTTGCTCTGCCCGGACCTACTTTGGTAAAATGGCCATAACTTTGCGCTCTGAACTCCAAATGATGAACCGTTTGAAGATTTGGAAAGATAATTCAGAGTTCTAAAAACTTTATGTTTTGGTGGAGATCCAATTCTCAAGTCTGATTGGTCGAAATTGAAGAACAAGGCAGACTTTCATTGCTGCCAGGCAGTTCTGAGCACGTCTAATAAGAAGATCATAACTCTCTGCTCCGAACTCCGAATGAAAAACCGCTTGAAGATTTGGAAAGCTGATTCAGAGCTCTAAATCTTTCATGTTATGATGGAAGTCCATTTCTTGAGTTTGGTAGGTCAAAATGGCAAACAAAGTTCGGGCTTCACTACTGCCAGAATTTCAGAATTGGCACCTTGATATTCAAAAACTCTACAAAACACCCTTCTTGCTCCTTTATTGCAATTGAACCTGAAAATGCACAAAAACATACAAATGAAAGTAATCTACATAATTAAACGAACAATGGACTTAACTAATGCAATTAAGGGCGCTTGAATATGCAATATTCGGCGCTTATCACACCTCCAAACTTACATTTTGCTAGTCCCTTAGCAAAACTACAATGAAAAACTTAATGAAAAAACAACCATGGGCATGCTACTACAAAAATATCATCCATGGTAAAATGAGATAGATACATAGCTCAAATACAACTTGAAACAGACAAAAATTGGAGATGGGGTCATTGGGAAAACTACCTTGCATATACGAAGCATTGATACAAAAATTGGCTAAATACATTTCCACATACATGCATCAACATCAAAGTCTATATAAATAACTCAATTATCATCTCTTGAATGGAAATCAACTCTGTGAAAGTGAATTGGATTCTCAACATGCGGCTTTTACTTTCTTTTCCAATTCCAAAGCACAAGTTTTCAAATTATTGAATTCCCCTTTAAATGAGGTCCCTAAGGCATGATTTTATTTACCAGACAACTTTTATTGCTTGTTAACAATTTATTGTAACTCATAAGCGAAACATAGAATGGTTGTGCAATGCTGAAGTCCCTTAAGCTTTCTAACCAACTTATGTAGCAAGCGTTAGGCCAACAACTCCCAAACCAGATGGCTTTAGGGTGTTAAGTGTAGAGACACTCCAAAGGGCTTAATAGCTCAAGTTGGAAAGGCTACGAACTCTAGCGAACCATGTTTATTACAATTTTTTTGAATGACCGTGCAATGTTTAAGTCCTTTAAGCTTTCTAACCAACTCCTGTAGCAAGCGTTAGGCCAACATCTCCTAAACTAGACGGCTTTAGGGTGTTAAGTGTAGAGACACTCCTAGGGCTTAATAGCTCGAGTTGGAAAGGCTACGAACGTCAACCGGTCATTATTTTCTTTCCTTCTCAGCTTTTTTTTTTTTTTTTTTTTTTTTTTTTTTTTTTTTTTTTTTGAGATTCATGCCAAAAGTATTCATCCATTAGGTTCATCAAATCAGATTAACTAGGCCAAGATCAAGGTCAATCAAGTTGCATGCCTCACAGTTAAGTTTCCAATGTGCATCTGTGCATTGTGAAGCTTAAAAGAGTGTCAAATCCAGTGAGAATCTAATTGAGACATTTATACAGACTAATTTGAATCTACATGATCATTTCAACTCAAATTTTTCTTTGTTTTCAAAAATGTCACAATTGCTTCTATACACAAGGTATTAAACATATGCTTCATCTCCAACAGGTTTCAAATTACAATATCATTGCTTAGCAAAAATGCAAAAGAAAAAATGCATAAATGCACCACCAAACTTGAATGTCACATTATCCTCAATGTGAGAAGACAAGTAAATGAAAATAAGAACAGAGAGGGTTAAAGAACAATAATACTAAGCGGAGTGAGGAAGGTAAAGGTTTCCATCTATGTGAATGTGCAAGTGCTTCCCCCAAACTTGGACATGAAGACCTAGCAAAACACAACTAATATACACATGTAAAAGCATAGGCTCTTAAGAAAATCAAAACAGAATTAAAAACACTAACCTGAATTGTAGTGCAAGATAAAAATCCAAACAAAACACAAATGCAGACATTAGCCACAAGTTTAAAATGGATAGCAAAAGAATGCCAAAAGTGTGCCATTTTTTTTTTTTTTTCTTTTTTGAATGGCATGCATGAGGGTGTTGTGGAGGAATTGAGGATGGGGTTGATTGAGTGTGAAGGGTGGTGGGTGGTTAGGGAGTGAAGGTTCCGAGAGAGAGATGGTGGCATGCATGGTGGGGTGAGATGAGGAAGTTTGGTGAGGTTGGTTGGATGGTTGGGAAAATAGAGGATGCCGAGAGGGGCATGCTTGGGGGTTGCATGGTGTTGGTGTGTGTAGATGCCGAGAGATTAGTTTGTGGGTTGAGGTGGTGGAAGTTGATGGTGCATGCAAGATGCCGAGAGGGTGGGGTTGGGGTGAGGGTTGATGGTGGTGGAAGTTGAAGCCGAGAGGACTTGTGTTGGGGAAGTTGATGGTTAGGGAGTGTTCGAGCACTCGGCATGCAGGTTTATGGTGGCACCTGCATGGTCGCATGCATACATGGTGTGTGGTTAGGTTGCTTGGGTAAAGAGAGAGAGAGGAAGAAAGTTGGGTGATGAGATGTTGGTTAGGCTCGAGCACTCTAAATGGGAGCTGGAGTGCTCGAGCTCTGGGCAGTGAGATTGGCCAAGATGTGGTAGGAATGTCGAGCACTCGAAATGCCAATTCGAGTGCTCGAAATTGGATCAGTAAGCTCGGGGAAATGAGGAGGATTGTGGGATGAAATGTTGAGCACTCGGAATGGGTGCTAGAACTTTCGAGCATTCTAAATGGGTGCTAGAGCTCTCAAACTGGAGGCAGTGAGCAGGCTATTGACGCATTGAAATGGACTTATGCAACATTGAGATGGAAGTTGTAAAGTGAGGAACATTATGCAACATACCAACATTATTCAAATTGGATGGAAATCTCAAAAATGAAATTTTCAAGCTTCAAAAAAACTTTGCAACTCCATTTTAATGTAATGCATGGATGGAAAAATTTGAAAATTGTTCATAGTTTGCAATTTTTCTCTAATGCATGGAGAATATTGAAAATTTTTCAAACATTGCAAATGTATGGAAAAATTTTAAACGGTGCAAGAATTTCAATGCATGGATGGAATTTGGGAAATTTTTTCAAAAATGCATTAAAAATGAGACATTATGCACATGAGTAGCATTCCCAAGATGCGGTGAAATTGCTAGAAAGCGATGGAAACTTCCGGGAATGAAAATTAGAGTTGAGAAGGTCTAAGAAGCCAGTCTAAAATTTTGGAACACGACTGAAGAGATTTCCAGAAAAATTAAATTTTTGGCTTTTCTTAACCATTTCCCAGAAAATTTCAAGGCACGAGCAATTTGAGAAGGTAGGGAAGCTTGGAACATCGAAAGAATTTCTTCCCTTGCTTTGCTAAATTTAATGTCGATAACTAGACGAACCAGGATCGGGATCCATTGGAGAGATGGATCCTTAACGCTTCGTATGCAACTTGCCTCCTTCATATGGTCTCAAACTTGAATCAATGAATGGTGAGGGAATTTGATCCTTCCGAAGAGAAACAAGTTTGGCCTTAGAGGATTTGAGCATCACTTTTAATCTACTTCTTTTATTTTCGGATTTAAGCAAAGGTGTTGCTTGTTCGAGATTATGGAGGCTCGTTGAATGTCATTGTCTTGACTAAGAATGGGAGGATGATGACCTTTCATATTTGCAATCTCCAATTCATATACCTCATTGTACTCAAATGGTTTGTTCATAGGTTGAGTATCACGGACAATGATTCTAGATTGGGCCGGAATGATTGGAAGAATTTCCAGCAACTTGCCAATATTCTCCTTACCCTTGTCCGGTGGTTCACCTTCAAAATGTTGAGGTAACTCCGGTGAAGAAATGGAAGGAGATGGACAATCCCAAGATAGAAATGGATTTGGTGCTTCCCATAAAGGAGAGGAAAATGGTGATGGAATATCAAGCAAGGAGTTGACTTCCCGAATGGATTTTTCCTCATCAAAATCCTCAAAATCAGAGTGGACCAAGCAAGCTTGTAGGGGATCCTCCGTTGAAGGAGGTGGAATTGGATTTTCAATGAGTTCATCAGCAATAGTGATTGCAAAACACTCACTCTCATCCAAAGAAAGATGCGCAGCATTGAAAATATTGAGCTTAACATTCATATTCCCAAAAGAGATATCCATCAATCCAGTTCTACAGTTAATAGAAGCATTAGCTGTAGCTAGAAAAGGACATCCGAGAATTATGGGAATGTGTTTTCTTGGGTCGTGGACTGGTTCCGTATCAAGAACCACGAAGTCTACCGGGAAGTAGAACCTATCCACCTTTATGATAACATCTTCAATGATTCCCCGTGGTTGCTTAATAGATCTATCAGCAAGTTGCAATACTATCGGAGTTGGTTTAAGATCTCCCAAACCAAGTTGTAGGTAAACCGAATATGGAATCAAATTCACACTAGCTCTAAGTCAAGGAGGGCCCTCTCGATTTTGTTGTCACCAATGACACAAGAGATTGTGGGGGCACCCGGATCCTTATACTTCGGAGGAGTGCTGTGCTGAATGATCGCACTAACAATTTCGGTTAACCTCACTTTCTTTGGTAAATGACTTCTGGAAGTGCGCTTTTGAGTGCACAAATCCTTAAGGAATTTTGCATAGGGAGGAATTTGCTTGATAGCATCCAAGAGAGGAAGATTGATCTTTACTTGCCTGAAAACTTCCCACATGTCTTGAATTTTGCAATTCTTATTCCCAAAATGTGTCGACTCTTGGAGATGTTGAGGAAATGGAGCTTTTGGCTCATAAGAAGTTTCCACATTTGGGGTGACATGAGTGGGCTTTCCGTGAATGGTATTTGGACAAGAAGAGCTTGAATTTGGACTTGAAGAGCTTGAATTCGGATTTTTCAAAGGAGGGTTTTTCTCACTTGTGTCTCTATCAACCTTGTTGTCAACCACTCTACCACTCCGAAGGGTGGTGATAGCTTGAACTTGTTCATGAGTCGGCCCACTCGGAGGAGGGGTTTCATCAATCACATGCATTCCTCTAGGATTTTCAAATGGTTGAGCGGGAAGCTTACCCTTGTCTTTTTGAAGAAGTTGGTTCACTTGGTTAGCTATTTGTCCCATTTGAATTTCGAGCCTAGCTATGGATTGAGTATGGGAGTGAACCATTTGGAGAGTAGGTTGCAAGGATGTCAAGAGATGCTTGTTGGAATCCATGATTTGCTTGTTTAATGATTCCATCATTTGCACATTTAATGATTCCATCATTTGCTTGTTTGCAGCCACTATCTCATCAATTGGATTCACAGGAGGTTGAGTGGAGACATTTGGATTGTATGGAGGTTGGTAGCTTGAAGAGGCTTGGAAAGGCCTACCTTGATATTGAGAAGAGGGCTGATTTTGAGGCCCTTGATTTTGAAGTTGGGAATTTTGTGGGGCTTGTAGCCTCCACGAAAAATACGGATGGTCCCTCCAACCTGGATTATATGTATTGGAATACGGGTTATGCTCGGGCCTTGAGAACATGGCATTAGCTTGCTCTTGGTTGGGATTGGGAAATTGCTCCGGTGTGGGGCAATCTTCCGAGAGATGGAAAGGACTAGTACATGAAGCACAAACCGAACTTGCCGAATTTTGAGACAATGAAGGGGGAAGATGTGGTGCCATTAATTGGTAGAATTTATGAGCAATGGCATCCACTTGAGATGATTCCTCCCTTATTGATTTTTGTTGACAAGGATTGGTGTTCTTTGGAGTGGTTGAGGTCGGAGCCCTACAAGAATTGTGTTGAAGTGAATTTGCAATTGAGCCCAAGAAGTAATAGAGTTGGGAGCGAGGGAGTTCAACCAATATTTTGCCCTATCCTTTAGGGAGAATGGGAAAAGATGTAAGTGGAATGCATTTTCAGGAAATCCTCTCAACCGGATGGTCGAGCAGATTTCAAGAAACTCATCGAGATGCTTATATGGATCTTCATTATCAAAACCATGAAAAGATGGAAGCATTTGGATGGTACTAGATTTGATCTCATATTGAGCTGCATCGATGTTTGGCATCACTATGCAAGATGGAGAAGCATAGGTGGTAGGGATGAAATGATTTCTAAGAGTCATTGGCTCGATATTAGGAATTTCAGCCCTTTCATTCCCCGGATTTCCTATATTATCCCCCATTGTATTAAATTCAGTTTCAAGATCCCGTATAAGAGTAGGTTCCCTAGGGTTCCGTCTAAGAGTTCTTTCAAGAGAGTTAATATCAATGGGAGAATCGATTGTGGGTAAGGAAAGTGACCTACGACCGAACATCAACAACAAAACATATACTCAACAAAGCAATTCATCAACCACAACTCCACATACGATGTTCCCTTTCTCCTCAATTATCAAGACAGAAAATAAATGGCCACGACAAGGACCGATACTTGAACACAAAATTAAAACAATAATATAGCCTCAACAAGGGCTTGCAAATAAATTAACTACTTTTAAGCGTAACACATGCACAAAATATAACAATGCGAAACTAAAAGGTCAAGAAGCTTACCTAGGGTCTTCTAGACTTACACTTTGCTAGCGTTCCCACGGCGAGAGTCGAGTCCCTAGAATCTTACAACATAAAAATGGTTAAACCACACGAGAAATATGCACAAAACACAATATTAACAATCACACTAAGTTTAACCCTAAAACTTTGGTTGCTAAACTGTATGCAAGTCCCCGGCAATGGCGCAAAAAATTGATCGGTTGGTCAATCATACATCAACCTTCGCAATAGCACGAATCATTGTAAAATAGGGCTATTGGTCGGGTAAGTCGAACCACTGGGACTGCGCTAGTCTAAGGCAACCTAAATGTCTAGAATCATTCTTAGAATGATAAGGGGTAATAAGGGTTTGTTTGTTGTCACTAAACTAGAAATGTAAAGATGCATAAACTAGTAGATTGCAAGGAATGTAAAGAAGTGAGATACAAGTAAAAAAGACTAGGGAGATGAATCCACTACCTACTCTATTAACATGCTAGTATGTGGTTAACTTGGGAAACAAATTAGATATATGGCAATGATATGTAGCAATACAAAATTACTACACTATCTCCAAGAATTTCATAGAATCAAGATTTAAGCATAATCCCTCAAAGTTATACATGCTTGACTACCTAAATGAAATTGTAGCTTCACATATTCACGAAGCTAGGGACTATCAAACCCCTCAATAACTATGGTGATAGCACATGGAGCTAAGAATCAAGAATAAATCCATCAAAGGGGGACCCTAAGCTATGGATTAACAAGATTCTCAAATACATGCCAATAAAAACACTTTCACAATCTTGTTTCCATTGTCACTATGGAAATGAAAGCAATACAACCATGAGAACATACACTCTAAGAGAAGATAATATATTCAACATGATCATTTATAAGAGTTTATGTTCATTACATCAAATACAAGCTCTAGACCATGAAAGTGCCATATATATACATATTTCCCAAGATTAAACCAAAACTAAGACATGCTTACAAAGTAGGGCTTCATCACCTCGCTAGATAGGGAGTTAGTTACCCATTGCCAAGCTAGAAGAAGGAAGAAGCTCCATCTTCATGTCCATTTTCGTGCAACCTTCTTGGAGCTTGAAGAACCCCTCCTTTTTCTTGCTCTCTTCTCTCTCCTCTATCTTGCAAAATGTAGCTTAATGATATGTGTGGCCTTGCTTCCCTTTATTAGATATCTTATCCACTCCAAGAGGCTACCAACCAACATCTCCAACCACTTCATTAAAGAGGAAAACAAAATGAAGAAACCAAGGTGCAAGTGGGCTGAAATGAGCCATTTCCGAAGGGCATTCTGCCCAAATTTCGAGTGCTCGAAATAGGGCCTCGAGCACTCGAATTTAGTGTAAAAAGCTCCATGCTTCACTTGCTCCGCCCAGACCTACTTTGATGAAATGGCCATAACTTTGCGCTCCGAACTCTGAATGACGAACCATTTATAGATTTGGAGAGCTAATTCAGAGCTTTAAATACTTCATGTTTTGGTGGAGATCCAATTCTCAAGTATGGTTGGTCGAAAATGAAGATCAAGGCAGAATTTCATTGCTGCCAGGCAGTTCTGCGCACCTCTGGTAACAAGACCATAACTCTCTGCTCTGAGCTCCGAATGACAAACCGTTTGAAGATTTAGAAAGATAACTCAGAGCTCTAAATATGCCATTTTATAATGGAAGTCCAGATCTTGAGCTTTCTGGGTCAAAAGTGGCAATCAAAATCGAGCTTCACTGCTGCCAGAATTTCAGAATTGGCTCCCCTCTTTTGTAGACATGTTACTCCACCCAAAAAGCCCTCTCTCTCCTCCAAGAAACATCCCCAACCAACTCATAAAGAGAGCATACAAAGTTAGCAAATTTCTATGCACAAGTGGCTGATCTCGTGAAGCAATCTGCCCTAATTTCGAGCACTCAAAAATTGGCCAGAATGCCCTATGCTTGGTTTGCTCCGCCCGGACCTACTTTGGTAAAACGGCCATAACCTTGCGCTTTGAACTCCAAATGATGAACTGTTTGAAGATTTGGAAAGCTAATTCAGAGTTCTAAAAACTTTATGTTTTGGTGGAGATCCAATTCTCAAGTTTGATTGGTAGAAATTGAAGAACAAGGCAGACTTTCATTGCTGCCAGGCAGTTCTAAGCACCTCTAATAAGAAGATCATAACTCTCTGCTCCAAACTCCGAATGACAAACCGCTTGAAGATTTGGAAATCTGATTCAAAGCTCTAAATCTTTCATGTTATGATGGAAGTCCAGTTCTTGAGTTTGGTAGGTCAAAATGGCAAACAAAGTTTGGGCTTCACTGCTGCCAGAATTTCAGAATTGGCACCTTGATATTCAAAAACTCTACAAAACACCCTTCTTGCTCCTTTATTGCAATTGAACCTGAAAATGCACAAAAACATACAAATGAAAGTAATCTACATAATTAAACGAACAATGGACTTAACTAATGCAATTAAGGGCGCTTGAATATGCAATATTCGGCGCTTATCAGTACGCTAGAGTCGAAGTTGAAATTCCAACACGTATAATCCCTTGGGACGATCCCTACTCACCCTATCTATATTTTATATAGAGAAAGGTAGTAGTGGCTTTCTATAAATGTAAAACTTGGCCACCTCCTAAACACACAACTTGCAAGCTTTGTTGGTTGTGGCGACTTCATCAAGGAAACCAACAAGTTTTTGGCGCCGTTGCCGGGGATTAACGGTTTTGTTGGAATTAAACTAGACAATAGTGTTCATTAGATTGCTTCTATTTTTATTTTATTTTCCATTGTATATTCTTTTCTCTTGATTCTCATTATTATTTGTTCAATTAGGTACTTGACTACAAGGAAGGCGAACTTTGGAACTTAAAGAAATCATTGGAGCTTAAAAGCTAAATTTGGAGTTGAAGTGCTAAAGGACCGTTGTGAGCAATTCTTGGAACTCTTGTATTTTAATTGTTTCACTTCTTTGTATGCGTGTGATAGCCCTTGTTGAGGCTCATTTTATTGCTAAATTTTTGTCTAAGCATAGGCCCTTGTTGAGGCCAATTTTTTCTTGCATTTGGGTTTTAATTGTGAATGGAGGAATTGTTTGATCCAAGTTTGGGGGGGAATTACATCCCTTCACCTTATGCTCGTCCATCACATTTTAATCCTTATGAGATTGAATCCAATTCATTTCATGCATCATCTTATTATGGACTTGATCACTCATTTAATCCTTTTTATGACTATTGCCCTCCACCACCATTTTATGATGAATCAATTCCACCACCTTCTAAGTACTCACCCGGATTTGAAGAAAAAGTGTTAGCTTTACTTGATGTGCATATTTCACACACTTCACTTATTAATTCTCATTCTCAAACTTTAGCCAACTTAGAAGCTCAAGTTGAGCAAATTACAAATACTTTTTCTCATCAAGAGGAGGAGGAAGAGGCAAATGAAAAAATGGCAAGAACTTCAATGTATATAGATGAGGATGATGAGAGTTAGGAGAATGAAACAAGTGAGCTAATACCTAACACTCTATCTTGTATAGAGGAGGAAGTGGCAAGTGAGTTAGTGGCTAATCCAATAGAACATAACATGATTAATGAGGACTTTTCTTGTTTTGATTATGATTTTATCTCAGAGATGGCTACTCTAGAGAGTGAGGAGATGTTGACCACACTTGAGGTAGGAGAGAAGGAGGAGGAACTTGTTGAAGAGGGCCTTCCTTCTATTATCTCTAATGACCCTCTTGAGGAGTGTCTTTTGGAAATGTATAAAAATTGTGGTTTTGACTTTAAAAGCTCTAAAAATGAAATAAACTCTCTAATGGACTCCTTAGCTTACTTAGAAGGTGAGGAAATGGTAATTTATGAGGAGGAGAAAAGGGATGAAGAGAGGGTGTTTCATATTAATCCAAATGAGTCTTTGAAAGACAATGCCTCACCAATTATCAATATGGATGATCATTTGAATGTGTTTCAAGAACACAACAAAGAGGCAAGCCTAACCATGATTGATTTTGTTTTCAAGACCGTGGATGAATGGAACAATATCATCTCTTTTAATTCTTTTCAAGTCATTCTTTTGGAGGATGATTTTATTGTCATAAGTGGGACATTAAATGAGAAAAGTGAAAATAGGGTCAATAAGGATGTTTCATATCCAGTTTTTGATTCATTTGATTAGTGAGTTGACCTAACGTCTTGCTAGAGACGTTAAACACTAGTATTCGTAGAGTTTCACAACTCTATTCCTCCCTCATTTCTTTTTATTTTTCATTCTTGTGTACATTCTTCCATCTATTATTCAAATTTTCATTCTTGTTACCATCATTGGGGCTTTGCATAGGATTTTCTGCACTTTCAGTTCAAAATTAGGCATTTGGTGTCAGTTCGATCGATCACAAGAGCACCTTCGATCGATCGAATTGTTCTTCAATCGATCCAACTATGGATTCGATCGATCGAACTCCACTTGAGTCCCAACACTTAGAAAAAATTTTGAGCTTTCATCAATTTTGAAAGTGCATGCTCTCGGGATCTCCAAAATTTTACATGTTCGATCGATCGAATTTCATCTTGGATCGATCACAGCTATGTTCGATCGATCGAACTTCATCTTCGATCGATCACAACTTTGCCCCTTTGACCCTTTCACTTTTTGACTTTTTCCTATTTCTATTTTTATTTTATTTTATTTTATTTTATTTTTTTTATTTCATTTAGTTACCTCTCTCTCTTGACTAAAAAAAAAAAAAAACAGACGTATTTGGAAATTTGTTAAAAACACAAAAATATTTTTGTTAATTTTATTTTATTTTCAAAAATTCCAAAAAGATTTTTATTTTATTTTCATTTTTACTTTTATTTCCAAGCTTTATTTTTATTTTTATTTCAAATATTTAAAATTAAAAAAAAAAAAATCAAATCCCAAAACATTTTTCTTTTATTTTATTTTATTTCCTTTTATCTTATTTCCAAAAATCCAAAAATATTTTGTTTAACTTTAATTTTTAATTCTTCTAACTTAAAAAAAAAAAAAAAATGAAAAACAAAAAGTAAGAAAATTTTGTATATACTTGCATTGTACATATTCTTTCCATTTTTTTTTTTTTTTGCATTGTATATGTTACTTTTCATTTCTTACATTGCACATATTGTTTTTCATTTCTTACATTGAACATATTCTTTCATTACATTTTGCCTTATTTAATTTTCTTTTTATATTTTGTTCATGCATTTTATTCTTTGTTTTTCTTCCATTTTGTATATACTTGCTTTCATTAAATGAAAAATATAAAAAGATTCATCATTGTGCCCTTATGTGTAGTCATGCATCCTTTATGCTTTAGTTAGGGCTTGATCTTATATCTCTCTTGCATCATGTGTTACATTGCCTTAGCATGCTTGATTTGATTATTCTTATCCCATTTGATATTTGATGTGAGTTTGCTAGCGTGGTTATTCAAGTAGGTTGTTGATTCCAAGTTTGGAGGAGATGTCTTTCGAATTGGATCATGACCGGGCTTCATGTCTACACCACCACGGTATACTCTTTCCATTTTTTTTCCATTGTTCTCATTGCACATTGAGGACAATGTGCGGTTTAAGTTTGGGGGTAAGGTGTCTTGTTGCATTCTACTTAAGATTTGAGCTTTAAATGCATGATTGAGATTTGAGATTGATGTTAGCTATGATTTTGATCTTTTGAGGATTATATTGCTTAAAATTTAAAAATTGCTTGACTTGAGAGTCTAATACTCCTTGTATGCCTTGAGGATGCCATTTAGGAGTAAATTTTTCAAAAGATTGATATCTTGCTTGCATTTGTGGTCCACATCATCCTGAATTTGTGATTGTTTTGAGATTCATTCTAGGATTCTACACTAGTACCGGTGCACACTAGCATTCATTTGTGGGGTACATGCTTTGTTGATTATTGAATTGGTCATATCCCAATTGGGCTAGTAGTGCATTGAAAGCTTTCATTCTTGATAAAGGTGGATAACAACCCCTTTTCATTGAGTAGCCGGGATTCTTGCCTCATTAAGCAGTGAACTTCTCGCGCCGAAAGGTGGAGGGCCCAAACTCTAGGTTAATAATTGAAAAAAAAAAAAAAAAAAAAAAGTTGCAAAAAACAATAAAAGTGAGGACTTCTCCCAAAAGACGAGAAGTGGGAAATGATTAGATGGTT
Source organism: Cornus florida (assembly GCF_030987335.1). Classification (NCBI taxonomy): domain Eukaryota; kingdom Viridiplantae; phylum Streptophyta; class Magnoliopsida; order Cornales; family Cornaceae; genus Cornus; species Cornus florida. Next base: position 48,906,339 of record NW_026775571.1, on the reverse strand, counting down.
GTTGTCTTAATTTGTAGCCTAGTTGATTTGAGTTTGTAAGTCCGTTGGGATGTCTTAACACCTAATGCCATAAAGCCATCTGGTTTGGGAGTCATTGACCTAAAGCTCACTACATGAATCTTCTAGAAAGCTTAAGAGATCAACACATTGCACAACATTTCCATCTTTGATCCTCAATAAATAAATAAAAAGAAAAAAGAAGAAGAAAATGAGTGAAAAGAATAAGCGCACCTAGAACAATAAAGCTTTAATAAAAGGTCCACTCTCTTATCTTGATGATCGGTACTAGATTTGTGTGCTAGTTTGAAGGTAAGGATGTGATTACTTCTCTAGTTGGCTAAGATAGCAACACACTTGATGCCGGACCTCTCACATGGATTCTAGACTTGTTTCGATTTTTATGATCATTTTCTTGATATGTGGAGGACCATACTTGCTTGCTTGATATTGAAATTTTGGGAGATTGCTTAGAAATGGTTGAAAAATTGCATACTTGAGGTAGTTTTCTCCCAATGCTTGTTTGCAATATTGGTGCCTCTTTTGAAAGAATGAGCTTAATGTTTGTGGGTACTATTTCTGGAAACCCTCACGAGACTTTACTCGTCCACTAGGGATAACCTAGGGGTTTAAAAGGCTTGTTGCATATGCTAAATGCAATCGTGTTCCCTACGAAAATGGTGTTATCATTTTACTTGCTTTCCAGTTTACACTTGTATAGTTGTTTATTTCATTCCTTTACTTCTTAGTTCATTGCTAGGGACTAGCAATATTTAAGTTTGGGGGTGTGATGAGCACTGAAAAGTGCGCATTTAAACCCGTTAAGCTTAAGCATTCTAGTACCTTTATCTATCTTACTTTGCCGTTTTAGACTTATTACGTGTTATTTATATTTTCAGGCACTAATCCCAAAATTTAGCTAACTCAGCTAAATAAGAGCTTAATTGAAGCAATCCTGAGATAAACTAAAGGAGGGAGCAAAGTGGAGAAAGAAAGGAGCAAAAAGGAATCAAGTTGTGCAGTTGAAAAGTTTGATCGATCGAACATCTATGATCGATTATAGTACTTCTCGATAGATCCAACCTTGGCCTTTGCTGAAATTCCAAGTTCGATTGATCGAACATCACCTTCGATCGATCGAACCCTATTTTGTCCTATTCAAATGATTAATCTTATCCACAGATGTACGCCTACCAACCACTTTTGTCTTTTTCCCCATAAATATCTTGAAAATATCTCAGCCTTGTCATTATCCGGAGGAGTCAGACCACTTCGATCGATCCAAGATGCAGTTCGATTGATCGAACCCATTTTCGATCGATCCAAGTTAAGGTTCGATCGATCGAACTTCCTCCAGCAAGAAAAAGTTAAAATCCAGCTCATTTATTCCGTCCTTCATCCAATCATTGGAGAATATGCCTAGCACGACCACAGCTCATCATGGGGTGTATTTGACCTACCTATATAAGGAATATGATACACTTTTTGAGTAAGTCTCTTGTCACACATTGAAAATCATATTGGAGGCTATTCTTGGAGAGGAAGAAGGGAGGAAGCTAGAGCAACCATTGGAGGAGATCTTCACCAACAAGGAGCAGCCATGGAGTTAGCCCTTGAGGGTTGGATCATCACTACCATGAGTGTCTAGACATCCTCTTGGGGCTAGAGTTAGCCCCAAGCATGCTTTCTATACTTTAATCTTGTGTATTATTGAGGGATTAGTGTTGTATGATACTTCTTGATATTCATATATATATAAATCTTGATTATTTCATGGTTTGTATGGTTTAATGCTTCCAATTGACTATTCTATTCTATCCATATGTCTATGTATGCTAGAGTAGGATATTCATGTGCTTAGCCCTAGATTTAGTGTTTTTGATGCATGTCTATGTGTATTGATGCTATAGATCTAGAGATTATCAAGATGATATGCTTAATGAATGCTATTTTGATTCATTTGATGGTTTATGCCTATTTTTTATGGTTTGTGCCTCTCCCCTACTCTAGATAGCATTATTTTCATGCTAGTAGTGTAGATTTAGTGTAGTGGTAGTGTAATGTTAGATGGGAGGACAATCTACTCTTGATGTTTGATGTTCCATGCTTGTGAGTCCAAATGGCATATTCCTCTAATATTGTGTTGTATGTGGAATTTTGAGCTTAATGAAGGATTAATGACTAGTTATGATATGTTGTATCTTTCACATGTGTTTAGACAATTTATTCCTCTCCCAATAGATATTTTGTACCTCTCACATGATGTTTAGATAATGCATGTTTAACTAAATCATCCTTATGGATTGCTTGGACTATGAGCTTAATGAAAGGTTCAATGACTTGAATTGTTATTTTGTTATCTTCACATGATGTTTAGACAATATATTCCTCTACCAATAGATGTATTGTGGCCTCACACATGTTGATTGAGACAATTTGCACTTGTTGAGTCACCCTTACCAATTGAATGTCTTTTACACACACAACATTGTTGCAACATATTCATTTCCCTCATTAGTCACTTGATTATGGTTTGGAATAGTATTGTTTGGTGGTGATCTCTACACCCCAAGACCTTTCCTTCTTACTTACTCTTTATCTTATTGCATTGCTTTATTATAGTTTAGCTCATTTAGTATAATCAACCAACCCAATTTTCTTTTGCAATCATTTGGTACGCTAGAGTCGAAGTTGAAATTCCAACACGTATAATCCCTTGGGACGATCCCTACTCACCCTATCTATATTTTATATAGAGAAAGGTAATAGTGGCTTTCTATAAATGTAAAACTTGGCCACCTCCTAAATTCACAACTCTTCAAGCTTGACTTGGTATCGCGACCCTTGTAAAGGACCGGTCACCAGTCTACTCGTGGCTAGTACGGATGTTCTTCCAGAACCTCCGACCGTCCCCGCGTACCATGGTAGAGCTGGTTACTACTATAGATGGCCATCAGATTTCTATTACTGTGGACACACTAGCCAGATCATGCCATTGTCCACATCGATGCCGTCCACTGCTACATGAGCTTTATCCTAGGCTATACAGGCCTTCTTATGCCGACATGGCAATATTTTTGATAGGTCACCATGTCGATGATGAGACTTTCGCCACCCGCACTTTTCTTCCAGATGACCTATGGTTCTTTGATTCCGTTCTCTTTCGGAACATATATATGGCCGAGCACAAGATTCAGCGGCGAGGAGACTATCTGATAGCCCTCTATGCATTTTATGCAAGCCATTGGGTATCTATCCCCGTGCTTATCTGGAGCGTGATGAGGAAGCTCTTCGATGAGTATATCAGCAAGGAAAAGCCCGGAAGGGCTAAGTCTCTCCCATTTGGCCACCTCATCACCCAAATACTGATTGATTAGCGCTGTTCTTTCCATCCTTAGGAGCACCCTGAGAGAGGTTCCTGTCACTTTTTGAAGAAGGACTGGAACAAGAGCTACAATGCTATTTTCACCAGACTGCAGGACCACGTAGTAGTAGCTGTAGAAGAGCTCGAGGCTGAGGAGGCTGAGGTAGTAGCAGCAGACCCCGCAGTGGACGATGTACCAGTTGGTCCAGCTGCCGAGCACAGAGATATCGATTTAGAGCGACCTGCAGATGACGCAGAGCAGTACACTCCAGCTGGGTCACCAGTACACGAGGAGGAGCAGACTCAGGATCTTTTTTCTGATTCATCTGTACCTGAGGCTCCTAGTCAGACCCCCAGCTTTGGAGAGCATCTTTAGGCTCTTGAGGATACAGTGGTTGCTATCAGAGCTGATACTGCTGCCATTCGAGCCGATGCTGTAGCCCACCGAGCTGATTTTGCCACATTCCATACGGATGTCATTACTGTACTCCGAGACTTATCTAGGGATATCCGCGAAGCTCGCCCTGCCCATCCTGCCTCATCCACTTGAGATTCCTAGTTTCTTCTATCTTTTTATACTACACCTCTATGATCTATACTTCATTTTTGTCACTGTATATTATTTGCAGCCGGATATATCGGCTTTGCTCTTTTGATGTACTCTATACTTTATTTTCTTTATATATGTTTTTGCTATGGATTTCATCTATTATGTTCTTATATCTATCTGTTTGACTCCATCAGGTGTATCACAGTGACTACAGCGAGAGAGAATGCTACATAATTTTTAGGACCACCCTTATACCTCTCTCACTGTTTTATTTCATTTACACTTGTATGTCCACTGTGCACTGATTATCCCTTTTTGTTATCTGATGAATTTATCCAAGTGCCAAATTTCAGGACCACAGTTAATCCCAAGTTTGGGGGGCCATGCCACCCACTTTGGATACTTCAGTTCCAGCCATTCTTTGCCTTAATTGCACCGGTATACTCTTTCCTTTTGTTCTCTTTGCACATTGACGACATTGTACCACTTAAGTTTGGGGGTAATGGTGATGTTATAGTATTTGCTTTTAAATTCAAAATTTTAAGCATAACTTGTGTATTTGAGAGATTTTCTATGATTGAGATCCATGTTAGCGATGATTTTGATCTTTTGAGGACTATATTGCTTAAAATTAAAAAATTGCTTGACTTGAGAGTCCAATACTCCTTGTATACCTTGTGGATGCCATTTAGGAGTAAATTTTTCAAAAAATTGATATCTTGCTTGCACTTGTGGTCCACATCATCTTGATTTTGAGATTCACTCTAGTATTCTACACTAACATAGGCGCACACTAGCATTCATTTGTGGGGTACATGCTTTGTTGATTATTGAATTGGTTATATCCGAATTGGGCTAGTAGTGCATTGAAAGCTTTCATTCTTGATAAAGGTGGATAACATCTTTTCACTAAGTAGCTGGGATTCTAGCCTCATCAAGCACTGAATTTCTCGCGCCAAAAGGTGGAGGGCCCAAACTCTAGGTTAATAATTGAACTTGCTTACAAAAAAAAAGACAAAAAAAAAAGCAATAAAAAGTGAGGACTTCTCCCAAATGGTGAAAAGTGAGAAATGATTAGATGGAGGTTGTCTTGATTTGTAACCTAGTTGATTTGAGCTTGTAAGTCCGTAGGGGTGTTTGAACGCCTAATGCCCAAACTCTAGGTTAATAATTGAACTTAAAAAAATAATAATAATAATAATAAAAAATAGAAAAGTTGCAAAAGCAAAAAAAAAGTGAGGACTTCTCCTAAAAGGTGAGAAGTGGGAAATGATTAGATGGAGGTTGTTTTGATTTGTAGACTAGTTGATTTGAGCTTGTAAGTCCTTAGGGGTGTTTGAACGCCTAATGCCCTAAAGCCGTCTAGTTTGGGAGTCATTGACCTAACGCTCGACCTCATGAATCGCTAGAAAGCTTAATAGATCAACACATTGCACCATACTTCCATCTTTGATCCTATTAAAAAAAAAAAATTGAGTGAAAAGAATATGCGCACCTAGAACAATAAAGCTTTAATAAAAAGGTCCACTTCTTGTCTTGATGATCGGTATTAGATTTGTGTGCTAGTTTGAGGGTAAGGATGTGATCATTTCTTTAGTTAGCTAAGATAGCAACATATTTGATGTCGGTCCACTCAAAAAGGATTCTAGAGTTGTTTTGATTTGCATGATCATTTTATTGATGTGTGGAGGACCATATTTGCTTGTTTGATGTTGAGATTTTGGGAGATTGCTTAGAAATGTTTGAAAAATTGCATACTTGAGGTAGTTTTCTCCCAATACTTGTTTGTAATATTGGTATCTCTTTTGTGAGAATGAGCTTAATGTTTGTGGGTACCATTTCTAGAAACCCTCACGAGACTTCACTCATCCACTAGGGGTAACCTAGGGGTTTAAAAGGCTTGTTGCATATGCTAAGTGCAATCGTGTTCCTTACGAAAGTGGAGTTATCCATTTATTGTTTTCTAGATTCATACTTGTACAATTGTTCATTTCATTCCTTTACTTTCTAGTTCATTGTTAGGGACTAGCAATATTTAAGTTTGGGGGTGTGGTGAGCGCTGAAAAGTGCATATTTAAACCCCTTAAGCTTAGGCATTCTAGTACCCTTATCTATCTTACTTTACCGTCTTAGATTAATTTCGTGTTATTTCCATTTTAGGCACTTATCCCAAAAATAAGCTAACTCAGCCAAATAAGAGCAGAAATGAAGCAATTCTGGGATGAATCAAAGAAAGGAGCCAAGTGGAAGCAAGATGAAAAAAAGAGAGGTGGAATTCAACATCTTCGATCGATCTCAGATCAAGGTTCGATCGATCCAACATGATCGATCTCAGCACTTCAAGATGGATCAGAGCCATGGCGACATTTTCAAAGATCTCAAAAGTTCGATCGATCCAACATCATTCTTCGATCGATCGAACTACCTTGTCCTTATCCAAATGATTGATCTTATCTAGTTGTACCACCCTACCAACCACTTTTGTCCTTTTCCCCAAAATATCTTTGAAATATCTCAAATTTGTTTTTATCTAGAAAGCGCTGCCATTGAGGATCGATCCAACTTCAGTTCGATAGATCTCAGCTATGTTCGATCAATCCAAGTCCAAGGTTCGATCGATCGAACTTCCTCCAGTGCAAAAAAGTTAAATTTCCAGCTCACAAAAAGTTGTCCTTTATCCAATTATTGGGGAATATTTGCTGCATGACCCCAGCTTATTTTGGGTGTCATTTGACCTACCTATATAAGGATAAGGATTACTTTTTACATCATATCACATCATATCATATCATACCTTATAGAACTCTTGGAGAGAAAGTTTAGAGGAGGAGGAGGCTAGAGACACCATTGGAGACTCTTCATCAACCAAGGAGCAAATCTCTACCATGGAGTTAGTCCTTGAGGGTTGGAGAAGCACTACCATGAGTGGCTAAACATCCTCACCAAAATCCACCAAATCCATCAAATCCTCACCAAGGACTCCACCCCCTACATGGAGTAAGTCGACCAAAATCCATCAAATCCTTACCAAGGACTAAAGACAACGATAGTGATCCTCGTAGATCAACCAACCCCAAAATAGCGCACAACGCAATGAAGAAAAGAGATTCACTCCTTGTGAAGTCCCCAACCCGAATCAAGAAGAAGAGGAGAAACCCTATTCCCCCCCCCCACAAGTGTCAACACGACAAACGAGAGAATGGAGCATTCTTCCCACCTTAAGGAAGTGGATAGCTCAAGAAAACACAAATGTGACAACTCCTTTACAAGGAATGTCACCACGAAACCATTGTGAAAACCCACATGCACACTACGTACGACCGAAGGAACAAAAGGGAAAATTGAACTCGGAAGTTATGCATATGATAAGGAATGCAACTACCAAATAAATAAATCTACTCACATAGATAAAATCAAGGGTATATGCAGCACGTCTCCACGTAAGCATAAAATCATGCCACTAAAATACAGTAACAACATGGCATCTCTAAGCATATAAAGTGATCGGGTCCTCGTTTACAAGGGTCGCGATACCAAGTCAAGCTTGAAGAGTTGTGAATTTAGGAGGTGGCCAAGTTTTACATTTATAGAAAGCCACTAGTACCTTTCTCTATATAAAATATAGATAGGGTGAGTAGGGATCGTCCCAAGGGATTATACGTGTTGGAATTTCAACTTCGACTCTAGCGTACCAAATGATTGCAAAAGAGAATTGGGTTGGTTGATTATACTAAATGAGCTAAACTATAATAAAGCAATGCAATAAGATAAAGAGTAAGTAAGAAGGAAAGGTCTTGGGGTGTAGAGATCACCACCAAACAATACTATTCCAAACCATAATCAAGTGACTAATGAGGGAAATGAATATGTTGCAACAATGTTGTGTGTGTAAAAGACATTCAATTGGTAAGGGTGACTCAACAAGTGCAAATTGTCTCAATCAACATGTGTAAGGCCACAATACATCTATTGGTAGAGGAATATATTGTCTAAACATTATGTGAAGATAACAAAATAACAATTCAAGTCATTGAACCTTTCATTAAGCTCATAGTCCAAGCAATCCATAAGGATGATTTAGTTAAACATACATTATCTAAACATCATGTGAGAGGTACAAAATATCTATTGGGAGAGGAATAAATTGTCTAAACACATGTGAAAGATACAACATATCATAACTAGTCATTAATCCTTCATTAAGCTCAAAATCCACATACAACACAATATTAGAGGAATATGTCATTTGGACTCACAAGCATGGAACATCAAACATCAAGAGTAGATTGTCCTCCCATCTAACATTACACTATCACTACACTAAATCTACACTACTAGCATGAAAATAAAGCTATCTAGACTAGGGGAGAGGCACAAACCATCAAGAATAGGCATAAACCATCAAATGAACCAAAATAGCATTCATTAAGCATATCATCTTGATAATCTCTAGATCTATAGCATCAATACACATAGACATGCATCAAAAACACTAAATCTAGGGATAAGCACATGAATATCCTACTCTAGCATACATAGACATATGGATAGAATAGAATAGTCAATTGGAAGCATTAAACCATACAAACCATGAAATAATCAAGATTTATATATACATGAATATCAAGATGTATCATACAACACTAATCCCTCAATAATACACAAGATTAGAGTATAGAAAGCATGGTTGGGGCTAACTCTAGCCCCAAGAGGATGTCTAGCCACTCATGGTAGTGATGATCTAACCCTCAAGGGCTAACTCTATGGCTGTTCCTTGTTGGTGAAGATCTCCTCCAATGGTTGCTCTAGCTTCCTCCCTCCTTCCTCTCTAAGAATAGTCTCCAAGATGATTTTCAATGTGTAACAAGAGACTTCTCTCAAAAAGTGTATCATATTCCTTATATAGGTAGGTCAAATACACCCAATGATGAGCTGTGGTCGTGCAAGGCATATTCTCCAATGATTGGATGAAGGACGGAATAAATGAGCTGGATTTTAACTTTTTCTCGCTGGAGGAAGTTCGATCGATTGAACCTTAACTTGGATCGATCGAAAATGGGTTCGATCGATCGAACTGCATCTTGGATCGATCGAAGTGGTCTGACTCCTCCGAATAATGACAAGGCTGGGATATTTTCAAGATATTTATGGGGAAAAAGACAAAAGTGGTTGGTAGGCGTATAGCTGTGGATAAGATCAATCATTTGAATAGGACAAAATAGGGTTCGATCGATCGAAGGTGATGTTCGATCGATCGAACTTGGAATTTCAGCAAAGGCCAAGGTTGGATCTATCGAGAAGTACTGTGATCGATCATAAATGTTCGATCGATCGAACCTTAACTTGGATCGATCGAACTTTTCAGCTGCACAACTTGATTCCTTTTTGCTCCTTTCTTTCTCCACTTTGCTCCCTCCTTTGGTTTATCTCAGGATTGCTTCAATTAAGCTCTTATTTGGCTGAGTTAGCTCAATTTTGGGATTAGTGCCTGAAAATATAAATAACACGTAATAAGTCTAAAACGGCAAAGTAAGATAGATAAAGGTACTAGAATGCTTAAGCTTAACGGGTTTAAATGCCCACTTTTCAGTGCTCATCATAAAGAAGGCATGCTAATGCCACACAACAAGAAGGCAAATGTGGACATACCTCCACCTACTCATGCATCACAATATCATAAATCAAACTACTAACATGGTAGTAAAAGAAACTGCAGAAGATAAAAATGATGCAACAATGAACCCTATAGACATCGTGTCCTAGAGTGTCTAAGTGAAAGGAAAGACCAGTCCTCGCCATAAACTGACTCCAAAAACCAATGCGACAACAACGTGTCTCAAAACAAATGTGAGCCTTTACCACAATGGTAAGACTCTAACAATCCATCTCCGAATCTAAAGATGACATTACAAGTGACACTAACAGTGCGATGTTCTCTCTACCCAAACATCAATCAATCGACTTAATCCCAAAAGCATCATCACGCCAGGAGAACTCAAAGAGAATAGCAACTATAACCATATCAACAACAACTAAATCAATCACTACGACTGACCCCCAAAACAACCATCATCATCATCGATCATAAGGACAACGCCTATCAAAACAAAACCAACATTGATTCCATCCGAACTGTACTTGTAGTTAGCCATTACGGTAGCATGACAATGCCATGCACCCGCCCACAACGTACCTGCCCACGAAAATTGCAATCCCAGAGGAATCATCCCGAACAATCAAGGATCCTAAGAGGTCCATAACCTCATCATAGCTCAAAACCAATAAATCCAGCACTACAGCAATGCCAAATGACTCACCTCACGAGAGCCTAAACAAAAGGTGTCCATCCACCTACCCCAAAAACCAATTCTAGGTCGACAACAACCTATACCACCACGAGACTGTGACTATAATCACCATTAACCCCAACTCGTGCCTTAATAACTAATCCCGTGTCATACCAAATATACAACACAGTCATGCATATACAATTCTACTCTAGCATACATCACATGTCATGCTCTTTACATAAGAATTAAAATCATACTTAAACAAACTGCATTCTATATATACTACTTAAGTACATAAACATGTTATCAAACCACAACATTTTATCAGGAAACATATAAATACATAGAGCATGGCAACATAAACATGATATGCACCCAAACTCGTCGTCCAAGGTATTCAAACCTAGGAGCTCTAATACCACTTGTGACGGCCCAAGTTTTTCAACCCGGTGCGTCAGTGATGAGCCAAAAGTTGACCCGATAAAGGATCCGAAATGCGGAAGCAAAACCAAAAACAAGACCTGTAGAAATATCAATCATCCCTAAGACACCCAAATGACTTTCCATGAAGTCATGAAACTCAAAGAAATAACCAGAAGCGGAACTAGAATAAAAAGGTCAAATGATACCCTATGGCACTAATGACGACCAAAGGAATGTGATCTAGTTCAAACTAGACTACATACACCATTAAATGGCTTAAACGAGATCGACAAGGTTATGTTGTAACAAACAAATAAAGCCGACCAGTCAAAACAACTGACTAAGCAAAACCCACAAAATAGCTCCATTTCGGTTGACCGAAATGGAGCTTTGGTCTGCCGAAATGGACCAAGAAGAAAAGAGAAATGAGCCTTCATTTCGGTCGACCGAAATGACAAACCGTTCGGCCAGTTTGTGGCTTGAAGTGAAAAATGGCTATTGAAATTGGACTTTTACTGTTCAATTGAAATTCAAAGGCCCTCGGTCGACCGAAACAAGCCACCGATCGACCGAAACAGGTAGAAATGCAAAGAATGAACCTGTTAAGCACCAAAACTGAAAAGAAATTCTTAGGTCTCAAATGGATCCCCCATTGCATGATCAAAATGAATTGTACGCAAGTGTGTGATGATGTGGACATACACGCAAGTGTAAAATAACATTTTAAACATGCTGAAATGGCCTATGGCCTTATTACAATTCATTTACAACATTTGACATGACAAACCTTCAAGTTAGAAAAATTACATTTCATAGGCAAAACTTCAACATGCTAACACTTGCATGTGAACTAGAATGCTTCTAAAGAAACTTCAATTCTGCAAATCACCAAAGCAAGTGTAATGACCCGATCTTTTTCCTTCCTTTCCTTCTTCTCAGATTTTTATGAATTTTTTTTTTCTGTTGTCTTTTCCCTTCTGAGTTTGGTTTCTTATCGATTAGTGTCATCTCGAGTGCTCTGAAATGATTTCTGAGACTCTTTTCTTTGGATTGACAACTTCCTTTGAGGACCGAGTCATTTCCATATTTTCACTTTTTAGACACTATTCACTTTTCGTCCTTTTCCTATTTCGTCTTTTTCCCTATTTTGTCTTTTCCCCGTTTGTCACTTTGTTGGCGTAACCACACTTCTTGTGTTCGGAGTTAGTTTTTGACTTCACGTATCTTCATTCTCAGTGGTTTCCATGAAATACGTATCTTTACTTTTGTAGTAAAGTACTCTGGTTGCTCCGGGTGTCCATAGGGGCATGGATGCACAGTTCTTTGGAATCTTTTTCTTTTCTTGGGGTGTTTTTCATAAATATCTTTTGAAGATATTTTATTTCAGGGGTTTTTAAGAAAATATTTTTGGAAGATATTTTCATTCTGGGCCATAAGTGCAGTTTTCACTTTTTGGAGGGGCCATTGTGCAATTAATGAAAGTTATTGCAAAATATCTTGTTTTGAGCCTGGATCCTCGTATGGGATTCATTTTCACATTTCGTCGAGTTGTGTACTCTTGGAATTTTCTCCTGGTCGATGTTTTCCAGTTTCAGGGTTTTTGGCCCCAGTTTGCGCTAAACTTGTTTTGGGCATAACTTTCTGCTCGGGACTCAGTTTTTGACACCGTTTCTTCCGTTATTTATATTTTCTCATTTTGAATCTTTTTTGTTCATAAAATTTTGCCATTTGACCTCGTCTGCTCAAATTTCACTTTTCAGACCCGGCGGGGCCCGTTCGGGGCACTTTTTGAGATTTTTATAAAAGAGGGATGAGATATTTCATTTTTCATCTTCCCCACTCCTCTTGCACGACCTGAAGCTCCCGTGGCAGCCCAAGGGAGGCTGCCACCTTCTCTCTCCTCTTTTGAGCTTCATTCCTTTGTCAAAACATAGTAGTGCCTTAGTATTTGTTACTCGTCTTGGCGGTGCGCATCTTTCACCCTTATTGGAACCCATTTCTGACCATTTTTCAAGTTTGGGTTTAAAGTTAAGTTGTGATTTTGATGGGGCTTCCTTGGGCGTTATGATCATCGTATTGTCCCCGACAAAACCTAGTAGTTTTGTCGGATTCGGAGCCGTTCCATTTTGATGGCTTTTGAGATTTTCATCTCAAATTGAGGTAGGAAATGTTTTAGGATTATTTGTGTGTTGTATTATGTGTTTCCCATGATTATTAAACTTATATGTTTGCCTTGTGTCAAATCTAGAAAATTAGTATTTTTATTTCTTAGTATAAGATTTAAAATTCAAAGGTGTATATGGCTTAGATTTGAATTGTGGCATGATGATAAATTATGTTTAATATGTTTGTTAACATATATTAAATTGGGATTAATTCAATAAGAATTGCACTTTTTATTTAATATTTATCTTTTGTGAAAGATTAAATCCCATGGCCGTACCTTGCATGAAATTGACTTGTGATATGCTTTTAAATTATGTTTTGGCATATTGTTTAACATACTTTAATTTGAGAGTATTTGGACAAGTATGAAAATCTAGAGATTTTAATTAAAATGATTAATTAAAATCTAATTAAGGGTTCCATTGGCCTAATTAAATGTTTAACTTGATAATTGTAATAAGGATGACTTATGTTCTAGCATATGTTAATTTGGAACCATTTGATGTTGTTTTAGAAGTTAGGGATTTGATTATCATGATTTAATTAAATTCCACTTTATTGTTCTTATGGCCTAATCGAGTTTTGATGTGGTGTAAGTAATGACCATGCTATGTTGTTATCGTGTATTAATTGGAGGCCATTTGATTGAGATTTGAAACCTAAGGAATTTAATTAGTTTATTGATTAAATTCCATTTCTATTGTATTATTGATTAACTCATGTATTTGATATTGATAGTATGTTTAAAGCATGACTTTTGACTTATAATGAATTTATGAGGTTATGTTTTCAATATTGGATTATATTGTTATAGTGTGTAGCAAATCGCACTTTGAAGATTCGACATTGTCATCCTATAGTAGTTGTGGATTTATGGCATGTATTGTGTGGATACAATCTACTTGTGCATGGAATATGATTTCGTGTATTATATAAATTATGTATAAGTTGTGAACTTACTTGGATTATTTTGGAGTCTTGGGACATTATTTTGTGAGATGGCTAGAGTTTGGCTCTAGTACATGGACGTGAGTCCTCTAAGTCAAAAGTTCACGCGTTGGGTAGGCTGCCAGGGGGTTAGTAGCTCCAAATTAGCCCTAAGGAGTTCGCGCGTTGGGTAGGCTGCCTGGGGGTTAGTAGCTCCAAATTTGCCTTGTTTCGGCAGAAATTCGAGCTTTGATGTCCAAGTCTTCCACTATTTGTTTTCACATTCAATTCCAAGTTGACAATCATGTTTAATTGTGACTTGTGGTTTTGGATATTGGTGATTTGATGTTATTAAGTACATCTATACTAAATTGTTATATTTAGTTGTTTTCACACTTTTAGATTTCAAGTTGATTACTTGAGAATCTATGTCTTGACGTGTGGTATTAGAAACTCTAATTGTACTAAATTGTTATATTTAGTAGTTTTTGTAATTATAGATTTCAAGTTGGTAACTTTGAGAATCTATATCTAGTTGCTTGTATAGCATGTTTCTATGTTGGTTAAATTGCATAGATGTTGTGATTTGTGATTTATTGTTCAAATGTGACTTAGGAATGATCCTACAGATTCGTTTGGAACATAGACGTTAGGTGGCATGACCCACTTTGGTTGTTCTAGCATTTTAGATTTCAAGTTGATAACCTTGGGAATCTACATTTTGTTGCTTTGTGTAAGCATGCTACTATGTTGTTGGAATTACATGAATGATGAGATTATGCTAGAAATGATCTAGGGTAGCTTAGGATGCTCCCGGGGTCTCATCTTGACATAGACGTTAGGTGGCATGAGCCCCTTTAACATGTTTCACCTTAAGGTGATGAAATTGTAAAACGTAGGTTGATGCATGCTCATTTCCTACGAGTAACTTTATGTTACTCACCCCTACGATACTGGGGCATATTTCAGGTACAGGATACAAGATTGGAAATTGCAATTGCTTGGATGATTTGCTGAGTTGAGCTTCTTTAAAAGTATTCTTGTTTACATGCAAGTGTTGGCATGTTTAGTTTTGCTTATGAAATGTAATTTTTCTAACTTAGGGGTTGACATGTTAAATGTTGTAAATGAATTGTAATAAGGCCTTGGGCCATTATAATATGTTTAAAATGTTATTTTCACTTGCGTGGATGTTCACACCATCACACACTTGCATATAATGTAATTTGATCATGCTATAGGGGATTCAAATGAAAAAATAAGATCCATTTTCAGAAATTGTGCATAGCAAGTTCATTCTCAGTATTTCAACCTATTTCGGTTGACCGGTGGGTTGTTTCGGTCGACCGAACCTCCTCGAATTTCATTTGAACAGTAAAATTCCAATTCCAGTAGCCATTTTCACTATTTGAGGTTATTTCGATCGACCGGTTCTCTATTTTGGTCGACCGAACTGAGGGTTCATTTCCTTCTTCTTTTTTGGTTCATTTCGGTAGACCGATGCTCCATTTCGGCCGACCGAAATGGAGCTGCCTTGTAGGTTTTGTTTGGTTGGTTGATTCTTTGGGCCTTTATCATTTCATTTGTTCCTACAAGCTTTTGTTAATCTTGTTTAAGCCATTTGATGGTGCACTTAGTCTAGTTTGAACTAGATTTTGTTTCCTTTGGTTGTCATCGGTGCCATAGGGTATCATTTGACCTTTCATTCTAGTTTTTGCTTCCGCATTTCGGATTCGTTATCGGGTTAACTTTTGGTTCATCACTGACGCATCGGGTTGAAAAACTTGGGCCGTCACAGCAAGTGCAAATCTCCAATCTTGTATCTTGTACCTGAAATATGCCCCAATAACTTTGGGGTGTGCAACATAAAGCTACTCGTAGGAAATGAGCATGCATCGACCTAACGTTTTACAATTTTATCATCCTAAGGTGGAACATGCTAAAGGGGCTCATGTCACCTAACGTCTATGTCAAGATGAGACTCAGGGAGCATCCTAAGCTACCCTAGATCATTTCTAGCATCAATCACATCATCCATGAAATTTAAACCACATAAGAGCATGCTATACAAAACAACATGATATAGATTCTCAAAGTTACCAACTTGAAATCTAAAGTGCAAAAACAACCAAAGTGGGTCATGCCACCTAACGTCTATATTCCAAATGAATCTATAGGATCACTCCTAAGCTACATTTGAACAACAAAACACAATCACAATATCTATGCAATTTAACTAACATAGAAGCATGTTATACCAAGCAATAAGATATAGATTCTCAAAGTTATCAACTTGAAATCTAAAAGTGTGAAATCAACTAAATATAGAAATTTAGTATAATTAGAATATCTAATACCACACATCAAGACATAGATTCTCTAGGTTATCAACTAGAAATCTAAAAGTGCGAAATCAATTAGTGGAACACTTGGACATCTAAGCTCGAAATTTTGCCGAGACCTCAACGGCTATTACGGGGACTAACTCGCTGGTAATACCACCCTTAGTGCGCACTATCTCGACGGGGAGAACTCATACCTCCCACACTAGAGCCAAACTCTAGCCATGTCATAGTAACCATGTCCCAAGTGACTCCAAAATAAATAAGTTAACAACTTATATATGTATAAAATGGTACACAAGACTACCTTCATGCACAAGTAGGTTGAAACCACACAATACATGCTTTAAATCCACAACTACTATAGGATAACAAATGTCGAATCTTTAGAACGCGATTCGTTACGCGCTATAATAACATCACATGTCGAATCTTCAGTGTGCGATTCGTTACACGCTATAACAATATAATTCAATATTGAAAGCATAACTTATAAATCCATTACAAGTCTAAAATCATGCTTCAAACATACTACCAATGTTATATACATGATTAAATCTTCAACGCAATAGAGACAGGAATTAATTACATAACCTAATTAATTTCTGTAAGTTTCAAGTCTCGATTTAATGATCCCTAATTAACATATGTTATACA
This sequence comes from Cornus florida, assembly GCF_030987335.1. Taxonomy (NCBI): domain Eukaryota; kingdom Viridiplantae; phylum Streptophyta; class Magnoliopsida; order Cornales; family Cornaceae; genus Cornus; species Cornus florida. The sequence continues at coordinate 48,889,623 of NW_026775571.1, read as the reverse complement.
ACATAGCATGGTCATTACATATACCACGTGAAAAACTTAATTAGGTCATTAAAACAATATGATGGAATTTAATTAAAACATGATAATTAAATTCCTAGATTCTAAAACAACATCAAATAGTCCCAATTTAACATATGCTAGTGTACAAGTCTTAGTCATCACAAATATTAAGTTAAAAACTTAATTAAGCCAACGGAACCTTTAAATAGATTTTACTTAATCTTTTTAATTAAAATCTCTAGATTTTAATACTTAACCAAATGTTCTCAAATTAAAGTATGTTAAACAACATGCCAAGACTTAATTTAAAAGCATACTACAAGTTAATTTCATGCAAGGTACGTCCATGATAATTAAACTTTCACAAAAGATAATTATTAAATAAAAAGTGCAATCCTTATTCAAATAATTCCAATTTAATATATGTTAACAAACATATCAAAAATTAATTTTCTAGCATGCCACAATTTAATTCTAAGTCATATAACATCATGAGAATTAAATCTTAACCATAGAAATTAATTAAATTAAATTCTAGATTTTAAACAAAAGCATGCATACAAGTTGTATAATCATGGAAACACTTAATACAACACATAAACAATCCTAAAACATCCCCTACCTCAATTTGAGATGAAAATCTCAAAAGCCCACCGAAAAAAAATTACTCCGAATCCGACGATACCGAAGGGTTTTGTTGGGGACAACACGATCTACATGAACCCCCAAGAAACCCCATCAAAATCACAACTTGACTTCAAACCCAAACTCAAAATTTGGATAGAAATGGGTTCTAATAAGGGTGAAAGATGCGTATTCGCCAAGACGAGCAATAAACACAAAGGCCCTACTATGTTTTGACAAAGGAATGAAGCTCAAAAGAGGAAAGAGAAGGTGGCAGCCTCCCTTGGGCTACCATGGGAGCTACTGGTCATGCACGGAGAGTGGGAAAGATGAAAAATGAAATATCTCATCCCCCTTTTATAGAAATCTCAAAAAGTGCCCCGAACGGGCCCCGCCGGGTCTGAAAAAGTGAAATTCGAGCATACGCGCTCAAATGGAAAAACTCTGTGAACGAAAAAGATTCAAAATGAGAAAAGATGAACAACGGAAGAAACAACGTCAAAAACTGAATACCAAGCAAAAAGTTATGCCCCAAACAAGTTCGGCAGCAACTGGGCCCAAAAACCCTGAAACTAGAAAACAACGACCAGGAGGAAATTCTATGAGTACACGACTCAAAAAAAAGTGAAAATGAATCCCGTACAAGGATCCAGACTCAAAATAAGGCATTTAGTAATAACTTTTATTAATTGCACAATGGCCCCTCTAAAAAGTGAAAACTGCACTGATGGCCAGAATAAAAATATCTTCCAAAAATATTTTCTTAAAAATCCCTGAAATAAAATATCTTCAAAAGATATTTACGAAAAATACCCCAAGAAAAGAAAAAGATTCTGAAAAACTATGCATACATGCCTCTATGGACACCGGGAGTAACTAGAGTACTTTCTTACAAAAGTAAAGATACGTATTTCGTGGAAACCACTTAGTTAGAAGATACATGAAGTCAAAAACCAACTCTGAACGCAAGAAGTGTGGTTATACAAACAAAGTGACAAACGGGGAAAAGACAAAATAAGGAAAAGGACGGAATAGGGAAAATGACGAAAAGTGAATAGTGTCGAAAAACGAAAAATGTGGAAATGACTCGGTCCTTAAAGGAAGTTGTTAATCCAAATGAAAGAGTCTCAGAAACCATTTTCGAGCACTCGAGGCGACACTAAATGACGAGAAACCGAACTCAAAAAGGGAAAGATCAACGGAAAAAAAATATCTGTGAAAATCTGAGAAAAGAAAAAGGAATGAAAATGACCGGGTCATTACAATTTGCATCATTGCTACTTGTATTTATTTTATATTGATTATGGTTTATCCAAAGTAAATTTGAAGGCCTTCGTATGTTTTTAGACAAAATGATTTATTATATATTTATTTATTTAAATTATTATTTTTGTCAAACAAATGTTTTATTGTGATCGAGTCAGAAATAATCAATGGTACCAAAATAAATATATTAATTAAGTAGTCAGATTGATGTCTTTATTTATCCGATAACTAATTATGCATGGAGGGGTCAAAGTGTAATATTGACTTAGATGTTATTTATTATTTAATTGGAGTTCAATTAATTTCTTTTAGTGGAGTAGAAATTAATTTATGAATTAATTGAATTGGGTTCATGGACTGGGCTTATTATTAATTCATTGTAGCCAATAAAATGACGTATTGGTTCTCCGATTTTTCATACAGTGGTTAAGGGACCCACATGTTATTATTTTTATGGAAGTGCTCACCTAATAGCAAATGAATCCTAACAATAGTAATAATAAACTCTTCCATCAGGATAAGTTATAGACATATTGATTGTATGATTTATTATGCTACAAAGTTGAGGGACCCGTATTAATTAAAAGGGATTGTTCACCAATAATGATAATGATCTCTTATTCTATTTGAGATTTATTATATTATGTGGTTAACAAACTCATTTTAATTTTAAATATGCATGATAGTATTAATAATTCACCTTGCATATTGTATGAATGTATTTATATTCAGATTAATTATGTCTATTCCATTTTATCTACTTGCTTACATATTTAATGTAACTGGACCTTATTAATATTGACTGGAAAAGGAACTTAGCTATTTTATTCACAACGTAGTGGTACAAAATGTATTTATTACTCCTATACCTAATCTTTTTACTTTAAGATACCCAATTTGACATTAATGTTTTTAATAAATGAAATAAGGCAAATGAAATGACTTGGTGCAATATTCTAGAGTTTATTTCGAATATGCTCCAAAGTTAACATTTGCATTATTTTATTTTCTCCAAGCATCATGTTAAATGTCAATGAGATGTTTTGGTGAGATTAGATAGAGCATATGTCTAAGTATTGTGTCAAATTTAAATACCATCAAGATAGCCTGAAGAACTCCAGTATGATATCATATTTTAAATATGATTATTTTTTTGTTTTATCTAAAAGTTGAACTGGAGATCAATAGGGTTGACTTAGGTGGTAAATTTCAAGTTGACATGATTATTGCCTTGTTACCAAACTCGTTCGACTCTTTTAGAGAAAACTAAATAAGAAATTAGTTTGAGTTCACACTCGCTGATATTCTTATAGAATTGGTAACAGATGAAGGGATAATCAAAAGTATGGGCATTCCTATCAATCTAACGTAGTCTATACCATCTTCTTCTAGGCCCAAGTAGAAGGGCAAAGAAAAGAAGAAGGATGATAATAGGACTAGGCTAGTACAAAACATGGGTATTCAAAAGGTTAAAGGGAGTAAGGTAGTGTATGTTGAGGGCAAAGGAAACTGTTTCTTTTGCCGCTAACTAAGACACTAAAGGACGAACTGTCTAAGCAATGACGTGGCATAGGATAATATATATTTAATCATTGAGCCATGTTATGTGGTTGTATCTATTAATTCCTGATGGATAGATTCTGGAGCCACTAAACATGCTTACAATTCGTTGCAAGGATTTCAGGAATCCAGAAGCTTCAATGATATGGATATATATTTGTCTTTTAAACTGATGCCAGGGTTGTAGCAAAGTCAGTGGAGTATGAGGATATTAGTATTAGAGAACTATCTTTATGCACAGAAGTTAGACGCAATCTAATTCTTGTTTCACTTGTGGTTTATAAAAACTGTATTGTTATTTTGTAAAACTGGTTTTATAAAATTAAATAGATATGTGATTGCTTCTGGTGCATTGAAAGATGGTTAATATACTATAATCACAAGCTCTTAAGATTTGCAGGATATAAAAATTAATGTTGCATCTTCTAAATTAAATGTTAGGAGAAAATTTGTTATTCCTGACTCATTGTATTTTTAGTGTCTATTTTTGGGTTGTAATCAATCAAAATGGAATTCAAAGATTGGTCAAAGAAAGTTTATTACTTAGTGAGGAAGAGGAGCCTAATCTAAACTTGTGAATCCTGTTTTGAAGGATAGATAACTTTAAAGGCTTAATCAGCCAAATGAAATAGACATAAAGGACAATTGGAGTCGGTACACATAGACACGTGTGGTCTTATGAACATCCAAGCAAGATTACTCACGTTTTGGATAAATTTATCTGATGTGACACAAGTCTTAAATTTTTGGTATATTCCGAAAGTGTCAAGACTAACGTAGAGCACAGATTAGGTAAACTTATCAAAACACTTCGATCTGATCGTGGATATGAGTATTTCTTGGGATAGTGCCAAGACTGTATAGTCAATGAGGGTGTTGTGTACCAGTTTTCCGCAATTGACGCTCAATAGATTAAGGTGTCAAATAGGAATAATAGAATTCCGCTTAACATTGTTAGATCTATGAACATTTATGTTAGATTATCTCTTTCATTTAAGAGTTTAGCGTTAATGATATCAATGCACATTATGAACTGCATTCCATCTTAGTCTGTCTCAAGGATACCGTTTGAGCAATGTTTTTGACAAAATCTTAGTTTGAATCACATGCACATATGGGGTAGTCTTGCACATGTGCGCTTGATATGGACAAGTAAGTTGGAAACAGATCATACACATGATAGATTTGATAGCTACTCTAAAAAGCACTAGGATGGATTATTTTATGATCTCAATGATAAAAGTTGATTGTTTACACTCACTGTTTATCTATAGGAGGATCATATTATGAATCACATACCTAGTATCATAATATTAGAGAATATGGCATGAGTACCAAATGTACCATATATGAACACACTTATTATAGAGATTAAGAATAATACATGAATTCCCTATTGATGCGTCAGCATCATCTAGTACACAGATTCCTGGATCAGTACATTGTTGTAGTGGGAAGATTATCATCCAATCTGACAGAATTATGTTTTTAGGTGAGACCTTTATGGACATCCCTGTTAAACATGAGTTGGACCCAGTAAGCTACACGGAAGCGTAAACTGATATGGATACAAATCATTTTGGCAAGTTGCTATGAAATCAGAGTTGGAATCTATGTATTCTAATAAAGTCTAGGATCTTGTAGAACTTTCTAGTAAGGTGATACCTATGGAAGGCAAGTTAATTTACAAATTGATACAAGAAGATTTCTTAGTGAATAAATCGTGAGTGTACAAAGGAATGTCATTATTTTTCTAATTCTATATATATTGATGACATCTTACTTATTTAGTATGATATGAAAAGTTTTGTCATCAGTAAAAAGGTAGTTGTTCAATTATTTTGAAATGAAGGATTTTCAAGATGTAAGTTATATTCCTAGGATCAAGCTTTTGCAAGATCAAGTTAAAAGGAAAATAGGCTTATCTTAATAATCCTACATTGATAAAATTTTAACCAGGTTTGGTATGCAAAACTCAAAGAATGAGTTATTGCGTTATTGACATGGATTGCTCTCTCTAGTAAGTAGTTTTCCAAGACTATCAGAGGAGATTGAGCAAATGAGACTGGAATAATATGCTTCGGCATATGGGAGTCTTATATATGCCATGGTCTATACCAAACAAGACATCCACTATATGGTAGGGATAGTCAGTAGATATCAGTTCGAACTCGGACTTGATAACTGGTCTGTTGTGAAAAATATCATAAAGTACCTTAGGAGAACCAATGATATCATATTCATTTATGGATGTGATGATGTGGTTCCAGTCAGGTATGATAGTTCTGTTTTCCAATCAGAAGTAGATACTATGAGGTTCATGATTTAGTGTATGTTCACTCAATGGAGGGGAAATCAATTAGTAAATTGTTAAGCAGATTTCAACTGCAGACTCAAACCTGAAGGTGGAGTACATTGCAACCTTAAAGGCAGCAAATGAAGCCTTTTGGTGTGATCTCACTGATTTAACGGTTGTGCAGCATACTAGCCTACTTATCGAGCTATATTGCGACAATAGTGCAGAAGTAGTCCAAACTAATGAGCCAAGGTTCCATAGAGGAACAAGATACACTAAAAGGAAAGTATCATGTCCTACATGATATTGTCCGGCAATAAAATATGCTCATGGCTAGAACATTGCATTGGAACACAACTTTGTTGATCCATTAACAAAGGTGTTATCGATCAATAGTTTTGATCATCACCTGGATAACATTGGAGTTAGATGCAATTTGAATTGGCTATGAGGGCAAGTGGGAGTTGTTGGGATTTATATGCCCTAGCATAGCAAATTCCTATTTGGATTATAGTCACATATGTTCTTGACATTTCTGAAATATTTATGCTTGATACAATTGGTGAATTCAATGTATTATGTTTCGATTTATTATAGAATTGATAGTGTCCACTAGATTACAAGAGATATTTATATATGTATGTGATGGCGATCAATATATGAATATAAATAGTAATCATAAATTGTTTATAGTCGGTAATTATAGATGGACTCATAATTAATTAAGACTTGAACTGGATCCGCGTTAGGTTGAGATATATTGCGAGAGCCGTCGTATGCAATTGCTCTTTATCACCGTCATGGCATTTGACTCTTAAGCATGAGAAAAGTATAAACTCTTTTATTAATTAATAATTACTTTGATTTGTTCGGCAGATACTTCGGGATCCTTAGATCAACACTTTGGGTAGTTATGTAATTAATAGTTAGAGGGTTATATTTTCAATATTTGCATCATTGCTACTTGTATTTATTTTGTATTGATTATGGTTGATCACAAAGTAGATTCGAAAGCCTTCGTATGTTTTTAGACAAAATGATTTATTATATATTTATTTATTTAAATTATTATTTTTGTCAAACAAATGTTTTATTGTGATCGAGCTAGAAATAATCAATGGTACCAAAATAAATATATTAATTAAGTAGTAGGATTGTTGGCTTTATTTATCCGATAACTAATTATGCATAGTGGGGTCAAAGTGTAATATCGACTTAGAGGTTATTTATTATTTAATTAGAGTTCAATTAATTTCTTTTAGTGGAGTAGAAATTAATTTATGAATTAATTGAATTGGGTCCACGGACCGAGCTAATTATTAATTCATTGTAGCCAATAAAATAATAAGCTCAAAGGATTCTCACTCATAGCTCAACTTGATATTGGAATCCTATTAGATTTGAGACATGTGAATTAGAGATTGAGAATGATTTATTGTTTCCTTTTATTTATCTTTTTGTTGCCTATATATATACATGGTCTATGTATATTTTAAGGGTGATTTTTTGGAAGAAGGAAAAAAGGAATATATTTTTTCTCTCTAGAAAATTAGGGTCAGTGTTCTCATCTAATGGAGGCTCCCACAAGCCTAGTTATCCAAGGTTATTCATGGAAGCTTATGAGTGATTCCTAAAGGCAAAACAGTTACCAAGAAGATGGAGATCCAATGAGAAGGCATCTTGCTAAGGGATCTACAATAATTGAGAACATTCACTTTAGAGGAAAGATTTAAAGGTTTACTCAGACCTTTGATATAAGTATTCAATCTATTAATTGAATGATACATCATATTTTATTTTTGCATAAAACTTGTCTCTATGTGATGAATCAAGATCTATGTATCAAAATCCTTCAAAAATTTTTTAAAACTTGCACGTTTCCCAACAAGTTCAAGTCCAAACTGGAAACTGTATCACTCAAGAATAATAAATAACGAATATATTGTTATGCCGATGCTAAAAGTTCCATACTATGGTGGCATATATGAAAATTAAATAGAAAAAGATATAAAATAGAATCATGATTTTACCTATCTAGCTCATAACACTTCAAATTTTTTCGCTGGCTTCATATTTTCTCTCAATACCAAATACGCAATAGGGTGAGACAAGGCTCTCCACATAAGTATGCCTTGCAGCAAATTTATCTGGCATGCCAAACACTTCTATATCTCTTGATGTTCTCTCTTTAACATTAAATGCAACCAATTTTTCTTTGTCAATTTAGAGCAGAACCTCCCAATCCACCGTAAAACATAAGGGTCTCGTCATGCCGTGCTCTTGAGCAAAATCAATTGTAAATTTGGTCCAAGACTCGGTCACCCCATACTCCTTCATCACCCAACATTACAATAACCAGTATTCATATAAGGTATAAGCAGACAGAGACACCCTCCAAAAACACCCAATTCACACAACTTCAACTCATCATCGTTCTCAAGTGAGCTTGGTGCTGGCATATCTTGGAATTTCTCATCTGCTACGTCAAAAGCAGCAATCACAGATGAACCATCAGAAAACCTGCAAGTTAACCAATGTAAAGATCCATTTACAAGAACCAACGTGAACAACCAGGGAATTGAAAAATTATGGTAGGGGACATCTTGAATCCTCCTCTGCAGGTGCAAAATTTCTCTTAATTAATTAAAATTAAAAGAAAAATATAACTCACTCAAAAAACAATAATAATGAATGGGAACTGTATGTAAAGAAGTGCTATATTGGAGGTCTAGGCCTCTATTTATAAGAAATAAGGTGGTTGAATTATGGTAGGACTCGCGTGGCTTGTCCTCCAATCCATTCTATATATGACATTCTTTACAATTACAATCCTTTCCTTTTTACCATTCTTTCCATGCAGAACTTTCCTTGCACAGGACTCACCTTCTTTTTTGATTCCTTTGTTTAGCAGGGGCTTCCTTTAATTAGGTTTGGACTGAATGTGGGCTGATCCAAATGATTTGGCTGATGGGCTTGGAAATGCGTTGTATATATAAGTAGAAAACACACACACACACATATAAAGAGATTTGTATGCCAATTTGTTTCTTTATTGAATAAATTAAGAATGAACACTTGTAAATCAATATTTGTACAAGTGGACTATTGGTTTCCCATGTTTAAACTCTAGTGCATCATATTTTGGTAAAGAATTATATTTAATACTATAATTTTATTTAACTCTTTTTTTTTTTTTTTTCTTCCTTTGGTGTGAAATAAGAGACACAATAACAATTTTTTTCACTTAAGATTTAAAATATAATGTCTGTATATAGTATATAAACTAGGTACAAAATTCAATGGTGTGAAATATGAGACACAATCAAATAGGTTTTTAAAAATTTTAACTGTTTTGTAATTTTACCTGTTCACGTTCTCTATTCTTGAAAACAATTTTAAGAAAGAAAACCAAGCAAGACTTAATATTTCTGTGCCAATTTGTTTCTTTACTGAATAAATTAAGAATGAACCATCGCTGTACGACAGAATAGTAAATCAAAGAACAAAAAATTAACAACATATTACATGAATTGAAGCTGTACGAAAGAATACTAAATCAAAGAACAAAAAATTAACAACATATTACATGAACGATTTATATATGTTATAAAAAATGTCATTACATTTACAGTGCCATTACAATGGATGCAAAAAAAACAAAAAAAACAATTCTAATCATTCAGCTGTTGGCATCTTGAAGCGACAAATCGGACAAAAGTTACTGATCTCCAGCCAATGAACAATGCAATCTTCATGGTAGACATGATCACAGGGCATGCGAGTGACTTCAGAACCAACTCGAAACTTGACGAAACAAATTATACATTTATCCATGTAACCTCCTATCCATGGTACGGTCTTCAACCCATCATGGTCTTCGTCCACGTCCTCGTCCACCTCCACCTCCCACGGCCACGGCCACGGAAAATACGTAACCATCATGTCTATGAAAAAAAAAGGTGTGCTAGTGGTGCTAGAACAAGTGACTTGTTCTATGTCACCAGAGAGAATCCTACTAAATAAATCGTCAGTTGTGTCCGAGAGCTGGTCACGATTGCGGGTGATTACCTCCGTACTGGTGTGGGATCTAGAGAAGGGTTCGCTAGTAGTTATGGCTCGACAATCAGAGAGAATGCTATGAAATATATGGTCACGATCGAGGGTAATTCCGACAGTAGAGAGGAATTGAGAGAAGCATGAGTATGCTTCGTCATCAGACAACAACACAGTGGTCGAAATTGGGTGTTTTGTTTTACTCAATTCAACTCTTTTTTCTGAGACTAAGGCATGGTTGAAATCTTTTCTGTCAACGTGTGCCATTAGGCCAAACGAATTAGCCGGTGGAGAATCAAGATTAAGATCAACTCTGCTGAACCACCAAAATGTCTGTAGCCGATACATCATATCCAGTAAAAAATAGAGATGGATGGAGATGATGTAAGTAACCTTTGCACCTCCAATATCCTTCTCCTTCCCACGATGAGATCCGAATGAATGGAAAGGAAAATACTTCCACCCCAATTTCTGTGGATGGGAATAGCAAAATAGCCCAATTTATGAGACTCCTTGTCAGAATGGGAAAAGAAAATTCCAAAATAAAGAAAATAAATACACCATATATAATAAAAATTGATGAGCTCGATCCACAATTTACGCTACCCAAAAATTGGAAATAAACGCCGAGGAGAAGAACGAATTAGGGAAGACAGATTTTGATAGCAATAATATATGACATATAAAATCTAGAGAGAGAGTAGCAACCTGTGTCTCGTTGCTTGTCGAAATACGACAGAGATGGAAGGAATTAGTGGAAGAGCTTCAGATCGAAGGAGTTGGCCAAGGGGAGGATCTACGGCGGCTGAGGACAATAGCCTCCTTGTGTTTACCCTTCCGAATTAAAAAGTGTATATTTTTAGGGTTAGATACTATATATATATATACCTGCGTCTCGCTTGTCGAAATACGACAGAGAAGGAAGGAATTAGTAGAAGAGATCGAAGGAGTTGGGCAAGGGGAGGATCTAGGGCGGCTGAGGACGGTAGCCTCCTTGTGTTTACTCTTCCGAATGAAAAAGTTTTAGGGTTAGATACTATATATATATATATATATAGGTAAAGTGTAAAAAAAAATCTCAACGGTCTTAAATTTGTAAATAACCCCCTAAACTATATTTTGTGCATAAAACCCCTAAATTATCACATTTTGTTGTAAAATGTCCCATTGTCTTACCTATTTTTTATTAATGACCATAATGTCCTTTCTTATTGAATTATACTTGATATATTTTCCTTATTAAAATAAAATATGAAAAAAATTCATACTAATTTGATGAAATATTCTCTATTAAATTTACACATATATATTATTATTAAACGTGCAAAGTGTTTCAGTGTTTCAGTATTTCAGTATTTATTTATTAATATAAAAAAATATTTATTAATTGATATAAAACTCTACAAATTAACTAATAAAATTCAAATCGCCTATTTATTTATTTGTTTCTAAAAAAAAAATTAATAAATTCATATTACAAATTACCTAATAAATATGTACTATTATTTAAAGAGTTTTTATAAATTCAAATTACAAATTCCCTAATAAATCTATACTATTATTAAAAGAGTTTCTATAAAACTTTGATACAAAATCTATATCTATATCTATATCTATACTATTATTATATAAAAAAATTACATTCATTCAGACCGACCCAGTTATAATTATGTCTTTATTTGGAGAGGACACAGGTCATCAACCTATAAATACAGGCATTGGGGAAGGATGAAGGGTACGGAAATTGAGAATTTTATAAATACTAAGGGGCAGAAATTTAGAAACTCATAGAACATCCAAAGAATAAGCACATTTAAAATCAATGAAAGCCCTGAACAACATCTCAAAGTAAGTTGAGAGAAGCTCTCATAGAACAAGAAGCGGAGAGATTTGGATAGCATCTCAAAGTAAGTTGAGAGATCAATCCATGTGTGTAATACTGACTTTAAATTATTATCTCTTGTTTGTGTGGCTTAATTATACAATTGTGGAAGGTCTAAACAGAAGTTTCCACACCATTGCATAGTTTGCATACGCAACATCAAGTAGATTTTGATTTACAGAGTTTTCAGAGAACATATCACTCATTTATTTTTTATTTATTTCTTAAATCTATTATAAATAATAGATGTGGATTACTCCTAAATATTTTTAAATTAACAAAAATTGCAATAAAAAAGAAAGAAGACTTTGCAGGCAACAAGAAAAATTAACAAAGGATAGAGGATTGTACTCAATTTTTATAAATTAATAAAGTAATTATTATTTGCTTCATATGCAAAGAATATCAATTTTTATAAATTAATAAATTATTATTATTCGCTTCGTAAAAAAAAGTGTTAATGCATAATAAAATATTTAATAAATCAATTGGTGCACAAAATATTGAACTAAATCAATTGGTGCACAAATAATTAATTCACCACATTAGATATTACATCACGCCTCTTAATAATATATATTACATTAAATATATTACATTAAATATAATATATTACATTAAATATTAAAAGGAGTGCTATTGATAATTCAATTTCAAATATGTTAACTTTGACACAAATCAATTACCAATTAAAATTAAATAGGTAAAATAAAATAATTTCTTTAAAACACTAACACTACCTTTTATTGTGAGTTTTTTTAATAAAAGGAAATCTAATTAGAAATGATATATTTAAAGCCTATTTTATTTTCAATAAAACTCTATCACATTAGATAAGGACATATTTAAAGAGTTTCTATAAAACTCTAACACAAATTACCTATTTATCTATTTATTATTTTGAGTTAAAATAAAAGAAAATCTTAGCCAAGAATTATTAATATAAAAAAAATTATTAATTGATATATAAAATAATATAATTTTTCTAAAATTCTATCACAAATTGCCTTTTATTATAGTTTTTTTTATATAAAAAAAATCTAATTAGATAAAGATATATTTAAAGAAAATAAAATAATTTCTATAACACTCTACCACAAATTATCTATTTTTTTTCAATAAAACTCTATCACATCTGACAAAGATATATTTAAGGGGTCTCTGTAAAACTCTAGCACAAATTACTTATTTATCTTTTTATTATGAGTTTTTTTAATAAAAGGAAATATAATTATACGAGTATTATTAATATAAAAAAATATTTATTAATTGATATTAAAAAGAGGTTTTAAAAGAGTTTCTATAAAACTCTTACACAATTTACCTATTTATTTATTTATTATGAGCTTTTTTAATAAAAGTAAATCGAATTAGACAAGAATTATTAGTATAAAAAAATATTTATTAATTGATTTAAAAGAGTTTCTATATAAAACTTTAACACAAATTACCTATTTATTTATTTATTATGAGTTTTTAATAAAATAAAATCTAATTAGATAAGAATTATTAATATAAAAATTATTTATTAATTAATATAAAAAATAAAATAATTTTTCTTAAACTCTACCACAAACTATCTTTTATTTTAAGCTTTTTTAATAAAAGGTAATTTTATTAGACAAGAATTATTGATACAAAAAATATTTATTAATTGATATAAAAAATAAAATAATTTTTCTAAAAGTCTAACACAAATTACATTTTTTTAATAAAAGAAAATCTAATTAGACAAGAATATATATATTTAAAGAAAATAAATAATTTCTATAAAATTTTACCACAATTACCTATTTTATTTTCAATAAAACTCTATCACATTATGATGAGCGTTGAAAAATGCGATTTAAACCCTTTAAGCTTAGGTATTCTAGGATCTTCATCTATCTTATTTTCCCGCCTTAGACTAATTTCGTGTTATTTATATTTTCAGGCACTTATCCCCAAAATAAGTCAATTCAGCCAAATAAGAGTATAAATGAAGCAATCTTGAACTAAATGGAAGAAATGAGCAAAGTGGGAGCAAAATGAAGCACAGTGTGGAAAAGCATCATCTTCGATCGATCTCATCAATGTTCGATCGATCGATCAGAGCAAGATCAATCTAGGCCTCATTGAGATGGATCCAAGCCTTTGTCCTTATCCAAAAGATCTCACCATCTTTGATCGATCCAACCCTTCTCAGATTGATCGAAACTATTCGATCTTATCCACACCTACCATTCCACCTACCACTTTTGTCTTTTTCCCAAAATATCCCAAAAATATCTCAGATTTGTCTTTATCCAAAAAGGCGCCACCAAGGATGGATCGATCTAGCCAAAGTTTGATAGATCTCACCTAAGTTTAATCAATCTTATCAACGTTCGATCGATCGAACCCTCTTAAGTGCGAATTAAATCAAATTTTAGCTCATTAAAAGTTGGCAAATGGTGCAACCATTGGAGCAGCCCTTGTGCACGAGTCCAGACCATTGGGTGTAACACTTGAGCTACCTATATAAGGATTTGAGCCACTTTTGTAAAAAGAGACATTACATGCTTAGATACATTCTTAGGGACCAAGAAAAGAGAGGAGAGGAGCCTAAAGACACCATTTTTAGGAGTTCTTCCATTCATCTAGGGTTTTCATCAAGAACAAGAGCATACCTACCATGGAGATAGCCCTTGAGGGTTGGAAGACTACATCAATGAGTGGCTAAACATCTTCTTGGGGCTAGAGTTAGCCCTAAGCATTCCTTCTGAACCTTGATGCTATGTATTTTGAGGGAATTTGTGTTATAATACTTGTCTTGACACTTATATATATATGAATCTTGTTTATTCAATGATTTGTGTGGTTTAATACTTTCAATTGATCATTTCATTTTATCCATATGTCTATGTATGCTAGAATAGATGTTCATGTGTTTATCTCTAGTTTTTGTGTTGTTGATGCATGTCTATGTGTATTGATGCTATAGATCTAGAGATTGTCAAGGTATAGTGCTTAATAGAATGCTCTTGTGGTTTATTTGATGGTTCATACTCATTTCTTGATGGATTGTGCCTCTCCCTTAGTTTAATTAGTTTAATTTTCATGTCATTAGCTTAGTTGTAGTGTAGTTACCTTAGTTTCTTAGATGAGAGGACAATCCATGCTTGTTGTTGATATTCCATGCTTATGAATGCAAGTAGTATATGTCTCTAACCATGTGATATGTTTGGATTGTGAGCTTAAAGGAAGGATTACTGGCTTAGTTTGATATATTATACTATTCATTAGGTTGTTTAGACAATATATACTTAATTGGTCATCCATGCTTGTTGAAACAACGAATCACACACACACCAATATTGCAACATATGTTTCCTCTCATTAATTATACATTGAGTGTTTAGAAAGATGATGTTTAGTGGTAACCTCTAAGTCCCAAGATCTCTCTCTCTCTATCTCTTGTTTTCTCTATCCTTTATTTGCTTGTTTACATTAAGCTTGTTAGTTTAGGTTTAGTTTAATCAACCAAACAAACCACATTTTGATCACTCGACCTACTAACCCTTCTTTGTTTCCATATCAATACGACCCCCTAATCCCTTGGGACGATCCCTTCTCACTCATACTATATAGTATAGGTGTTAAGCAGTTTATAAATTTAAAGTATGGTGTCCACTTGACACTAGTTCCACACTCAAAGTGCTTGTGTATCATTTTGTGCACACGCTCGGGAAGCCACCATAGTTTTTGGTGCTGTTGTCGGAGATTTGAAGGCAACGCTGTATTTTGGAAACAATTAGGAATTAGTACTCTTTTGATCGTGTCTTTACTTTATTTTTATTTTCATTTTGGATACTTATTGTGGTTATTCTTGATTGACTATGTACATTGAAATAAGGAAAGTGAGCAAAGGAATTCGAAGCAAGGAGCTAAGCAAAGCATAAGAAAAGGCTAAAAATCTAAAAATTTGCAAAGCTAAGCCAAAAATTGAAAAAATACTTTGAAGTTGCTTTATGGACCCTTTGTGAGCTCTTTCTAACTCAATCACTATTTTAATTATCAGCCCGCGTGGAGGCATTGCTTTTCAATTCTTAGATAAATCGTGAGCCCGCGTGGAGGCAATTTATTTTTCTTGCATATTGTTGAAAGCATGGGAGTATAGGATCATTGTATGTGGAGGAAGTTTGTTGATTATTGATTTGTTACGGAGGTGAAGTGATTGCTACTTGCTTTGTTTCTTGTTTTTGTTTTGTTTGTGCATGCATGGTCGAAGGTCATTAAATCCAACTCTTATCCCACTTGATTTTCATCTTGAATCCATTATTCGTAATCCTAGGGGAAGAGGTAGTTCTAGTCATTACATTTCATCAAAATGAGGACCATATGGAGGACCTTGGTCACATAGACCAACAAGGTATCATCCATCCTAATGTACATCATGACAACATCCAAGTTCCATTAGGCATGCCGAGACCTTTCATTCATCCACAACAACAAGGCCAACTTCCATTGGGAATGCCTAGGCCAATGTTTGCTCCACAACCGCCCATAATTCAAGGTAATCAAGGTGTTCGTGTAGCACCACTGGTTGTAAATCCCCCTCACTATGTATTCAATTGCCACCATTTAGAGCACATCTGATGAGCACTGAAAAGTGCGCATTTTAACTCGTTAAGCTTGGGTATTCTTGAACCTTTATCTATCTTACTTTGCCATTTTAGATTGATTTCGTGTTATTTTCATTTTCAGGCACTTATCCCGAAAATAAGCTAACTCAGCCAAATAAGAGCTTAAATGAAGCAATTCTGGGATTAATTAAAGAAAGGAGCAAAGTGGAGAAAGAAAGAAGCAAAAGAAGCTAAAGGTGGGAAGCAACAAAGTTCGATCGATCCAACTTCAGAGTTCGATCGATCTAACATTCATCGATCTCAGCATTTCAAGATGGATCGAAACTATGATGTTCACATTCAGAAATCCAAAAGTTCGATCAATCCAACATTATTCTTCGATCGATCGAACCCCCTTGTCCTTATCCAAATGATTGATCTTATCCACAACTGAACCACCTACTAACCACTTTTGTCCTTTTCCCAAAATATCTCCAAAAATATCTCGGATTTGTCTTTTCCCAAAAAGCTCAGCCAATTGGATCGATTCAACCTTAGTTCGATAGATCTCAGCCTAGTTCGATCGATCCAAGTCCAAGTTCGATCGATCCAAGTCCAAGGTTCGATCGATCGAACTTCCTCCAGTGCGAAAAAGTTAAAAAGCCAGCTCATTCATTCCGTCCTTTATCCAATCATTGGGGAATATGCCTTGCACGACCCCAGCTCATTCGGTGTGTCACTTGACCTACCTATAAAAGGAATATGATGCACTTTTTGAAAAAAAAAGATTAGCAATTTGGTAGAGGCAACTTTAGAGGCTATTCTTAGTGTAGAAGAAAAGGAGAAGGAGGCTAGATACACCATTGGAGGCTTTTCATCTTCAAAGGAGCAGATTTCATCCATGGAGCTTGCCCTTGAGGGTTGGAGGAGCATCACCATGAGTGGCTAGACATCCTCTTGGGGCTAAAGTTCCTAAGCATGCTTTCTTTACGTTAATCTTGTGTATTATTGAGGGATTAGTGTTGTAATACATGTTTTGACACTTTAACTTATATAGATCTTGTTCATTCAATGATTTATATGGTTTAATATTTTCAATTGGTTATTTCATTCTATCCATATGTCTATGTATGCTAGAATAGATGTTCATGTGCTTATCTCTATTTCTTGTGTTATTGATGCATGTCTATGTGTATTAATGCTATGGATCTAGAGATTGTCAAAACATAGTGCTTAATGGAATGCTCTTGTTATTTTCTTGTTGGTTCATACTTATTCCTTGATGGACTGTGCCTCTCTCTTAGTTTATTTTCATGCTAGTAGTGTAGATGTAGTGTAGTTGTAGTGTAGTGTTAAATGGGAGGACAATCCATGCTTGTTGTTTGATGTTCCATGCTTTTCAATGCAAGTAGCATATGTCTCTAAACTTGTGGTGTATTTGGATTGTGAGCTTAATGAAAGGATTACTGACTTGTTTTGATCTATTGTGCCTTTCACATGTTGTTTAGACAATATATGCTTCATTGCTTGATATATTGTGTCTTTCACATGATGTTTAGACAATACTTGCTTAATTGGTCATCCTTGCTAATTGAACCAACCAATTTCACACACACACCAATATTGCAACACACCTTACCCTCATTAGTCACTTGTTAATGGTATAGAAATGCATTGCTTGGTGGTGATCTCTAAACCCCAAGACTTCTCTCCCTATTTTACTTACTCTTTATTGCATTAATACTTAGTTTAATTTAGTTGCTCTCTAGTTTAAACAACCAACCAACCATTGCTTGATCACTCAACCTACTAACCCTAATCTCGATTCCACAACACAATTCGACCTAGCACAATCCACAACCCCTTGGGACGATCCCTACTCGCCCTAACTATATTTTTAGTGATGGTAGTAGTGGCTTTATAAATGTAAAACTTGGCCCTCGCCTTAATGCACACTCTTAAGCTTGATGGTAGTGCGACCATGACCAGTCAGTTTTTGGCGCCGTTGCCGGGGATTGATTGATTTGATTTGGCAACGTTGAATTTGTGGAATTCAATTAGGATTAGTACTCTTTTGATCGTGTCTTCACTTTGTTTTTATTTTTTCTTTTGATTACTCATTATGTTTGTTTTTGATTGACTAGGTGCATTGAGTTGAAGAGAAGCCAAACAAAGGAACAATTAAGCAAAGGAGCTAAGCAAAACAAAGGAAAAAGCTAAAAATTGAAAAACTGTTAAGCTAAGCTAAATTTGGAGTTGAAGTGCTATAGGAACCTTGTGAGACTTTCTCTACTCAAACTCCTTAGTTAAATCGTGAGCCCGCGTGGAGGCATTGCATTTCATTTGTAGATAAATCGTGAGCCCGTGTGGAGGCATTTTATTTTTCTTGTCATTGCATCATTGTTGTTTCAAACATAGGAATTGTGTTTGTGGAAATAGTCTAATTGCAATATTGTTAGAAGGTAAAGTGTTTGTTCATTTGTTTTGCTTGCTTGTTCATTATTGTGTATGCATGGTCGTTGTTCATTGAGACCCACTTTTATCCTTTTAGATTTGTATCTTGAATCCATCATTAGAAATCCCAGGGGAAGAGGAAGTTCAAATAGAACCAATCTATCAATGGATGACCATAATGATGATCATGTTGAGGACCTTGGTCACATAGACCAACAAGACATTCTTCATCCTAATGTGCACAATGATAACATGCAAGTACCACTAGGCATTCCTAGGCTATACATCCACCAACCTCAACAATAAAGCCAAGTTCCATTGGGAATGCCAAGGCTGATGTATGCTCCACAACCTCCCATAATTAATCAAGGAATTCAAAATCAAGGTGTTCATGTTGCACCTCAAGTAGCTAACCCACCACTTGCTTTAAAAGACCATTATGTGCCAAATGAGTATAATGCGCCTACATGCATCCAATTGCCACCATTTAGAGCACATCATTATGAAATCAAAGCACAAACCATTCGTGAATCAAGGGGGAAATTCTTATGGTACTCATTATAATCCAAGTTGGAGAAATCATCCGAACTTCTCTTGGAAAAACCAAGGAGAGGGCTCGAACCCTTCCCAAGGCGGTTTTCAAGGGAAGTACATTCCACCTCCACTTCAAAACCAAGGACCCCAAAATTATAGGCCATATCAATCACAAGGGAATCAATTTTCTAATTGTCATTTTCCCAACCAATCTTATTCTCAAGGTAATGTTAAAAGTCCCACTTTTGAAGAGAAAGTTTTAAATGCTTTGGGCACTCTTGAGGCAAACACACAATTGCTTCATTCTCACTCTCAATTTATTGCGAAGCTAGAAACCCAAGTAGGGAAAATAGCTAGCACTCTTAATGCTAGAGAGAAGGGAAAGATGCCTATGAATGCCCCAATCAAGCAACAATGTGTTGTGGAAACCCAATCCTCATCGGAAGGGTGTACCATAGAACATGTCAATGCGGTGACCACCTTGCGGAGTGGTAGAGTTGTGGACAATCAAGTTGAAATGTCCAATGAAGAGAGTGAACCGGTGCAACCACAAGTTGTCACCCGTCCCGTTTCACATTTTATTCCTCCTTCATTGCATGTTCATGATCTTATGAATGAGAAAGCTGAAAAATGTGATTTGAGAAGTGATCTTGAAAATGATTCATTGAAAAAAGTCTTGAAAAATGTGTTTGAAAAAGAAGTTTTGAAAAATGATTGTGAAAATGTTTTGTTGAAAAGTGAATTGAAACATGATTTGAAAACTTCTTGTGTTGAAGAGGCTTTGAAAGAAAATTCTGAAAAAGTGTTTGAAAAAGCTCCATTTCCGGACGCCTTGAAAGGGTCCATTTCAAAAGAAAAACAAAAGGTTAAGACCAATGAAATTTTGGAAATGTTTAGGCAAGTGAAAGTTAATCTTCCACTTTTGGATGCAATCAAGCAAATACCGGCTTATGCCAAGTTTTTAAAAGATCTTTGCACTTAAAAGAGGAAGAACAAAAGCCAAGCACCAAAAAAAGTGGTTTTGACCGAGCAAGTGAGCTCAATTTTACAACACAACACTCTCCCAAAGTTTAAGGACCCCGGTTCACCCACTACATCATGCATCATTGGTGATCATATCATTAATCGGGTGCTTCTTGACTTAGGAGCAAGTGTTAACCTTCTTCCATACTCGATTTATGTCAAACTAGGCTTAGGTGAATTGAAACCAACGTCGGTAGTGTGGTACCCCTCGGATCCTAGACGCGGGTTGATCAGGCCCAGGCCCACACCCGAGGGATATCAAACAATTAAAGTATTTTAAAATGAACACGGATTACAAAATGAATTTAAGAAAATAAATAATAACGCTGAAAGAATTCTAAATTAAAAATCCTCAAACTATAATTATTAAAATCCGATAATCTAAAACTCTATAAGTTTAACAACTCGGGAATCCATCCTGTGGACCCCTAATAAAATCCCAAACTGAAACTGAAATAACTGCAATGAAACGTAAAGCTAAACATAGAGAGTAGTCCTACATAGTCGGAGGAATGAGTGTTTGTATTTGCTCTGCACGACCAAGCTGTAACCCTGGAATTGACGAATACCTGGAAAAATAAAGGAGTGGGTCAGGCCCACTTGCAAGTCCTGATCTACTACAATCCAAACAGTAATCCGATATGCAGATCCATCCTAAGAAGACTCAACAATATCTAGAGTAGTCCATATATGTATATATATCCACACTATGGGATATTCACTAGACTACAGTAGGGGTCTCAACCTGAATAGAATGCAACATGCGAAAACGCACTCAAAGGTGGGCATGAGTACCTAGACCTAACAGGGTACACCTCATCCTACTATAACCAGCTATGCATCCACTGCATATATGCATCCTAACCAACGAGTCTGAGACTCAAGCTCATCTCGTGGTACCATAAACATATATATAAAGTCTGTCCAAAACCAGGGTAAGTCATTTAATATTTCATTGAGCTGACATACACCTACACACTAGTTAGTCACGTAATTTATTCAGTTGATATGACTTAACTACCATCCATTAATCCAGGAAGCCACTCAACTTAGTCGTAGTTGATCTGACTTAGTCACATTTAGGATTCAATATTTTTCAATCCATTTCTTTAATCCAATAGGTTAGGTTTAAGCGTTTTGAGCTAAACCATCCCTAGTATGTCACCATCCCATACCGGTGCATACAATCCTCCATATCCTTGTAAATTACAACACATGCATAGTAAGCTAGTAATTTACAATCCAAACCATTATCCATATCATTTCAGAAAAGTATTTAATATTTCAGCAATATAAATCCCAGCATTAATCCATGTAATTGTATAAGAGAATCTGATATTCCAACAATTATCATCCAGAGCATGCATAGTTCAAACCTTAAACATAAAATGATCTATTATGGATCCAATATAAGATTTATAATCTTATTATAATCCATTATGTTGCTCAAAATTAAGCTAAGCAATTTGGTTCCTTCCATCCTTTATCAGTATGCTAAGTTGTATGCTTTTATACTGATTCATCCTTTAAATAATTTATAAAAATTATTTATATATCCGTATTGTCAAATTCCTTAGGCCTAAGAGGTGTATTATGCACTCTATAACCTTCCATAGTCCATTTAACCTATTAGATTTAATTAAAATAGGTTTCAAAACAATTCTGGGCAATTAAAATTAAAATCCAGGTCGCAGCCCAACTTAGTCGGCTCAATTGCCAACTGAGCAGGCTAAGTTCCTAACTTAGTCGGCTCAGTTCCCAACTGAGTCGGCTAAGTTGATGCTGAAGCTGTCTTCTTCGTCCGTTCAATCCCTGTAAGCCCCAGAACTCCATTGTTAAGGCCTCTAAGCTTCAACCTACATCCCATATGTTTATACTAAATTGTTTTAAGTATTTTAACATGCAAAGATTCATTTTAAACAACAATTATGCATAAAGATCACAAAACTAAATAAAACACGAACAAGTATGTATAACTTTGCAACCCTCTGTTTTAATTTGATTAAGCATGCATAATTAATCTATTTTAGCATTAATTAAACTCCTGGAGTCTATCTAGGCATGCACATAACACGAATTAAAGGGAAAGAGCAAGAACAGAAACTTGCCTTTGAGTTTCAGATTTGAAACTTTAATCCACGTCTCTGCACTTTCCGTTAGTGTCTTAAACAGCAGGTCTACTCCTCCGGTCCTTTGGTTCAACCCAGAAACAATCCACTCCTTCCTCCTTGAGCCTCTCTATTAACCCTCAAAGTTCCCTCTCTGTTGCTCTCTGTATTCCTCTCTGTAACTCTCTGTTTCACAGTATTCGTGAATAGGCTGAATAGGGTTTGCAAAACCCTTGGCAGAGGTATACTTATGTATTTATAGGCTTTATTTGAAACCTTAAATTAAATCCTAAACCAACTATATGTGTCGGCTCAAATCCTAGACACAATGAATTTAAACAAAACCCTAATAATTTAAAACAGTTAATTTGCATTTAAAATACAACACCACCTAAGCACATAAATAATTAAAACTTTAATAATACAATTAACAATAAAACAAATAATTAATAATAAAATAAATAAATAACTAAATCACATAATTCAATTAAATTAACAAATAAACAATTAAATAATTAAATAATTAAAAATTCAATTAAAATAATAAATTAAATACTAGGACTATCCTTTTGAAATTGGGGTATTACAGGTAGTTTACAAGTTGCCGACCGATCCATTAAGAAGCCTAGGGGTATCATTGAAGACGTTTTGATTAAGATTGATAAATTCTTCTTCCTAGTTGATTTCGTTGTCATTGACACAGAACCGGTTTCAAATCCTAAGAGCCAAATTCCCGTTATCCTTGGCCGTCTCTTCTTGGCAACCTCAAATGCCAACATCAATTGTAGGACGGGGGTAATGAAGATCTCTTTTGGCCACATGAAAGTGAAGTTGAATATATTTAACCCAACCCCTAACACATTTGACAAGTATGAAGGAGAGATTAATGTTGTAGAAAAATGTCTTGATCAACCATGTGAAGAAATTGAACTTTTAAGTAAGACTAAAATTTCAAAGGGACCATCTTCAACATTGCATTCTAAGACCATTGTTTCAAATTCTTGCTTTGAAAGGGCATGGAAGCCCAAAAATGTTGATTGCATTGACAAGGGAACTAAACCTTCTTTTGAGTTTGATCCAACAAGTTCTTCCAAGAACCATTTGTTGGGTGGAGCTCAAGGTATCTATCACCCCGTCAAGGAGGGGCTGAGCAACAAGATCTTTGATCTGGGCTAAAAGAGCCCAATGTCTTGCTAGAGACGTTAAAAACTAGCAAAAAGCAGTTGTAGGGTGTCAAAACCCTATTCCTCCCCCATTTCTGTTTTAAATTTCATTTCTTGTGAAGTCTAGATACTTGTTTTTAGTTCACATGCATTGAAAGGAACTTTGGTGAGGATTGCATGAGCTTTCATGTCATTTTTTAGCATTCTGCATGAATTCGATCGATCAAACTCTGGATTTCGATTGATCGAACTCCCATCTGCAGCCAATACTTAGAAAAAAAAAATTTGACCTGCATCCAACCTGCATATTTTTGTTCTCTGTCTGATCGATCAAAAATATCTCAGATCAATCATAGGAGCTTCGATCGATCCAACTATCCTTTCGATCGATCTTGAGGTTTGACACTTAGAATATTTTTGAGCCTGCAGAACCTGCATCCAAATCACCTCTCTGTCAGATCGATCGAATATTCAAGTTCGATCGATCTCATGGTCCAACACTTAGCCAAATTTTTTGAACCAAAAACCTGCATATTTTTGCTCTCTGTCTGATCGATCGAATTCTTGTTCTGATCGATCTCAGTTTTCCATTTCATTGTTTGGCTTTGTTTTGACTTTTTCAATTTTTAAAATCCAAAAATATTTTTATTCTTATTTTTCAAAAATTCCAAAAATATTTTCTATTCTTCAATTTTAATTTTTAATCTTTAATTTTTAATTTTAGTTTTTAATTCAAAAAAGAAAAAAAATAGAGAGAGAGAAAGTTCGATCGATCTCAGTTGAGGTTCGATCGATCGAACTAATCGGGGAATGTTTTTAAAAATAGATCCGAGGATTTTCAAGATCGATTACATAAATCGATCCAACCCTCTCTTCAAACCCTAGCCCCCTTCTTTCTCTCGTCGCCGCCGTTGCACCTACTCATATCTTCCATCTCCGGCGAGATCCAGTGAGCATCACTCTCTCTCTCTTCTCGATTCACCCCCTTCGCATCTCATCTTTTCTCTCTTCGTTTTGAGGTGAGATCCATGATCCACTTTGTGATTTAAGCTTCGATTTCATGCATACATGCTTTATAGCTTGAATCCATGCTTTATATATGATGAATCTTCATTATTGATGAGCTTTGAAGCATGTTACATATATGTATATAGATATGTATATATGTGTATATATATTTGGATATTTTGATTCGATTTCGGAGTATGGGCCGTGTTTGGGTGACTATATTTGTTGATTTGATGTGTTGAAGGGCCCATGAACACGTTCATGTGGGCCCCGTGCTTCCACAGTCACATATCTGTGACATTTCAGTTCTCATCTTCACACAGTTCGATCGATCGAACTTCTATCTCAGATCGATCTTGAGAGATCGATCGAACTTATCCTTTTTAATTTCTCAGATCGATCAAAGTTGTGAGATCGATCTCACTTACTTTCGATCGATCCAACTTTTGTGATCGATCACACTTCTTTTTATGATCGATCGGATTTCACAGATCCCACATATACACTTCATTCATCATATCTTGTGTTCATGCTATCTTATTTATGCCCAATGCCTGTGATATTCCACATTGGATGCATTTCATACTTATATTGCTTAGCATGATTCATATCCTATCACTTGCTTAAATTCATGTCATTTCTGTTATGTCTATCTTGCTTGACATACATGTGTCTATATTGTGCTTTCAATTCTTTATTCTGGCACTAACTTCCATTGCAAGTGTTTCTTTTCCTTTTTACAGGCCATGGTTAAGAGGAAGACTGTTGCCAATAGGCAACACGGACCTACGAGATCACAGAGATGTATCCAGCACAGGATAGCCGAGCTAGCAGAACCTTCTCATATAGCTGAGGATGAGCATATTGCTTCTACATCTCAGGCTCAGGCTGAGTTTACACCGTAACCGTCTCCATCTCCGGATCAGGCCAAGGCTGAGCACACCCCATCACCATCTCCACCACCTCAGCCAGCTCAGCCAGCTCGCCAGCTCGACCTGCCATTGCCCAGATATACGCAGCTGACCGTGGCACACGAGACTCTAGATCAGACCCCTGGCTTTGGAGTATGCCTGCAGACTCTTGAGGATGCTGTTGTTGCTATGCAAGCTGATCTTATGGCCCACAGAGCTGATTTTGCTACCTTCTGCACAGATGTCACGGCTATGTTCCGAGATCTATCCAGAGATATCCGCGGAGCACGACCTGCCCATCCTACCTTATCATCCTGAGCTCTTTCTATCTTTTTATGATCCTTCTCTATCTTTGATACTTTATTTTTGATACTATATATCATTTTTGCAGCCAATTTGTCGGCTTAGATCTTTTCATGTACCAGTACTTTATTTCATTTATCCATGCTTTTATTATGGATGTCATATGATTATGTTCTTACATTTATCCATTTGACTCCATCAGGTCTATCACAGTAACTTCAGTGAGAGAGTGCTACCTGATTTTTTAGGACCACCCTTATACCTCTCTCATTTCTTTATCTGTTTATCCCATTTACACTTGCATGTCCACTGTGCACTGATTATCCCATTTTGTTATCTGATGAGTTTTTCCAAGTGCCAATTTTCAGGACCACAGTTAATCCCAAGTTTGGGGGGGGCATGCCACCCACTTCAGATACTTTAAGTCCCGATCATTCTATGCCTTAGTTGCACTGGTATACTCTTTCCTTTGTTCTCTTTGCACATAGAGGACATTGTGCCATTTAAGTTTGGAGGGAATGGTGCTTTGCAGTGTTAGCTTTTAATTCAAAATTTTGAGCATGACTAGTGTATTTAAGGGATATTTCTATGATTGGTCCATATCTAGCTATCATTTTGATCTTTTGAGGACTATATTACTTAAAATTTAAAAATTGCTCGACTTGAGAGTCCAATACTCCTTGTATGCCCTTTGAATGCCATTTAGGAGTAAATTTTTCGAAAGATTGATATCTTGCTTGCTCTTGTGGTCCACATCATCCTGATTTTGTGATTGTTTTGAGATTCACTCTAGTATTCTATACTAGCTTCGGCGCACACTAGCATTCATTTGTGGGGTACATGCTTTGTTGATTATTGAATTGGTTATATCCCAATTGGGCTAGTAGTGCATTGAAAGCTTTTATCTTGATAAAAGTGGATAACAAACCCTTTTCACTAAGTAGCCGGGATTCTAGCCTCATCAAGCATTGAATTTCTCGCGCCGAAAGGTGGAGGGCCCAAACTCTAGGTTAATAATTGAACTTACTTAAAAAAAAAAAAAAAAAAAAAAAAAAGTTGCAAAAGCAATAAAAAGTGAGGACTTCTCCCAAAAGGTGAGAGTGAAAAATGATTAGATGGAGGTTGTCTTGATTTATAGCCTAGTTGATTTGAGCTTGTAAGTCCGTAGGGGTGTTTGAACACCTAGTGCCCTAAAGCCGTCTGGTTTGGGAGTCATTTATCTAACGCTCGACCTCATAAATCGCTAGAAAGCTTAAGAGATCAACACATTGCACCATGCTTCCATCTTTGATCCCAAAAAAAAAAAAAATAAATAAATAAATAAATAAAAATTGAGTGAAAAGAATAAGCGCACCTAGAATAATAAAGTTTTAATAAAAGGTCTACTTTTTATCTTGATGATCGGTACTAGATTTTTGTGCTAGTTTGAGGGTAAAGATATGATCATTTCTTTAGTTGGCTTAGATAGCAATACATTTGATGCCGGTCCACTTAAAAAGGATTATAGAATTGTTTTGATTTGCATGATCATTGTCTTGATGTGTGGAGGACCATATTTGCTTACTCGATATTGAAATTTTGGGAGATTGCTTGGAAAGGGTTGAAAAATTGTATACTTGAGGTAGTTTTCTCCCAATGCTTGTTTGCAATATTGGTGCCTCTCTAGTGAGAAAGAGCCTTAATGTTTGTGGGTACCATTTATGGAAACCCTCACGAGACTTCATTCGTCCACTAGGGGTAACCTAGGGGTTTAAAAGGCTTGTTGCATATACTAAGTGCAATCGTGTTCCCTACGAAAGCGGTGTTATCATTTTATTGCTTTCTAGTTTATACTTATATAGTTGTTCATTTTATTCCTTTACTTTCTAGTTCATTGCTAGGGACTAGCAATATTTAAGTTTGGGGGTGTGATGAGCACTGAAAAATGCGCATTTTAACCCGTTAAGCTTGGGTATTCTAGAACCTTTATCTATCTTACTTTGCCATTTTAGATTGATTTCGTGTTATTTCCATTTTCAGGCACTTATTCCAAAAATAAGCTAACTCAGCCAAATAAGAGCTTAAATGAAGCAATTCTGGGATTAATCAAAGAAAGGAACAAAGTGGAGAAAGAAAGAAGCAACAAGAAGCCAAAGGTGGGAAACAGCAAAGTTCGATCAATCCAACTTCAGAGTTCGATCGATCCAACATTCATCGATCTCAGCATTTCAAGATGGATCGAAACCATGATGTTCACATTCAGAAATCCAAAAGTTCGATCGATCCAATATCATTCTTCGCTCGATCGAACCCCTTTGTCCATATCCAAATGATTGATCTTATCCACATTGGGGAATATGCCTTACACGACCTCAGCTCATTTGGTGTGTCACTTGACCTACCTATAAAAGGAATATGATGCACTTTTTGAAAAAAAAAGATTAGCAATTTGGTAGAGGCAACTTTAGAGGCTATTTTTAGTATAGAAGAAAAGAAGAAGGAGGCTAGAGACACCATTGGAGGCCTTTCATCTTCCAAGGAGCAGATTTCATCCATGGAGCTTGCCCTTGAGGGTTGGAGGAGCATCACTATGAGTGGCTAGACATCCTCTTGGGGCTAAAGTTAGCCCCAAGCATGCTTTCTTTACCTTAATCTTGTGTATTTTTGAGGGATTAGTGTTGTAATACATGTTTTGACACTTTGATTTATATAGATCTTGTTAATTCAATGATTTATATGGTTTAATGCTTTCAATTGATCATTTCATTCTATCCATATGTCTATGTTTGCTAGAATAGATGTTCATGTGCTTGTCTCTATTTCTTGTGTTATTGATGCATGTCTATGTGTATTAATGCAATGGATCTAGAGATTGTCAAAACATAGTGCTTAATGGAATGTTCTTGTTATTTTCTTGATGGTTCATATTTATTCCTTGATGGATTGTGTCTCTCTCTTAGTTTATTTTCACGCTAGTAGTGTAGATGTAGTGTAGTTGTAGTGTAGTGTTAAATGGGAGGACAATCTATGCTTGTTGTTTGATGTTCCATGCATTTCAATGCAAGTAGTATATATCTCTAACCTTGTGGTGTATTTGGATTGTGAGCTTAATGAAATGATTAATGACTTGTTTTGATCTATTGTGCCTTTCACATGTTGTTTAGACAATATATGCTTCATTGCTTGATATATTGTGCCTTTCACATGATGTTTAGACAATACTTGCTCAATTAGTCATCCTTGCTAATTGACCCAACCAATTTCACACACACACCAATATTGCAACACACCTTACCCTTATTAGTCACTTGTTAATGGTATAGAAATGCATTGCTTGGTGGTGATCTCTAAATCCCAAGACCTCTCTCCCTCTTTTACTTACTCTTTATTGCATTCATACTTAGTTTAATTTAGTTGCTCTCTAGTTTAAACAACCAACCAACCATTGCTTGATCACTCGACCTACTAACCCTAATCTCGATTCCACAACACAATTCGACCTAGCATAATCCACAATCCCTTGGGACGATCCCTACTCGCCCTAACTATATTTTTAGTAAAGGTAGTAGTGACTTTATAAATGTAAAACTTAGCCCTCGCCTTAATGCACACTCTTAAGCTTGATGGTAGTACGACCATGACCAGTCAACATCACTATGAGATTAAACCACAAACCATTCAAATGCTTCCTAATTATCATAGATGTGACACCCCCACAATTTCCACGCATAAGTTGATCAGGCTTATACACGAAAAACGAGGGATATCAAAAACAATTGGCAACATACAAGCATGGAATACAAAATGATAATAATAAAAGAATTTAGACAGGAAAGGCACACTAAATAATACAACATCCATCCATCCTTTATTTAATACAGTACTCCATTACAACTTGGAAATGCTATATCAAGGATCCCTAAATATAAACCTGAGAGTTCAACGTCAAAAGTAAATAAAACTGAAACTGAAGTAACACATAAAACTTCTACCCTGAACTGGATCGTAAGAGTAGATGAGTTCGGATGGTGGTCCCACACTGCTAACCTCAACCTTGGAATGGGTACTGACCGTATCCTGAAATAACAACAATGGTGGGTCAACCCCACGAGCAAGTCCTCTCTACTGTGACCCAAATCAGAGAATCAAATAAATTAATCATTATGGATGAGTACTATATCTGTATACATCCTAAGGGAACTACCCAATGTATAATATGACCCCAACCAGAATAGATGGTGATCACTTAGACTCACACTAGGTGGTTAAGTGTCTCCTTTCCCTACCCGGGAAATCAGCTATTATACATGGTACAAGGTACTGACAACACATACTGTAAAGACTACATAGTAGTAACGCATCTCCATGTACAAATGAATATACTGAGCATATCAATTAGGCAACACATGCCAACAATATTAATAAATATACCGAGTATGTTAATTAGGCAACACATGCCAATAATATTGAACCACATACCCCGACAGCCACACATCTGTCTATCGCAACGAATGCATAAGGTATAAATGAGTCTAAACTTATTAGCCAGCTCATATGGTTCTATATGGCAACACATCCATATAATATAAATGCGACATAATTTAAACAGTCCATTTATTCTCTGAAATGCACACAGCATAATAATCATGGTTTATATATGATTAACAGTATAAACATCCCATATTATATAATGGATAATTTACATGACTAACCATGGAATCGTAACATTAATGATTAAATACCATTTAATAACTTAATTAGTATATGACGGTGTTATTAAATTAATCACATTCATTTAATAGCGATCCATACTGTAAATGGGGCAATTAATGTTTGGAAATATTAATCGGCCATAATAATAATTAACGGGTAATAAAATAATAATTTCGTGGCCCGTTAAACCCATAAATACCGACACCGGCCCTAAAAACATAGTTTAAGGTTCTGGAATTTACAAAGCAGGCCCTAGGGGTATTCTGGTCATTTCCTGTAGCTGCAGGGGTCCAACACGCACCCCCACGCGCCTCCCAGAGGTTCCCCACGCGCAGCCCTAGGTTTCCCACGCCCTCACGCGCCCATACGCGCCGCCACGCGCGTGTGGCATCTTCCACGTGCGCGCACGCGCTTCCACGCGCGCGTTGAAGGCTCCTGTAGACGTGGCGGATCCTAATTCGTTGGTTGCATGTGCTTTGCTGCAGGCGCGCTACACCGGATCCATCTATCATCTTACACCTAATCCAACGGTTATTGATCCGGGTGTATCGCGCTAATATGGACCGCGATGCACCGGATCAATCTAACACTCCCAATGGCCAGGATGTGCGCGCACACCAACCTGCAGTACGCCGCATCACACTGGATCACTCCGGTCATCTCCCCCATTGCCGGCGACTGGAAAACTCGCCGGAAGGTCGCCGGAAATTGCAGAAACTTATCGGAAAATTCTAGAAAATTCTAAAAAAAATCCCAAAGGCCATAATAATTATTTTTAGCTATATTTTGATTACATAGGCCATAAAATAATTATCTACCACCTTTAATAATTAAAATTTCCTTTCTTTAATAAACTAAAAATTAATTTAATAAAGTTCCTAGCATGATCTCTATGTTCTATAATTATTTAAATAATCTAAACAATTAATTTATGGATTGAAAGGGGAAAAGTAGATAATAACTTGCCTAATGGATTTAAAATAAATCCGCCGGTTGCACGTAG
Organism: Cornus florida; assembly: GCF_030987335.1. Classification (NCBI taxonomy): domain Eukaryota; kingdom Viridiplantae; phylum Streptophyta; class Magnoliopsida; order Cornales; family Cornaceae; genus Cornus; species Cornus florida. Next base: position 48,858,160 of record NW_026775571.1, on the reverse strand, counting down.
TCTGGTAAAATCGCCTACACCGGTCCAAGCTTCTTTCTCTCTCTCTTTTCCTTTCACTCTTCAACAATTGCTCACTGTTATTCTTTCTTTTCTACTTACGTGAGTTCCCTTAAGGGTAATTTGGCTAACTAATATATATACAATTTATATAATATAAATATTACAAATATCTAATTTTACATTTAACTAACCACATTCCCAACCATATGGCTTCAAGTCATGTAACCACATTCCTAACCACATGGCTTCAAGTCTACCCATAAACATTAATGAAATCCTATCCTAATCTGTAATTTCATCATGACATTATGATTTAATACTATTATTATTATTATAACTATTATTATTATTATTATTATTATTTATTTACATAAGAATACATTACAATCATAATCATACTTTACCATATGAATATACTACTTTAAGTAACTAATACTGCTTAATACAAGCCTTACCAAAAAATAAAAATATAAAATATGAATACATGCACAATTAAATTAATTTAATTTAATACATTAACATACACAATAATAGATGAATAACTATCACATTAAATATACAGAAATAATTTAATTTAATTTAAATAAGCCCTTTTTAAAATACGGGGTATTACATTCTCCCCCCCTAATAAAGGAATTTCGTTCCCGGAATTCACTACATACCTGTAATAAAAAGCTCTGGATACTTGGCATGGATAATATCTTCCCGTTCCCAAGTAGACTCTGTAGCACTATGATGACTCCACTGTACACGTACTAATGGAATAGTCTTCGTGCGCAGTATCTGATTCCTACGATCGAGAATACAGTAAGGTTGTTCCAAATAGGTTGCATCGGGTTGCAACTCAATTTCACCCACATCAATGTGTTGATATCGATCTTCTTCCCGTAGAAATTTTCGCAACATAGATACATGAAAAACATTATGTACCCTATGAAGATTATCTGGTAAAGCCAGATGATAAGCTACTGCCCCAATCCGATCTGTAATCATAAAAGGACCCACAAAACGAGCCAATAACTTACCCTTTGACCCAAACCGCATTACTCCCTTCATGGGAGAAACCTTAAGCAAAACCTGATCACCAACCTTAAACTCCAAAACACGAGTTCGACGGTCAGCATAACTTTTCTGTCTGCTTTGAGCTGTACGCATCCGATCCCTAATGATAGCGATCTTTTCTAACGTGTCCTTAATAAATTCAGGACCCAAAAAGCTGTTCTCACCAACTCCAAGCCAACAGACAGGAGACCTACATGGTCTACCATACAAAGCCTCAAATGGTGCCATGCCAATAGTTTTCTGATAACTATTGTTATAAGCAAACTCTGACAGCGGCAAATATTCCTCCCAATTGCCCTTAAAATCAAGAACACATGCCCGCAACATGTCTTCTAAAATCTGATTAACTCACTCAGTCTGTCCATCTGTTTGAGGATGATAAGCAGTGCTAAGATAAAGTTCTGTACCCAAAGCCTGCTGAAAGCTCCTCCAAAATCCTGATACAAAATTCGAATCTCTATCTGATATGATGGACAATGGTACGCCATGAAGTTTCACCATTTCTGCAATATAAAGCTTAGCATACTGTTCTGACGTAAAGTTTGAATGAACAGGCAGAAAATGAGCGGACTTGGTCAATCTATCAACAATGACCTAAATAGAGTTATGATTATGATGCGAAGTAGGTAATCCCTCTATAAAGTCCATAGAAATACTCTCCCATTTCCACTCTGGTATGGGAAGTGGCTGTAGCGATGGCGGTCTCTGATGATCAATCTTAATCATCTGACAGGTGCTACATTTAGAGACAAAGATAGCTATATCTCTCTTCATGCCGGCCCACCAAAACTGGCGTTTCATGTCCTGATACATCTTGTCTCCCCCTGGATGTACAGAGAACTGAGAAGTGTGTGTCTCTCTCATCACAACATTTCTCAAATTATCAGCTGAAGGCATAATTAAACGTCCCTTGTACCTCAATCCTCCATCAGTCCCCATAGAATAAAAAGGAACATCTGCGGAGGCTAACTCCGAAACCCGATCAATACACTGTTGATCTGAGAGTTGCGCTTGAATGACCTGATGAATGATAGAAGGAGTTACTACCACACATGCCATAAAAGCGTCTGCTAACTCATCAACAGTCTTCAAAGCATCCCACTCTATTGCAAACAAAGCTGAAAGGCTGACATAGGGTCGGCGGCTGAGTGCGTCTGCTACAACATTCGCTTTCCCTGGATGATACTGAATAGAGAAGTGATAGTCTTTCACGAACTCCAACCATCTGCGCTGTCTCATATTCAGTTCCCTCTATGTGAACAAATATTGTAGACTCTTATGATTGCTAAACAATCGAAAAGTCTCTCCCAAAAGATAATGCCTCCAAATACGCAAGGCAAAAACCACTGCTGCGAGCTCTAGATCGTGAGTCGGGTAATTAAGCTCATGAGGCTTAAGCTTCCTGGACCCATAAGAAACTGGTCGCTCTTCTTGCATCAACACACAACCCAAACCCTTCAGAGAAGCGTCGGTAAATACTAAATACTCGATTCCACTATGAGGTGTGGCTAAGACAGGTGCAGAAGTTAACTTACTCTTCAATTCAGCAAAAGCAGTCTGACAAGAATCATCCCATACGAATGGTACATTCTTCTTAGTCAGATGAGTAAGTGGACCCGCAATTTTGGAAAATCCCTGGATGAACCTGCGATAATACCCCGCTAATCCCAGAAAACTGCGAATCTCTGTCGGTGAGGTAGGCTGTCCCCACTCCATAACTGCCGCAACCTTGGCTGGATCTACTGCTAATCCTTCTTCTGACACTACATGGCCCAGAAATTTGACCTTTTTCTGCCAAAATTCACACTTCTCAAACTTCGCAAACAACTGATGTTCTCGAAGTGTCTGCATGCCGGTGCGTAAATGTCTGGCATGGTCCCTCTCCGACTTAGAGTAAACCAGAATATCATCGATGAAAACAATGACAAACTGATCTAAGTATTCTCTGAATACTCTATTCATCAAGTCCATAAAGACAGCTGGGACATTAGTTAAACCGAAAGGCATAACACGAAACTCATAGGATCCGTACCTTGTGAGAAAGGCTGTCTTTGGAACATCTTGTTCTCTGACTCGTAGCTGATGATAACCAGACCTTAAATCGATCTTTGAGAAGTAAGTAGCTCCCTTCAACTGATCGAACAGGTCATCAATTCTGGGCAACGGGTACTTGTTGCGAATAGTGACCTTGTTCAGTTCTTTGTAATCAATACAAAGACGAAGAGATCCATCCTTCTTCTTAATAAACAATACTGGTGCTCCCCATGGTGAAGTACTCCTGCGAATAAATCCCTGGTTGAGCAACTGCTGAATTTGATCTTTCAACTCTCGCATCTCCACTGGTGCCATTCTGTACGGCGCCTTAGCAATAGGCGTAGTGCCTGGAGCTAAATCAATGACGAAGTCTATCTCTCGACTCGGTGGCAAGCCTGGAATTTCCTGGAATACATCCTGGAATTCCTGTACTACCGGGATACTGTCAAGAGATACCGCAGTCGCTTCCTGTGAGTGCTCCTCAAGAACGAATAAATAAATGCTAGGCCCTCTATCAAGTTGTGGTACAACAAGAAGATACATCTCCTGTCCTGGTATAGCAAATACAATAGTCTTTTCGTAACAGTTAACCTGAGCATGGTACTGAGATAACCAGTCCATCCCAAGTATAACATCATACGAATGCATATCTAACACTAACAAATTTGTAAGAAGCCGGCCCATATCTATAAGGATATCACCGCTACACTCTCGTAAAATTGCGCCGACTCCCAATGGTGTATAAATATTAAGAGGTTGGTCACATAACTGAGTCGTCATACCATATAAGATAACAAAAGATCTAGACACAAAAGAATGTGATGTACCAGTGTCAAACAGTATACGAGTAGTTCTACCATGTATAGAAAACATACCCTCAATAGCCTGAGGAGCCTGCGCATTATGTGGCATGAAGTTATAAACTCTGCCATGATGCAACTACTGTGGAGGTTGTCCCGGAGGAAATGGTGGTGCTGGAAGTGCCAAAAAATTATGAACTTGCCCACGTGGCATCGGTGGGGCCGGTAGAGGTAATGGCTGATTAGGTCTCGGCTGCCCATACTGTCCCTGCTTAGCTTTGGGACACATCTTGGCCGGATACCCAATCTCTCTACAGTGATAACAACGTCCTGTAAAAGGACCTGCCTGCCTCCTCTGTTGATTTCCCAAAAACTGTTCCTGTCCGGTCTGAGGTACCCTACCTTGTCTACCCTGATTAGGGACTCTATCCCTCTGCACATCTGGGTTTCCTTTGTTTTTCTTCCAAGGTTGATGTCCTTGAAATCTGCCCCGATCATTGGACTTGGTACCACTGCTGCTTCCTTTCTCCACTGTCTGGTAGTCTCGGTTAGCCCGCTTATCTCCCTTGGACTTTCGGTAATCACCTCTCATCTGGCAGTGCTGTAAAGCGGCATTAACCACCTGGATATAAGTAGTAAATGCAGGACTACCTATGATCACCACTTTAATTGGCCATATCAACCCCTTAACAAAGCGGTCTCTCTTCTTTTCTTCCGTATTGACCTCCTCTGGTGCAAATAATGACAAATTAATGAACTTCTGTTCATACTCAGCCACAGTCATATCCTCCTGTTGCAAATCCAGAAATTCAGTCTTCATCGCTGATCTTACTGACATAGGAAAATACTTGTCATCAAAGCGAGTCTGAAATTCAGCATAAGTCAATCTGGTCCTCTCTTCGACAGTAGTAATAGACTCCCACCACTGCAATGCATTGCCTATCAGCATAAACGTAGCTAGCATCTGTTTCTGCACTTCGGTACAGATTACCATCCGAAGATGACGCTCACTCTCCTGTTTCCACTGATATGCGAACAAGACATCTGTGGACCCCGCAAACAATGGTGGATTCCCTCTGATAAACGAGTGACGAGTTTTATCCCATGACATTGGCTGTGCCACTGGTTCAGGAACAGGTACTATCGGAGGAGGTTGCTAGTTTTGTAGAGCAGATGCTACTCCTGCTGCTACAACTCGTGCAATAATATCAGCAACTTGAGGGGAAAATTCCTGATTCTCATTTTGAGTTGGGGAAATACTGCGATGACGGTTCGCATTCCTTGTCCCACGCCGAGACATCCTTCTTTTGGATTCAGAAAAATCTAACGTCAGTACATTATAATGGACCGACTAAAAGAATACAAAGAACCCTAATACTTAGGCTCTAATTATCAGAATACACATCGCGGAAGCATAGTAATCACAGATCCCTAAGACACTCAAACCTGGAATGCTCTGATACCAACTGTGACACCCCCATAATTTCCACGCATAAGTTGATCAGGCTTATACACGAAAAACGAGGGATATCAAAAACAATTGGTAACATATAAGCATGGAATAAAAAATGATAATAATAAAAGAATTTAGACAGGAAAGGAACACTAAATAATACAACATCCATCCATCCTTTATTTAATACAGTACTCCATTACAACTTGGAAATCCTATGTCATCCCTAAATATAAACCTGAGAGTTCAATGTCAAAAGTAAATAAAACTGGAACTGAAGTAACACATAAAACTTCTACCCTGAACTGGATCATAAGAGTAGATGAGTTCGGATGGTGGTCCCACACTGCTAACCTCAACCTTGGAACGGGTACTGACCGTATCCTGAAATAACAATGGTGGGTTAACCCCACGAGCCAGTCCTCTCTACTATGACCCAAATCAGAGAATCAAATAAATTAATCATTATGGATGAGTACTATATCTGTATACATCCTAAGGGAACTACCCAATGTATAATATGACCTCAACCAGAATAGACGGTGATCACTTAGACTCACACTAGGTGGTTAAGTGTCTCCTTTCCCTACCCAGGAAATCAGCTATTATACATGGTACAAGGTACTGACAACACAGACTGTAAAGACTACACAGTAGTAACGCATCTCCATGTACAAATGAATATACTGAGCATATCAATTAGGCAACACATGCCGACAATATTAATAAATATACCGAGTATGTTAATTAGGCAACACATGCCAATAATATTGAACCACATACCCCGATAGCCACACATCTGTCTATTGCAACGAATGCATAAGGTATAAATGAGTCTAAACTTATTAACCAGCTCACATGGTTCTATATGGCAACACATCCATATAATATAAATGTGACATAATTTAAATAGTCCATTTATTCTCTGAAATGCACACAGCATAATAATCATGGTTTATATATGATTAACAGTATAAACATCCCATATTATATGATGGATAATTTACATGACTAACCATGGAATCGTAACATTAATGATTAAATACCATTTAATAACACAATTAGTATATGACGGTGTTATTAAATTAATCACATTCATTTAATAGCGATCCATACTGTAAACGGGGCAATTAATGTTTGGAAATATTAATCGGCCATAATAATAATTAACGGGTAATAAAATAATAATTTCGTGGCCCGTTAAACCCGTAAATACCGACACCGGCCCTAAAAACATAGTTTAAGGTTCTGGAATTTACAAAACAGGCCCTAGGGGTATTCTGGTCATTTCTAGTAGCTGCAGGGGTCCCACACGCACCCCCACGCGCCTCCCAGAGGTTCCCCACGTGCAGCCCTAGGTTTCCCACGCGCTCACGCGCCCATACGCGCGTGTGGCATCGTCCACGCGCGCGCACGCGCTTCCACGCGCGCGTTGAAGGCTCCTGCAGACATGGCGGATCCTAATTCGTTGGTTGCATGTGCTTTGCTACAGGCGCGCTACACCGGATCCATCTATCATCTTACACCTAATCCAACGGTTATTGATCCGGGTGTATCGCGCTAATATGGACCGCGATGCACCAGATAAATCTAACACTCCCAATGGCCAGGATGTGCGCGCACACCAACCTGCAGTACGCCGCATCACACCGGATCACTCCGGTCATCTCCCCCATTGCCGGCGACCGGAAAACTCGCCGGAAGGTCGCCGGAAATTGCAGAAACTTACCGAAAAATTCTAGAAAATTCTAAAAAAATCCCAAAGGCCATAATAATTTTTTTTAGCTATATTTTGATTACATAGGCCATAAAATAATTATCTACCACCTTTAATAATTAAAATTTCCTTTCTTTAATAAACTAAAAATTAATTTAATAAAGTTCCTAGCATGATCTCTATGTTTTATAATTATTTAAATAATCTAAACAATTAATTTATGGATTCAAAGGGGAAAAGTAGATAATAACTTGCCTTATGGATTTAAAATAAATCCGCCGGTTGCGCGTAGTCGGGTAAAATCGCCTACACCGGTCCAAGCTTCTTTCTCTCTCTCTTTTCCTTTCACTCTTCAACAATTGCTCACTATTATTCTTTCTTTTCTACTTACGTGAGTTGCCTTAAGGGTAAGTTGGCTAACTAATATATATACAATTTATATAATATAAATATTACAAATATCTAATTTTACATTTAACTAACCACATTCTCAACCATATGGCTTCAAGTCATGTAACCACATTCCTAACCACATGGCTTCAAGTCTACCCATAAACATTAATGAAATCATATCCTAATCTGTAATTTCATCATGACATTATGATTTAATACTATTATTATTATTATAACTATTATTATTATTATTATTTTTTATTTATTTACATAAGAATACATTACAATCATAATCATACTTTACCATATGAATATACTACTTTAAGTAACTAATACTGCTTAATACAAGCCTTACCAATAAATAAAAATATAAAATATGAATACATGCACAATTAAATTAATTTAATTTAATACATTAACATACACAATAATAGATGAATAACTATCATATTAAATATACAGAAATAATTTAATTTAATTTAAATAAGCCCTTTTAAAAATACGGGGTATTACAATAGACTTCCAAGTGAAAAACCTTACAAGTATTTGGATGAGTTTCTTTACGTATGTTCCACTGTGAAATACACGGACATGCCGGAAGAGGTTTTAAGACTTAAACTTTTTCCTTTTACCCTTAAAGACAAGGCAAAATATTGGTTCGACAATCTTAGGCCTTTTTCGATAACTTATTGGGCAGAAATGCAACAAGAGTTCTGGAGAAAGTACTATCCTATTTGAAAGACCAATGCCATGAGAACCTCAATTCGAGAGTTTTCACACGGGGATTGGGTAACGTTTCATGAGGCATAGGAGTGCCTCAATGACTTGATTGGTTCAATGTTTCTTTGAAGGGTTGTCGGACAATTTTAAAGGAATGGTTGATGCTTCCATAGGTGGCTCTTACATTGATAGGCATGAGGATGATGTGTGGCATCTTTATGAAAGCATGAGTGAAAATTCAATGCATCGATCCTTGTTTTCCAAAAATGGTAGAAATTCAGGTAGAAGGAAGAATGTTGGCTTATATCAAGATGACAATTCAATTGACATAGCCGCCGAAATTAAATCCCTATCTCAAAGGTTTGATCAATTTTTGATCAACCAAAATTCGGCAAATCAAATGTCTTCCTCCCCTAATCTTATTCATCATTCATCTAATGAAACATACATGACCTGTTTAAGTGTTTTACATTCTACTTCCAATTGTCCCCATGGACATGTGTAAAGTGAGCATCATGAACAAGTTAATGCCGCATTTGTTAATCACGGGAATAATCCTTATGGCACTCATTACAATCCAAGTTGGAGGAACCACCCGAACTTTTCTTGGAAAAGCCAAGGGGAAGGCTCAAACCCTCCCCAAGGTGGTTTTCAAGGGAAGTATGTTCCACCTCCAATGCAAAGCCAAGGTTCCCAAGGTTTTACATCATCATTATATCAATCACATGGCGATTAATTCTCAAATTCTCATTTTCCTAATCAACCATCTTATTCTCAAGGAAATTCTAGGAGTCTCGCTTTTGAAGAGAAAGTGTTAACTGCTTTAGGCACTCTAAGGTGAACACTCAATTGTTTTATTCCCATTCTCAATCCATTGCTAAGCTAGAAACCCAAGTAGTACCTTAAATGCTAGAGAAAAAGGGAAAATGCCTTTGAATGCCCCACCAAAGCAACAATGCGTTGTGGAGATGCATTCCTCATCGGAAGGTCACACAATTGAACATGTCAATGCGGTGACAACCTTGAGAAGTGGGAAGACTGTGGACAACCAAGTAGGTATGTCTAATGAAGAGAGTGAACCGGTGCAACCAAAAGTTGACACCCGTCACGTTTCACATTTTATTCCTCCTTCATTGCATGTGCATGATCATCTTGATGAGAAAGTGATGCAAAATGACTTGAAAGGTGATTTGAAAAAGGATTTGAAAAATGATTTAAAAAATTATTGTGTTAAAAATGCTTCAAAGAAGGTTTTTGAAAAACACTTTGAGCCAAGAGCTCCATTTCCGAATGCCTTAAAAGGATCAATTTCTATTGAAAAACAAAAGACCAAAATGAATAAAATCATTGATATGTTTAGGCAAATGAAGATTAATCTTCCACTTTTGGATGTAATAAAGCAAATTCCGGCTTATGCCAAGTTCTTGAAAGATCTTTGCACCCAAAAGAGGAAGAACAAAAGCCAAGCACCTAGAAAAGTGGTCTTGACCAAGCAAGTGAGCTCCATTTTGCAACATAACACTCTCCCAAAATTTAAGGACCCCGGTTCACCTACTACTTCTTGTGTCATTGGTGACCATGTTATTAATCGGGCTTTCCTTCATTTAGGAGCAATTGTTAACCTTCTTCCATATTCGGTATATGTCAAATTGGGCTTACAACTTACCGACCGATCCATCAAAAAGCCCCGGGGTATCATTGAGGATGCGTTGATTAAAATTGATAAATTCTTCTTCCCGGTTAATTTCGTTGTCATTGACACGGAATCGGTTCCAAATCCCAAGAGCCAAATTCCCATTATCCTTGACCATCCTGTATTGGCAACCGCAAATGCCAACATCAATTATAGGACGGGGATAATGAAAATCTCATTTGGCCACATGTAAGTGAAGTTGAATATTTTCAATCCAACCCCGAATTCAATTAACAAGCATGAAGAAGTGAGTGTTGTGGAAAAATGTCTTAACAATGAATTTGAAATAGTCGAGTCTTTGCTTGAACATGAAATCTCAAAAAGTTCACCTTCTAACTTGAATCCAAGAAATGTTGTTTCTAAACCTCATTTTGAAAGGGCATGGAAGCCCAAGGATTACATTGATAAAGGACCATCAATTCCTTTTGAATCAAATCCAATAAGTTCTCAAAGGAACCATTTGTTGGGTAGGGTTCAAAATATCATTCACCCCATTAAGGAGGGGATGCATCACAAGATCTTTGATCCGGCCTAAAAGAGCCCAATGTCTTGCTAGAGACGTTAAAGACTAGTGCATTTCGTAGGGTTTACAACCCTATTCCTCCCTCATTTCTATTTTACCTTTCATTTCTTGCAACGTTTAGCTATAATTGGGTTCATACACATGGCTAGGAACTGTGATTGAGTTTGCATGCACTTTCATTATGAAATTAAGCATTTTGTGCCTGTTCGATCGATCTCAGAAGAGGTTTGATCGATCGAACTTCTTTTCTGCATCCAATCACCTCTCTGTTCCATCGTGCGAAAAATCTCTACATAAACCAGCTCTTTGTGTATCATTCGAAAATGGTTTCTGATCGATCTAAAAGTTCCAAGATCTATCCAACTTCTTCTTGGATCGATCTTCATTCCACACTTAGAAATTTTTTTGAAACCCATGAAAATGAGCTCTCTGTGCATCGTTCGAACTTGTATGCAGGTTTTTATATGTTCAATCGATCAAAGAATCTTCTAGATCGATCTTGGATTGATCGATCTGTGTCCCTTGTTCACTGTTGACTTTGATTGCATTTTGAATTTTAAATTTTAGAATCTAAAAAATTTTGTCAAAAATACAAAAATATTTTGAATTTTTATTTTATTCTCAAAAACTCCAAAAAGATTTCTATTTTAATTTTTACTTTTATTTTATTTTTTAAGCTCATTTTATTTTATTTTCATTTTAAAATTTTCAAAATCCAAAAAAAATATTTTTATTTTATTTTATTATCAAAATCCAAAAATATTTTTAATTTTAATTTTTAATCTTCAAAAATTTCAAAAATATTTGTTGTTTTACGAGCTTAGATCAATCCGAGTTCCATTCAGATCGATCTATTTTTGATTGATCTGAGTTCTTCTCAGATCGATCGATCATATTGGAGATCGTTTTAAAAATAAAGCCCTAGGGTCATTTTTATCGATTTGGCTATCCATCTCAGACCCTCATCTCTCCCCCGCCGCTGCAAACCATCTTTCTAACCTCCGGCGAACCTCCGACTAGTTTCTAGAGCTTTGAAACTCATTCATCCACCTCCGACCTCAACATCTCTCCTTCGTCTTCCATTCTCTCTAGATTTGGTAAGTTTCATAATTTTCATTTCGATTCCGAAGCTTAATCTCCATATTGTGAACTTTCCATGCTAGATTTGAGCTTCCATCTTAGATTCCTTGCCAAATATGAAGTTTTAAAGCATGTGCATATATATGTATATATATATTTATATATTTTTTATTCCGAATTTGATTTTGGGGGTCATGTGCCAAGATAAGTGACCAAAATCGTGTTGTTGATGTGTGAGAGGGCCCATGAGCTTGCTCGAGAGGCCCCCGTGCCATCCACGTTATAGATCTGTGACTTTTCAAATTTCTCATAGCAGTTCGATCGATCAAAGCTTTCTTTGATAGATCGGAGAATGATCGATCTCATTTATCCTTGATCGATCCAACTTGGATCGATCTCACATTTTTCTGATCGATCGAACATCACAGATTTGCATATACACATCACACACCATCTTTTGTGTTCCATGCTATCTTATATATGTCCAATGCCTGTGTTTTCCGCATTGGATGCATTCCATAGTTATTATAACGACCCAGGTTTTGATTCAACCCGGTACTACAATGATGAACCCAAGATTGACCCAATAATGGATCCAGATGCGGAAGCAAGAAACAAGACAACTGTCTACCAAGGCACAACACACCTCTAAGACACTCTGATAACCTTCCATGAGGTCATGGAACTCAATGAGAACTGACGCGAAAGCAAAAGATCAGAAATATGACGAATAAGCCCCCGGGGGCAAAATGGTCATTTCTGAAAAATGGATTCGGGTGCCACCGAGCACACCGCTGGAAAGACAATGAAAAACTAATCATGATGGACTCAATAATCACATGATTCAGAGTCTGAACGAAGGAGAAACGGCATGACGAAGAAAAACGAGCACGTAAGGCTAAAAGGGTAAACTGGTAATTATCCATGAATATCCGAGTGCAACCGAGCACACCGTTGGAAAGACAGTGAAAAATTAATCAAGTTAAAAAAAAAAGTCACTTGAATCAGAGTCCGGACGAAGGAGAAAAGCCCAAAAGAAGAATTGATGTCGCGGTAGCCCAAAGAGGGGCCATGATAGCCCCATGCGCACGCCCATGTGCGCGCCCATGCACGTCGCGCGCGCGCCAGGTGCACACACGGCTGGCAGCAGCAGCCATAAAGCTGCTATGTGGTTTTTTTTCAGAAAAATCCAGAACAGAGGCTAAATTTTGAGGCCTAGATGAATTTTTTTGCAAAAACACAAAGAAGAAACCCCCCTCAAAATTGAGTTTTGTACGCGACTCGCAAAGGAATTAAAAGAAAATGCAATATATAATGCCCGAAATTCCCCTCCAAGAATTCTGGTAGAGAGGTCCATAAAGCTGCTAAATTGAAAAACTGAGAACTGAACTTCGTAAGCGGTTTTCGATGCCAAGACGACATTTTCTGAAAAAATACGAAAAAGAAAGCCCCCCTAAAATCACGTTTTCTAAGCGACCATATAAAGATTGGAAATTATTTCCTGAAGGAAAACCCCAAAGTGCCCCTAAACCAGATTATGCAATAAAAATTCGAAATGAGTCCATAGGAAGCTCAAATCACCAAGGATGAGGTTTTTCTTGAAAACAACCATGCACGCAAACGTAACTTACCTATTAAGACGTGCTACAATGGTCCATGACTTAAAAATACCACCGATGCAAAATCCGACCCCCAACGGGTAAAAAGGCAAAAATGAACAAGAAAAGGAAAATTTGAAAACCAAAATTATCAAATGATTTCAAATTACCGTTTGGCCCTTGGCCACACTTCAAACAGATTTATAAGACCCTATGAAAGAATAAAAATGAAATTCCCACACCCGATGCAAAAGTTATGAAGCAATGACGTAGCATTTTTCAATATTTTCTCAATATTTCATGAAATTAGAAATTATATAGAATGCAATATACATGTCATTGGCCTCCGGCCTCATCTCATACATGTCAAATACATTGAAAAGAGTGTACTCATGTATACAATACATGTTTAGAATCAAATATACACATTTTGACATAAAAGGCTACAAATAGCATTTCAAGCTAACCTTTACAAGAATTTAAAACCTTCAAGTTTACAATCATCCAAGCAATGATGAATATCATGAACTAAGTCTTCGTACCTGAAATATACCCCAGTAACGTAGGGGTGAGCAACATAAAGCTACTCGTAGGAGATGAGCATGCATCGACCTAGCGTTTTACGGTGATAACCTTAGAGTGAAACATGTTAAGGGGCTTATGCCACCTAACATCTATGTTACAATGAGACTCAGGGAGCATCCTAAGCTACCCTAGAGCATAAGCAACAAGAATCATGATACATATACATGTATGAAACAAGTCAAGATTTGGGATAATCCAAGAACATGACAAGTTTGCACTAGAATACAAGGATCACATTATCAATGCAATTTACATGATTGGGACATACCAATTAACATGACAAGAAGCATACTCGGAATCAAGAACTAGACATGATACCTATGCAAGTAAATAAGGATAGAATACACGGCATGAAGTACACTTAAAATCAAGAACGAAGCATAATATCTATGCAAGTAGACGAAGATGGAACACTCCATAAAACACGAAAAGAAGTATACTTGAATCACGAATAAGGCATAATATCTATACTAACGACAAGATTAGAACATTCTAATTTACACGATAGGAGTTATACAAGGAATCAAGAACTAGGCATAATATCTATGCAATTAAACAAGATTGGGATAATCCAATTAACAAGACAAGAGTTATACACGAAATCAGAAACAAGGCATAATATCTATGCTATTAAACAATGATGGAACATTACATAAAACACGAAAAGAGTCTTAAATCTTCAAGGAATACAACACTTAAAATTTAAGGAAATGAAATCACGAAGGAAGCATAAAATCTATGCAATGGAATAAGATTGGAGCATTTCACATACACGACAAGTTTAAATCTTCAAGGAATAGCAACTTGAAATTTAAAGAAGTGAAATCAACCAATGTGAAAACTTGGATATCGCCCGGATTAAAACCGTACTCTTGAGATCAATTTAGGGCTATTAACCCATGGGTACCTTTCCCCTACTGCGCATTATAAGATAACCGTTCAATTGAGATCAATTTAGGGCTACTAACCCAAGGGTACCTTTCCCCCAATGCGCACTGATAATAGGGAGCTCTTTATCTCCCGTACTAGAACCAAGTCCTAGCCATGTCATTTCTTGATTGATATTCCAAGTTCCAAAATCAACAAGTTGTGCAAGTCAAGATAGTATCAAAATACTAGAAACACATTAACCACGTCTCATGTATAACCAAGATTTTGAAACATACAAGTCATGCCCTAAGTTCGCATTAATATGATGAATGTCGAATCTTTAGTGTGCGATTCGTTACACGCTATGCATGAAGGATGTTTAATGCGAAGTGTGCAAATCATTACACAAGGCAAGTCCAATGTCAAGTTACAAGTTCATTCTAAGCAAGATACAACCATATGAATTAAGTTCCATACAAAGGATTTAATTAAATATAAGTTTCAAGACTTATCAGATTATTCTCGATATGATACACGTGAATGAAATTGTCTAGAAAATCATGAATACAAGGTTAGAAACTGAATCAAGACCAATGAACCATGAAATGGATTTTAATTACTTCATTTAATTAAAATCCCTAGGTTTTGAAATTCATCTAAATGATCTCAATTTAATATATGTTATACAACATGCCACGACTTGATTTAAGAACATGATACAAGTACATTTCATGCAATGCACGGCCATGAGTATTAAACCTTAATACTAGAAAAATAATAAATGAAAGGTTCCAAAACCTAATCAAATATTCTAGATTAAACATATGTGAAACTACATAGCATACATATCACGAATATCAAGTCAGAATTCCAATGGAGTGAATAGTACACTCAGAATAAATTAATTAATCAAATTAATTAAATATTCTCTAGATTTCAAAACACATCCGAATGCTCTCAAATTAATCTATGTTGAAGAGCATGCTAGGGCCTAATTTAATATGCTAACACATATTGATTTCAAGCTAGTTAAGGCCATGTGAATTAATCTTTCACCTAAGATAAATATTAAATAAAACCTTTAATACTTTTTCAATTATTCCAATTTTTATACACGACAATGAACATATCAAGGGGCAATATAATATCATGCTACATGTTTAAATCAAGTCATGAGCAACCAGGAAAATCAGAAACAGTACAAGAAAAATAAAATAAAATAACTCTAGATTTTATATTTAATCATGTAAACAAGTTGTATAAGCATCAATAGCATGCTATATAACAAGAATTAAGCCTAGAACACCCCCTACCTCAATTTGAGATGAAAATCCCAAATCCCCACCGAATTGAAACGGCTCCGAATCCGACGAAACTCCTAGGTTTTGTCGGGGACAACACGATCTATATGAATCCCCAAGAAGCCCCATGAAAATCCAAACTTGACCTCAATCCCGAACTCGAAATTTGGTCAGAAATGGTTTCTAATAAGGGGTAATGGTACGCGTAGTCAACACGAACACAAAACGTAAAGGCACTTTAACTTTTTAACAAAGGAATGAAGTTTCAAAGAGGATAGAGGTGGTGGCAGCCTCCCTTGGGCTGCCATGGGAGCTCTGGTCGTGCAAGGTGAGTGGGGAAGATGAAATATGAATTATTTCACCCCCCTTTTAAAGAAATCTCAAAAAGTGCCCTGAACGGGCCCCGCCGGGTCCGGAAAAGTGGAATTTGAGCAAACGCACTCAAATGGCAAAACTCTGTGAACAAAAAAGATTCAAAATGAGAAAATATGAATAACGGAAGAAACAACATCAAAAACTGAGTTCCGTACAGAGAGATATGCTCCAGACAAGTTCGGCGGCAACTGGGGTCAGAAACTCTGAAACTGGAGAAAAACAACCTGAACGGAATTCTATGAGTACACAACTCGACGAAATGTGAAAATGAATCTCGTACGAGGATCCAGGCTCCAGACGAGATATTTTGCAATAACTTTCGCTAATTGCACAATGACCCCTATAAAAAGGGTTAACTGCAAAACTGCCCCAGAATGAAAATATCTTCCAAAAGATATTTTCTTAGATACCCCTGAAATAAAATATCTTCAAAAGATATTTATGAAAAACACCCCAAGAAAAGAAAAGAATTCCTAAGAATTGTGTATCTATGCCCCTATGGACACTGGGAGCAACCAAAGTACTTTCTCACAAAAGTAAAGATACGTATTTCGTGGAAACCACTCAAGATCAAGATATGTGAAGTCAAAAACTAACTCCAAGCATGAAAAGTGAGGTTGTGCCAATAACTGACAAACAGGAATAAGACGGAATAGGGAAAAGGACGAAATAGGGAAAATGACAAAAAATAAATAGTGTCCGAAAAGTGAAAATGCAGAAATGACTCGATTCTCAAAGGAAGTTGTCAATCCATACGAAAGAGTCTCAGAAACCAATTCCGAGCACTCGAGATGACACTAAGCGACGAGAAACAGAGCTCAGAAAGGAAAATTAAACGGAAAAAATTTATCTGTAAAATTTCAGGAAAAAGGAAAGGAAGGAAATGACCGGGTCATTACACTTATACTGTCTAACATGTTTCACTTATTTGAACATTCATCATCTGTACTTGGATGCATTATAACTTGCATAGATTCATGTCCATTATTCTGAGTTGTCTATCTTACTTGACATACATGTTTCTATATATTGTGCTATAATTCTTTATATCTGTACTGACTTCTTCTACAAGTTTTCTTTTCATTTTGTAGGCCATGCCATAGGTTAAGACTGTTGCCAAACGATAGTATAACTGGAGAGTTAGACAGAGAGTAGAGGAGCCCGCAGAGCCCTCTCATGCTCAGGAGCAGCCTCCAGAGCCAGCTCCAGCCAAGTCTTCATCTAATTTCAGACTACAGTCTTCTTCTTCTTCTGCATCATCATCTTCTAATGAGGCTGAGCATGTACCTCCTCCATCACCACCACCGGCATAGCTAGGCCAGGTTAGGTTCAGACCCATTCCGAGATACTTACGCCTTTCAGTGGCGCATGAGTCTGTGTTTGATATTGATTTCTTTTCTCGGTCAGTTTTGACCCGGGCCGCTTATGATGACATTTTAAGCCGGGTGCATTTCAGCTATATTGACCCCAGTGACATACCCAGTTTACCCGCAACTTGTTCAGATGTTCTACTAGAACCTCCGACTGGCCCCGAGTAATCTGGCAGAGCTGCGCACTTCTATTGATGGCCACCCCATCTGGATTACAGTTGAGACACTGGCCACTTCTTCTCGATGCCTGCATTCCTGCCCTCCTGATCTTGATTATCCCATTCTGAGGAGGCCTTCTGATGCAGACATGATTGTGGCACTGACTGACCATTACAGTAGAGGCGAGACTTTTGCCACTCGGACTTATTTGCCCTATGATCTTTAGTTCTTCGATTCAGTCTTGTACTGAAATGTATTTATGGTGAGCCATAAGATCTAGAGACGCGGCGACTTTCTTGAAGCCCTTTATGCTTTTTACACAGGGCATTGTTCTCTATTCCGGCACTCTATTGGAGTGTCATGATGAAGCTCTACACCGACTACATCAGCAAGACCAAGCCCAAGCGGGCTAAGTTATTTCATTTCGGCCACCTTATCACTCAGATACTCTGGGATCAGCACTATACATTCCATCTACGAGAGCATATTGAGTCAGGAGCTTGCCATTATGGTAAGAAGGATTGGAACAAGAGCTACAACGCTCTCATCAAAAGCCTGGAGCAGGAGGCCATCCTTGCAGCTGAGGAGGCAGCTCAGGAGGAGGAGCTAGTAATAGCAGCAGATCCAGCAGTCTCACCAGCGGGTGCAACACATATGGAGATAGACCTGGAGCAGCAGCCTCCAGAGGAACTACAACATCATTCTTCGGCAGGGTCGCCAGTTCACTCTCAAGAGCATAGTCAAGACGTACATTATTCTCCTGATCCAGTCGTACCTGATGCTCCAGCACAGACACCCGGCGTAGGAGAGCGTGTCTAGGCATTGGAGGATACAGTAGTCTCCCTCAAAGCAGATATTTCTACTCTCCGTGCGAATGTCATGGCTGCGCTATGTGATATATCCCGAGATATCCAGGGATCGCGCCCCACTCGCCCTACCTCCTCTGCATAATCTTTTATATCTCTTTATCACTTCTTTTTATATATCTATGATCTTGTATGCTACTTTGCTACTGTTATATTTTTGCGGCCAGCCTGTTGGCCTTGATACTGGATGTACCATATACTGTTTATTTATTTTCTGTATGCATGATTATCTTTTTGGATGTCATATCTTTGTATTGAAATATCTGTCTGTGATTAACTCCATTATCAGGTGCATCCCAGTGACTTCAATGAGAGAGCGTACTACCCAAATTTTTCAGGACCACCTTTATTCCTCTCTCCTTATTTCAGTTATTATCCCATTCACACTTGCATATCCACTGTGCACTATTATTATCCCTTTTGTTATCTGATGAATTTTATCCCAATGCCATTTTTTAAGACTACAATTAATCCCAAGTTTGGGGGGGAGGGGGGGTTATGCCACCCACTTTGGATACTTATGTTCCGGCCACTCTTTGCCATAGCTGCACTGGTATACTCTTTCTTTTTGTTCTCTTTGCACATTGAGGACACTGTGCCATTTAAGTTTGGGGGTAAAGTGCGTATTTAAACCCCTTAAGCTTAGGTATTCTAGGACCTTTATCTATCTTATTTTCCCACTTTAGATTGATTTTGTATTATTTCTATTTTCAGGCACTTATCCCCAAAATAAGCTAACTCAGCCAAATAAGAGCAGAATTGAAGTAATCTTGAGATGAATCAAAGAAAGGAGAAAAGTGGGAGCAAAAGGAAGGAAGTGGTAGAAATTTAGCAAGTTCGATCGATCAGGGAATCTCTTCGATCGATCCAACATTGAACGATTTCAGTACTTCAAGATGGATCCGAGCTATTTTGTCTTTATCCAAAGATCCTACAATTTTTGATCGATCCAACTTTCTTCAGATCGATCGAAAAGATTCCATCTTATCCAGTTGTACCACCCCACCTACCACTTTTGTCTCTTTCCCAAAAATATCTCAAAAATATCTTAGATTTGTCTTTATCCAAAAAGGCGCTACCAAGATTGATCAATTCAACCAAAATTTGATAGATCTCAGCCTTTTTCGATTGATCAAAGCCTAGATTCGATCGATCGAACTTCCCCAAGTGCAAGAAAATTCAATTTCTAGCTCATTAAAAGTTGTTTCATATCCAATCATTGGGAGGAATATTGGTGTACAAGCCCAAGCCATTTTGGGTGACATTTGACCTACCTATATAAGGACTCGAGCTACTTTTTAGAAAATGATTGACACACATCATCTTTAGAGATTAGAGAATTCTTAGTGAGGAAGAGAAGAAGAGATGAGGCTAAAGACACAAGCTTGGAGTTCTTCCATCAACCAAGAAGAGGAGCAATTTCTTCCATGGAGATAGCCCTTGAGGGTTGGAGGAGCACATCCATGAGTGGCTAGACATCCTCTTGAGGCTAGAGTTAGCCCTAAGCATGCTTTCTACATCTTGATTTGTGTATTTTTGAGGGGATTTGTATTGTAATACATGTTTTGACATTTATATATACATAGATCTTGTTTATTCAATGATTTTTGTGGTTTAATACTTCCAATTGATCATTTCATTCTATCCATATGTCTATGTATGCTAGAATAGATGTTCATGTGTTTATCTCTAGCTTTTGTGTTATTGATGCATGTCTATGTGTATTGATGCTATGGATCTAGAGATTGTCAAAACATAGTGGTTAATGAAATGCTCTTGTGATTTACTTGATGGTTCATACTCATTTCTTGATGGATTGTGCCTGTCCCTTAGTTTAATTAGTTTAATTTCATGTTATTAGCTTAATTGTAGTGTAATTGTAGTGTAGTTACCCTAGTCTCATAGATGGGAGGACAATCCATGCTTGTTATTTGATGTTCCATGTTTTTGAATGCAAGTAGCATATGTCTCTAACCTTGTGATGTGTTTGGATTGTGAGCTTAATGGAAGGATTAATGACTTAGTTTGATATATTGTGCTTTTACTATGTTAATTAGACAATATATACTTAATGGGTCATCCATGCTAATTGAATCAACCAAACACACACACACCAAAATTACAACACATGTTTTCCCCTCATTAATCATTCATTAAAGTATGTAGAAAAGCCATGCTTTGTGGTGATCTCTAAACCCCAAGATCTCTCTCTCTCATTTTCTCTCTATTGCATTCAATTGTTTGTTTTAGTTTAATTGCATAATTCAACCAACCAACCAATCTTTCTTTGATCACTCGATTTATTAACCCTAATCTTGATTCCACAACCAATACGACCCACCAATTCCTTGGGACGATCCCTACTCGCCCTAACTATTTTAGTGAAAGGTAGTAGTGGCAATTATAAATGTAAAACTTGGCCTCTCACCTTAATCCGCCTTCTAAGCTATGTGGTAGGACGACGACCATATCGCATCAATGTTCGATCGATCAGAGCAAGATCGATCTAAGCCTCATCAAGATGGATCCAAGTCTTTGTCCTTGTCCAAAAGATCTCACCATCTTTGATCTATCTAACTCTTCTCAGATCGATCGAAATTATTCCATCTTATCCACACCTACCACTCCACCTACCACTTTTTGTCCTTTTCCAAAAATATCCCAAAAATATCTCAGATTTGTCTTTATCCAAAAAGGCACCGCCAAGGATGGATCGATCTAGCCAAAGTTTGATAGATCTCACCTAAGTTCGATCGATCGATCTCATCAATGGTCGATCGATCCAACCCTCTCAAGTGCTAATTAAATCAAATTCCCGCTCATTAAAAGTTGGCAAATGGTGCAATCATTGGAGGAGCCATTGTGCACGAGTTCAGACCATTGGGTGTGACACTTGAGCTACCTATATAAAGATTTGAGCCACTTTTGCAAAGAGAGACATTACATGCTTAGATACATTCTTAGGGACCAAGAAAAGAGAGGATAGGAGGCTAGAGACACCATTTTTGGGTGTTCTTCCATTCATCTAGGATTTTCATTAAGAAAAAGAGCATACCTACCATGGAGATAGCCCTTGAGGGTTGGAGGACTACATCAATGAGTGACTAAACATCTTCTTGGGGGTAGAGTTAGCCCTAAGCATACTTTCTAAACCCTTGATGCTATGTATTTTGAGGGGATTTATGTTGTAATACTTGTCTTGACACTTATCTATATATGAATCTTGTTTATTCAATGACTTATGTGGTTTAATACTTCCAATTGATCATTTAATTCTATCCATATGTCTATGTATTCTAGAATAGATATTCATGTGTTTATCTCTAGTTTTTGTATTGTTGATGCATGTCTATATGTATTAATGCTATAGATCTAGAGCTTGTAAATGCAGAGTTCTTAATAGAATACTCTTTTGGTTTATTTGATGGTTCACACTCATTTCTTGATAGATTGTGCCTCTCCCTTAGTTTAATTAGTTTAATTTTTATGTCATTAGCTTAGTTGTAGTGTAGTTACCTTAGTTTCTTAGATGGGAGGACAATCCATGCTTAGTGTTTGATGTTTCATGCATATGAATGCAAGTAGTATATGTCTCTAACCTTGTGATGTGTTTGGATTGTGATCTTAAAGGAAGGATTAATGGCTTAGTATAGGTGTTAGGCGGTTTATAAATTTAAAGTATGGTGCCCACTTGACACTAGTTCCACACTTAAAGTGCTTGTGCATCATTTTGTGCACACGCTCGGGAAGCCACCATATTAAATAAGGATATATTAAAAGAGTTTCTATAAAACAGTAACACAGATTACTTAAATTCTAATACAAATAAACTATTTTATTTCTTTAAAACTCAATCACATATAACCTGTATTTATCTATTTATTATGAGTTTTTTAATAAAAGAAAATCTAATTAGACAAGGACATATTTAAAGAAAATAAAATAATTTCTATAAAACTTTACCACAAATGATAAATTATTTTATAAAACTCTACCACAAATTACCTATTTTATTTTTTATAAACTCTATCACATTAGACATTGATGTATTTAAAGAAAATATATAATAATATAATAATACATATAAATAAAATATAAAAGTGTAAAGAGTTTTAGTACTTCAATATTTATTTTTTAATCTAAAAAATTATTTATTAATTAATTTTAAAATAGAACTTTATTATATATAACTTCTCTATTTACCTATTTATTATGAGTTTTTAAATAAAATAAAATCTAATTAGACAAGGGTATATATAAATAAAATAAAATTATTTCTATAAAATAATTAAAAAATATATGAAAAGAAAATTT